>NC_045773.1:81358172-81958172 GCF_008692025.1 Phocoena sinus
GTAGCATCTCAGAGTCTGTCTGCACTGGGACATTCCAGGTCAGAGAAGCAGGAGCACGAGGTAGTGAGGACTCTGCCCTGGCCGTGTTCACACACGGATTGCACAGTCACTGAACAGTCATTGTCACTGTGGGTCTGCCGCAGGCAGGATGATCTGCAGAACTGACTTGTGTTTATCTGGGCACCGACCTGGATACAAGAATCAATGTTTCATCGGAAAGGGTCCTCTCCAGGTCTGTGGGAATCTGAGAGGGTCCGCTTCTGAATAGTTTGCCCCCTTACTTTTCAAATCTTCCTGACACCTCTAGGCAAGTGCTGTCACTAAAGTCACCCACATTTTCTTCCCTGTGTCATCCTGCCAGCAAACCCTGGGCTCCCACTATTCCTCACATCTTACTTTCATACAGGATCCCAGAGTCACTCCTTGTGATTCTAGTTTGTTGGTTTCCTCCCTTCATCCAGATTATTTCTTAGTGATTTTCACTCGCTGTTGATTACTCAGTTTCATTAGGAAATTGTGTTGCTCTAGACTAAACCCTTTCCACTAATTTTTGGACCAAATGTGCCAAGGTCGTCTCTCCATTCCTCAGCTCACGTCCCACACAGGGACAGGATAAGAATGGGGCTCCTGGGCACAGACCCTCATCGGGGTGAGACCTTTAGGTCACCAAGGCATAGACCTTAGCTTTCTTTATGTCCCCGGCAGGGAGCACCACACCCGGCACACAGTATGCTGTCAATCAGCTCCCTCCCTCCTGGAAGCTGTTTCCCCAACAGCTATTATAGACTATGTTGCATTTACCAGGTCATTTCACTCCATCGTGAGTTCCTTGATGTGTCACTCACTGAGGCCCAGCACAGAGCCTGACATCTAGTAACTGCCTAATAAATGATTACTAAATGAGTGTGGGGTTTTCTTTGGTCATTCAACATTTATTTCAACTTACTAATACATGCATAAAGTTAAAAAAATTCATACGACATAGAAGACATACAGTGAAATGTAAATTTCCTCCTCCATCCCAATCAAAACCCTTCCAAATTCCCTCCCTGGACACAGTAACTTTTACCAGTTTCGACAGCGTTATAGAGAGCGATTTCATTTTATCAGGTGGTATTTATCACATATTCTATCTGCAATTTTGTTATCAATTAACAATATATTGTAAGATTAGTCTATTTTTAAACTACAAATCTGGTCAGCTTAAGATATTGATAATAACAATTCTCCACTGCTGATTAAAAAAAAGTTAAGTATAGTGGTTTCTCTGGTGGTGCAGTGGTTGAGAGTCGCTTGCCGATGCAGAGGACACGGGTTCGTGCCCCGGTTTGTGAAGATCCCACATGCCGCGGAGTGGCTGGGCCCGTGAGCCATGGCCACTGAGCCTGTCGTGTCCAGAGCCTGTGCTCCGCAATGGGAGAGGCCACAACAGTGAGAGGCCCACGTACAGCAAAAAAAAAAAAAAAAAAGTATAAGAAAAATCATCTCTCTTCCATTGTAATAGAGTTTTTTTTTCTGGACAAAGTCACCCAGAATAAAATTAAATTCGGGATATCCCTGGTGGCGCAGCGGTTAAGAATCCGCCTGCCAATGCAGGGGACACGGGTTCGATCCTGGTCGGCGAAGGTCCCACATGCCGCGGAGCAAATAAGCCCGTGCGCCACAACTACTGAAGCCTGCGCGCCTAGAGCCTGTTCTCACAGCAAGAGAAGCCACCGCAATGAGAAGCCCCTGCAATGCAGCTAAGCGGAACTAGAGAAAGCCCAGCAACTAAGACTCAATGCAGCCTAAATTCATTAATTAATTAAAGTAAAAAAAAAAACCCATTCAATCTCCACTACTTGTATCCTTTTGATTAAGTTCTGGCCAATATGGTGAAGCAGATGTGAACTTTAAAATTTTGCTCTTAAAGGGAAGAAACCTTTCTTCCTTCCTGCTTTCCCTGGTTGCTCATGGACCATGAACATGGTCTTAGGTACCTCAGGTCATGTCAGCAATGGCAACATCCCAGGGACAGCAGAGAAGGAAGCCAAGGAGACCTGGACGCCTGGACATCCTCGTGGTGCAGAGCCACCCTAGCTGCCCTGGAACTGCCGGCCTCAGTGTCATGGGAGCCACACACAAGCCTCCATCCTGTGAGACCACTGTTATTCGGGTTCTGCTGCACATACTGAATACATATCGGGAGAAAAGGACTTCCCAGGAGTGTGGGGCTGTGGTGGTCTGTTCTGAGATGAGCAGAGGTATATTTACAGTGTCACCACTTGGGCTCCTGGGACATTATTGTAAATGGAGAAAGGGAGAGCTGGTCCAGGGTTGGGGGCACAGCACAGGGAGACTGTAACCCTCCTCATCTTTCTAGCCATGGGGTCTGATAGGGGAGCGTTTGGGTCACCAGGTGTTAGAGAGTTGGGAGCCTTCGTTTCTTCACTTCCCTTCTTGTCCTTTTCACAGACAGTTCTCTTGACATTCCAGCCAGGATGAGAATCCCTGCCTGTGGTCTTTTCCTCCTCCTCCTCCTGTCTGATGGCAGTGACTGTGGAGGCTGACATCTAGAGGAGAAACTCCTCAGGTAGGGAGAGATGCAGCATCAGTTGTCATTGGGTTCCATTGGAAATCTCTGCTTCCCCAGCCAGGCCTGGACAGCCAGCCCTTAGACAGCAGACCCCGGGTCCCTCATATCTTTTTCCCTGGTGATCCCCAAATATACATTCATCACTTCCCATATTCCATTTGTTACCAATGAGTCACTAGGTCCAGCTTACGTTCCAAAAGTATTAGACAGGGGCATAGATACCAGAGGAGGGAGCATCGGGGACCAACTTAAGAGTCTGCCGACCACAGGGTGACTTTGGGACCATGTGACTACATGGCCTGTCACACGGCTGAGGGTAGCAATGCAGAGACCAGAATAAATAAGGAGTTCAAGTCAAAGGTTTTGGGGCTCACTTCACAGGAATCCAGATCAAAATTATATTCCCCAAAAACTGGCCCGATCTTCCAGGTAACTGGGGATTTTTAAAAGAGAGAACTTTGTAGGTAGAAACATAAACGTAGGAAATGAAAAGCCAGGTAGCAGCGCTGAGAGTTAGCGGTGTCTCACTGTCATTGACAACGATCCTTCCAGTTTCCGCAAGAACCACAGTGGTGAGTTAATTGGTATGTGATGTGACCACCACCCCTGCATCCTTTAAGTCTTTGAGGATGACGTTAACTTCTTTCATTATCCCAAGACACAATATTGTTTTTAATGTTGTGTCGTAGCTGAGCTTGGGAGGCTTTTTCAGGGGATTCCACTAAGCCTTTCTTACTAAAAGCTTTTACTTCACAGATTAAGAAAAAACAATGTGAGGGGCTTCCCTGGTGGCACAGTGGTTGAGAGTCCGCCTGCCAATGCAGGTGACACGGGTTCGTGCCCCGCTCTGGGAGGATTCCATGTGCCACCGAGCAGCTGGGCCCGTGAGCCGTGGCCGCTGGGCCTGCGCGTCTGGAGCCTGTGCTCCGCAACAAAACAGGCAATAGCGGTTAGAGGCCCGCTTACCGCAAACAAACAAACAAACAACAAAAAACAACAATATGAGCTCTCTGGGTGACATTTCCAATTACAGCTCATAAGCTTGAGAAAACCAAAGGTAAGATTTTTCCAGATTTGGACGATGCCCTAAGGATAAAACAACTTTTCCCTCTGGGTTATTACCCACGTTTAGATTTTGGCCTAAACAGTTATTCTCTTGATACTGTACTTATGTAAGCTTTTTATACTTTATTATTTCACTGGAAGAGGCAGCCTTAAAACAAGTTCTATCGCGGTACTGGGAATGGAGGCTCCATGACCTATTTTTTCACTCCTGCTATTTATCTGGCACCACTGGTAGGTGCGAGAATACAAGTCCACCCAAACCAATGATTCTTTATCACTTGTGTGAGCCAGTGCTGGTTTGTGAAATGTTTGCTCTCAGCTCACAATAAGAAACATACAGACATTGAAAGTGAGTGTAAGCAAGTAAACTTCTACCTTTATCCTGACCCAGACTGGTAATTGCCAAGAAAATGATTAGCATGTATATCACATCATTGGATCTGCTAAGACTGTTGGATCATTAGTTCCTCATGGACCAGAGATTGAGTAACTTGGTATATAAACTAGTATTGATACTTTTAAAGACTTTTGTGGGGATCACATGTAAACTGATAAGTGATATGGATACTTTCCCCAGAAAGATGTGCATGTACAAAGAAATATGAAACAGTATAAAATGTCAGTGTTTATGTATGGATCCCATGAAGACTTATAGATCTTGTTTTTTTAAGCTTAGAAAGAGACAAATGTAGGAAGAGGACATTTTGAGTAATCATTTCATTATTGAAAAATGCACTCTGCTTATCTGAGTATAAACTGGAGTAGACAGAAGCTGGACCCCATAACAGAACATCACAGAAGAAGTTGAAAGATGTCATTTATTACTTATTCATCCATCCAACCTGACTGCTTACAATGTACCAGGTCAAGTTCTCATCTAGATCATTGCTGCAAAAATTGGAAATTTGTCATTCTTTTTCCCTTCCTCACCTTCAACCTCCACCCCTAGAATCTGTACCCTCTTCCCAAGTTAGGGGAATTTCAAACTTGAAGGTCTTGGTAGGAGGTAGAGACCACCTCCTTCCATAGGAGAGAAAAACCTGCCTCCAAACATTCTGGCAGGTTGAAACAGCCTGAGGCTCCACCAGGCAGGTGACCCCATGCTGGACTCTGACTCAGGACGTGGTGACACAGAGAGGCGGGAACTGTGCTGAACGCTTTGGCACATGTGGCAGAGGCGGCAGTAGTGTTAACCAGTTGTCAGGAGCAGCAGAGACAGCAGGACGAGCCGCAGGGCGCGCTGTCCAGCATCTGGGCTGACAGTGCTGTGAAGAGTGGCATCTGGACTCACCTGGAGGGGCAGGGGTTTCTCTGTGGGACCCGACCTGGGTGGGATTGTGGATTCTGCTCCTGGCTGTGTAGTCTCAGAGCTGTTAAAACAATTTGAAACCCTTTTTTGCCCATAAAGAATTACATGGGAATACCATGTAGCGAAACTCTGAGAGAGCAGGGATTCAGAGACTCTTCCCCGCTGCTTTATTGAGATATGATTGATCTACAATATTGAGTAAGTTTATGGTGTACAACTTGTTGACTTGATACACTTAATATTGCGAAATAATTACCACTGTAGCATTAGCTTACAACTGTATCATGCCACATAATCACCATTGTTCAGTGTGTGTGGAGAAAATTTAGGTCTACCCTCTTAGCAACTCAAGAGCTTTTCTTGATGCTGAGCAGGATAACTGCTTCTTAAATTTTCCACCTGGCTATACTGCATGGTAGAGAAAACATGTATCTCCCAGAAAATGTCCTGCCTTTTTCTTCCCAGGGAAGAAACATTTCAATGCGGATTTAAAACCCCTCCCCACCCTGATTACTCTCTGATCCCTGAGCTCAGTGGATCCCAATCTGCCTGAGCCTCAGGACTGCTTGTAGGGATTCTGACAAAGTACTCAGCCTCTTCCCCGACCCGCCGTCTCAGAATGTGGCCATGACGGTCCAGGAATCCCGTATGAACAAGCCCTGCAGGTGAGGCTGATGCACAGCCACGTGGGAATCCTGGTCTGCATTGTTGCTACTAAATGTGTGATCTGAAGACCAGGCAACACCAGCACCAAACTTGCTTAAAATGCAGATTCTCACGCTCCCTTCCACCTGAGGTGTGCAGGTGGTGCACAGGAAGATCGGGACCCCCTGGTCTCTTTGCCGTCTAGACTCAGGTGTTCAGAACCAGTGCGGTCTGCTTGGGTGTGTGGTCTGATCAGATCGCATAGTCGCTGGGGGGTCCAGGGTTCAGTCCTTGTCCTTCCTCTTCTGTAGCCAATTCTCCCCTGGTGACCTCATCTGTTCGCAAAGCTTTAAACCTCATTTATAGGGTGTCACCTTCTTCCAACTATTTCTCCAGCCAAGGTCATCTCACCTGAACCCCAGACTCAGTTTGCACTTTCCTAAACCGAATGCCAATGCTGCCGGCCTCCTCAAATATGCTGCTTCAGAGTCTCCCCTATTTCTGCGGAAGGTGCCCCACATGTCTACATTGCAAATCTCAAAATTTGGGGTCTTCCTTCATTCTGCTTTCTTATAACCCAAATTTCATCCATTAGGAATTGCTGTAAAACGCCATTTTCAGAATATATCCAGAATCCAATCAGTTACTATTACTTTCCCTGCTCACACCCCAGACAAGCACCAGTATCTCCAGCCTGGACACTGCACCATTTCTTAGTTTCCTCTATGGAATCTCTTGCCCTTTCACCTCCTGATTCTGCCCAGCAGCCAGATGTTTCTAGAGAGTAGTCACACCAGGTCAATCTTCTGTTCAAACCATCATGTAAACTCCGCATCTTACTCAGACAAAATCAAAACCCTTCTAATATTGTCTAGGTCTATATGATCTGTCCGGACACTGCATCTCATCTCAGTTCCTCTCTCCTCCAGCCACGATGGTCTCCTCACTCTTCCTTGAACACGCAGACACTCTCCTGCCCTAGTGCACTGGCACTGGAGGCTCCCCTGCCTGGAGAGAACTTGCCCCAGACATCCTCGTGGACATACCTTCATGTCCTTCACATCGCTACTCAAAGGTCACCTTCTCAATCAGGCCCACACTGACCACCCTAGTAAAACAGACATCATCCCTGTCCCCACACACTTACACGCTGGGTCACCTTCCTCAAAGCACTCACCAACTTTTAATGTAAACACTTCCCTCACTTACTAGTTTCATAGTGCACACTCTGCCCTTTCCCCTAGAGCATATACTCCACACGGCTGACAAGTTTTGTCTGTTGTTAGTTCCCTGAGGTTTCCTAGAGGCAAAAATAGTGTGTCATGTACCTGGCACACAAAAATATCAATTGAATGAATGATCAGTGTAGAGCACGTTCCCTATTCTAGAGAGAGTGTCTTTATTAACGTGACCTCAGGCCACATGCTGTCTTGTGGCAGCTACAGCCCAACATCCACTTCGTAATGACATCAATGCCGCCTGTACTTTTCCACAAGGGCTGATCTCCCCTCCCTCCCACACCAATCAGTCTGCACACCACACACCATGCTCCTTCTCGCTTCAGAAAAGAATATCCTGCACTTTTGCGTCCTACATTCCAACGTACCCTGACTCTATTAGACTCTGCTTTCTAAATCCATCAGTTTGGATTGGAGTCAGCTACTAGGCTTAGAAGATCTAAGGGCAGAAGAGGGGCCAGGCTGCAGAGAAGAGAGAAATCCAGCAAGAATTAAGTCAAGATGAGAGACTATTGGGTCCCTTCTGTTTGCTAATTCCAGAATCTGGTTCCTTTTAAAACGATGGGGAAAAGTTGGAAAGAAGAACCCAGCAGACATCTCTAGAAGGAGCGCAAGATGCTAGATGAGGCTGAAAATTGCTCTCTTGATACTACTGAGAATCCTGTGTGCAGGGCCCCCTCGGACTTGTGAGGACAAGACAGGCAAAATGACTCCGGCTGCTGTCAGAGATGGGGACACCCAGAGAAGAATGAGACCAAACTCTGCACATGAAAAGCAACAGTCATTATTCCGACCACAACAACAACTAAATAAGCAAAATATAAACACGCAGGATAAAGACAGGGTCCGAGGATGGGAGCAAGGCCCGAGCCAAGGCTACCTGGTTACAGGAAGCCCTTGCTGCCCACAGTCCTGGAGACAGTACAAGGCCCAGCTGATTTCTGAGCCTCTGAGATCACAGGTCCTGGTGGGACAAGGTTCTACTGAAGTGACGAGGACAAAGGAACAGAAGCAGATGACCTGGCAGAGCAGTGACCACATCAAAGCCCACGATGCAGTGAGCACGGAGTGGGCACAGGCCACATCCACGCTCAGCTCCTCATCGCCTCCTCCTGTCCCACCTGCATCAGACAGAGCACAGCAAGCACACAGATTCTGGAAGGTTCTCAGCACTTCCATTTATTTTCTCTCTCAAACTTTAAGAATCCTTTCCTTTATTATCCCATCAACGCCTCATGGCAGGAATTAGAAAAAACAAAACTCATATACAGATTTTATTGCCAACAAGCAAGTTAAGACATTATTATTCAGTGCACCACGAAAGTTAAGACAGGGATGGAGGTGGCCCAGCCCTGCCTCTGCTGGAACAGGCAAGTGGATCAGGGAAGAGAACACAGGTCAGGGTGGGGAGGGGTCGTGGTGGGCAGGGGTGGGCCAGTCTCCCCACCTCCTCACATTAGGCTACGAAGGAACACAGACACATTCAGGATGCAGCTGCAGAAAGAGGAGTCACGGGATCTGAAGCCACAAAGTAGGGACCGTGCATCACCCAGTCCCACGAGGCTGCTGCCTCACACTGTGAAAGAAAATAATCATGAACAAATGCAGGTCAGTCATGTAAGTGCTGACCTTCCCAACAGCCCCCCACATGCTCAAATGTCCCATTCAAGGACCCCCACCACCCGGGGCATCCCCTCGGCCCCAACACCTCTCCCAATCTAGGTCCTGCAGGGTCTCACCTTTAGGAATCGTGAGAGACACATCAGAGCCCTGGGCACTGTCACTGCCTGGGGGAGAACAAAACCAGGACGTGGTCAGAACCCACAGGAGAGAAACTAGAGAAGGAACTTTAGGAGGGTGAGGCCCCCATGGCCTCCTGTCTGCACCCTCACAAGGGTCTCAGGAATCACAGCCCCTGCACACTTACTTGCAGCCTGGGCGTAGCTCCCTCCTTTCTCACCTGTAAGAAGAAAAGCTCATGTGAGAGGCCAGGGAGAAGACTGAGTTGAGATCCTAGAGGAACCCTCTAGTCCTGGACCACAGAGAACTTTCCAGAACTGTTGACCAAAACCCCATGATAGGATCAGGAACACAAAGAAAGGAGATGTGCGGGGACTGGATCAACTTCTTCCCTCCTGGGGGTCTGTCAGCAGGAACATTCCCTCTCTGACCTTCAAGTGCTGGTAACCTGGTCTCCAACTGGAATTATGAAGGTGAAAAAACCTGTCTTTCATTTCCACATGTGCTTTACAAAAGGGTAAGTGTCAGTCTCCAGATTGGCAAGCAATGTCTCTGAATGGTGCCGCCCAATACACACGCAGGCAAGCTTCTACCTGGGCTTGAACCGCCCCCAGGGGCAAAAGAAAACTCAGATCCCTCCCCACTTCCCTACCTGAGTGCTTCTTCCTCCAGATCACAGCTCCAGCCACCACGGCTCCAGTGACCACCAAGAGAACCAGGGCAACAATGAGGCCCATGATGGGGACGGTGGGCTGAGGAGGTTCTGTGGAGGAAAGGGAAGGGGCCCTGACCTCAGGCCTGAATCCCGACCTTGCTGAACGTGTCCACAAGGGCTCTGCTTTATCTGAGAGGAAGCTCCACCCCACATGTCCCTCCTTACCCCATCTCACGGTGAGGGGCTTCTGAAGCCCCTCGTGCTGCACATGGCATGTGTATCTCTGCTCCTCTCCAGAAGGCACCACCAGGGCCGCCCACTTCTGGAAGTTTCCGTCCCCTGAAGGCCTGGTCCTCCACAAGCTCCATGTCCTGGGTCTGATCCTCCCCATCACGCTGCCAGGTCAGTGAGATCTCCTTAGGGTAGAAGCCCAGGGCCCAGCACCTCAGGGTGACCTCACGGTCAGAGATGGGGTTGGTGGGTCACGTGTGTCTTTGGAGGGTCTGAGGAGAAGAATCAGAAAATTCACACTTAGTGTTACCTTCATGGGCCACTGAACCAGCATCACGTGACCATCCTGAGATGAAGAGCACAACAGGTTTGAAAAAAAGCAGCAAAAACACCAGACACCAGCCTGGACTCCGGGGTCTGGGAAGATCTCCCAGTCCTTGGCAAGTTCTGTGATAAGGATGAAAGCCAAGGTAGGAGGCTCCATGTAAAGGGGAGAATACAGAGCAATGGTCCTGACTTTTGGTGGAGGCTGAATGACTCAGAAAAGCTGGAGTCAGGCTCCTAAGATGTTCTCAGGCTGAGAACAGGCTTGAGAAAGAAAGTCATGGTTCACAAGATGGAGGTCAGGGTCAAAGGGCACCGCTGGTCAGTTATTTCAGGGCTGGTTTCCTGCTTCTTCCCCAAAGAGACTGGATTCCTTCACTGTCTTTCAGAGAAGTGAGGCCACCGGCCAGTCACTGTCTCGTACAGAATACGAAAACCTGGGCGGATTCCTCCCTCTCCCGACCAAGAAGTTGGGCGGTGTTCCCACAGGGACCCCATTTCCTCCCCTTGTGGGAAGCCAGCTCCAGCCCGAGGGGACACCAGGGAGGCCCCGCGGCCCCTCGTACCTGCGCGCTGCAGCGTGTCCTTCCCGTTCTCCAGGTATCTGAGGAGCCCCTCCACACACCTGCCCTGCACGTAGTTCCTCCATTGCTCCGCAGCACCGGCCGTCTCCCACTTGCTCTTGGTGATCTGAGCCGCCGCGTCGGCCGCGGTCCAGGAGCTCAGGTCCTCGTTCAGGGCGATGTAATCGGCGCCGTCGTAGGCGTCCTGTCTGTACCCGCGGAGGAGGCGACCGTCCGGCCCCACGTCGCAGCCGTACATCTCCTGGATGGTGTGAGACCCTGACCCCGTTCCGCCCAGCCGCAGCGATAAACCCAAACCGAAAATGAAACCGGGTAAAGTCCCGCCGTTTCCTCCCGAGTCGGGGGGCCGGGCGGGTCCCGCAATGTTGGGGTGACCCTCGGACCCGGAGACTCGGGGCGACGCCGGCCCGTCCCTGGGGATGAGGGTCGTGACCCGGACCCGGGCCCGCGTCGCTCACCGGCCTCGCTCTGGTTGTAGTAGCCGCGCAGGGTGTTCAGGTCCTCTCGGTAAAGCTGTGCGGCGGCCTTGAAGTTCCGCGTCCTCCCGATCCCAGTACTCCGGCCCCTCCTGCTCCAACCCACGGCGCCCGCGGCTCACCCCTCGGATTCGGGGCGTCGCTGTCGAACCGCACGAACTGCGTGTCGTCCACGTAGCCGACGGAGATGAAGCGGGGCTCCCCGCGGCCGGGACGGGACACCCCGGTGTAGAAATACCTCAGGGAGTGGGAGCCTGGGGGCGGGGAGCGGTGAGACCCGGTCCGACCCTCCTCCCGGCGCGGGTCCCCGGGTCCGAGGTGACGGGGCCGGCAGGGGGGAGGGGGCGAGGGACTCGTGAGACGGAAAAGGTGTGGAGGCCGGAGAAGGGCCGGCACCTCGCGGGGAGAGAAAAGGGGGCGGGAAGCAAGGGAGGGACAGGCGGGGACCGGGGTGAGGGAGCGGGTCTGGGCCGGGGGCGGCGGCGTGGCTCCTTCCCTGCGAGTCCTGACCCCCGACCCCCGGGGTCTCCTCGCTCCTCCCCGCAGAGGCCGTTCCCTCCCGACCCCGCACTCACCCGCCCAGGTCTCGGTCAGGGCCAGGGCCCCGGAGAGGAGCAGGAGGAGGGTTCGCGGTACCATTGACCTTGCGTCCTCGGCGTCTGAGGAGAAACTGCGTGAGGCGGGTCGGTGGAGACTTTATAACCGGGAACCGCGGGGACGGTGATTGGCTTCTTCAGAAACCGGACACGCAATGGGAGTGAGAAGTGGGGACGCGTCACGAGTGTCCGGGCAGGAGGGCCCGACACAGGTTGTGAGAGAGAAAGTGAAACTCCGGGAGACTGGGAATCCCCACCACAGAGCGTCCCCGTCCCAGAGACCGCCTGACACCCTGAAAGCCTGAGAGCCTGCGTGTCCCGGGACCTGGGACTTTGCCTGATCCCGCCCCTCCTACACCGAGAGCTCTTTGTCACAGTGTGTCCCTGAGTCCTGGCCCAGGGACTGTGTAGTCAGCGATTTTCACAGCCTTGTGGTCAGAATATTTATGCAGTCTTACAAACTAGTGACGACCCACAGATAATTTTATGTGGATACTTCTATCGGTACTTTCCAAAGTATAAGTAATAGAGTTTAAAATTTTAAAATTAAATTATTTAGAATAATATTAATAACCCATGATTTAATATGAAAAATAACTACTTCCCAAAATAAACACGGTAGTGGGAAAAGTGGAGCTTTTCAGATATTTATATTTTTGCAAGTCTCTCTCTTTCTTGTCTGTCTCATTAGAAGACCCCTGGATGTTCATGTTTGCTTCTTCAATGCATCCGTTATTTTGGTGGAAGTCTATGATAAAAAGACCCACACATATGTAGGAGTAGTGTTTTTAAAAACCTTTTCAGACAGTGATGGATGTTAGTCTTTGATACAAAACGAAAACTACACAAGTGGTAGTTTCTCAAAGGTTATTTTCTAAGTGGACCTGAAACAATATTATTAACTATTTTCTATTCTGTTACGTTAAACTCCATAACCCTATTTTGCACATTGAATGTCTCTTGTACTAAGGTAAGATTTAAAAAAAACTAATACGTTGCTTCACTAAGTTATATAGATCTTCCAGTGTCATTCATTCTTTCAAGTAAACATTGTATTCCTTGAAGAAGAGGGTAGTTCAGGTCACACAAATTATTTTCCTTGGGACATAGTACTTTGGAATGTAGCAGAAGGGCTTGACGGGTACATCCCATGTCATCTTAGACGGTACTTAAAAGGTACTTTTAATATGTGGATTTAACGGAGTTCCCTGGCCGTCCAGTGGTTAGGACCCAGAGCTGTCACTGCCATGGTCTGGGTTCAAGGGTTCAATCCCTGTTCAGGGAACTAAGATCCCACATGCTGTGGGGTGTGGCCAAAAAAAAAAAAAGTGGATTTAAGGATGATTTAGGAAACAAAGGAATTTTTATTTATTTTTAAAGTTTTTCTTAATGAGGTATCGTTGATTTACAATGTTGTGTTAATTTCTGCTGTACAGCAAAGTGATTCAGCTATACATGTGTATATATATTCTTTTTCAATTTCTTTTCCATTATAGCTTATTAAGGAAAGATAAAAATTTGTAATGCATCAACCAGAATGTTTTAAAGCAAACCTGCTTTTTTCTTTCTGCAAGTAAGTTGTGGTGAAAATAATGATATTGCAGTTTGCTACAGTAGTCTCCATCACTGCTAAGTTATACCTCAAAGCAAATGTCAACATAATGGAAAGTCAAATAATATCTTAGTAATGCTATGAAAGTAGGTTTCACCTCATGGATCTCATGAAAGGGTCTCAGTGACTTCAAGGGTTCCACAGATCACACTCTGAGAACTGCTGTTCGAATAAACCTGGGAAAATCTCCTAAGTGACCCTTGCCTTTGCCTCCTCTTCGTTTTGGAGAATCCCTCTCCCTGAGCTGGACTCCCTGCCTCCCCACACTTAGCTGAGTGCTCTGCCCCTGGGCTCCTCTAGGAGAGAACTCACCCCTTGGAAATTGATCCCAGAGAGTGTCCTCAGCCCGGGAAGGGAAGTTAGGGGGACAGGTGTTTCCCCTTTGGACCTGGAAACAGTTTGTGCCTGAAGGCACCATACCCACTCATAACCTAGTTTGGTTTTGTTACACACCAGCTAAGTATGTACTCATATCCCAGACAGAAATCTGACATCGTCTCTAAGAGAAATAATATTGGCCCTTTCATGGGTGCAGAATATCTGACTTGAGGCCCAGAAAGCATGAAGAGCAGTCCTGTCCAATAGAATGTTCTGTGGTGAAGGAATTGTTCTATATCTGTACTGTCAAAATCAGGTAGCCACTAGCTACAGGTCCCTATTTAGCACCTCAAAGGTGGCTACTGTGCTGAGCACCTTAATGTTATTTAGTTTAAACAACATTAAATATGTGGCTAGTAGCTAGCCTACTGGGCATTGCATATCTATAATGTTCTTAATTTCCAGTCTCTTCCCCCAAAGAGATACTGTGTGACTCATAAGTTGATGCATATTAAAATAACCTTCACATGGAAATCATGGATTTGTCTATGTGGGTCTTAGATATATCCTTAAAATGCAGCATGCGCAGAAAGTTTCATTAACATGTATTTTAACAACTAGAGTGTTCAGACATTAAGGACACCGTGGTTTATCACCTTAAGGTCATATGTGTTCAAAACTGCCCATCGCTGGAGCTAATTCTTGTCTTTATAACCTTGAGCTCTTGCTGTTCTTTTCATTAACCTGGTAAATATAAGCAGACACTGAAGTCTTCACTTAGCCCAAGAGAAAGTATTCACTGAACACAGCATATATCAAATACCTTGCAGGACCTGTACATACTTGTGAAATGATAAAGCAGGAGATGTAAACCTTAGAATCCACCAGCTTAGAATTCTTTACTGACTGCTCCTGCTACTCGCTCCCCCCCAAATTCAATCAATTCTGTTTCCCTTCACCCTTGGACCCCTCTCTCCTAGACAAAAAAATACTTGAATTTTTCACATTTGAGCAATGAAGAGTTGTATGACCCAAAGAAGATAAACCACTAAAAATCATAAATTTTCTCTATGTCAACCAGACATTCACAAAGATACTAACACATGCCCCTATCAAACTCAAAGACAAAAACATTGACAAACAGGTAGCAATGTTTTTCAGCCAAAGACCACCAGGAGAACATCTGTGGGCAAACAAGTTGGATTTATTACTGGATGCAGCGAGGGAGATGACACACCATCGGGGACCATGGTGTCTTAGTGTGAGGTGTTAGAACATATACAGGAAGTGGGCTCTGGTTGGGTGATTTGGAGGAGGGTGTATGGAGGAGGGGCTCACTCTACATTGGGTGTTGTCAGGAAGTGGGGGCAATTCTGTGACCGGGCATGTCGGTGAATCTTCCCTGTAAGGAGGAAAGACTAGAGTGAGGATGCAGCTGTGATTGGAAGGAAGCCGTGGTTGCTGGTATCAGCACAGGAAGAGGTTTGATACATTGTGAGGTGCATAGTGCTGCCTTGTTTGGTCTGTGCTTGGAGAAAATGATGTTGTGGTCTTGTTTTGTCTCACTGTGTCATGGTCTCAGGTGTCCTTGTCTGATGTTGATGTTCTGTGAGGTGACATATGTCCAACAGGAGAAGAACACGGCTGCGTGGTGAGCACCAGCCCAGCTTCTGGCAAGGCTGAGGCCTAAGGTAAACGTCAGACCAGCTTCTGATGTTGGAGGCTGCTTTGTCCTTCCTGAATTCAGTGGTTAAAATAACTAAATCCCAAACAAAACATAATAAAGTGTATTAGAAAACCATTTGGAAAGTAAGAAAGGCAAATGTCAAACAATATATAACAAATAAACGTAAAGAAAAATGTAGATGTGGAATAAGGAATGGGAATAAATTAAAATCTATCATCTTGGCAAAGATAATAGTATGAAGAGAGTATTGACAGGAATTTAGGGAGAATATACTGTCATAAAGATTGATGGGATTGAAAACTGGTACAAAAATTTTCAAGGTCACTATGCAGAACGTCTCAATTTCAGTATATTTACATTAAAAAATTTTTAAATTTTGTATTGGTGTATAGGTAATTTACAATGTTGCGGGGTGTTTTGTTTTCTTAGGTGTACAGCAACTTGACTCACTTATGCATAGACATATATATGTCCTTTTTTGGGTTTCTTCCCATATAGGTTATTATAGAGTGTTGAGTAGGGTTCCATGTGCTATACAGTGGGTCCTTGTTGATTATTTTATAAATAGTAGTGTGTATATGTTCATCTCAACCTGCTCATTTTCCCCTGCCCACCACCTTTCCCTTTTGGTAACCATAAGTTTCTTTTCTAGGTCTGTGAGGCTGTTTCTCTTTTGTAAGGAAGTTCATTTGTATCCATTTTTAGATTCCACCTGTAAGTGATATCATAGGAGACTTGTCCTTTCCTGTTTCGCTTCCTTCCTTGTGGCTGGAAATGGATTATTTCATCCTTTTTATGGCTGAGTAATATTCCATTGTGTATATGTATCCTATCTTCATTATGCATTCATCTGTCCTTATACACTTAGGTCGCTTCCATGTCTTGGCTATTGTACATAGTGCTGCCATAATCGTTGGGGTGCCCGTGTCTCTTAAAACTATGGTTTTCTCCGGATCTAGGCCCAGGATTGGGATTGCTGGGTCACATGGTACTTGTATGTTTACTTTTTAAATCAACCTCCATACTGTTCTCCCTAGTGGTTGCACTGATTTACATTCCCACCAACAGTGTAGGAGGGTTGCCTTCAATATGTTTACATTATGACATAGAAATTTCTCTTTCAGAAATTTATCCTGCGAAGATAATCACACATGTTCTCAAAAATATATATTCAAGGATGTTCTTGAATTGTGGTTTATAAAAGCAAAGAATGGAAACAAGCTAAATGCTATAGTCATTGCAATGATGGTAACTATGAATAGAGGAACACTTAATAAGAATTAAAGCAATAATGCCATGTGATTTACATAGTGGGTCAAATTTATTCCTCAAAGCAAACCCACGAGGGGACTTCCCTGGTGGTCCAGAGGCTAAGACTCCGAGCTCCCAATGCAGGGGGCCCGGGTTCGATCCCTGGTCAAGGAACTAGATCCCGCATGCCACAATGAAGATCTGGTGCAGCCAATAAATAAGTAAATTAATTAATTAAAAAAAAAAGCAAACCCATGAGGCACCCAACATGTGATGCCTTTGTATAGACACAGAGAGAGAGACTCAGAGAGAGGAGACACAGAAGTGGAGACTCAGAGAGATTAAGGAGTGTATATCTCAAGGCCACCTTAAATCAGGATCTGGAGACATTGGAGAAAAAATGAAGAACAACAGTTGGGACCTGAGTGATGTGTGACAGGCACTGTGGTGAGGGAGATGGACAAAAATCACAAAGATAAATGTAAATCACTACTGAGCTAAGTGCTGTGAGGAAGAAGTTCATGATATTATGAAAGTAGATAACCAAGAGACCTGACAGCTCCCCTACCACTGTTAGCAATAATATTTGAAAGATGTAAAAGATATATTGCATATTAAACAAAAACAGAATTCTATACAATTATATAAAATCATAGAACCAAAAAGGGCTCTTTGAAATTAAAAATAATGTCATAGAAGTGTATAATTCAGTAGATGAATTGAAAAATTACAGTCATACTCACAGTAAGCAATAGGAATAGAAAAGTAATGGCAAGGAGGAGAGAAGACCTATAAGAATATTCCTCTATCAATCAAGAGATTCCAGCGAGTAAGCAATAAAAGTGTCAAAAATAAGGGAGAGTAGGAAATAATAAAAAAATTATTTTCAAGGAAACCTCTCAGAGTTTACAGACAAAAATTTACATCTGGAATGGCCTAAGCAAACTCTTACTGCAGTCGATGAAAACAGACCGACACTAAGAAACTGCAGAAAGGATGGAAAAGGAGAGAGACCTTGAAAACTTCAAGAGGCAAAAAACATGGGCCTGGAGGCTAGAAGACAGTGAAGCAATGCCTTCCGAATTCTAAGGAAAAAAAATCAGTATTTCCAACACAGAGTTCTATATTGAGTCAAGATGAGAGTAAGTCCTAGGGTAGCCTAAGACATTTCAGAGTTACAATGTTTTCCTTTCCATGTTCCCTTCTTCAGGACACTGTTAGACAAAGTGCGGGGGAAATGATGGAGAAAACCAACAGCAGGGAAACATGGGATCCAGGCAGCAGGGAAGCCTTGTAAAATTATACAGTAGGAGAGAGAGGCAGAGGGCTGCCCAGAATGCGGAGAAGGAGATCCGGGACGTCAACCCTGCCCCAGGTGTGCAGGGAACCAGTCTCCGTGTGGCAGCACAGAGGGCTGTGGGAGAGTCTGTGCAGAGAGGTGAAATATCCGATGTGCTTGACTGTATTCAGAAAGACTTATATTCTGCACAGAGTTTTAGAATGATTTAAAATGGGTACAATATGGGGCTTCCCTGGTGGTGAGGTGGTTAAGAATCCGCCTGCCAGTTCAGGGGACAAGGGTTTGAGCCCTTGTCCGGGAAGATCCCACGTGCTGTGGAGCAACTAAGCCCGTGTGGCACTACTACTGAGCCTGCGCTCTACATCCCGTGAGCCACAACTACTGAGCCCGCCTGCTGCAACCACCGAAGCCCGCGCACCTAGAGCCCATGCTCTGCAACAAGAGAAGCCACCACAAAAAGCCCGCGCACAGCAACAAAGAGTAGCCGCACTCGCTGCAATTAGAGAAAGCCCGCATGCAGCAATGAAGACCCAAAGCAGGCAAATAAACCAAACAAAAAAAAAAAAAAAAAAAAAATCAGTACAACCAAAGTAAGACATTATTTATTCCTGCGAAATCTTAAATATCCATTCAAGAAAAGTAATCACAGTCTACTAAATGCTCACTTGTGACTAGCATTTCCGTCATCATCATAAGGCAAATATTGCCCACTGAGCTAATCAAAATTACAAAACTGATAGATGTATAATTATAACTATTTTGGGAAGACAGGGGTGTGTGAAAGAAAAACCAACTAACTAAAGATGATACATAAAACTGAAAGCAAAGGAGTATTAAAGGCATGCTTTTTAGAGACATAGAAGAAACAATTAGAGAATCAGCTTAAGAACTAAAAGAGCTTCTCTCTGAGATTCAAGAGACTGGGGACATGGAAGATTGGGGACATCGGTCCAGATATCAAGTCTTGTAGAAGTATTTTACTTTTTAAAACTATGTGCACATATCCATTAGCTAAAAATAAAAAGACAACCTAGTAGATGAGAGAATGGCCTTTGGCCTTAAGAATTGTTCTGTTAAGAGTCATAGAAATGGAGCAGTAGTTGGGAGGAAACTGTACACACAGTGGTGGATGTTTATGGGAGAATTTTGTTTTGATTTATTTATTTTTGTTTGATTAATTTTAATGGGAAGAATTGCAGCATGTTTGTAGGCAGGGATGAAGGAGCAGTAGAGAGTGGGAAACTGATGACACAGGGGAGGATGGAGTCGGATCCTGTACCCACGCTGGGGGCACCCTTAGACAGGAGGGGACCATCCATCATCACTGGTAGGAAGGTGAGATACAGGTGCAGATGTGGGAATAGTGGAGGAGGAGGATGTAATTCTCACCTGAGTGCTTTTTTTTTTCTGAGTGAAAAAAAAAATGCTCATCATTAAGAACAGGGAGTGAGGGATGAGTGGCGGGGTCTGAGGGAAAAGGAGGAAATGAGAAATCGCCCTCTCAGGGGTGTGAGAGTGAGCTGACTGGGAAATGGTGTCTGGAGAGTGCAGGGTGGAGGCCACTGAGGTCTGGGCGGTTCAGCTTAGAGACGTTTCCAGCTCTTGGGCAACAACAGGAGGATGTATAAGAAACGAAAGAAAAATGCAACAAAATATCTGCAGATGTGAAGATTACATTCTTTTTACTTTGTCATTTATCACTTTCGACACTTTATTACTTGCTTTACAGTGAACATACATTTATCCTATATTATACGTTACACATATACATCATGATAAGAATTTAAAAGCTTTGTTTAAATTTTTAAAAGGAAGGCAAGTGGGCAGAAAAAGTGAAGAGCTGTGGGCACAGAGCTGGACGTGCCCGGCTCTGTGCCTGAGCTCTGGGCAGTGAACTCACACAGCCTTTTCTCCTTTTCTCAGGACCGTGTTTTCTTTGGAGGCCAAGCAGGATTTTTCCCTTCTTTTTTCAGTGTGGTCACTTATTAGGACCTTGTCACCTCTTTGATGCTTCTAAGATAGTTTTTATATTTTACATGGCATTTTCAGCTATTTTCAGTGAGCAGAATTCTCCCAACAATCCAGCCCATCTTTTCCAGTAATGGAATTTCTGTGGCAGAATAGCTCAGTTAAAAGACTTTGGGTGCCAAAGTAGAGAATGTGTGTCCTAATGTATGATCTGAAGAGGATGTGTCAGGTGTTTTACAAGTGCAAGGGATTTTAATGTAATTTTTGAAAGCATATTTACCTACACAGAAGGGGACTGAAAAGGTACTCAAGGGTATACAAAATAAATAATTCATGTTCTCCCTCTCGTCCCCCATTTGCCCAAGTCCTCTACTTGGAAACCACTGCAGTTGGCAATTTCTCATTTTCCTTCTCCCCAAATATATCTATGCATTAATGAATACTCTTATGTCAGTGAAAGAGCTCAGGCCACAGACTGGGAGAAATTATTTGCAAATTCACATATCTGATGAAGGACTTGTTTTAGAATACACATAGAACGCTTAAACTCAATAATATGGAAACAATTTAAAAATGAAGGAAAGACTGAACAGACACTTCTTCAAGAAGATCTATCAATGGAACTGCATATGAAAAGATGCTCAACATCATATATTATTAGGAAATGTAAATTTAAAAAAATGATGTATCATCACACCTATTAGAATAGCTAGAATCCAAGAACTGGTGATACCAAGTGCTGTCCAGGATGTGGAGCGACAGAAACCCTCAGTCACTGGGGCAGGAATACGAAGCAGCACAGCCCCTAGAGATGATGGTCAGCAATTTCTTATAAAGCTGCACATAGACCCTCCATCTAGTCTACTCAGCGCTCTAGTCCTCATGCAACTCATCTGAAAACTTATATATGCAAAACCCCGGCACACCAAAGTTTATAGCAGAGCGCCCCTCGAGTGTGGGCTGCACGTAGTGACTTCCTTCTAAAGGCTACGGTACGGAAAGTTGGGAAGTAAAAATAAAAGTTCACAAGGAGACACCTGGGAAATGTACCTTAGCTGGGTGATAAGGTGAACTTATTACTGATAATCAAGTGGAGAGTATACACCCTTGTTGTGTGGAGAATGTCACTTCATCTCTGTGGTCTTCTTCCCCAAAATACTTTGCCCCAGTCAACCAACTTGAATAGAGGGACATTCTACAGTATCCCTGAGCAATACTCGAAAACATCAAGGTCATCAAACACAAGGGACCTCTGAGAGACCGTCACAGCCACAGGAGCCTGAAGGAGACATGATTGGGACTTAGCACAATGTGTCTTTGATAGGATCGTAGATCAGGAAAAGGAAAAACGAATGAAGTACAAACAAATTCTGGCATTTAGTAATAATGTATCAATATTGCTTCATTAGCTGTGACAAATGTATGATGGTGATATCAGATATTACCACAGGGAGACTGAGCGTGGGATTTACAGGAACTCTCTACTAACTCTGCTACTGTTTTTGTGAATCTCAAACTACACTAAAATGAGAAAAAAAGTGAATATCTGCCAGAAACGAACAGGGAGTGAAATAATAATCGACTTTGAGTTTTCCAGAGTGTTTTCATCAATGAGCTGGAGAGATGGGTTGTGGAGAGGAAAGATGGAAACCTTAGACACAAGGCAGGGCTCCAAGGCTCTCCTCCCCTCTAATCCCCGCCGCATCCCCGAGCCCGACCCCAGAGCTGCTCAGGCAGCATCTTCATCCCCTGATTGCTGACCAGCCTCCAGGGCAGCCATCTCTGTCGGACTCAGACCACAGCCCATCCTCTCCCTTCTGAATAGGAGAGGGCGGAGTGGTGGCGCCCCCGTGTGGCCACAGTCGCTGATGACAGGAGACCTGAGCTCCCCTTTGACCCCCTTACAAAAGACCTGCCCAGGGTATCCTTGGGCTCCTAGCAGTGGGTCAGTGCTGCGCACAGAAGTTGGAGTTCATCCAGTGTCAAGTTCAAAGTCTGAACTGTTACTCAGAATACATGCTGACAGGGACCTTTTTCTCCCCATCAAACCACCAAGGACTAAGGCCTCAGGGAGGATCTGATTTCAAGGCCATTAACAGCTGGTTCCCAAGTCCAGGGTGGACCCCACAAACATACTGGGTGTCCTCAGTCTCCACGGGTAGGACCTTGAACCCCAAGTCCTTGTCACTTCTTGCAGCTGCTGACAGGGTTATAGACTCTTCCTCTAGGGAATCAACTCTGGGACCTCCAGCCCTAGAATGAGGTAGAAAGGGGGCAGGGGGAGGGGGAGGGGGAGGAGAGCCCCTCAGATATCTGCCTATGAAGATGGGGAGGCTCCTGGAGAAGTGAGGAGAGGAAGGAAACAGTGACATTAGGGGATGGAGGCCAACAGGAGTGGAGGGGGAGGAACGAGAGAGGAGAGGGGCAGGGCGGCTCACTCAGTGGACACGTAGGTGGGGAGGGTGGGGTCTGTGTGGGGACAGGCTCAGGGGCTTCTGGCCTGGGCACTGGTAGAGGCTCTGTTTTTCACCTGGATGATAAGTACACAGGTGTCAGCTCTCTATTTTGCTGGTAAACTATGCTTATGTTTTCGGTGTTTTCCTGTCCTTACAGGTATGGTATAACTCAAATACTCCTAGAAGAAAGAGAAAAGAGAAAAGGAGAGAGGGGAGGTGGTTAAAGGAATTCCTCTCTTCCAGAGAAATAAACTGACCCCCAGTCCTCACTCCACCCCACACACACATGGTGCTAGGGGGCAGCAGGGAGACTCAAGGAAGGGAGAGTCCATCCCAGCTCACAGCCCGGGGCTACCTGGACATCGTCTCCCTGTGAGCTAAGACAGCGGTGACCACTGTGCCAAAAAGACCTGCCCAGCATGTGGAGGTGGAGAACAGAGGACAGGAGAGCAGAGGACAGGACATGGAGTGGAGCCTGGAGACCGCAGTGGGACAAGGAGATCAGCCATGAGTCTGAGCCCGGGGATCCCCCTAACATTTCCCTGAGACACAAAAATGACCTCCCCCCTCCCCAGACCTACAGGACCCAGGCATCCCAACACCGAACCCAAGGACACCAAGCATGGCCCCTCCTGTCCAGGCATGAAATCCGCCACCGTTTGAAGCCTCAAGGGTCCTCTGCGCTCCTCCCCAGTCCCGAGAGCCCAGGAAACCCCAGTGTCCTGCCTCTTCTTCCCCTCCGTGGACCTAATAATAGACAGGGACATGCTGTCTGGATCCCTCCAGCCACTTTTCAACCTGAATTTAAAAGCCCTGTGGTCCTGGACTCAGATCTAATTTCTGGCACTGATGTTGACCCAGGAGTTCGTGGTCAGGTGTCAGGGGAGGCTCCCCAGGGCCCCACAGGCTGCAGCTGAGCCAGGCTTCCAGCTGAACAGAATCGGCAGATTCTGGACATAAAACTGCGACCTGGAGGAGACACATCAGCCACATCAGCCACACGGAGGAGTGAAAAGCTGCCTTTGTCTCTCCCCCCTTCCATCCGCAACCGGTAAACATCCACGACACACCACAGGTGACTCTGCCCAACACACCAGGACTCTGGAGAATCCCACCCAGTGTGCATGGAAAGGTGGGTGGACTGGGACACAGAGACGAGGCTGAACCGAGGGAAGAGCAGAGGAGGAGCCTGCGATCCTGTTCTCCACGTGCGGCCACTGAGCTGGAAGCCCCAGAACACCCAGTAGCAGCTGCAACAGGACACAGGAATCCAGCCTTCCAGCCTCAGCAGTGCCCAGGGCCCCAGGTAACTAGGCAGCAGCAGAAGTGGGTCCTGGGGCCCCAGACACCAGCCCCTGAGACGCCCATGACTTTGGCCCCTCCAGCCACCCACTGGCAGCAGCAGAGCCGGAGAACCTTACAGCACGGGACATGGCAGAGGTGCCTGCACCACCCCAGCTACCCACGCCCCGCTCTTCCCCTGTGGTTCAGGGAATCCTGGACACGAGGGAAGAGCCCACTAGCCCAGGTCACCGGGCAGTGATGCCAGTGGCACAGGCAGCAACAAGGCAGCAAAATCCCTGGAGGCACAAGAAGCAGTAAGAAGGCACGGGACCACACCCCTGATGAGGGGTGGAAAGTGCCAACTCTCCCAAGCAGGTAACACACGTAGGAGAACCCCAAACCTGTGCTCTAGCGCCACCTCCTGGAAGAGAAGAGAAAAGCCTCTGCTCTCTAATTTGTTGAATGGTTAGAATGAAGCAGAAAAGTGCTCCCCACTTCACCAGTGCTGGCAGAGGAACAGCACAGCAAGCACACGAAGAACCACAGTGACACTGCATCACGAAAAGAAACGGACAGTTCTCCAGAAACCAAACTTAAGGTCATGGAATACTGTGACATAACTGATAGCGATTTCAAAACAGCTCATGAGGAAACGCCACAAGCTACAAGAAAATTCAGAAAGGCAGTATAACGAGCTCAGGAATACTATGAATGAACAGAAGGAATACTGTACCAAAGACATTGAAACTCTAAGCAAAACTATATAATTTCAGTGTACTTACGTGGCGCACTTTCTTTAAATTGATACCTAAATATTTTATCCTGATGCTATTATAAATTGAATTAAAACGTATTCATTTTCCGAGTCCCGCGCTCCGGTGTGCTCCCGCCCAGCCACCCGCCCCGGACCCGGCGCCACCGTGCCCAAGTACCCCAAGTGTGACGAGGAGGTGTACTTGGCTGAGCGGGTGACCTCCTGGGGAAGGACTGGCATGGCCTTGCCTGAAGTGTGAGAAATGTGGAAGGACGCTGACCTCGGGGCGAGGGGACACACTGAGCACGAAGGCAAGCCCTATTGCAACCAACCCTGCTACTGGGCCATGTTCGGACCCAGAGGCTTTGGGCGCGGTGGAGCGGAGAGTCACACTTTCAAGTAAACCCAGGTTTTGGAGACCCCATCCCCGGCTGCCCCCGGGGCCGCGGCCCTCTAGGCCGATGGCGGGCCTTCTCCACAGGCACCTGGGGCTGTCCTGTAGACCCCCATGCCCTCAATAAACCCGTATGCTTGGAAGAAAACAAAAGAAAACACATTCATTCATTTTCCTAATTTTATATTTCTGGCACAGAACTCTTAAAATCCTTCGAATTTCCTAAGTGATGAGAGCCACAGAGGTGTGTTTTGTTATGTTAAAGGTTGGCTTTTGGACTGAACCTCAGGATGGGGGCTGGTTACCAGGAGAAGCAACCATGTTAATAGGCAGTTGGAATTTCCGGTACCACCCCATTCCCCATGTCCTGGGAGCCGAGAGGGGCTGGAGGTTTCACCTACTGCAATGGCCCATGATGTAATCAATCATGCCTATTTAATGAAGCCTCCATAACACCCCAAAATGATGAGGTTCAGAGAGTCTCCACGCTGGTGAATACACGGAGATTTGGGGAGAGTGTCCCGATCTGAGAGGACACGGAAGCTCCACGCCCTTCCCACACACTTGCCCTTCGTGTCTCCTCCGTCTGGCTGTTCCAGAGTTACATCCAGTAGTCTAGTAAGGAGGGTGTTCCTTTGAGCTCCGTGAGCCGCTCTAGAAAATTAATCAAACCCGAGTGGGGGATCATTAGAACATCCAATCTGTAGCCAGTCGGTCAGAAACACAGGTGACAACCTGGACTCGAGATTGGCATCTTAAGGAGGGGGCGGGCGTGCAGGAATGAGCACTAACATGTGGGGTCTGACGGTGCCCGCGGTAGAGTCAGAGTTGAGTGAATGGGGTTGCAGGGGAAATCCAAATATGGGAATATGGGTGTAATCTGATGATCGCAATATTAATGGTAAAGAAAGAAGGATGGGAGGGTGGGAGAAAAAGCCTGGGTTTTGCCTGCAATCATCTGTCTCCTGCTACACAGAATGGCCAGCCTGGGAGAGATGGGAGAGCTCCAGAAAAGAGAAGGAAACAATAGTTTTACCCACTGTAATCTCACACCTTCACCCAAGGAGCTGAAATAGACACTGTTTGATTTCACCCCTCCCTTCCTAGAGTTTTAGACAAAGGTTCAACTAAGTAATCAGTGTCCACCTGTGCAGGTGTACCGCCTCTTATTGCATTTTGAAGATACTGCATTTTTTACTAATTGAAAGTTTGTGCCAACCCAGCAGTGAGCAAGTCATCAGCGCCACTTTTCCAACAGCATTTGCTCACTTCATGTCTCTGTGTGTTGGGCTGCACCCCGCAGGCCTACAAGGCCTGTGCTTGCCTAGCTTCAAGACAGAAGAAAGGCTCGGAGTCAGCAACAGAGGCGTCAGTGGTGTAATGGATGGGGAAGCTTACACATCTGAAGCAAGATCCTGGAGCGACACCCCACCGTGTGCAGGGGCCAGGGGCTATATTACCAGTTACAGGGGAATTGACATCAGGTGGGCTCATTAGTTACCAGGGAACCCAGTAGAGGGCACACCCCTCACATCCTCCCTGATAAGAACAATCACTAGCTAGGGCTAGGGGCAAGTATGTAGGAGGTCAGTCATGTGGGTAGTGTGTAGCTGTGAAGCAGGCCTTGGTCGGACAGGGGATGTACAAGAGAACAAGAGAACAGCCATCCTGAGTGGCCTGACCATACACTGTATCAGAGTTTGGTAATTCTCACAATATATCAAACTTTTCATTATTATTATATTTATTATGCTGGTCTGTGATCAGTGATCTTTGATGTTATTATTGTAATTGTTTGAGGGCACCAGGAACCACTCCCATAGAAGACAACAAACTTATGGATAAATCTGTGTGTGTTCTGAGTGCTCCACCGACCAGATGTTCCCTCATCTCTCTACCCCTCCTCAGGCCGCCCGATTCCCTGAGACACAACAACATGGAAATTAAGCCAGTTAAAAACCGTGCAATGGCTTCTAAATGATCAAGTGAAAGGAGAGTAGCATATGTTTCACTTTAAATCAAAAGCTAGAAATGATTAAGCTTAGTGAGGAAGGTCAAAAGCCTAGATAGGCTGACCGCTAGGCCTCTTGCACCAAACAGTTAGCCAAGTTGTGAAAGCAAAGGAGCAGTTCTTGAAGAAAATAAATAGTGCTACTCCAGTGAGCACACAGAATGGCAAGAATGCAAAACAGCCTTATCGCTGATATGGGGAAAGTTTTAGTGCTCTGAATAGAAGATCAAACCACCCACAACATTCTCTTCAGCCAAATTCCAAACCACAGCAAGGCCCTAACTCTCCTCAAATCTATGAAGGCCGAGAAGGTGAGGAGCTGGAGAAGAAAAGTGTAAAGCTAGCAGAGGTTGGTTCATGAGGTTTAAGGAAAGAAGCCGTCTCTGTAACATGGAAATGCGAGGTGAAGCAGCACTGCTGACGTAGAAGCTGCAGCAAGTTATCCAGAAGTTCTAGCTAAGACCATCAATGAAGGCGGCTACACTAAATAACAAATTTTCTGTATAGATGAAACAGCCTTCTATTGGAAGAAGATGCCATCTAGGACTTCCATAGCTAGAGAGGAGAAGTCAATGCCTGGCTTCAAAACTTCAAAGGCCAGGCTGACTCTCTTGTTAGGGGCTAATGCAGCTGGTGACTTAAACTTGAAGCCAGTGCGTATTTTCCATTCCTCAAATCCCAGGCCCTTTAAGGTTTATGCTAAATCTACTCTGCCTGTGATCTGTAAATAGAACAGCAAAGCCTAGATGAGAGCACATCTGTTTACAACATGGTGGACTAAATATTTTCAGCCCACTATTGAAACTTACTGCTCAGAGAAAGATTCCTTTCAAAATATTACTGCTCATTGATGATGCACTTGGTCACCCAAGAGCTCTGATGGAGATACACAATGAGACTTTCCCTTCTCTCCTGCTTTCCCTGGTTGCTCATGGACCAATGACATGGTCTTAGGTATGTTGGGTCATGCTGATAAGGGCAACATCCCAGGGACAGCAGCTTCACTGTATTCTCTTTATTACAAATGAGTCACTAGGTCCAGCTTATACTCCAAAGGTGGGAATTACACAAGTGCATGAACACCAGGAGATGGGAATCACATCTCAGAAGTGTGCTCACCACAAGGGGGGCTCTGGCAACCACCTGTAAGTGTGGCATCTCACAGGGCTGATAGCCAGTAGTGCAGAGATCAGAGCTGAGGTCCAAGGGATTTTGTGTTCATCCCACAGGAATACAGGACAAAATTATGATCCCAGAAAGGTAGCCCAGTCTTCTTGGTAATTTGGGGAATGGAAGAGGCAAAAGGCTAGGTAGAAATATAAAGGAGAGGAAATAAAAGGACACCCAGCAGTTCTAATAGTTAATGTTCTCACTTATTTTCTTATGGTTCTGAGAATTTGTGAAAGTCTTTTTGTTTAATAGTTACATGGTTTAATAATCAGCATGACCTTAAATAACTTAGGAAATATAATGAACCGAGGGATGAGGAAATCACATGACCCAGGCCTGACAAGTCAGGTTACCACGTTGTACCACATCCACCTAGCAACAGGGACTGGTCCAAGGGTAGTCTTTCCTCTCCAGTACTTTATGTATGGTCAGTGTGAGAAAGATGTTTATCTTTCTGCTGAAGTTGTGAAAGTAGGTAATGTGAGGGGGTTAGAGATCATATTGTCTGTCTTCCCCAGGAACAGTGAAAGAGAAGAGAAATTGAGGTCTGATGACAAATTTGAGTCTCCGGGTCCATTCATGTCTCTAATTGGCCTCACCCCTGGCCTTCCCCGGTAAATCAACATGTTAAACCTCTCTTGCCAAAGCTAGATTCATTCCAGTTTCGTTAACTTGTAACTGAAAGAGTCCTCTCACAAGAAGGCAGACTTTTCTGTGAATCTGGGTATTTAGATAACACTTGTTCACATGTTATTAAGACTTTATTTTTGTAGAGTAGTTTTAAGTGCACAGCAAGATTGAGGGGGATATACAGAGATTTCCCATATACCCCCTGACCCCATACATGCATAGCATGCCCCATTATCAATGTCCCCTGCAGAGTGGTGCGTTTTTTACAACTGATGGACCTACACTGACACATCATCATCACCCACAGTCCATAGTTTATATTATGATTCACTCTTGGAACTCTACATTCTGTGGGTTTGGACAAATGTATAGGAACATGTGTCCATTATTGTAGTATCAGACAGAGTGTTTCACTACCCTAAAATACCTCTATTTTCTGCCTACTAAAATAGGTAAAATACTACCTATTTTTCTCCCAGTCTGTGTCTTGTCTTCTCATTCTCTTGACATTGCCTTTCTGTGAGCAGATATTATTAATTTCAATGAAGCCCAGCTTATCACTTGTTTCTTTTATGGATTGTGTCTTTGGTGTTTTATCTAAAAAGTCACTGCCATACTCTAGGTAATCTAGGTTTCCTCCTATGTTACTTCTAGGTGTTTTACACGTTTGCATTTTACCTTTAGGTCTGTGGTCCATTTTGATTTAATTTTTGTGAAGGGTGTAAGGTCTGCATCTAGATTCGTTTTATTGTTTATTAGGTTTTTTTTGCGTGTGCATGTCCAGCTGTCCCAGCCCCATTTTTCTTTTGAACATCTTTATTGGAGTATAATTGCTTTGCAAATGGTGTGTTAGTTTCTGCTGTGTAACAAAGTGAATCAGCTCTATGTATACATATATCCCCATATCGCCTCCCTCAAGCTTACCTCTGGGCTTTCTATCTTGTTCCATTGATCTATGATTCTGTTTTTGTGCCAGTACCATATTGTCTTGATTACTGTAGCTTTGTAGCATAGTCTGAATCTGGGAGTCTGATTCCTCCAGCTCCATTTTTTCCCCTCAAGACTGCTTTGGCTATTGGGGGTCTTTTGTGTCTCCATACAAATTTTAAGATGTTTTGTTCTAGTTCCGTAAAAAATGCCATTGGTAATTTGATAGGGATTGCATTGAATCTCTAGATTGCTTTGGGTAGTATAGTCATTTTCAAAATATTGATTCTTCCAATCCAAGAACATGGTATATCTCTCCTCCTGTTAGCATCATCTTTAATTTATTTCATCAGTGTCTTATAGTTTCCTGCATACAGGTCATTTCTCTCCCTAGGTAGGTTTATTTCCAGGTAGTTTATTCTTTTTGTTGCAATGGTAAATGGGAGTGTTTCCTTAATTTCTCTTTCAGATTTTTGATCACTAGTGTATAGAAATGCAAGAGATTTCTGTGCATTAATTTTGTATCCTGCTACTTTACCAAATTCATTGATTAGCTCTAGTAGTTTTCTGGTGGCATCTTTAGGATTCTCTATGTATAGTATCCTGTCATCGACAAACAGTGACAGTTTTACTTCTTCTTTTCCAATTTGTATTCCTTTTATTTCTTTTTCTTCTCCGATTGCCGAGGCTAGGACTTCCAAAACTATGTTGAATATAGCAGTGAGAGTGGACATCCTTGTCGTTTTCCTGATCTTAGAGGAAATGCTCTCAGTTTTTCACCATTGAGAATGATGTTTCCTGTGGGTTTGTCGTATATGGTCTTTATTATGTTGAGGTAGGTTTCCTCTATGCCCACTTTCTGGAGAGTTTTTCTCATAGGTGGGTGTTGAATTTGTCAAAAAGTTTTTCTGCATCTATTGTGATGATCATACGGTTTTGATTCTTCAATTTGTTAATATGGTGTATCACACTGATTTAATCTCATAGCGTTGTGGTCAGAAAAGATGCTTGATATGATTTCAATTTTGTGAAATTTACTGAGGCTTGACTTGTGACCCAAGATATGATCTATCCTGGAGAATGTTCCATGAGCACTTGAGAAGAAAGTGTAACCTGCTGTTTTTAGATGGAATGTCGTATAAATATCAATTAAATCTATCTGGTGTATTGTGTCATTTAAAGCTTTTGTTTCCTTATTTATTTTCATTTTGGATGATATGTTCATGGGTGTAAGTGAAGTGTTAAAGTCTCCCACTATTATTGTGTTACTGTGAATTTCCTCTCTTACAGCTGTTAGCAGTTGCCTTATTTATTGAGGTGCTCCTATGTTGAGTGCATATATATTTATAATTGTTATATCTTCTTCTTGGATTGATCCCTTGATCATTATGTAGTGTCCTTACTTGTGTCTTGTAACATCCTTTATTTTAAAGTGTATTTTATCTGATATGAATATTGCTACTCCAGCTTTCTTTTGCTTTCCATTTGCATGGAATATCTTTTTTCCATCCCCTCACTCTCAGTCTGTATGTGTCCCTAGGTCTGAAGTGGGTCTCTTGTAGACAGCATATATATGGGTCTTGTTTTTCTATCCATTCAGCAAGTCTGTCTTTTGGTTGCAGCATTTAATCCATTCACGTTTAAGTAATTATTGATTTGTATGTTCCTATGACCATTTCTTAATTGTTTTGGGTTTGTTTTGTTGGTGCTTTTCTTCTCTTGTGTTTCCCACTTAGAGAAGTTCGTTTTGCATTTGTTGTAGAGCTGGTTTGGTGGCGCTGAATTCTCTTAGGTTTTGCTTGTCTGTAAAGCTTTTGATTTCTCCATTGAATCTGAATGAGATCCTTGCCGGGTAGTATAATCTTGGTTGTAGGTTCTTCCCTTTCATCACTTTACATATATCATGGCACTCCCGTCTGACTTGCAGAGTTTCTGCTGAGAAATCAGCTCTTAACATTATTGGAGTTCCCTTGTATGTTATTTGTCGTTTTTTCCTTGTTGCTTTCAATAATTTTTCTTTGTCTTTAATTTTTGCCCATTTGATTACTATGTGTATCGGCATATTTCTCCTTGGGTTTATCCTATATGGGACTCGCTGTGCTTCCTGGACTTGGGTGGCTATTTCTTTTCCCATGTTAGGGAAGTTTTCGACTATAATCTCTTCAAATATTTTCTCGGGCCTTTCCTTTCTCTCTTCTCCTTCTGAGACCCATATAATGCGAATGTTGCTGCGTTTAATGTTGCCCCAGAAGATTCTTAGGCTGTCTTTATGTCTTTGCATTCTTTTTTCTTTATTCTGTTCTGTGGCAGTGAATTCCACCATTCTGTCTTCCAGGTCACTTACCTGTTCTTCCGCCTCAGTTATTCTGCCATTGATTCCTTCTAGTGTAGTTTTCATTTCAGTTATTGTATTTTTCATCTCTGTTTGCTGTTCTTTAATTCTTCTATGTCTTTGTTAAACATTTCTTGCATCTTCTTGATCTTTGCCTCCATTCTTTTTCTGAGGTCCTGGATCATCTTCACTAACATTATTCTGAATTCTTTTTCTGGAAGGTTGCCTATCTCTACTTCATTTAGTTGTTTTTCTGGGGTTTTATCTTGTTCCTTCATCTGGTGCATAGCCCTCTGCCTTTTCGTCTTGTCTATCTTTCTGTGAATGTGGTTTTTGTTCCACAGGCTGCAGGATTGTAGTTCATCTTGTTTCTGCTGTCTGCCCTCTGGTGGATGAGGCTATCTAAGAGGCTTGTGCAGGTTTCCTGATGGGAGGGAGTGGTGATGGGCAGAGCTGGGTGTTGCTCTGTTGGGCAGAGCTCAGTAAAACTTTAATGCGCTTGACTGCTGTTGGGTGGGGGGGCTCCCTCCCTGTTGGTTGTTTGGCCTGAGGCAACCCAACAATGGAGACTACCTGGGCTCTTTGGTAGGGCTAATGGCAGACTCTGGGAGGGCCCACGCCAAGCAGTACTTGCCAGAACTTCTGCTGTCAGTGTTCTTGTCCCCACGGTGAGCCACAGCCACCCCCCGCCTCTGCAGGAGGCCCTCCAACACTAGCAGGTAGGTCTGGTTCAGTCTCCTCTGGGTTCACTGCTCCTTCTCCTGGGTCCCGATGTGCACACTACTTTGTGTGTGCCCTCCAAGAGTGGAGTCTCTGTTTCCCCCAATCCTGGCAAAGTCCTGCAATCAAATCCCACTAGCCTTCAATGTCTGTTTCTCTAGGAATTCCTCCTCCCGTTGCCAGAACCCCAGGTTGGGAAGCCTGACGTGGGGCTCAGAACCTTCACCCCAGTGGGTGGACTTCTGTGGTATAAGTATTCTCCAGTTTGTGAGTCACCCACCCAGCGGTTATGGGATTTGATTTTGCTGTGATTGTGCCCCTCCTACCATCTTATTGTGGCTTCTCCTTTGTCTTTGGATGTGGGATATCTTTCTTGGTGTGTTCCAGTGTCTTCCTGTCAGTGATTGTCCAGCAGCTAGTTGTGATTGTGGTGTTCTCACAGTGGGAGTGAGAGCACGTCCTTCTACTCCTCCATTTTGGTTCAGGCTCTGTATGACTTCTAATATTCTAAGATTGTTAAGGTGGGGACTTCCCTGGTGGTGCAGTAGTTAAGAATCCACCTGCCAATGCAGGGGACACGCGTTCGATCCCTCGTCTCGGAACATCCCACATGCCGAGAAGCAAGTAAGCCCGTGCGCCACAACTACTGAGCCTGCGCTCTGGAGCTCGTGAGCCGCAAATATTGAAGCTTCTGTGCTTAGAGCCCGTGCTCTGCAACAAGAGAAGCCACCACAAGGGGAAGCCTGCACAACACAACAAAGAGGAAACCCCGCTTGCTGCATCTTGAGAAAACCCGCGCACAGCAAAGAAATCCAACGCAGCCAGAAATAAAATAAATTTATTAAAAAAATTTTTTGTTAAGGTGTGTTTTATGGCCCAGAATATGGTCTATCTTTGTGAATGTTTAATGTGAGCTTGAGAAGACTGTGTATTCTTCTGTTGTTGGCTGAAGTAGTCTATAGATATCGATTATATCCAGTTGATTGATAGTGTTTTGAGTTCAATTTTGTCCTTACTGATTTTCTGCCTGCTTGCTCTGTCCATTTCTGAGAGAGGGATGTTGAAGTCTCCAACTAAAAGAGTGGATTCATCTATTTCTCTTATCAATTCTATCAGTTTTTGCCTCACATCGTTTGACCCTCTGTTGTTAGGTGCATTCACAGTAAAGATTGTTGTGTCTTTTTGGAGAATTGACTCTTTTATCAGTATGTGACGCCTTTCTTGCTATTTCTGATAACCTGCCATGTGTTGAAGTCTGCTGTGTCTGAAATTAATACAGCTACTCTTGCTTTCATTAGACTAGTGTTAGCATGGTATATTTTTCTCTATCCAGAACCTCTGTGCCATGAGTTGGTTTCTCCCCATCATGCTGCCAGATCAGGGTTATTCCACAAGGTAGAAGCCAGGGCCCAGCATCTTAGGGTGACCTCACGGTCAGAGATAGAGTGATGGGTTTCATGTGTCTTTGGGGGAATCTGGGGGGATGAATCAGAAAATTCAGACATTTTGCAACCCTCATGGGACACTCCAGCAGCACTCATGTGACCATCCTGGGAATAGACAGGACAGTTGAGTTGGGGGGAGAAAGACACCAGCCTGGACGTGAGGTCTGGGATAATCTCCTATTCCTTGGATAGCTGTAAGTTCAGGTTGAGACAACTCAGAGTAAGAGGCTCCAGGTTTCTGGGTTGGAGAACACCACTTCTGGTCCTGACCTGTGTGGGGCCGGAGTAACTCAGAAAAGCTGGAGTCAGACCTCCAGACAGATTGAGGGTGAGGCAGAGAGCAAGGCCTGAGAGAGAGAAAGTCGTCCAGAGTATAGTGCCCATTGCTGCCGCCGGGGTCAAAGGGAACTGCTAATCAGTTACTTTGGGGATTGTCTTCCCCTGCATACCTGGAGAGACTGGATGCCTTAGTTGTCCTGAGAGAGGGGCGGGCCCTCAGAGTCACTCTCTTGGCACAGAATTTGGAATCCCCAGGGGACTCTTCCTGTGGTTCTACTATCAGACATAATTTCTTTTCTTGGCTTCTTTTTTCTGACATTTTTTCTATTTATCTGTCTAATAAGTATCTTATTAACATTAATCTTTGACTTAAGAAACATTCTAAAGAGGAACAGTTTCAACATTGTCTTGCTAAATTCTGACCCTGTTCTTTAGTAATTACTCATATTTCATCTCATAATTACTTCTAAACAAAATCACTGGAACATCCTCTATCTACATCCTTAACCCATAAAATCTGTTCCCTTCAGTCCTGTAAGTGAAACATGGACTGCGCTGTAATTGAATATAATAGTTAAAACCTTTGGCCACTCACCATATAGAAAAAATCTGTTTGCACGTTGCTTTGTCCCTTCTATAATGAGGATCTGAACATACAACGTCAGCACTCGACTTGTACTTGCTTTTATTGATAGATACAGTTATAGGAATCTTCTGTTGTTTGGTCATAATGTTTTGACAAAACTTTCTTATACAACTGAGCTATCAGAGCAAGTATGCCCACATCTCTTGAACCCAGCAATTTAAATAAGGGACGTTCTTCTTAGGCAACTAGCAGCTGCTCCCATGTCTTGAGAATGCTAAACTACGTGAGTCTTGATGAGATCACCTCTCATTACAGAAGCCAAAAGCACGCTTTCCTAACCTTTAATGTTTCTGGGGCACAGGCAGGCATCCTATTCTCTGGCAATCTGGTGCACTTATGCCAGGTTTTTCTTTAGGAGTTACTTACATGAAGAACTACGGCCTGTTCTATCCACTAATTTCCTGAGACCATTCCCTCCTCAACTCTTCATTCTCATCTCTATGTCCAGGAGAGCTATACCCATCAGCTGGGTCTATGAATCCACCAAGATAGCTGCTGCCAAACCCAGATCTGGCTCCACCCCTGTGTGTGTTCATTGCTTCTTTCTCCTCTGCTGCCCACGAGATCACACCCCCTCTCCACTAGCTTGTCCTCATGCGTGGTATGTTCTGTTTAGGTGCTGCCAACCCCAACCATCCTCTGAACCCCTGCGACCCCCCCAGCTGCTCCTCCCTCTCACTGCAGTGCCCACGCTGACTCCCAGCTCTCTTGGGGCAGAATTTGCAAGCAGGTAGGCACACATATCCCTCCCTCTTTACACTCTACAAGCCCCAGTAACGTTTAAGAAATTTCCTTTTTCTAAAATTAGCCAAGTTTGTTTTCTTCTGCTTATACTTAAGACTACTAATTTAATATTAAGCTAAGTATCTATTTCTACCACCTCAAAACACAGCTGACATAAGACTGAACTTCAGGTCCAAGTGACCTCCAAAAACTCATATACACCTGAACCTCACATGGCTTCCACTCCCCCACTTCTTACTGCAAAAATTATCAGAGCATAGCAGAAAGAAATAAACCAATTCCCCCTCCAGATAGCTCAAGTCTCATAATGTATCAGTGGTAAGCAGGTATGAGCTGCAAAACATTTACTGTTTCCTCAGCTGCTTAGAAGGGTGGCAGGAGAAATTATGTGACAGAAAAGGTGCTCTAGAAACGGAGATGGTTGTTGTAATCAATTCCTATTTGTGGCAGGGGCTGCAGTCCTATAATATAGTCATTTGTTCTCATACCTTTATCTCAGTGGCAGGGGAAGAACCAAATCAAAGGCAACTGAAGAGAAAATTAATAATTAACACGCATTTTAATAAGTACTTTAAAGACATTTCAACCATTCCCTTGTAGAGAAAGCAGGTCAAGCGTTACTACTCCCATTTTAGAGACAAAGCAGTGAGGACAAGAGAGTCCTGATTACCCTAAGGCTCCAGTCATCTAAGCGCATTCAGAAACCCAGCAGGACCACCTAGCTGAGGCAGCGAGTTGGGAATGATGTAAAGGAGCAGATGATCAGTGAATACACCCAGGGCTGTGCCCAGGAGGTCTCCTCTCAGGGTCTCAGCGTAAGTCTGGATCTCATGCAGTCAAGCCACAGGAAAGGGGAAATTCTCCCAGTGAAGGAAGCTGAGAATTCATAGGGAAACTCTTGAGTTCTGGCATTGGTAAAGGTTACCTTCCCACCATCATAATCCAGAGCAGCTCCAGTCAGCCTTGGACAGTAAGACAGGATCTGGCAAGGCTCATGACTGGTGCATATATAGACCCCAGCTGAAGACAGCTGCAGAGTCCAGAACCCCTCCTCAGGGGTGAAGCTGAGAAACCCTCTTCTCACCACTGACTCTCCTGCCGCCCTCAGCAGGCAGAATTCTGGCCACATTCCATTGTCCTGCAACCATTCCCCTCCGACTGCTCCTTCTCACCTCTATATCCAGGAGAACTAGACCCATCAGGGATGCCTAGAAATCCACCAAGATAGCTACTGCCAAACACACCTCTGCTTCCACCCCCGTATTTCACTGCTTCTTCTTCCTCCTCTGCTCCCCACCAGATCCTGTCCTCTGTCACTTCCTGATACACTTTGCCCGGCGTGAAGCCCTTACTGCCCAGCACACCAGGCTCCGGATCAAATCGCTGACCATGCTGCTATGTGTTCATCCACAGGCCAGTGAATATCACGCTCTTCCCATGTGGATACACTGAGAGGTAGCCATTGGCTGTCTGGGAATTCAGGATGATCCTCCCTGTGGGGACAAGGAGGCAAAGGTGTGGCATCACAGAAGACAGCAAATGAGGTTTATCCCATAGGTTCTGGGGCCTTTATGACCATGGGGGTAGACTCCTCAGGGGAGCAGGCCAGAAACTGCTTGTGACCTTGTGCTCATACTATTAGCAACCACATCTGGAAAATGAAGAGAACACAGAAAATTCAAGGGCACAGGCAGTGTGATGAGACTTGAGAGGGCAAAATGGTAAGGACTGAGATCACTGCAGCTGCACAGATCTGGGGAAAGGTTTGTGGTTTTGAAATCTGAATTCTCAGGATAAAGAATTTGGATACATTAGTCACACGAAGACTTTCCTCTTTAAAACGAAAGAGCTGACCCATAAGTAATGGAGCTTCATAGGAAAGCTGCAATTAGCAAACTTCAGCCACTATCCCCTCCAGGTGCTCACTTGTTTTATGTTCCAGGTCCCTCATCAATTTTCCTAGAATAAAAGTACCAAAGGACAGTAAGCAATTCTGACACCACATCTTCTAGGTTAAATTCACTTACTGTTGGCTAATATAACTTTAAAAGATGACAGGGCACCATGAAAGCTCAAGCGAAACAGAGAAATCACTTCAGGAGACACCCATGTAAATATGCATGCCAACATCTGCTGAACCCACCTGGTGCTTCATTAAAGAACCTTTGGGCATGTTCCCTGTTCTTAAACTAAGCCCTAAACTTCTAGTCCTGAACCACACTATTTTTCTCTAGTCTCAATGATACTCTTTTAGATTCATTCTCCCAGTATTCTTTAAATTTTTAATTGTGGTAAAAACACATAATGTTTACCATCTTTACCATTTTTAAGTGTACAGTTCATTAATATTAAGTATATTTAAATTGCTGTACAACCATTTTCCAGAACTTTTCCATTCGGTTTTTTTGGTATTTTAATTAATTAATTATTACATCTTTATTGGAGTATAGTTGCTTTACAATGGTGTGTTAGTTTCTGCTTTATAACAGAGTGAATCAGCTATGCATATTCATATAACCCCATATCTCCCCCCTCTTTCGTCTCCCTCCCACCCTCCCTATCCCATCCCTCTAGGTGGTCACAAAGCACCGAGCTGATCTCCCTGTGCTATGTGACTGCTTCCCACTAGTTATTTTACATTTGGCAGTGTATATAGGTCCATGCCACTCTCTCACTTTAAATAAATAAATAAATTTATTTATTTATTTATTTTTGGCTGCGTTGGGTCTTCACTGCTGAGTGCGGGCTTTCTCTAGTTGTGGCAAACGGGGGCTACTCTTCGTTGCGGTGCACAGGCTTCTCACTGCAGTGGCTTCTCTTGTTGCGGAGCACGGACTCTAGGAGCATGGACTTCAGTAGTTGTGGCTTACAGGCTCTAGAGCGCAGGCCCAGTAGTTGTGGCGCACGGGCTTAGTTGCTCCGCGGCATGTGGGATCCTCCCGGCCCCGGGCTGGAACCCGTGTCCCCTGCATTGGCAGGCAAATTCTTAACCACTGTGCCACCAGGGAAGCCCCAGAACTTTTCCATTCTTCAAAACTCCAACTCTATACCCATTAAACAACAGCTCCTCATTTCCCCTTCCTCCCAACCACTAGTCTACTTTCTGTTCCTATGGATTTGACTACTTTAAAGACCTCAAAATGGAATCATACAGAACTTGTCCCTTTGTGACTGGCTCACTTCACTTAGTATAATGTCCTCAAGATTCATCCATCTTGTAGCATGTGTCAGAATTTCCTTCCTTTCTTAAGCTGAATAATGTTCCATTGTCTACACATTCCATATGCCACATTTTGTTCATCCATTCATGCACTGATGGACATTTGGGTTGCTTCTACCACCTGGCTATAGTGAATAATGCTGCTATGAACATGAGTGTGCAAATATCTCTTCGAGATCCTGCTTTTTTTAAAATTCTTTGGAAAGTGGAAATGCTGGATCATATGGTAATTATATTTTTAATTGTTTGAGGAAATGCCACACTGTTTTCCATAGTCTTCCAATTTTCTTTTACCTCACTGTTAAAGGTGAAATATCTTTTTACCAACTCTGAGACCTATTGACTATGATTCTACTTCAGTCTAGGTAACATTCTTAGACTCTCATGTGGAATGCTCTCTGGTTTGGGCTTGCTTAGATTCCCTCCCCGAAGTCCCTGTGTGGTGTGAGAGATGTGCACAAGAGCAAGGAACTCTGAGAAGCCATCGCCACAATCAAAACCTAAGGAAATATTATAGAGAAAGTAAGAAGTTTTTCTAGGCTCAAACCCCTTCCTTTACCGTGGAATCCTTTGAGTCCTTTCTCTAAAGAAAGAAGTTTATCTGAAAATTCTTCTGTCCGCTTTTTGATTGGAGGACTGATAGGCTTTTCAATCCAGAACTTCTTCCGGGGATATCTAGAGAAAATGAAGTCACAGTTAGAACTCCTGAGAGAGAGGCATGATTTCCCATCGTCAGCACGTGCATGTGCACAAACACCAGCAATGGACCAAAGGGGCAGAGAGTAAAAGCTTCATTTCCAAGTGCTCAGTTTCAACATCAGACTCAAAGAGTAGATATATAGAGTTCTGAAGAATGGGCCGTGATCCAAGGATTCTCTACCCACCAATATGTCATTTATAGACAATGTTAAAAAAGAAAGAAAGCCATTTTCTGCCTTTGAAAGTCTTTGAAACAGGCTACTAATACTACAACCTCTAAAGAAATTACCTGAGGATATAAACTAGATAAATAAAATTAAAATGAAGCTTTTTTTGTTTGTTTTTTTTTAGCCGCACTGTGCGGCATGTGGGATCTCAGTTCCCTCAACAGGGATCAAACCCGGGCCCCCTGCAATGGAAGTGTGGAGTCTTAACCACTGGACCACCAGGGAAGTCCCAAAATTAAGCTTTAAATATACATTTTTAAAAACTTTAAATTTAAAATTAAGGTATAGCTGGGCAGACATATATAAGCTAACTACAATATGAAAGAAATCTGAGGTCTTGATATTATCAAACAGGATTAAATTCAAGGCAAAAAAATATTAAATAAGACAACAGAGGGTATTTTATGTTAGTAAGAAGACTATAATCCACAATTAAGATATAACTCTCTTTAAAAGAAAAGAAAGCATCAAAATATAAAAAGCATAAACTATAGGAATGCAAGAAAAATTGGCAAAATTCATTGCTAATAGGAATCTTTGAGTGACTTCTTCTAGTCCATGACATATCAAGAAGTAAAAAAAAAGTATCAATACAAAATACCTAAATAACAAAATTACTAAGGAAAACCTCATGGAGCTATATCAAATCCTATTCTAAGAACCCAGAGAATGTACTTTCTTTTTAAGTGTTTAGAACTGTACAAAAATCTACAACATACAATACAGAAAGCCTCAATAAAGTCCAAAATGGTAGAAATGGCAACAAACTTGTGTGATCACAAGATTTAAAAACTATGAAGCCTGAAACTACTAGAAAAAAACCCAGCGCCACTGACAGATATCCTCTTTGTTAAATCTTATGTTAAATAGCAAATCAAATTAAAAATTTCAAAATAGCTAGAAAACAATAAAAATACCAAATACTAGAAATTTTGGCCTATGACAAAAGCAGGGCTCATAGATATACACACACAAAAATAAAAAAATATTAAAAATGGAAAAAAGGGAGAGGCAAGTAGAGGAGTCAAAAGTAGAAATACACAAAACAAACAAATATATTCAGACATAAAAAAATTAAATTTAAGGACATTATTTGGCAAATTATGCAACTATTTTTGAAAATATAAATGAAAATTGTGATATTCCAGGAGCTATAAATACTAAATATTCCAATTAAAAAGTGTCAGAATGAAGTTATTTAAAAAGAAAAAAAATTTATGTTCTTATAAGAGGTACATAAAAATAAAAACCGAGAAAGGTTGAGAGTTAAAGGATAAAAAGTTAAATAGCATGCAAACACTAATCAAAAAAAACTAGAATACCTCTACTAATATCAGACAAAATGTTTTCAGGCAAGAAGTCTTACCCATTCTGTATCACTCTCATTTCTTATATAATTGCTCATCTCTAATTGTCTCTGTCTAGTCTCTGCAGCCAGAATCTGGTAACCTATCTCATTACACCCCTTTCTACCCAGTAACTGGTCCACAGGAAACATTCAGTATATGCCAATAGTCCTGGATATCTCTGGGATGAACAGTGTATTACCAAAATACCTCCCTTTTATCTCTGTTCAAAGCTTCTGAGTATCATGTGGGTATAATTTTTGAAAACTGTCAATGTTAAAAGCCTAACACACATTCCCTCAGACCCACTGTTCAAGAACCCATTATCTCTATGACTCATATAAATGTCTCTCTTCTTATGGTCAGGCAGAGAGCAGGAAACCATCACTAGCAAGCATGGAGGACAATCTGATGATGCAATGTGCTCTACAGAATATGAGGGAAGCTGTGGCCAGGAGAAGCAGCTGGGAATCTAGTACAGAAAGAACAAGAGGAAATCGGGTTTTAGAAACAAATGTGTATTCTAAATTTTCTCTAATACTCTCCCATAATCTCCTCCCATTTCATTTCTCCCTATCCCATTACCATCCTAACATAAATTCCATGCCAATAATTTTTCTAGAACTCCCTCTCCCATTCTATGGAACACCTTTCAACTTACTCTTTCTAGAAGAACCTCTCTTCCTCCAAACAACCCCTTTCCAGCCCTTGCCACATTTCAATAAGTTATGGTGACAGAAAGAAAAAACAAAGGAACACCTAAGTGGTTAAAAAAAAAAAAAAGCAAGCAGCACTTACCTGCTTATTATGTTGCTTGGATCCTAGAAAGGAAGAGAAGACAGACTGTCATGGAAATAAGGTTCCCAGGATCTGACACCATTCCCTACGATGGGCTTGCTGGGGAATGGGTACACAACAGGACTGTACAGAGAATTTTCTGAGGAGCCTGGACCTGTTCTGTTCTCCACTGTAGTATCAGTTTATGTGGACATATGTTTCCCCCATCCTTTTCTCTATTTGAGTGCTAGACTATCCCCTCCAAGAAACCTTCCTTGATCTGTCAAGAATCCTATGGTCTACCAGGTTAAGACTGAAATCTCAGCCTGCCTTGGAAGGCCTCTACTCATTTGACCCTATCTTACCTGTCTCATCTTCCCTCTAACTTCTTCCTCACTTAAGCTGACTCCTCCAGAAAGGTAGCTCCGTTCACTCTTTGTACCCTTTCTACCTTCCAAACGATCTTCCTCAGCACCCACACCCACCCTTTTATTATCACACTCATTAAGTTTATTACCACATTCATTTATTTCATTCTAACCAATGCACCTCCACCAAATGGAATGTTCAACTCCTCCTTCCTGCTAATCCAAATCTTTACATTTTCTTCAAGGCTGCCATTAAGAGCTGCTTCTTCCTTGAAGCCTTCCCTGACTAAACCTAGTCTTTTCCAGAATTCCTGGGGCTTCCTGTCTGACCACAAGATTTAACACTCGATTATTTCTTATAATTATAAATGTATAGATCTTACTATCTCATTGTAAGATCTGGGTCTATTACAGTCCCTTGCCCACTGCAATTTGGGACTTAAAACCTATTGCTTTGCTGATTAACTTATTAAAGAACTCAACAAATGAGAACAAAACCTTGTCTCTCCTGACTCCTTGTCCAAATCTCATGCTAATGGAGGGCTACACTGCATCCTGGAGCAAGGGGACTCAGGTACAGTTTAGTTGGTCGCTCACCTGCAAAAGTTCAAGTGCTGGCTGCCGAGCCTTCTTCTCTAACTCAGAAATCAGGGTCTCAAGCTGGATGACCTCCTCAGAGCCCTTGGTGACATGGCTGCTCCTCCCTTCAGTGAGCTCTTGCTCCATCCCATCCAGCCACTTCAACAGGTACTGCTCCCTTTATCTCAGGAACTGATGGACCTGCTCAAACACTGATGCTATGTCTTGCTTGTGGTTCTGGAATTTTGCCTGCAGTAAAGGCAGAAAGGGGAAGAGGATTTCTTCTGAGAGGCTAGGAAACACCAGAACATTTGTGAGATCTGGAAATAAGTTCAGAACAAGAATCCCTTTCATTACACCCTCCTTCTCCCCATCCTTCAATATCCCCCCTCCCCCTGACACACACAAACACACACACACACTCCCACCCAACAGAGGTACACAGAACATTCACTTGAGACTTCTCTTACCAGCAGGGCCTGAATCTCACCTTGTCCTGTAGACTGAAAATTCCGAATCCTGTCCCTGTCTCCCTTCAGAATCTTCAGATGGTTTAGAATTTTACCCTATGGAAATAAACATGGGTAATATTAAGATGAAGATGAAAATGCCCTCAATAAGAAAAGAGATCTGCAAAATGATTCCAGAGTGAAATCAGATAGTGTTTGACCTTATGTAGTATAATAAGGTAACTAGGATGGAATAGTTTCTATCCTACTTAATGAAGAAGAAACAAAGTGAGTGCTATGTTAACTTAGAGCAGTTTCTCAGAAGTGAGATAAAATGAATATTTAACTTATACTGTACCGTATGTCAATTACATCTCGATAAAACTGGAAGAAATTAAGTGAGATAAAATAATGATTTATTATCATTGCAAGTACTAAGACTTATAATGTAGTATTTATTTATACTTACTCTTTCCACCACAAATATAGACAATTTATGTTAAAATTAATTGATAACATGGAAGTAAAAAAGAAAATCAACACAAAAAGTGAAGGAAAGTATATGTACTAACTCCAAATCATTAAGAGAATGACTAAACTGGTTTGAAGAGTCCCATCAACCAAGGAGAAAAGGGAAATACTGAATCACATTAATTATTTAGCTGACAGGAGAAAAAATAATACTTTCCCTGAGATTAAATTCTGAAAGAAAACTTATACAAGATGCAATATTCTCAAAAATATTTTTACAACAATAATGTGCTAGAAACACACAATTCGAAGCTACCTACCCAGAGGGCTATCAAGAGCGCTGGTATTCTGTACTGCTGGTTGAGACTTGATTGATTGCCTCAGAAACTAAAACATCAAGGCAATGGGACAGACTTGCTATTATAAAAGATACTAAAACAAACCAGTTTATTATCCAAATGCAAAGGATAACATGTTGCCAAGAACTTTCCATGCTACAGAATTTGAACCTTCACCTACACCTGTTAGAATGGCTATTATTTAAAAAACAAAAGATAAGTATTGGTGAAGATGTGATGAAAAAGAAACCCTGGTACACTACTGGTGGGAATGGAAACTGGCACAGTCGTGGAAAACCCAATGGATGTTTCTCAAAAAATTAAAAATAGAACTACCACATGATCCAGCAATCCCACTTCTAGATATTTATCTGAAGGAATTGAAATCAGGATCTCGAAGAGATATCTACCCTCCCATGTTCATTGCAGCATTATCCTCAATAGCCAAGATATGTAAACAATCTAATGTCCAGTGGATGAATGGATAAAGACAATGTGGTCTATACATACAATAGAATATTACTCGGCCTTAAAAAAGAAGGAAATCCTGCGTTTGCAACAATACAGGCGGACCTGGAGGACATTATGCAAAGTGAAATAAGCCAGACACAGAAGACAAATACAGTAGAATCTCACTTATATGAGAAATCTAAAAATAGTCAAACTCATAGAAGCAGACCATAGAATGGTGGTTGCCAACAGCTGGAGGGGAAGGAAAAGGGGAGGTGATGGTCAAAGGGTAATAGTTTCAGTTATGCAAGATAAATAAGTTCTGAAGATCTACTCTACAGCATAGTGCTTATAGATAACAATACTGTGTTATATAATTAAAATTTGCTAACAGGATAGATCTTATGCTAAGTGTTCTTATCTCACACACACACATACATACACACAATAACATAATAATAATAATAAAGTGGGTGGGGGGAAACTTTGGGACGTGATGGATATGTCTACGGCCAGCTACTGAGCTCGTGCGCCCCTAACTAGAGAGCCTGCGTGCCGTAAAACTACTGAGCCCACGCACTCTGGAACCCACGCACCACAACTACAGAGCCCACGGGCCCTGGAGCCCGCGCACCACAACTAGAGTGAGAAAACCTGCACACCACAACTAGAGAGAAGCTCGCGCACCACAGTTGAAAGAGCCCACATGCCTCAACAAAGATCCCACGTGCCGCAACGAAGACCCAACGCAGCCAAAAATAAATAAATACATAATAAATCTTAAAAAAATTGGACTGCAATTTAAAAAATCAGTATATTACATATTATAAAGATTAAATGGTATTTAACAAAACTTGTGTTTTAGTGTGTGTGTGTGTGTGTGTGTATGCGTATGCATGTATATTAGACTGGATTGTGAATTAATTTCTTACTGTGATGTTTCAAAAAATGTTTGAAAACCCTTAGTTTAAACCATGATGATGAGCTTTTCCAGGCAGAGTATGAATAACAGACCTATGATTGAACATAGTGGTTTCTAATAATCTAACTCTCATACTCTCAAATGAGTTTTAAAATATAGCCCTAAATTTTTGTAATTCTTATTCTCTACTGTTGAATCATTTAAAGCAATTTATTTTTATTTTTTAATATTTTATTTATTTATTTATTGGCTGCATTGGGTCTTAGTTGCCACATGCAGGATCTTTCATTGTGGTGCGCAGGCTTCTCTATAGTTGTGGCGCCCGGGCTCCAGAGTGCATGGGTTCATTAGTTGGCGCACTGGGTCTTAGTTGTGGTACATGGGATCTTTCGTTGCAGCACGTGGGCTTCTCTCTAGTTGTGGCACGCGGGCTTAGCTGCCCCATGGCATGCGGGATCTTAGTTCCCTGACCAAGGATAGAACCCATGTGACCTGCATTGTAAGGCGGATTCTTTACCACTGGAAAGTCCCTATGGTCCATTTCTTAAAATGCTGTTATAACCCACAAAATTGATGCCATGATACAAGGTATTGCAGTCCACGCTTTGAAAAACATTGATTTAAACCACAACAACTTTATCACTAACCCTGACCTCTACCCAGAAATGCAAACTCTAGGGAGCTACAGAAGCCTACTGTATCACCACTTGAATATACCACTTGCACCTCAAATTCACACCTCCAAATGCATTATCTTCCTCATTGTTCCTACTCCCCAGTAAAAGGTACCAACAACCACTCCATGACCCAAGCCAGAAGCTAGGTGTGATTTTAGACAGCTCATTCTCTTTCACTACTACCTCCGATATCTGGTCACTGAATTAAATAATACAATGTCTGAAATAAAAATTTCACTGCATGGCCTTAACAACAGAATGCAGATAATAGAAGAAAGAGCCAGTGACCTTGAAGACAGTGCAATAAAAATTATCAAGTCTTAATAAAAGAGAGAAAAAAAAGATTTTTTTTTAAAAAAGGAGAAATTCAGTGACCTATGAAATATCAAAATGTCTAACATTCATGTCATTAGAGTCCCAGAGAAGGGAAAGAAATTGGTAAAGGAAAAAAATGTTTAGAGAAAAAAATGGCTGAAAACTTTTCAAATATGGCAAAAGACATAGATTTATAGATTCAAGAAGCCCAGCAAATGCCAAACAGAATGACTTTAAGGAAAACCACCCCAGATACATCATAATCTAACTTCTGCAAACCAAAGATGAAGAAAAAATCTTGAGGGCAATCGGAAGAAAATAACATATCACAATGAGGGGAAGAACGATTCAAATCGTTCAGATTTGAAATCGAACAGATTTCTCATTAGAAACCATAGAGGCCAACAGACAGTGGGGGAAACATCTGTAAAGTCCTGGAGGAAAAAAACCTGTCAGCCCAGTGAAATGTGCTTCAGAAATGAAAGCAAAATATAAATATTTTTAGATGAAGGTAAACTGAGAGAATGTGTCACCAGCAAACCTGCCCTAAAAGAATTGTTAATGGAAGTTCTTCAGGCTGATGCGAAATTCCAAAGGGACATTTGGAACTTCGGCAATAGCAACAGAACAGAAGAAAGAGCAACAGAAATGGTAAATATTTGGATAAATACAGTTATCGATTTTATACCTCACAAATTCTTTAAAATATGTAGGACTGTTGGAAGCAAAAATTGTAACATTGTTAGTGAGATAATGTATGTAGATGTAATACATATGACAACTATAGGGAAAGCAACCTATATGGTTGTAAGGCTTCTACATTTTACTTGAAGTTGCAAACTTTTAACTCGAAGTAGATTTTTAACTCTAAGGTATGTATATTGTAACCCAGAGACCACTACCAAAAAGGTAATATGAAGAGATATAGCCAAAAGCCAATAGGTAAGTTGATGTGGAATATTAAAAATATTAGAATAAAAGAAGAGAAGGCAGGAAAAGTGAAACAGAAGAGTAAAAAACATAGGGTACAAAACAGAGATGTTAAAATGGTGGACCCAAGTTCAACAATGTTAATAATTACATTAAATGTGAATGGTCTAAACACACCCATTAAAAGAGATTGTCAAATTGGTTTAAAAAAAGACCAAACTATATTTTATCTCCAAAAAACCCCACACTAAATATCAATATAATAATATACTAAAAATAAAAGTAAAGTATACTAAAAGTATTGAAAAAGATGTACCATGCAAACACTAACCAAAATAAAGCTGAAGTAGCTATATTAATATTAGATAAAGTAGACTTCAGAACATGGTATGTTACAAGGGATAGATAGGGCTATTACTTAATGATAAAGGGGTCAATTCTCCAAGAAAACATGCTAATCACAAATGTGTGTACAACAGCAGAGCTGCAAAACACATGAAGCAAAGACCGATGGAACTGATATGAGAAATAGACAAACCCAAAATTGTGTCGGAGACTTCAACACTCCTTTCTCCAAAACTGAGAAAAATTAGACAGAAAATCAGTAAGGATAAAGAAAACCTGAACAACATATCAACTAGTTTGACCTAATGGCAATGACAAAACACGCTGCCCAACAAAAGCAGAATATACATTCTTTTCAAGTGCATATGAAATATTCGTATAAAGGAACATATTCTAGGCTGTAAAACAAACCTTAGCAATTTAAAAGAATTGAAATTATACAAATTATACAAAATATGTTCTTTAACCATAATGGAATTAAACTAGAAATAGAGAACAGAAAAATATTTATAAAATCTCCAAACATTTGGGGATTAAACAATGCACTTTTACATAAGCCATGGTGAATAGTATTGTATCAATGTCAATTTCTTTGTCTCCTAAGATGTTATCACTGGCAGATGATGGGGAAAAGGGTACACAGAGGTCCTCTGAGCTATTTTCATAACTTTTTGTAAAGCTTAAACTATTTAAAAATAAAAACTATTTAAAACTTTAAAAAAGAGAAATAAATAAAAATGAGTGAAGAAAGCCTATGTGATCTATGGGACACCATCCAAAGAAACAAAATCTGAATCACTGGTGTTCCAGAAGGAGAAGAAAGGGAGACAGGGACTGAAAAACTATTTAAAAGAAATAATGGCTAAAATTTTCCCAAACCTGGGAGAAATTTGAATATTCAAGTTCGTGAAACTATTAGATCACTCCATTATTTCAGTCTGAAATGATCTTCTCTTAGACGCATTATAATAAAACTGCCAAGAATATAAGATAAAGACAGAATCTAAAATAAGCAAGAAAGAAAACTGTAAACTACAAAGGCACCCCTATTAGGCTATCAGTGGATTTCTTAGCAGAAATCCTACAGGCCAGGAAAAAGTGGGATGATATATGCAAAGTGCTGAAAGAAAAAAATTGCCAACCAAGAATTCTCTATCTGACACAGTTGTCCTTTATTAAGGAGAAATAAAGACTTTAACAGACAAACAAAAATTGAGGGAGTTCATCACCACTAGATCTGCCTTACAAGAAATGCTAAAAGGAGTTCTTCAAGTTGAAATGAAAAGATGCTAATTAGTAACATGAAAACATACATATATATACAACACACAGGTAAAGGTAAGTATACAGTCAAATTCAGAAAACTCTATTACTGTAATATGATGGTGTGTTAACCACTTAACTATAGTGTAAAGGTTAAAGGACAAGAGTACTAAAAATAACTATAGCTACTATAATTTTTAATGAATATACAATATAAAAAGAGGTAAATTTTGGCATTAGAAATATAAACGGGTGAGAAGTAAAAGGGCAGAGTTTTTGCATGCTAGTGAAATTAAGTTTTTGCATGCTGATACATCTAATAAGAGGTTTTATGTAAGCCTCATGGTAACTAAAAAGCAAAAAAAAACTTACAGTAGATTCACAAAAGACAAAGAGAAGAAAATCAGAGCATACCACCACAGAAAATCACCAATTCACAAAGGAAGGCTGCAAGACAGGAAACAAAGGGAACTACAAAACAGCCAGACAGAAATCAATAAGATGGTATTAGTTAGTAAGTCTTTACATATCAATGATTACTCTAAATGTAAATGTATTGAATTCTTCAGTCAAAAGTCACAGAGTGGCTAGATGGATTAAAAAAAGATCCAACTATAAGCTGCCTACAAGATACTTTCAGCCTTAAGGACACTCATAGGCTTAAAGTGAAGGGATGGAGAAAGATATTCCATGCAAGTGGAAAACAGGAGAGCGAAGGTAGCTTTACTTATATCCGATAATATAGACTTTAAGCTAAAAACAATAACAATAGACAAAGAAGGTCATTATATAATAATAAAGGGATCAACTCATCAAGAAGATATAATAATTATAAATATATATGCACCAGTGATCCAGTGTGTAAGACCCCACGCTCCCAATGCAGGGGGCCCGGGTTTGATCCCTGGTCGGGGAACTAGATCTCACGTGCATGCCGCAACTAAGAGTCCACATGCTGCAACTAAGAAGTCCACATGCCCCAACTATGAGCCCACATGCCGCAACTAAAAAAGATCTCGCATACCACAACTAAGACCCAGCACAGCCAAAATAAATAAATAAAAATATATTTAAAAATATATATATATATGCACCCAACACCAGAGCACCTAAATATATTAAGCAAACACTAACAGATCTGAAGGGAGAAATAGACAGCAAAACAATAACAGCAGGGAACTTCAATACTCCACTTCAAGCAATGGACAGATCATCCAGAGAGAAAATCAACAAGAAAACGTTTGACTTGAACCATACTTTAGTCTAAATGGAACTAACAGACATCCAACAGCAGCAGAATACACGTTTTTGTCACCATGCTGTATAATACAACTCTAGAACTTATTTGTCTTGTAACTGGAAGTTTGTACCTTTTGACCACCTTCACCCATCTTGCCCACCCCCACCCCCACCTCTGGAAACCACCAATTTGTTCTTCATATCTATGAGTTTGGTTTTTTTTAGATTTCTCAAACAATTAAAAATAGCACTACCATATGATCCAGCAATCCCATTTTTGGGTATATATTCAAAGGAAATAAAAACAGGATATCAGAGAGATACCTGCACTCCCGTGTTCATTGCAGCATTATTCACAGTAGCCAAGATATGGAAACAACTGACAAGTTCATCTATGAATGAATGGATAAAGAAGATATGATATATCTATATCTATATAATGGAATATTATTCAGCCATGAGAAAGAAGGAAATTCTGCCATTTGTGACAACCTGGATGGACCTTGAGGCATAGCACTAAGTAAACATAAATCAGACAGAGAAAGAGAAATAATACATGATATCACTTATGTGGAATCTAAAAGAAAAACACCTCACAGAAATAGAGAGTAGAATTGTGGTTACCAGGGGCTAGGAGAGTGGGGGAATTGGGAAGATATTGGTCAAAGAGTACGAGCTTCCAGTTATTAGGTGAACAATTTCTGCGAACCTAATGCATTGCACTGTTCTTACAGTTAACAGTACTGTATTGTATAATTGAAAACTGCTAAGAGAGAAGATCTTAAATGTTCTCACCACAAAAAATAAATGGTAATTATGTGATGCGATGGAGGTGTTAGCTAACACAGTGGTGGTAATCATATCGTAGTATATGTGTTTCAAATCAACATGTTGTACATTTTAAACTTACACAACATTATGTATCAATTATATCTCAATAGAGTTTGGGGGAAAAAAAAGAAATGCCAAAGATTCTACAAACAGGAGCAGAACTAATAAATGAGTTTAACAAAGCCACAGGATACAAGGTCAATATTTTAAAAATTGTTTGTTAATACACATAAATAAATAAACTACTGAAGATTGAAATTTAAAACAGTATCATTTACAACAATACCATAAAAGGTGAAGTACTTAGGTATAAATCTTACAAAATATCTGTAAGATATCTATGCTGTAAGCTAAAAAAAAAAATGGGAGAAATCAAAGAAGATCTAAATAAATGGTGAAATATATTAATGGCTTGGAGGACTCAGTATTCTTAAGATGTTATGTTAAACCATGGAAAGGCCAAGGAGGCACCACTGTAGAGCTGTTCTTAGGGCATCAGTTGGCCTTAACCCAGCCATGAAGCTCTTTCCAACACCACCATCACCCCCATAAAAGGGAGATAATAATAATAACCCCCACATCCCAGAGGACTGCAGAAAGGATTCAGTGAGATCAGGTAAATAAATGAAACTCACTCTGCAAAGCAAAATGCCCTATAGAATGTTGGTTATTATTTCCACACCAAGAAATGGGAGCTAATATTTCACTTTTAGCTGCCATCCTGAGCCTCACAGGGACCCCTGCTTTGACCCTCTTGTTTCTGTCTCCTTTGCAGTGCATCCATCATCACAGCACCTGGCCCACCACCCTTCCGTGGCCTCTCCAGCCCAGCCTCGGACTCACTTGGACCACCTGCCGCCTAATGGCAGACAAGGCCTCAGTCACTGGGCTCTGCTGGAGCCTCTGTGACAACTGCCGGGCCCTTCTGGGCAACCCCAGTCCTGCCTGTGCCTCCGGGACCCCTGCCCCTCAGACCCGCGTCTTGGACCCTCAGGGAAGTCCTCCACCAGGCGGCCCAAGGACTGTAGCCGTTGCTCAGGGACCCGCACCCAGGTCAGCAGGGAAAAGGAAGGCCCAGTGGCACCAGGGGGGTTCACCAGCTACGAATGCTTTTAAAATAATTTGTGCCGTGTTGCGATCCTCAACAAGCCTGTGCGTCAGGGCACAAAGGCGCTGGTAGGCCCCTTTTACAAATCAGCAAGGAAGGCAACGCAGCAGAGACCAACTGGCCAAGATGGCTGCCCTCACTTAGACCAAGTCCCTGTGGCCCGGGGGGCGAGCCCTACGGTTGCTTGGCAATGCGGGGCACCCATGCTCCCAGGCAGGCGCCTAGTTTCCTGGACCTACAGGTGGAGGTTTTATCCTTTGTACTGGGGGGTTCACCCATCCAGAGTTAGGTGCTTCTGCCATTTTCAGCGTTCATTTGCTTTTGCCCTTTTGAAACTCCCAAGTGCTCCACCCCACCCCACACCCTAGCCTTTTGGAGAGGTCGTGGACCATTGGAGTTCCACCGATCTGGACAGCCACATCCACTGGTATCCCAGAATTCTTCTATATTTTCCCTAGAGGGATGTGTAAGGTCTTACCAACTCTTTGTGTGATGCCAGACACCCATTATTTTTTACCTCAGACTAGGCATGTACGTTGGCAAAGTGCAATGTCACATATAACTAAACAAAGTGGGGACAAATCTGAATCCCCAAACCAAATAGGAGCCCAAAAGATGAAAAAGATCATAGTAGTTGTGAAAAAACATTTTTGCATGGAATTTACACCTTAACCTCTTCTAGGCCGGACAGGTTATTAGGTCTATGAGGCCAGCATTACCCTGACACCAAAGCCAGATAAAGACTTGACTACTCAGATTCCTCTGCATTTTCTTGGCCTAGAGAAGTGGCCCACTCCTTCCTGTTGTGGGCTGTCCTCCCCAGTGGTGGGTTGAATGGTGGCCCCCAAAAGATATGTGTACTCTTGAATCCCCAGAACCTGTGAAGGTTAACTTATTTGGAAAAAGGGTCTTTGCAGTTGTAACTAAGTATCTTGAGATGAGACCATCCTGGACTACCAGGGTGGACTCTAAATTCAATCCAAATGTCCTTATAAGAGACACACAGAGAAAAGGAAGAGGCAATTGTGAAGACAGAGGCAGAACTTAAAGTAATACAGTCACAATTCAAGGAATGCCTAGAGTCAATAGAAGCTGGAATAGACAAGGAACAGAATCTCTCCTAGAGCCTCTGGGGAGAGTGACCTCTGCCGGTACATTGATTTTGTTCTGATTTTGGCCTTCAGAACTATGAGAGAAGACATCTGTTGTTTTAAGCTACCTAGTTTGTGGTGATTTGTTACCGCAGCCCTCAGAAACTAATACATGCCCCCTTACTAAAAGATGACACAGTGACCTCTGCCTTGCGACATAATATGTACTCCTCTCAGGACCAAGGGCTAACCTCTCCTCCTGACCACTAGATCAATAACTATGGCTGTCAAAAATACTGAGTTGGAGAATTGTGGACCTGCTAAGGGAGGAAAGATATTTATCCTCAAAGAGCTGAAGGATCTGGCCAGGGTGTACCAACAAGAGTCAAACGAGTTCGACAGCAGTTTAATAGCTACATTTACTCACATCCCAGGGAAAGAGAACACTGCACACCACGCAGAGCCACATACAGAGGGTGCAATTGGGAACGGTGACCAACCAGTGGCTGTGGGAGGCAGACTATGTAGTATCAAGAGGGTGAGGTGCCCCTTGGTTTTTGTGGGAGAATGTGATTGGCTTGTTTGAAAAATTCTGCAGGCTGGCAAGGAACTGAAACACACTGTTCAGGGATAAGCAGGAACTATGCCCAGACTCTTGATAAGAAAGTCTGTTTGACTAGAGGACTTTATTTGCAGGAGCGGAGTTGGGAAGGAAACTTGTATTGGGGCCTTAGTATATGTAGAGACATCTGTTACCTCAGTTTATAATTTGGGTATCTGTGAGGCAAGATATTCCCAGAATTCTTTACCCCAAAGGGGGCAACTCTTAGGCAATGGCCCAAGAGTGTGTAAAAAAGTACAGATGTGGCCACTTGCTGGCCAGGCATTCAGTGCTAAGATGACTGCCAGAAGTGTGGCCAATTGTTCTGACCTCTGGGTCCTCTCCTTTATTAGGGACATCCTGGTTAAAGGATGAAAATCAAAAATGTTCCACTGAGCTCCTTTATGTATTATGGTGATGATACCATCTGCAAATTGTATCAACTCCCATTGCTGTTCACTTGGTTGATCCCAAGGGGCATCCCAGGTAGCCAAGAGGTCTGGGAGAGACGACTTCCTCTAGCACCAAGAAATCTGGCAAGGGACTGGGGACAGGGGAAGCCATCCCCTCCTGCAGGTAAGTATGCCAAAGCGTCCAGGTTTGGCTCCATCCTATAGCAAGGAGGCCTGGGTAGCTATGCTGGGCTGTGGGGTGCTTTCATGATCCAAGGCATAATGGGCAGCTGGGTACAAAGGGTCACAGATACAGGGCCTGTGAAAGTTTCTGTTTCCAGAAGCACACAATAAGCAGCTAGCAGCTGCTCCTCTAATGATATATAGCACAGAACCAAGGAAGGCAACTTTTTGCTTCAGAAACCAATGAACAACTTACGGCAAACATGGGTAGTCCAGAGACTCCAGGAGGTATGAGAGGAGATTGCTAAATCCTCTACAGTGAAGGAGTCTCTGGAGAAACCAATAAGAGTGCCTCTTGTAGCCTTTGGATGGAGATGGGAAAATTCACGGTGGGTTGATTTGCAGGTAACAGCAAAAGTGAGATTAAGTAAAATTTGTAAATTAGGAATAAGTTGTCTACAGAATCCCCCCAAAAGATCAAAAGGTTGATCTTTTATTAACATTGTGGATGGCAAGAGGGTCAAAGATTTCTTAACAGTGTGTAGGGGATGGAGCAGCCCTTGAGCTGCTGAATAATTTTTAGGAATTGAACAGAGGTGGCTGGCAGGGTCTTGTACTACGTGTGGGGCCATCCCTTTTTTGTGAGCTCCTTTGTTTCTATGTCCTGAATGAGTGTGTCAAATGAATCTTCTCAGAGGACGGTGTCATCAGTGTAATATCATACCTGTTCTTCTGGAGAAGGGTAGATGCAGTTAAAGTCTTGCTTTCAAAGATTGTGTGCAAAGGCAAAGTACCCCACGGTACACCACGCAGGGGCACCAAGGGGTTGCACCTGGTAACACTTTCAACAACTAGGTTCTGTGGGAGGCCAGCTTTGTAGTATCAAGAAGCTGAGTGACCCCTGGTTCTTAGAGGAGGATGTGATTGGCTTGTTTCAATAATTCTTCAGGCTGTCAGGAACCTGACACCACTCACCACTCAGGGTTAAGCAGGAACTGTGCCTGGTCCCTTTGATAAGGAGGGTTGTTTGGCTAGGGCCCTTATCCACAAGAACAGAGTGGGGAGGGGAACTTGCAGTTAGGCCATTCAGGGCTCCCCCAATTTTACCCAATGTCAAGGCAGCATATAATATTAAGCTCATTATAATTTTATAATATTAATTACATAATTTTAAGCTTATACCACATCATGCAAAACATTTTTATCAGTCACAACATTCTAAGAGCTCAATTCCCAGGAGTTGGCCAAAGGTCAGTCATGAAAACAGGCCCTTCTTGGGAATGTGCAGGGTTTGAGCAACTCAGGCCTGCTGAGTTAACCTTTCCATCACAGATACTTACTCCAATATGGATTTGCCTTTTGTGACTGGTTCACTTCTCCCAGCTTTACAACTGTAACCTTGCAGAATGCCTTGTCCATCACCATGGTATGCTATAGAGCATCACATCTGACAAGTGACATATTTTGCAGCAAAGGAAATGTGGAAATGGACTTATGCCCGTGGACTTCACTGATCTTAACACATGTCCCATCACCTAGAAGAAGCTGGCTTCATAAAATTGTGCAATGACTTACTTTGAGGCTCACTTACAGCACCAACTGGAAGATGACCCCCTAGGAGGTTAGGGTGCTATCCCAAAGGAAGCAATATGTGCATTAAACCGGTGGCCAACTGTATTCATTTCCTACTGGTGCTGTAACAAATTACCACAAAGCAGTCTGCAGGGGCCTTAAACTAACCCTACCCCCACTCCACACAACCACAACCACATGCCCTAGAAAACAGCCTACAGAATCACAAGCAAATGTAAGTTCCTGATATGACTTCCCTAACAGTCTCCCTTTACTCCCAGAACCATTCCCCGTGCACACCTTAGATAAGGCAGGTGCCCCAGGTCCTGCTTCTCTCTCTGTCTGCACTCTCTCTTAGACTTCCTCTGTGGCCCCTTGAGGCATGCTACGTACCTCCTCCAGCGTTGAGCCATGCTCACCATCTAGCACTCTGTGATCTACTTAACAGATGTTAATTTAACAGTCATAATGATGAGTCTTATGGGACGAAAATCAAGATGTCAGTAGAGCTGGTTTCTTCTGGAGGCTCTGAGGGGAGGATCCATTGTCCTCGCCTTTTTCAGATTCGGATGGCCAGATTCCTTGCCTTGTGGTTCCTTCCCCTGTCTTCGAAGTACATCACTCCAGTTTTTTATTTCTTCTTTTCTGTAGTCTAATTTCATTCTGCCTCCCTCTTATAAGAACACTTGTGAGCACATTTAAGGCCCACCTGGATAATCCAGGATAATCTCATCATCTCAAGATTCTTAACTTAATCACATCTACAAAATTCCATTTGTCATATAAGAAAATATTCACAGGTTCTCGGGATTAGGGTATGAGTATCTTTGAAACCCATTATTCAACCTACCCACACTGTACCCTCTGGCACCCCAAAATTCATGTCCATCCCCAGTGCAAGATATATTCACCCCATCTCAGCCATACTGAAAGTCTCAGCCCATTACAGCATGAACTCAAGTTCAAAATCTCATGTATATATCATCAATTCAGAAGACCCAAATCTCATCATCTAAATCATTAAACCAGGTATCAGTGATCTCTGGGTATGATTCATCCTGGGGCAAAATTCTACTCCAACCATGGACCTGTGAATCTAGAAAACAAGTTATCCTTCTTTCAAAATTCAGTGCTGGGACAGGTATATGAAACAGCTGTGTTTCCTATTCCAAAAGGGAAAAAGTGGAAGGAAGAAAGGAGTCACTGGTCTGAAGCAATGTTAAAAGCAGCAGGGAAAATTCCATTTGGTTTCAAGGCCCAGAAATAATTCTGTGGCTGGCAGCTCCATGCTCTGGGCCTAAGGCTCTGCCCTCAGAGTTATCCTTCCTTTTTCTGGAAGGGTAGCACATACCTGCAACTGAGTAGTTTTTGCAGCCTGTTTCTTGCTTGGGAAAAGGTCTCTGGTGCTTGGCCTCCCACTGTGGACTGTGGAGGCTCATACAAGGAGGTGGCCACTTACTCCTGCAGATGCTGGTATTACTACTGGGGGTGGACAAATTACAACTGCTCCTGGCCTTTGGAACGCAGCCTTGGACCTTGCTAACACCTACTTTTCTATAGTCCTCCAAACAGGATCAGTTTTTCTTTCTTTAGCAAGTCATGCAATATATTTTTGCTATACTTCCACAGGGGCTTTAAAGTATCGTTCAATACGCCATCAATGAGTTGAATAAAGCTCAGCACAAGGTAAGCCACTGATACTATGCGGATAGCAATCCCCAGTGAAGAAACTGTTCAGCTCACACTGCATACCTGGCTAAGGCTGGGTGGGCCTCGAGTGAGGATAAAATTCAGGGCTCTGTATCTTCCTTGGGAGCCATTCAGACAGAGCCCAAAGAGACCCTCCACAACCCGGAAAAGATAAACTGTTAGCCTTACAACCTCCAACTGCAAAGAAAAATTGCCCTCACCCTCCTGCCAGTATCTGATTAACCTTTGGATATTGGGGGCAGCACTTTCCCGGACTTTGTACCAAATTCCCAGACAAGAAACAAAATTTGAAGGGGACTCTGGTAACAGGAAGTCACAAAATCATCCGAGCAACTGTAAAGAAGTCCTGCCGTTGGTCTCCCTGCCTTTTCAGGCCTCACAGAGCAATGGGCGTCTGTGACCAAGCTCCCCAGCGTCTCTGGCACAAGATTCTTCCAGCACCTGCCAGCCCCTGGGCTTTGGACTTTATGAACTTTCTCCCTGCGGAGCAGGACAGCCCTTTGCACAGCAGCTGCCAGCTGTTCCTGGTCCAGAAGGAAGGCTGATCCTCTGGTCAAAGGGAAAGTTGTCACTCTCCAACTAGGCATCCTCATTCTGCTATGGGGTCTACTGTGGTGGGAGTATAGATAATTTTTTTGTTTTTTAATCTTCCTTGGTTTATTAATTTTCTTTGTTTAAAACTTTTTGAATAGTAAGGGACTCACATGATTCACATAATCAAAGAGTATAAATATATAACCACAAAAATAACAGGGTTTATGGGGAAAATAGGGTTTTGGGAGACAACTCAGAATCTATACTTCTTTGTAAACTTAACACTAACAAAACAATCAATAACAATCCAAATAAAAACACTAGCATTGTTTTTAAAAGACTTGTTAAATAGCTAATAGATACAGATTATGATATGAGGTAAAGGACTTTACTGTTATTGAAAAAAAAAGTAAAGATATGTTGAGAGGGTAAGGAAAGACGGAAGCTGGTGGTTTATGGAAACAAGGCAGGGGTTCGTCACCAACGGAAGTTGCAGGATAAGCAGTTGAGACTTTGCACAAAAGTAGGTGTTGACGATGGGTGGCTTTGGCTCATTGTTTTGTGTTTGTTTCTTTTGCACTGGCCTCGTTTGGTTGTCTCGCTACCTTCTTTCTTTTATTGAAAAGCAGCTTACAGAGTTCCAAATACAACCTTGTGCCACGGAGCAAAGACTGCACCAAAATCATCATTTTCTATCACTGCAAATGGGTCCCATTTCTACTTAAAGCAGAAGACACCTAGGAAAGCTCTTGTAGGGCAGCCTAATGACATTTTTCTTCCACACTTCTGAGGGGAGCATCAGCAAAAAAATTTGTTGCCACTCCTGTGTAGAATCGTACTGCAGCAGCATTTACTAGTCTCGTCCTCAAAACATTCATGAAGGGACTTCCCTGGTGGTCCAGCGGTTAAGACTCCACGCTGCCAATGCAGGGGGCCTGGGTTCCATCCTGGTCAGGGAACTGGATCTCGCATGCAGCAACGAAAATCCCACATGCTGCAATGAAGATCCTGTATGCTGCAGCTAAGACCCGGCACAGCCAAATAAATAAGGAAATATTTTTTTTAAAATTCATGAGGGCTTCCCTGGTGGCGCAGTGGTTGGGAGTCTGCCTCCCGATGCGGGGGACATGGGTTTGTGTCCCGGTCTGGGAAGATCCCACATGCTGCAGGGTGCCCCGCAACGGGAGAGGCCACGACAGTGAGAGGCCCGTGTACCGCAAAAAAAAAAAAAAATTCATGAAGATCGGGGTAATTATTTAATAAGTACTTCAAGATAGAGAATGTGTCCATACTGAGTGGAGAGGAAGGAGGTGGGGTGAATGGCATTGTCTATAGCATCATATTCCCGCAGCTTGCTCTGTTCAATTACATTTGCTACTTTGCATTCAGCTGCTGCTACTCAGAGCAAAACATTCACACACTGGGACAGTTGCATGTGACACAATGCAGCTTCCGCATTATGCTGACACCATTTCCTTATTTATCCATTTGTCTGAAGAAGCGCTCATTGCCACAGTAGAGACAGTGAAAACTCTTGCTCCCAATCCCGCCCACCATCTGCCTAGTTCAAGCCTCATCCCCAAACAGGGAACCACCTTCTTTAGTTTCTTGTGTACCTTCCAGTTTATGAAAATATCAAGAGATTCTTGGTTCCCTCCTCTTTTTTTTTTTTTAAACACAAAACTAGCCTATTATACACAATGTTTTTCACCTTGCTCTTTCCACTTGCAATATATCTTGGAGAGCTTACCAAAAGTACACAGAGAACCCCTGCATTGTGATTAGTTTTTCATTGCATGGTATTCCTGTGTGTGTGTGTGTGTGTGTGTGTGTGTATAAAATTTTAGCCAGTCCAAAATTGTTGGATGCATGGATTATTCCCAATCTTTTGGTAAAGACAAACTGCAATGAACAAAATTGTACAATTTTTTTGCATGTGTATAAGCATATCTGTAGGATGAATGCCAACAAATGGAATTGTGGAATTGTAGAGTTTAAGAGTATATACACCTACAATTTTGACACACATGGCCAATTGTTTTTCAAAAGGTTTGTCCTAAGTTGGATTCTACAAGCAATAAATGAAAGGGCCTGTTTCTTCACAGTCTTGCCAATCAAGTGTATGCCAAACTTTTGGATTTTTGCTATTCTGACAGGTGCAAAATAAAATCCCTGTGTAGTTATTTGCTCCTTCTTTATTATGAGTGAGGTTGAGCATTTTTTCATGTTGAAGGCTATTTTGTTTCCCTTTCTGTGTGAACTGTCCATAGGGATCCTTTATCAACATGTAACATAACAAATATTTAATTTATTTATTTTGTCCATTATTTGTCTTCCCCCAGTAGAATGTAAGCCCCCCTGAAATTTTTGTCTCTCTTGTTCTGCTGGAGCCCCAGCATCTATAAAAGTACTTAGCACAAAGTAGGTGCTCAATAAGTATTGGAGGATGAATAAATGGATAAAGAGCATATGCAATAGATGATCCTGGGATAATCAGATAACCATCAAGAAAAGAGAAACAAATCCATATCTGGCTCCAAACATAAAAATGAATTAATCCAGGTATACTGAAGGCTTAAATTTGAAACACAAGACTTTTAAGTGTTAATAAAATAATACTGGAGATTAACTATGTGATCTCGGGACAGGCAGAATTTATTAAACTAGACCCAGAGTCCACAACATAAAGAATGATAAATTCGGCTACTTTAGAATGAAGAACTTCTCTTCATCAAAAGACACCATCAAAACAAGCCAGAAAGTCTGAGAAGATATGTGTAACACATACAATCAACAAAGAATTAGTCCCCAGAATATATGAAAAAACAAATATCTCCCATAAATCCACAAGATAAATTTAAAAACAGCCCAGTAGAAAAATGGATAAAAGACATAAGAGGCATTATACAGAAGGAGACATACAAATGGCAAAAAAAAGAAGAAGGAAAAATGAAAGATTCTCATCCTCATTAATAATTAGGCAAATGGAAACTAAAACTAAAATGAGATAACATTTCACACACATCAGACTGGCAAAGAGTTGAAAGTCTGACAATACCAAGTGATGCTGAGGATGTGGTTCAATTGCAACTTCATCTGCCAGTGGAGGAACAGTAAGAAATAAAACCCCTGGGGGATAGTCTTGCCTCACTTAGTAACACGACATATATGCACATTCTAAGACTCAGAAATTCTACTCTTGGTCACATACCCTAAAAAGGCTTGCAGGTGTGTGCCAGGATACATGTATGAGAACGTTTATAGCAGCATTACCCATAATAGCAAAAAGATGGAGACAAACCAAATTCCAGGAACAGTAGAGTGGAGAAGAAAAAAATGTAGACTGTTCATATTTGAAATACTACACAGCAGTGAAAATGAATGAGCCAAAGCTAAATGCATCAAGATGGTGGATCTCAAAAACAAAGACAACGAGTCACAGGACACATACAGTGTGATTCCATGTATATAATGTCCGAAAACTGACAAAACTAGGTAATGTACTGTTTAGGGATATCTACATGTGTAAAACAATTACAAAGAAAAGCTAATGACTATCACAGAAAAGCACATTGAAGCTTACCTCTAGAGGAGAGAGGGAGTGATACATCCGTTAGGGGCACACAGTGAAAGATGATGGAAATCTGATTTCCTAGAATGAGAGATGAGTGCAAATGTCTACTTTATTATCTTCTTCTTATTTTAAAACATATACATGCATTATATGTACTCCTTCTAACAGATGATATATTTTGGTATACTTCACAGTCTTTGGGAGGAAGGAAAAGAAATGTAGCAATCAAGTACAAACAAGATTTCCAGTCATGGGAGCAGAGAAATGGAGGGAGGGGTTGGCTAAGCAAAAATCCTTGAAAGACTTATGGTATCAAGGAATTATTTTTTTAAATGAGGGATATTATAATATGTGTGTATGCTTATGAGACTAAGTCAGTGAAAAGGTAAAAAGTGATGATACAGGAGGTGGGACATCACAGAGGCATAGTCTTCGAGAAAACAGAAGGGATGGGATCTGGCCTTGTTAGTGAAGGTGCCAACGAGGCTCACTGGACAGGAGGGAAGTCTAGGTGGTTCTGCCACAGTAGAACTTGCTGGAAATATGATGTCTAGAGTTTCCTGGAAATCTGCCCTCTGGAACTTCCCAGAAATCCACCCTCTTGGGTGCAGGAGAAAGCTGTTCACACCAGGGTGAACAATACAAAATCTCCCGAGGGGTTGCTGCTGGCGCTGTTTGTTGATGACCACCATGCATGGCAGAAGCTGGATGGTAGGGAGATTTCCTGTGCTTCAGGAGCTGGTGCTGGAAAAGCCGGGCGCTAGCTTTAGGAGCCTGGCAAGGAGCATACCAGAACCAGGAAGCAAAAATCGTTTTCCCTGTAATGACTCTCTAGTGCCCTCTAGTGACAAAGCTCAGTGCCTGCTGGCAAAGGAAAAATATTTAAATGGCTCAGGTGCATTTCGGAGCTGAGAAACAATAAATACATAACCAATCCCATGAGGAAAGAGTAATCAGGATGACAATATCTGAACCTTCCATCAAACTTCCCATCACTCAAAGTGGGGTGGAGATCATATATTTCTTCGTGTGATGCAATAGGTACACAGCAGCACTTATGGAATATTTCTTGCCTTAAAAAATGGGACTCGAGGGACTTTACTGGTGGTCCAGTTGTTAAGAATCTGCCTTCCAATGCAGGGGACTCTGGTTCGATCCCTGGTTGGGGAACTAAGATCCCACATGCTGCACGGCAACTAAGCCTGGGTGCCGCTACTACTGAGCCCAGGCCCGTGAGCCACAACTAGAGAGAAGACCGCGCGCTGCAACGAAAGATCCCACGTGCCGCAACTAAGACGGAGCGCAGGCAAATAAATAAATAAAAAAATATGGCACCCAAATCTGATAAAGCCTCTAGATCTAACTACCAGTTACAAGAAATACAGGGGATAGAGAAACAAGTTAATTGACACTATGAGGAAACCAGGCAAGTAGAACATTTTACAGGACAAATGAACAGTTTTCTCCAACATATTAATAGTATAAAACTAAAGGGAGGGTGGATTGCTATAGATAAGAAAAGGATTAAAAGACATAATAATAAAATGCAATGTATTGTCAAAGTATAATTTTCAAAAACTTAAAAACAGTGGTCTTAGACAAATATAAAGAGCATTTATCAAGGAAGTATTAACAAGGGGACCAGTAAAAAAGAACTATTTCAAAGAGATTAAAAAAAACTTAATATACATGGGCACTGGACATACATCTTTTATATCTCTACTGACTAATATTCATGTACGTTGTTATTGACCAAGAATCATTTGTATCTATATTATTTTTCTATAAATTCACATCTACCCTTAAAGAATATGCTAAATACCCTAAAATAATAAGTCAAAGTAAAACCTCCCTAGAGACTGAGATAATTCTTTCATGGGCCTGTTGGAAAATGCTCCAGTGTTACACAGAAAGGACACACAGTCATCATTTTGTCTATGTCCAAGTTTGGGATTTTCTTTTTCTTAATAGTATGGACTTTGTTTGCATCTGGATTCATACAACTCAAATGCAAAAAGACATCTTTAAGAAAATCAAGGAATTTGAATATGGTCTGGGTACTAAATGATATTATGAAAATATTGAATAATTAAATGAATAATTTTGCTTGGTGCAGTAATGGCTTTTTGGTTATGTAAGCAAAGTCCCTATCTGTTAGAAAAGCATGTGGAAGTATTTACAAGTAAAGTAAAACATGTCTGTGATTTGCTTTAAAATACTCCAGTTAAAAAAGAAAGTGGGGGGAGGGAATAGGTGAAACAAAACAACATGTTAATAACTGTTGAGGCCAAGTGGTTCACGATATTTTCTCTACTTTTGTGTAGGTTTGAAAAATTCCATAATAATTTTTAAAAATGTAATGATAGTATTCTGCTTCACACTCTGGGGTACCTGCACCTTCACCACATAAGGTTTAGAATTCTTAGTTTTAAAGTTAAAAGTTGAATTTCTCATTGTTTACTATACAGCATATTTTCACTAACTTTTGAACAAAAAGACGTTTATATAAACATCCCTAAAGTTGGAATATAAAGTATTTTAAAGAATAACTCAAGTCGTATAAGAGATTGGCTCAGCTTATGCCTACTTTCTGTTTAAAACCCGGCAGTCAATGCTGTTAGCATTCAAAATGCCTTTCTTTTTCCTTTTGAAAGGGACGGTGAAGCCTGTTATTTTTTTAGCCCATAGCCAGGTCTTAGCACAAAAGCAGTCGGTTCTTAGTAGCATACATTTATTTCTTTGTTAAACCTTTGCTAGAAAACAGACATATAGGCTTAAAACCAGTTTAGCTCATGTAACTTTTAGCTTTTCCTTTAGAGACAGTCATTTATTCTGGCCCTGATAACAAGGTATCCTTCATATGAAAGATTCAAACAAATTCTTTGCCTCTTTACCAGTGGGAGCTTCATATTTTTAAGTATTTTTGTTTAGAGGCCTCTTTCCAAGCACTCTAACATTCTTCAGACCTTGAGATTTCTGAAAGCCATATTTTAACTCAATAAATATGGTAAATAGTAGGAACATACCTAACTAAATTTTCTTGCTTGATCTAAGATTCTCATTTCAAATGCAAGTAATTATATCCTTTGGGCTAGTCAATACTTATAGACAGTTTCAAAGGTTTTATATGTATTATCTCATTTAGGCCTCACAATGATTCTATGAAGTGGATATAATTATTATCTCTTATTTTTCAGAGAAAGAACCTGTGGCACATAGAGGCTGAGCAACTCCGCAGAATCACAAAGAAAGTGGCAGAGAGGAGGATCCCAGCCCATGCAGAGCCAAGCAGAGACTTGACTTGACTTTAGCCAAGCTAAACTCCTAACCAGCCCCATATGATGTTCTGGTCTCCAGCTGGTATGAACACTGGGCTGGAGGGCTGGAGGAAGGAATTTTGGCTCTGCCCTCAGAAACTTGGGGCAGTGAGTCTGAGCACCCAGTAGCTATAGGGGCGGATACCACTGTGTGCGACTACAAAACTGCCTTTGACTGTACAAAGCAAGCCTTTGTCACCATTGCCCTTATTTGGGCTTGAGAAGCCGCATCAACCAAGGTAGTGTGGTGGGAGAGCGGAGTGCATAACTGACACTGCAGCCAAGCAGGGTCATAGGGCTTTAGAAAGCTTCTAGAAATGCCCAAGCAGAGCCCATTCATTCAATATACATTTATTGAATGACAGTCATGTGCAGGGGAGACAGGTGATGTCTCCACCCTCATGGGGCTTACATTGCTCAGGGGTGGGTGGCGAGTGGGGAGTATAAACACATTGACAAATAAACAAGATGCTTTGGAATGATGGAAAATGTATGACAAAAGTGAAGCAGACTGGATGGTGGAGGAAGGCCTTTCTGAGATGTCAAGGGAGCAGAGACATGACTGACAAGAAGGGGGCAGCCATGCCAGGGGCTAGGGCAGGGAGTTTCAAGACCAGAGGGGTTGAAGCACAGGGACTTAGGGAGAAGTGGCAAGAGGGAAGTCAGAGTGATAATCAGGGCGGTTATGTCAGCCCCGCAGGCCCTGCAGAGGCCTTCCTGTCTCTCTATGTGGGCTGGGAAGTTATCAGAGAATTTCAAGCAGGGGAAAGGACGTCTGTGGCTGGAGGATGCACGAATGGCCTGTGGGTGGGGCAAGTACCTCCTAGAGACAAGGAGGGGACAAATTAGTAGCACGAAATCATTTAAGGAGCATTTTAAACATTTCCTCCAAAACACCAACTAAAAGAGTAGGTATCTGGAAGGCCTATGTGCTGAACGCGGTGACTCTCCCGCTGGCCCAGGGAGACTGGGCGATTTTCATGCGGCGGTGCCTGGGACACGGCAACGACTACACAGGAGTCGAGCGAGCGGCCAGGGACGCTTGGCGTCGTCGGCTTCCCGGGCCCCGGGTGGCGTGGACGCTCGGGAGCCTCAAGGAAAAATCCCCACCGAGGATCCTGGGAACCTGAGTGTCCGTCCACTTTTCGGGCTGTGTGGTTTCTGAATCCAACGCCGAAGAGGGAAACAGCCCAGGCCCTAAACTCTTGGGATCTCTGTCGAATGGGGACAAAAATGCCTGACTGGTTTAAAGATATTTTATGTAAAGCGCCTCATCGTAAGCGCCTCGGAAATTGTAGTTAATTTCTGCAAATAGCCCCCTGAGACTGTCTGCTTGGTAAGATTCTGCCTGGTCCAGGAAGCAAATTTAGGCCACGTTGCGGGCAGAGTCATATTTAATGTTGAGCACCTGGCAAACTCGCTTCGCCGCCTAGTGCCCTCCGACCCTCGTCCAGACCGCGGCGGGAATTGGGAAAGGAGGGATTCTGGGGTCCCAGAATCCTACGGAGATGTCTCATTAGGCCTCAAAATTCGACTCCCTTCCACCCCGTAGAGCGGGAGTACGCACCACGCACCAAACTCCGGCTGCGGCAGCCGCTAAGCCTCAGCTCCGCAAGATTTGTTTCCCTTTCTCAGCCCCTGCTGCCCCACCCACCGCTGCGGCCCAGGGATTTGCCCAGTGATCAGTGACGAAGAGGGAACTAAGGCTCCCATTGGGAGGCGGCGTTCGGCAGGGACCAATCCGGGCGCTGGTCCGGGGGAAATCTCGGTGGAGGGCTCCAAAGAACCCGGAGATTACCGGGCGGGGACGCGCCGTCGCGCTGGGTGCTGGCGGAGGAGAGCGACCCGGAACTGACCGTCGCGGGAAAGAAGCGACACCAGCCCGGGATTTGCGGCTCGGAGCTGGGGACCGGTGAGTAAGGGGCGCCCGGTGAGAAATGCAGCAAAGCAGCAGTCACACACGCGCCCCGGGGTCCGGGCAACCGAACGCGGCCGCGCGAGCGGAACGAGGCCGGGCCGCCAGGCCGGCTTGGGAGAAGGGTGAAGTTCGCGGCGTCCTCCCTCCCGGCCTAATCCTCCTGCTTGCTTGGGCCACCATTCGCTCCCTCCTCTTGGGTCTTCCTCGCTTTCCCATGTCCAGCTCAGGCACCCATCCATTCTTGTCTCCAGAGCCAGAAGTAAGCGGGGCCCAGATGACGGTCTCGTCGATTGGAGCCGCGTAGAGTGCCATTCAGGCTCCAGGACCAGAGCCATGGTGTTTTGTTGTTGTTTTTTGTTTTTTAATTGGTCAGAATAAACCGGTTTAGCCACGTATACTTGGAGCTGTGCATTCACTTCCTCCTCCAGCCCATTAGCACATCAGCATTTTCCCTGCTGCTTTTCACCCTGTATGGCCTTAGAAAAGTGTGTAAATTTGCCTTTGTGGAGCTTATGAGAGGCAAACACTTCCAAATTCCCAGTACATTCCAGATTTTGACACCACGCCGCTTTGTGTGCACTTCCAGAGAATGATATTTGTTCGTGCATGCAACAAATATCAGTGTCAGGAACCGTGCCTGGGCTAAAAGTCAATCCCTAGAGTTACTCACCCCCCAAGCTTAAAAGAATCAGCTTTTTTAAAAAATAGACTTTATTTTGTATATTCCTCAAACTGCAATTCCGTATTTTTGAAAAAAGACTATTTTTTAGAACAGTTTTAGATTTATAGAAAAATCGTGAAGCTAGTACAGAGTTCCATATACCCCAAACCTTGTCCCCATTTATTTATTAACACCTTATATTAATATGGAACATTTGTTAACAATTAATGAACTTGTATCGATACATTATTATTGGCCTGCATCCATAATGTATTCAGATTTCCTTAGTTTTTACCTAAGTAGTTTTTCTGTTTCATTATCCCACCCAGGTTACCATATTCCAGTTAGCTCTCATTATGCTCCGCGTGGCTGAGGCAGTTTGTCAGACTTTGTTTTTTGTTTTGCTTTGTTTTGTTTTTTTTGTGGTACGCGGGCCTCTCACTGCTGTGGCCTCTCCCGTTGCGGAGCACAGGCTCCGGACGTGCAGGCCCAGCGACCGTGGCTCACGGGCCCAGCCGCTCCGCGGCATGTGGGATCTTCCCGGACCGTGGCACGAACCCGTGTCCCCTGCATCAGCAGGCGGACTCTCAACCACTGCGCCACCAGGGAAGCCCCTCAGACTTTGTTTTTGATGATCTTGAGAGTTTTGAGGAATACCCCCCATGTGTATTATAGGATGCCCCTCTACTGGAATTTGTCTGTTGTTTTTCTCCTGAGTCTGGGCTTATGGGTTATTGGGAGGAAAACCACAGAGGTAGATTGCCGTTTTCATCACTTCACATCAAGGGAACATGCTTTATAACTTGATGCTGATCTTGATTACCTGGCTGAGAAGTCAGGCTTCTCCACTGTAAAGTTACTCTTCCTCCCCTCCCTGCCCCGAGCCCCACCCCCACCCCCTTCCATACTGTACTCTTTGGAAAGTAGTCAAACTGTGTGCAGCCCTGACCTAAGGAATGGGATTATCTTCTGCCTCCTTAAGGGCAACTCCATACGTATATTATCTGGAATTCTTCTGTGTGGGAGATTTGTCTCTTTTGCCTTATTTAATCACTTATTCAATCATTTATTTGTATCAGTGTGGACTCATGGATATTTATTTTATACTTAGGGTTATAATTCAGTACTACTTTGTTTTGTTACAACTTTAGCCTTTGCGAGTTCTTTTAAGTTGGCTCCTGTGCTCTTTTCTAGCATGTATTTTTATAGAGTTTTTTGCTGTTGAAAACACTTTCACTTATGTGACCTCGATTGAAGTTCAAAACAGCCTGGCGAACTTGACAAGATGTTATTCTTACCTTGTAAAGCAGTAAGGAAACTGAGGCCCAGGGGCAGTAGGTGACTTCTTAGATGTCACTTCCCCCAAAGGGAGTGATAGGCTGGGCTCAGACTCGGGTGACCACTGCAGAAGACACTGCGAGCTGCAGAGGAGAGCCCGTAGTTGGAATTGAGGCTTCTTGGGGTGACTTCAGACTTATACCCCCCAGGATCAGAATAGGAGACGACATGGAGAATGGGAAGAAATTGGTTTTGGAAAACAAAGGCTTAATTTGGCTGGCATCCAGGATGAATTAAAACTTGCCAACTTGGTAAAATGCAGTGACCTTTCCCCCCAAACTGTATGTGCAGAGGGAGGAGATCTGGGTAATGTTTGTGGCCAAGAATGTCTAATCTGAGGGGAGCCCTTGGAGCCTCCTGCTGAAGCGAGATTGCAAAGTGGGAAGGGGAGTGTGGTGAGGGGGAGAATGAAGAAGATATGGGGCTCTGGAATCATGGGATAACATTTAGCCTCACAAACATTTACAGACTTTGTGCCCGATACTGGATATACGAAAAGATCAGTGAGACGTGACCCTTGGGTTCACATCCTGATTGGAAGAAAGATGGGTAAAAATATCAATTAGGAAGTGGTATGATAGTGCTATAATAGAAATGTAGTATCTGCAGGAGCTACCCGAGGGAGGGAATTCATTCAGCTCAGAGGTGGGATGGGCACAGGAAGGACCTCACAGATAAGGGAGCATATCTGATTCAGGCTTTCAAGGTTGAGCTGGGACTGAGAAGCTCATGTACAAGAGCAAGGGGTGGGGAGAGGGGACGGTGAAGAAGGGGCTGTCTTTCCAGTTCAGTGTCTCTAGCGTTAGGATTCAAGGCTGGATGGGTAAGTGGGGGGCAGATTATAGGGGGCCTGTGTGCCCTGCTGTGCAGCTTTGACCTCAGGAGCTTTGAAGCAGGAGGGTGACAGGATGAGTTCCATGTGTTAGAGGACCCTGGCAGCACTTTGTACGAGATATGCTACATTTCACCACATCTAAGATGTCATCAATTATTTTATTTCCACATAGAAAATATATCTTGCCAGCTAAATTATGGCATGCCATTTATCACATTTCAGAGATGCAAACATGTAATGACATGGGTGTCTCAAATTTGATTAAAGTAGTAACTTCCTAGCTGGTGGTTTAGGGCCCTCCTTCCTCTGGGGAATGAATGGTTAGACTGTCTCCATCTCACTAACCCATAGATTTTGAGTTCACTGACTCCATTCATGATCTTGAAGAAACTAAATTTGATAAACTGTTTTTTTCCTGCCAGATAACCAACTGTCAAAACAAACAAACAAAACAATAAAACTGGGATGCCTGATCCAAAGATATCTATGGTTATTCTGCTTTGGTGGCTCTTGATCACAGCAGTGACTTTATGTTGCGCAGTAAATATTCTGGTATGCTTGCCAAACCTTTATTTCAATTTGTCCTGTGAAATGCCTGGATGTTACCTCCTATTACCCCTATTACTTCATGGTGATATTGAGACCCAGAAAGGTCAAGAATCTAGCCCTGGGCTGCACAGCAGAGTAGCTGAGGCTGGGTGATAATCCGGGTTTTCATCCTAACCCAGGACTCTTCACTTTAGGCTTTGGTTAGAATGACAGCTGGGGTGGAAGAAGGTCTGCCTGCTCCTCACTCACAATGGAGCAGGTTGGAGATCTGTTATGTCCTGGCAGGTTATATTCTACCTGTGGGGCCCAGAGAGAACAGAATTGCCACTTAGTATCTACCTTTGCCCAATGCTTTGTCTAGATGAAGAGGCTGATTTTTCTGCATGGGCTCTTTGTATATTTCAGCCTAGTAACCATCAATAACTTCCTCTGCTGTATCTGGCAGGAATTTGGGGTGGGGATGGGGGAGGGCAGATGATAGACAAGTCCAAGCTGGCTGGGCAGAAAGGGCATTTATTGCCTCCAGTGACAGAAAAGTTCAAGGTTAGGCTAGCTTCAGGCACAGCTCCATACTGGTTTCACCCGATGCCATCAGGACCTGGTTTCTTTCACTTCATCCCTGGGTTGGCTTCATTCTCAAACAGGCTAACCCTCTGGCTAGCCGCTCTAGCAGCTCCAAACCGTTTGACCTCACTTCTTGCAAGTTCTAGAGAAAAAGTTCTCAAGAATCTTTTTTCCCCCGTGACTCAACTAGGCCTCCTTGTGACTGGCTGCAGTTGAGTCATGTTCTCAACCCTGAAGCAAGCACTGTGGCCAGGGGGGCTTACGACTCTTTCTCTTGTTCCACCTTTGAGCTGGGGGGAGAGCGCTGCCCCAAGCACATGATCCCCAGAAAGGAACTGGGTAAAGTTAGCAGAGGAAGGAAGAATGGAAGCTGGTGGACCCCTTCCTGCAAAAGATAAACATTTACAGCACTTACTAGTTGGATCAAGGGACAATCTGATCTGCTGCTTTAGGGCTGATTCCCTGGCCTGTTACTGGGCCTTTCTTCATGCTGTTTCTTTTTATTATTTGTTTAAAGCATTAAACATACATACACACAATGGGATTCTATTTCCCGTTCACCAGATTGGCAATTTTTTTTTTTTTAGAGTGTGAAGCATCTATTACGTATTTAATTTTTTTTTTAAATTGAGGTATAATCGACATATAACATTACATTAGCTTCAGGTGTACAACATAATGATTTGATATTTGTATATATTGCAAAATGATCACAATAGTCCTGTTAACATCTGTCACCATGTATAGTTACAAAGTTTTTTCTTCTTGTGTTAAGAGCTTTTAAGATCTACTCTCCTAGCTACTTTCAAATATGCAATTCAGTATTATTACCTATAGTCACCATAGCAGAAATTTAAAAGATGAGAATATCAGGTATTGGTGAGGCTGGAGCAACATGGGCACTCGGAGCCTGCTAGTGGGGACACGCGGTGGTACAACAGTTTGGAAACAGTTTGGCCTGATGTAGGTAAGTTGGGGATGCATCCTGCTTGCCTGGGTGTACTAGGGCATGTGAGCAGAAATGTTCACAGAGCAGTGTTTGTAATTGTCCCAAACTGGAAACAACTCAGGGGCCATAAGAAGTAGACTACATCAGGGGTTCCCTGGCGGTCCAGTGGTGAGGACTCAGCACTTCCACTGCCGAGGGCCAGAGTTCGATCCCTGGTTGGGGAACTAAGATCCTGCAAGCCGCATGGCGTGGCCAAAAAACAAAATTGGCTACATTAGAAGTAAAATTATACAGTCATAAAGCAATGAAAATGAACAAAATCGGCTCATAATCGTGTGAGTGAACCTCACACACTTGACGTAGATAGTCTCCCCCCGACCCGCCCCACCCCCCAAATGCAATATGATTCCATTCATTTGAAATGCTCAAAACCAGGAAAAATAAACTGTTTTGTTCAAGGATGCATACCTAGTGTAAAACGAAAGAAGAGGGAAGGAGCAATTATCACCATTATAATCACAGCCATTTCCCGGGACACAGCTTTTTCTTCTCTCCTGGTTTCTGTACGTTCCTGGAGCCAAACCTTGGATACCATGACTGGGGGTGTGCTGGTGATTGCAGCCCACTGTTCTGCAGGGAATCTGAAGAAATCACTTCTGTCTAGTACTTTCTCATCTTGCTGGAGGGCAAGGACAAGTGGCTGAGATTTCTTGCACTCGTTCAGCAGATACTTAGGAAGCATTTTGTGGGCATCAGACGCTCTGTGCCTGTGCTTTATTCACTTCCTCAGCCAGTTTTTCATGTTTCCTCTGTCAGGCATTGTGCTAGATTCTGGGGATAAGGCGGACACAGTCTCTGTCCAATGCAGTGGGAAAAGCTGGTGTTAAATAAGTAATTATAATAATAAGTAGGGACTCAACGATTGCATAGAAGTATCCAGTGCAGTGTGGCGTGCTGGGGGGCTGTATAAGGGAGAGAGCATGTAGCCTCAGTGTGACAGGTCAGGAAAGAGGAGGTGGCTTTCAGCTGAGACTTCAAGCTGGAAAAGGAGTCTACTAAGAAGGAAAGGAATGGTGTTCTATTCAGAGGGAACACTATTTTCAAAGGGTTCAGGCAGGAAAGAGCATGGCACTTTTGGAGGCTTAGAGAGGGGTTTGGTTTGTCTGTGGGGTCGAGTTTGAAGTGGGCAATGGCAGGAAATGAGCCTGGAGACAAGGCCTGGGCCTAGATTATCAGCGGCCTCACAGAGTGTGGGAAGGAGTTTTCACTTTATCCCTGGAGCCTGGGAATTAACCAGGGTGGTTACATGAGCGAACCTGTGTTTTAACACGTGGCAGGGTATGTTTGAGGGACGAAAGGAAGGCTGCGGTGCCTGGAACACTAGGCAATGAAGAGAGGAGGTTTAAGTAAATCAGGAAAGCCTTGAGGATTGTATAATCCCCGCAGTTAGCTCTGATTGCAACTTCCAAAGGACCACTCAGTTATGTCACTAGATGTAAGCTCTGGGAGGGTAGGAACTTTCCCATTTTTGTTCTCTGTTGTATCCTCAGTGCCTGGCGCTTAGTAAATACCTATTACCTGTTGAATGAATTTTGACACCCTCCTGCTTAAAAGCCTCAGCAGCACTTCAAAGCCATGTCCCATCCAACTCCCAGTGGCTGCTGCTTCCATGCCCCACCCTGGGCCCTGTGGGGATTTCCACTGTTCAGAGCATGTCGTCTTGGCCTGGCCCTGGGGGTGTGCGTGGCCTGCACTGTGCCTCAGAGCACCAGTGATGCTTGACCTGTGGGGGAAAAGTAACCCACGTGTGACCTCAGCAATGCACCGCCCACCAAACTGGCATCCCCTGAGATTGCCTGGTGCCCAGCCCACAGCCAGACCTGTAAAGATATTGGGAGTCCAGGTGTCGGCAACAGGGGCATGGCCACTCCTTCTAGTGTCCAGATCCAGATCACTTGCTTTTTGCCCTGAATTTTGTCCTTTCCTGCTTTGTTTGAGGTGTCTCACAGAAGTTTACTTCTAAGAGAATTTGGTTATTTCAGATTAAGAAATGAGGCTCAATCTGGAGCCCCAAGAGCCCTTAAATGGCCTTCCCACAGGGCACGGAGCCCCAGGCTAAGCACTTAAGGATCACAAGGAAGAAGGGGCTCTTGTCTGGAGCCACATGCATGGACTTGAGAAGCAGCCTGGAGACCAGGGTGCAAATCCAGCCCCCTCCATTCACCTTCCTGGGCCTTGGAGTCCACATCTGGGATTCTTGTCTTCTAGGGTCCCTTGCTGTGGCATGTAGGAGCCCAAGGCAACAGGAAGGAGGGACGAAGGTGTGGGACATCAAAAGCCATGGGAAGTTGAGGGAAGGTTTAGAACCTGCTAGGGTAGAAGTTGGCAGCTGTTAAGAAACAGGGGTCTTGAGTTAGATCCTCTCCCTCTGGGATGGGTGAGGAGTGTAAGTACCTGCCCCTTACAAGGTGTGGGCATTCGTGGCGATGCTTCCCTCAGCTAGTTTTGTTTTTTTTTTTTTTTTTAACCTGAATCAAACTGTTTATTAAAATTACACATAATACATCATAATCAAGTAGGGTTTATTCCTAAATAAAGATGACTTATCAGAAAATATTTTAACACAATTTATCACATTAATGAGTTAAAGAAAAAAACACGTGACTATATAAAGAAGAAAAAATCATGTATCAAGTTATATATATATATATATATACACGTATGTATAATATATATATAGAATTCTCTAAATAGTAGGAATAGAAGTTTCTTTCCATAACTTGATAAAGTCTACCTACCAGAATTCTAACCATGAAGAGAAACCTCAGCTAGTTTTTACAACTCACAGTGGTTCTTGCAGCCAACACTTGTGCATGGCATCTACATCCTGAAATGTGTGCCAGAAATTATGTGGTGTCACCTCAGCCAGTCTGTTGACATGTGTAGAGTAGGTATTTAGGAGATGCGGAGAGCTGTAGGGGACAGGTGGATGGTGGGGCAAGGGGGACTCGAAAAGGTCGGGAGTGTCTCCAGTTCTGCCTGGTTCTGTGGAATTGAAACCAGCTTCTGGTTTACTGAAAGGACAGAAGACCTGTCCACCCCAGAGCGGGGGTGAGTGGCTTCTGGTAGAAGGTAATCCATGAAACGACTTGCTCAGGTTTCAGAATTCTCATTTGGGTAAAGGACGTAGCGTGGACCATGTCATTGTGAAGACTTTCTGGCTCTGGCTTTCTATGGTTTCTGTCCACCCGAGAGCCAGGAATGGAGAGGAGTGTGGTAGTTTTACCCCTTATGGTGAAAACCTGTCGAGATCATCAGAATGTGCTAAAGGCACAAATGATAGAAAAGGCGGAATCACAGGGGAGCGTGGTAAGTTGGGGAGGGGTTTTGGAGAGGGTCAGTCTTGCGTTGGCTCGAAAGGGTTGGCTGTGCGGCGTGAGCCCAGGTCCGCCCGCGTCTCATACAGGAGCCATGCTGCCTGTCGAATCTAAGGCAAGGGTGCTTTCGCTCAGCGTCAGCAGTAATACATGCCCCTTTACTTTTGTCAGCACTCTCCAGTTTACAAAGCCCTTCCATTGAGATGACCTCATCCGAGCTTCCTGACAAAGGAGCTGGTATTAGGCCCTGCTTTACAGTTTGCCTGGGCAGAGAAGAGAGTGTAATGGATTGGGCTGAGGCATCGGCACCAGACACTGCTTCCTAGCCACGTGCTCTTGGGCAAGTTGCTTCCCTCCCTGAGCCTCAGTTTCCTCAGAAAAGTATCCTGAGCATTAAATAACATAAGATGTGTAAATGGCCGGTAAGGTGGGTCCTACAGAAATGCTGTCACCAAGAAGTTGTTAGTCGCTGGGCTATTGGGTTAGAGCCCTGACTTGAACCTGGTTTCAACCCACAGATTTACACCTCGAGTCTTATACATAGTCAGCAATGCCAGAGTAAGCCATCTTCAATATTTGTTATATATTCAGGATGGAGCCTATATAACCAAGCAATGGGATTGAACATAGAACTGTACTGTGTTCCATTTGTTAGTTTCAGCAGCCTCTCAAACAAATGCATATGCAATTAACATTGCCTTCCTTCCTCTGAATCCATTCATTTGTTCAGCACCTATGTATTGAGCTTCTACAAGTGTTGGGCACGATCATCTCTCTATTGGAGATTTTCTGACTTTTTATTTTGTTTTGTTGAACCATTTAAAAGTACGTTGTAGTCATACAGTCCTAAATACTGCAGCATGTGTTGCCTGAAAATATGTACATACATGCATAACTTCAATAAATGCTATTAAAAAATCAATAATAATTTCTTAATATGATGCAATACCTAGTCTTTTGTCAAATTTCCTCTAATTGTCCCCAAACTGTTTTTAATAGCTTTTTTTAAAAAACCAGGATCCAATCAAAGTATTTGCGTTTGATTGTTATTTCTCTTTAGTCTTTTTAACTCAAGAACAACCCTGTTTTATTTTTCATGACTGACTTTTTAAAAGTCCAGGCCAGTTGTCTTGTGGAATGTCTCCTATTCTGGATTTATCTGTCTCCTGATGATGGGCTTTAACTCATTCTTCTAACCCTCATATTTTCTGTAAACTGGAAGGTAGGTTGAAAGAGGTGATTGGATTCATTCACATCAAACTTTTTTTTATTTTTTATTTTTGGCTGCGTTGGGTCTTCGTTGCTACACATGGGCTTTCTCTAGTTGCGGTGAGCAGGGGCTACTGTTCGTTGCAGTGCGCGGGCTTCTCATTGTGGTGGCTTCTCGTTGCAGAGCACGGGCTCTAGGCATCAGTAGTTGTGGCACGTGGGCTCAGTAGTTGCAGTGCGCAGGCTCTGGGGTGCACAGGCTTCAGTAGTTGTGGCGCACAGGCTCAGTAGTTGTGGCGCATGGACTTTGTTGCTCCGCGGCATGTGGGATCTTCCCGGACCAGGAATCGAACCTGTGTCCCCTGCACTGGCAGGCAGATTCTTAACCACTGCACCACCGGGGAAGTCCCACCTCAAACATTTTTGGCACGACTACTTCAAAGGTGACATTGTGCAATTCATATGGCGCCACATTGGGAACCATATGCCAGAAACACCTGTCCCTCTCTTAGCGATGCTGGATTTGGTCACTGACTAAGGCCATCACCAGATCTCTCCCTTATCAAGGTACATTAGGGAGTACCCACTGGGCGGTACTTGGCACCATGGGACTGTCCTGTCCCCTAGTACCTTGTGGTTTTAGTATCTGATGATGATCCTTGTCTTATACAATGGAGCTTGCAAGATGGTGTTTTTCTAGTTCTATCATCCCTCCTACACTTACTTACCAGCATTCTTCTGTAATCCCTGGACAGGTTTTTCATCTAGTACATTAGTAACCATTTTCATACCGTGTTGGGGGTTTAAAGATCTGTGGAAGTCCAGCATGGAGCCTGGGTTAAGAACTCCTGCTCCAAGTGATGAGGGTGCCTGATTGTGTCAGGTTTTGTGTGGATGGGGAGCTGTAGCTGAGCTCTTCATAGTCCTTTTATTCATCTGGTCATTTGCAACAGAATTAAATTCCCAGCCCCAAAGATAAACACATGCCATAACCCTACAACAATAAAAGAAACAAATAACCTTAGCCTTTGAACTTCCAAGCCCCTCAGCAAAGTGAGTTGGTGAAGGGCTCCAGCACCCATAGGAATCACCAGCACCAGGACCCTTTCCTGTGTTACACCTCCAAGTGGCTGGGTCAGGCTCGCTTCCTCAACAGACAAACCAGGGAGTTGACCAGGCAACTCCTAGGATTTTTACTACCCTTATTAACATTCTAAAAACTTTATTACCTTCATTTACCAGTTAAATTCCTTGATTCTTTTGTTTGAGCTTTGTAGGTACAGGTCTTTTCCACACTCTTAAAGTCACACATCTCTAAATCCATTGGAGCTTCCAGTTGGAGTTCATTGTCAGCAGAAAGATAATCCCTTACATTTGTACAGTACTTTCCCTTTATAAAGCACTTCTTATATATTGCTGCATTAGATCCTCAAGAAGTAGACTTTGTATTCCTGTGTCATTTTCTCTTTGGGGCTTTATTTCTAGCTCATTTATGTCACTACAGTGAAAGACCTTGAAGGCCACTGAACTCTGCTGTAATGGACTTTCACGTACATAGCCAGTAATCGGATTGATTTGCCTGCGGTTCCAAGGGCTTCATTCCAGCCTCGCAGTTACCTGCGTGCCCTGTCTGCTGGCTGTCTTCCCAGCGACTGCTTATTGCCTCCCATGGGTCCTTCTGTGGGTCTGCGGCAGAGCAAGTTCCCCAGTTTGCCCCACGAGTCTCTCGTTTGCTTTAACTCTGGAGCTCGTGTGTCACTATGGTGGTTCATCCTCACTTTAAATTTCCACTCTTGCTGTACTTGTGCTTTGAACACTCACTGGATTTGGGAACCGCGGGTTCTGGGTTCTCTCCTAGATTCCCCCTCTATACCGCACTTATGCTTAGTATTTTCAACATAATTCTTTTACTCAACCCACTTAGAAACCCTTGAAGGTAAGTATCACTCTCGCCATTTTACGGATGGATAAACTGAGGCTCAGAGTACTTAAATGAGTTCTATCTTGTCACACAGTGTCAGGGGCAGGAGGAAGCTGTTGGCTTAAGTGTGCTAAGGCTCCTAGCCTCAGACAGGAAGTGGGCCAGGGCTGCAGAGGTAAACAGGACTGAAGTCCTCTCTGTGCTCAGCTTCTGTGCTCCCTCTTACGGCCAAGCCCTCATCAGCACATCACGGTCGCAAGCCACCTGAGGCTTCCTCCCACGTTGGTCTCAGTCGCCCTTGTTAGCAGTAGAGCGGCCAGGCCAGCTGCACAGGGGGGCACAGCTGAGAACGAGTCCGGTGTGGTCAGGCCGTGCTCTGCCGGCAGGCTGAGTCTGGGTAGAGACCTGCTTTCTGGGGGAAGTGAACCAAGCCAAAACTTCAGCACAGCCCAAGGAAACATCTATAAAGGAGGAGACCAGAACTCAGACTCTTGACGCTTCTTGAGTCTTGGTAAAGAACCTTAGCGCGCTTAGTCCTTGGCACCTGAGATCTACAGGGAAGACAAAGGAGTCTCTTGACTCTGTCAGGGCCCCCCATGAACAGCTGTGCAGCCCATGCACTGCAGAAGTGAGGCAGCACTGTGCACATAATAGACATTGTAGGTTTGTACGGTATGACAGTTTTCCAGCAGGTAGTTATCTGGTGCCTTGTTCTATCATAATTGGTATATTGGAGCCATTTCCCAACAGATGGAAGGAAAGGGTCTTGAGGTAGGAGTGCTTTCCCAGCAGCGTGGCATGGGCTGGTGGCAGCTCTGCTCTCCCTTCTACCAAGCTACCCTCTCTGGGCCTCAGTTTCCTCATCTATAAAATGAGGGCGTTGGACTTGAGGATCGGTAAGGTCCTTTCGCTCTGATTCTGTGTGAGCCTCGTAGGAGCTGCTAAGTATCTATTGATTGACTGATCGATCGCTGGGGCTGGCAGCTTTGTGCAAGGCTGCCATTTCTGCCCCTCTGCTGTGCCTGCTCTTGACTCCGTGTCTGGTCTCCAAGGAGGAGAAGTCCCCACCAGTGAACAGGGACCCCTCTGAGCTCAGGACACCATGGCTGCGTTGGCACCACTGCGGAGCCTGGAAGAGGAGGTGACCTGCTCCATCTGCCTCGATTACCTGCGGGACCCGGTGACCATTGACTGTGGCCACGTCTTCTGCCGCAGCTGTACCACCGACGTCCGCCCCGCATCAGGGGGCCGCCCTGTCTGCCCCCTGTGTAAGAAGCCTTTTAAGAAGGAGAATATCAGGCCAGTGTGGCAGCTGGCCAGCCTGGTGGAGAACATCGAGCGGCTGAAGGTGGACAAGGGCCGGCAGCCGGGGGAAGCGGCCCGGGAGCAGCTGGACACGAGGCTGTGCGAGCGGCACCACGAGAAGCTGCACTACTACTGCGAGGACGATGGCAAGCTGCTGTGTGTCATGTGCCGGGAGTCCCGGGAGCACAGGCCCCACTCGGCCGTCCTCGTGGAGAAGGCAGCCCAGCCCCACAGGGTAAGCCCTCCTCACCCCCGCAGGGAGGGATGCTCTGCTTGGCACCCACCCGGAGGCGAGGCCTGGCGCAGACCCCTCAGAAGGCTTCTCGCTGGCCGAGGACTCAGCCCGAGTCCACCCTCCTGCCTCAGCCCAGAGCATCCCCACTGCTTGTCTTTCTACAGGAAAAAATCCTGAACCACCTGAGTACCCTAAGGAGAGACAGAGACAAAATTCAGGGCTTTCAGGCCAAGGGAGAAGCTGATATCCTGGCTGTGCTGGTAAGTGAGGCTGTTGAGGGAAAGCTCTGAGGCAGGCAGCTGGCTCCCTGGGAGACGGAGCCCCGACTGGACTGACGGCCGGGAAGCCTGGGCTTTAGCCCAGGCCCTGCCGGTCTGAGCTCTATGGCTCTGGCCTGCTTCCTCGTCTCACAAGTGACTGGGTTGCCTGGATGTCAGCTAAGGTCCTTCTCGTTCTGTGACTCACCGCAGCTGCAGGGCGTGTCTGCTCAGCAGAGCCAGAGTGTAGGGAACTGAGGAAGGCCTGGCTTCGTTCTTCCTTTCAAAGAGAGGGAGAAAGACATGGTTCCTGAGAGTGAGGGGGGCAGGGGGTTTGGAAGGAGGGAGCTGGCTCCAGGACGAGAAGTGAGAGGGGTGGGCTAGGCAAGGCCCGACCAGCTCTGAAGACGCTGTGTCTAGCGAGTCCTGCGCCTGTGGTTGCCAGTAGTTTGGAAACAGGCAGCGCGTTGTGTGTTTGATGAGAGATGGGATCGGGGGAAAAAACTGATAAGAGGTTCCAGTTTTCTGGGGGAACGTCTGTTCGGGAAGTGGGCATTGGAGGGTGGAGGGATGCTGGGGCCAGTCCCGGTGGTGAGCAGTTAGGCCCTGGGAGAGGGACAGAGTGAAGCAGGAGACGGCCCAATCCAAGGAGTGCCTCCAGGTGCTCAGTGTGCGAGGATGCTGACCAGATCCCAGCCTGGACTCGGCAGGGAGACTTGGGGGCGAGAAAGGACATGGTCCCTGAGCATAGACGTTCCACAGTTTCACTGAGGGAAGAGGATATAGTCCTACGTGGCAGGGATGGGGTACACGCAGATATTTTACACATAATGGGGAAGATGCTGAAGAGAGGATTGGTCAGGCTTGGATAAAATTAATCAAGGAAAACTTCCTGGAAGAGGCAGCACACGACGATTGGAGTCCAGGAGGGGAAAATGTGTTTGCTCATAACGTTCCTCAAAGGGCCCCAGAGCATACTGGTTTACCTAGAACAGATAATGGCAGGCAGTCAGGGTTCCAATCCCATGGTGTCTGAGGGAACTGACCTGACTGACTTACCGTGTCTTCTTTGAGGAAAGGAGGTTGCCACAGGAGAGCTCTAATGCCCCTTCCAGCCCAAACACTGTAGAATTCATGAATGGGGTCAGCGAGGGGCACGAGAGGCAAAGAGCCAGCCTGTGCACCCCTACACCAGATCCTGGAGGGATCTTCTACCCCGGGGCAGAGGTGTCACCCCCTTCTCCCCCTTCCCACCCCTGCAGAAGAAGCTCCAGGACCAGAGGCAGTGCATCGTGGCTGAGTTTGAGCAGGGCCACCAGTTCCTGAGGGAGCGGGAACAGCGCCTGCTGGACCAGCTGGCGAAGCTGGAGCAGGAGCTCACAGAGGGCAGGGAGAAGTACAAGACCAGGGGCGTCGGGGAGCTTGCCCGGCTGGCGCTGGTCATCTCCGAGCTGGAGGGCAAGGCACAGCAGCCGGCTGCAGAGCTCATGCAGGTGAGAGACCTCCGTGGGGCAGGGAGCCGGGAGACTAGGACAGCAGGTCTTGGCCCTGCCACTCACTTACAGGACCTTTGGAGAGTCACTTCTTCTCAGGGCCTCAGTTTTCTGATCTAAAGCATGGAGATGATAATCTTTATCCCCACCACTTATTGCAATGATTGCATGAGCATAAAATAACTGGCATGTTGTCACTTCCAAAAGTAAATTTTCTACATGAAAGAGTTTAAAATTTTGAAAAGTGTTGTAGAAATGGAAGAGAAGGTTATTAGTATTTTCGCTACTGTCCTCCATGCTCATCACTACCGTCGTGAGCCTGTCTTCTAACAAGTCATTGGCAGACACTGGTCCAGGGGAAGCTGTTTATGGTTCTGGAGATGAAGAAGCCTGTGGGATCAGGGGTCACTGAGGGAGGGCTGAGCGCGGGTTCTGTCAAGAACCCAGAGAGTCTGGAGGAGATGGGTAGCTGGGGAAGGGAGACTTCTCGAAGGCAGAGGTTTTCTCTGGGACTGTGGAATCAGCCTCAGAGAATAAGGTAGAGAGCAGGCAGGGGGCCTCTGGAACACCTCCCGGAAGAGGCAGCTTTGGCCCCGAGAAAGGGAGGGTCATGGATTGGAGAAAAGGCTGCCACGTTGAAATGACACCACAGCTCCTTCCACCCCAAGCCTCTCAGAGGAGTCACACTGCCTTAAACAGGGCTCGGCGGCCTTTGGAGGGAGCATGCTCGATCTTTCTGCCCTTGCAGGCCAGGAGAAGGCCTGTGTGATGAGCTCCTCCACTTGCATGGTGGGGCTGCTGGCCGGCAGTGGAACCGCCCAGGACCTTCTCTAGGGAAGTGCTGTCCCTGGCCAGTGGCAGGGCGAGTCAGAGGTGGGATGCTGGGGAGAGATGGCGAGTCTGCCGGGTACACGGGCCGGCACAGGTAGCCTCTGCCTGCCTCTCCATCATTGCGGATTCCGACTCATGCCTCGGGACTGGCGGGGACTTAGAACTCTTCTGGTCGAGCCCCCGCTGATGAAGTCCCTGACGACCAGAGAGAGGAAGAGTTAGTCCCAGGCCGTGGGGCAGGTCAGGAATCACGTCAGAGCTCCAGCTCGGGTGTCCTGACTCACAGGCCTCCGGCCTCTTGCTCTTCTTTTCTCTCACTTTGTCCAGAATGTCTCTCTGATTCCTTCCTTTCCTCCAGAAGTCATTCTGTTCCCTAGAATTTCTCTCAGACTCTGACTGGGTCACTTGCTGCCTCTCCACCCCCTCCCCCCTCTCCAGGAGCGCACATCCTTCCTTTCCCCACAGCCGCTGCCACCATGTGGATGTGTACTTGCTGTGGAACAGAGCGGGGACATAGCTGGGGTACTGGGGGGGGCTGAGATCCAGCCGTGTCTGCCTGGAGGGGAGCCTCTCCGCGGTCCGCCCAGAAGAGTTTTGTGGGCCAGCAGAGGCCCAGCCTTCAGTGCCTCTGAGACCACTCAGATTGAAGACATCCCTGGGGCCAGGTGGGAGGAGGGAAAGGAGAGAAGGTGGGTGTCTGATGAAAGTCAGTAAAGGAAATGTTGGTGCTGGTGGGTTTTGTCTGTGTGTTTTGTTTGGGTTTGCTTTTGCCGCAAGGGAACTGGACCGCTCACTCCTGAACTGTCATTAGTATTTTACCAGAGATTAATTGATTGTCAATGGAGAGTAAAGATGAGGCCCTACTAAGATAGGGGCCCTGATCCAAAAGTCTGGTAGAGAAATACAGGTGAGAGAGAGAAGCAACAGGACGAGAGATAAAAACAGGGAATTCCCTGGTGGTCCAGTGGTTGGGACTTGGTGCTCTCACTGCCTAGGGCCCAGGTTCGATCCCTGGTTGGGGAACTAAAAATCCCACAAGACATGCGGTGCGGAAAAAAAAAAAAAAAGACACAGAGAAACAGAGGCCTTTTGACAAAGGCGATAGAAAAGGGAAGATCTCTGAACTGGGACTATCAGGAAGACAATAAAGGGAACTAGGGGATAGGAGAGCCTCTCTGGAGGGAATTATGAAGCCCCCCTGGTTCAGCCCTGGGCAGGCCTTGCAGGGTCTGGTGGCAGGTCGTACCTCTGCCTGTTCCACTGTCGGTCGCCATCCACACCCATGAAGAACCTTGGGGTTCTTAATACCCAGCATTGCTGTGATTCCTGCCCCAGCCTCTGCTCTGACTGCCTCTTTCACCACAGCCCCAGGAGTCTGGGGGGTGAGAGACCCTCCAGGAGCCTTGGGCAGGTTGCGTCCCTCTGGAGGCCCAGTGTGTGGGGCTGCAGGTTGCCTCGGTACTCCCCAGTCTCCCATTCTGCGTCCTTTGAGAGAAGGGTTCCTGAACTGGTGCTCCGGGTCTCACCCTCTCTGGGCCACTCACAACCTTCAGCCCTTAGATGGGCCTCATTCTGTCTCTGTTCTAGCAGCTTCTGTGTCACAGAATATGCCCTCTTGGCTCCCTAACCGCACCCACCTACTGCCCATTTATTTGCCTTTTTATGTCACGTATCCCAGCAGAGCTGTTGGCATACACTGTCTCAAGATTTGTCCCCCTGTTCCCTGAAGCTGGCTTGGACTTACTTGTTTCGGGGGACAGAGTAGAAGGATTTGCCAGCAACTCACAACCAGTCTCTGGTCAGTTGCTTCATGGTGGGGGCGAGGTGTAGCTCTGACCTCTTGGATGGCCTCCCCTCGAGCAAAACCCCAAGTTGTTCCTGAGACTTGCTGAAACAGTCCGCAGCAGCCACAGTTTGGCGATTCCATTTGTTTCCCAAATCCCACTCTCTCAAAGAGGTCACTCTGCCCCCACCCTTACCCAGTCCCCCTCCACACTACTGTCTTCTTCCTATAGCACCTATCACTTAATAGCATCATATAATAGATTTGTTATGTTGATTCTTTGCTCTCTGCTTCCCGCTGCTAGGGATTTGTGTGTGTGCCTCTCTCTCTCTCTCTCTCTCTCTTTTTTTTTTTTCCTGCTCTATCTCAGGCTTCTAGAGTGGTGTCTGACACATAAGAAGCACTGAAAATTTGTGGGATGGGTAAAAGGAAGGCAAAAATTACTATAGAGTATTATGGAGGATTTAGACTTATAAAAGGGAAATAACCAGTATCTCGCAAGAACCTCCTCCCCATTCTACCCCCTCCTATCACTCAGATAGCACCATCCTCCCTCCTGTGTAAGCCGTGGCCTGTCCTTGATTATCTTTCACCAGTATGCCCAGTCTGTCTCAAACGTACCTAGAATGTGCTGCTTCCCTGGCTCCACTGTACTGCCCTAGTCAGGGCATCATTATCTCTTGCCAGGTCCATAAACAGCCTCCAGACTGCCCCCTGATGTTGGCGTTGCCTCTCTTAATCCATTCCGTACAGGATGCCCAAGTGATTGATCACTTGGGATTTTGGCTAGCGACTATATCAAACAAGTTATTTCCCTCCCAGAAACAGTTCAGACATGAGGGGTCTAGAGCTGTCAGGGCAGCTGTCCATGAGGTCATCCAGAAAGCTGGTTACTTCCATCTGGTTGTTTCACTAACCTCAAGGGACGTTGTCCTCAGCTGTTTTGTCAAAGTTGGGCTCACCATCATATCCAAAACTGAGCCAAGGAAAAAGAGAAGTAGAATGGAATTCCTTTTTTTAAAGTATGTGACCCCAAAATTATAGTCATTGCTTCCTTTCGCATCCCATTGGCTGGAGCTTAGTCACATGACCAAACCTGGTTACAAGGGGATCTGGGAAGTGTAGTTTTCTGTTGGGTGGCCCTCTGCCCAGCTATTACTCCACAGGTTCTATTACTAAAAGGAAGAAGGGGAGAATAGATCCTGGAGGATACTTAGCAGTCTCAGCCACTTGAAAAGCAGATCACATACATCACTCCCCTACTTGAAACACTTTGGTGGCTTTCTACTGAACATAGAACAAAATTTGAACTCCTTGCTATATACCTGTCCAGCCCTGCATGATGTGGCCCCTGCCCCCTTTGCCAAGCCCTTTCCCACCTTGCTTTCCTCCCACTCTTCACCTGGCCAGTACTGCGTTCTTCAGATCTCAGCACAAGTGTCATCCTCAGAGAAGCTGGCCTGTCACCCCTTCTACCGCCCCTCCATTTGCTCTGTCGTCGTGATTATTTTGTTTGTTTTCTGTTTGTTTTATCCATTGCTGCCACTAGAATGTCATTTCCATAAGGAAGAACCGCATTTGTTTTGTTCACTGATGTGTCCCGGTCTCTAATAGTGTTTGGTACATATGAGTGAAGTCTTCTTTGATTCACATTGACTCTTGTACTTTCTTCCCTTCCAGGACACCAGAGACTTCTTAAACAGGTAAAAGAGTTTCCTTTCCATGGTGCACCTCATTCCCCTGTGCCTTTGTCCCCTTCCCTGTTCCTTGACCATGATCCATCTGAATGAATGGCTGTGTGATACGAGGCCAGAGGTTCCCGCATCGCATGGTTCATCCTGATAACCTTCTCTCCTGGGAAGCAAGAACACGTCCTTGAGAACTGGTGAAGACTTGCTCTGCACCGGAGCAAGTTCTCTGTATAATCCCCACTCCGGTGTCCACTGTCCTTGTCTGAGACGGGACGGGATGGTGTGAGAACACATGTTGGTAGACAAAAAGGATCTGAATGTTGAGTCTGCTGCTGGTTGTAAGTCTTGGCTCAGCCTTGCGCAGTTCACTTAGTACCTCTGAGGCCCTGTTTTTCCATTACCTGGGGATAATCGTACCTTTCCCCCCCTCTTCATAAATTGTCATGAGGATTGAGAGAAATGTGGGAAGAGCTAAGTAGCAGGTTTGTCTGTCATCTTCCCAGGTATCCACGGAAGAAGTTCTGGATTGGGAAACCCATTGCTCGTGTGGTTAAAAAAAGGACAGGAGAATTCTCAGATAGACTTCTGTCTCTGCAGCGGGGCCTGAGAGAATTCCAAGGTAGGGGTTGGGGAGGGCCTTGAGGTGGGAGTCAGGAGCTGGGGTGCTGCTTTGAGAAGAGGGTACCTGGCTCCTTCGTTTCGGATTCTCTGACCTCATTCCTCTGAGGTCTCCTGGTTGTTTTTCCCTTCTTGGGATCTCAGGGATGGAGCCTTGTCACGAAATTAATACTGTCCAAGTGAGAAACAGGTTCATAGGTTTGCTGGGCTTGAGGGTCATTGCTGTCCTTTTTTTCTCCCCAGGGAAGCTGCTGAGAGACTTAGAATATAAGACAGGTGAGTATCCAAAGGGTTGTTCCTAGATTTGCCTCAAATAAAGAATACTCTCCCCACAGAATCCTTCTGCCCCCAGGTAGCCCGTTCTCTTGTACAGCAGGGAGAGTTTCCCAGCTGCACTTCTGAAGTCCCCACCTTGCATTTTCTGACTATTCTGCTACCCTTCGTCTGCAGTAGAGCCCTCCACTGGAGCCTCTGACCCTTCCTGCCCATGTTTGGTCATTCTGTCCTCAGAGGTCCTGCCGCCAGTCCTCTTCCCTGTGACTGAGTTCCTTCTCATCTGCCCTGTCATGTGGCTCCTGTATTCGGAGCAAACTCTCTGCCCCAGGCCCCGCTGCTGTACTGCCTCTGGCCCTGCAGTCAGGCCGCGCATCGCATACCCCTGAGGGGCTTGTTCACGCTGCCACAGGTGTGGAGCGCACCCCTTGGATCGTGCGGTGTGGCAGCCCTGCTGTGGGACTGGGGGGTCCCCTCCTGGTCCGCTGGCGACACCGATACTTCTTCCTTTGTCCCCGCAGTGAGTGTCACCCTAGACCCACAGTCGGCCAGTGGGTACCTGCAGCTGTCGGAGGACTGGAAGTGCGTGACCTACAGCGGCCTGTACCAGAGAGCATACCTGCATCCCCAGCAGTTTGACTGTGAGCCAGGGGTGCTGGGCAGTAAGGGCTTCACCTGGGGCAAGGTGTACTGGGAGGTGGAGGTGGAGAGGGAGGGCTGGTCCGAGGATGAAGAGGAGGGGGACGAGGAGGAAGAGGGGGAAGAGGAGGAGGAGGAAGAGGAGGCCGGCTACGGGGACGGATATGATGACTGGGAAACGGATGAGGACGAGGAATCGCTGGGGGATGAAGAGGAAGAAGAGGAGGCGGCGGAGGAGGAGGAAGTTCTGGAAAGCTGCATGGTGGGGGTGGCCAGAGACTCGGTGAAGAGGAAGGGCGACCTCTCCCTGCGGCCGGAGGACGGCGTGTGGGCGCTGCGCCTCTCGTCCGCGGGCATCTGGGCCAACACCAGCCCCGAGGCCGAGCTCTTCCCAGCACTGCGGCCCCGGAGGGTGGGCATCGCCCTGGATTACGAAGGGGGCACCGTGACTTTCACCAACGCGGAGTCGCAAGAACTCATCTACACCTTCACTGCCACCTTCACCCGGCGCCTGCTCCCCTTCCTGTGGCTCAAGTGGCCAGGAACACGCCTCCTGCTGAGACCCTGAGCCCCACACCCACCGATGCTTCACTGCTCTGGGATTCCTGGGCTCTGTGATGGGAGGGGAGGGGCCTGGCTGGAGCACCTGGAGCAGGCAAGGGGAGGGACCCCGTGTTGCTGCCGCTCCCTCCTTGTGGCTGTGGCCCCCTTGGGACCTCACTCAGTGCTGTTCCATCCATCCTGCTCTCGGGCTCCTCTCCCGCCCCCTGGGGTTCCCGTGCTGACTTCTGACCCTGAAATCCACAGGGCTTCTCCCTCCCTCCTGCCCACTGCCTTTGACCCAGCTCTGCCCTCCTTGTTGAGTAAGAGGCGAGGCAGCACTTTCTTGTCCTGTGTGGCATCCCATGCCAGCTGCTCTTGGGAGAGACCAGTTGACTATTACACCCAAGGCCATTTTACTGCCTTCCAATCCCATGGCTTCTCCTTTGCCCAAATCCACTCTGCTGCCTACCTCCCCTGGCACTTTAAACACGCCTCCTGCCACCCCAACGCAGAGTTAAACATACATGAAAATGTTGGAAATGAACTGAATGAAAATCCACTGAGGCTTCCCAGGCCGTTTAAGCCGCCTGGAGTGCGAGTGGAAAGCATCTCTTCACAAGGTCCAGAGCGGAGTCCATGCTTCTCTGAGACCAGGGCTGTGCGTGTGAGGTTTCCAATGCCAGGAGGTGGGACTCCCTGAAGCCATCTGTGGTCTGAGGGGAAGGATCTAGATAGATGTGGCTTTAGGGTAACAGTTGTGATTGGTGATCAATGAATTATCTCTGGGTTGGTCCTCTCAAGGAGAGTTTTTAAAAGAATCCCAGATACCCTCCTCTTGGTCAGTTCATATGAAAGCACCAGGGCAACTATCCAGCCAAGCAAAAACTCCCCTGCCTTGGAAGCCCTGATCAGTTTTTGCAGCAGGGTATGTATGAAACTTGTGTCACTGGCTCTACTCAACATCCAGCTTCTATTTTCCTAGGAGAGGGGCTGGGGAGGGCAAGACAGGGCTGTGCCGGGAGAGGAGAGGAGGGCAGCAGGGGTCCCCAGCAAGCCACCAGGTCTTCATATCAAGAGAGGGATCAAAGCGTATCCTCATCGCCCACGGGCCCAACCCAAGTCCCAGCCTCTGTCCAGGCTCCGCTAGTGCCCACAGTTGAGCACAAGCTCCTGCTGCAGCTAGATTACCTCGCAGCCTTTGTCCTTGCCCATTCCAGGCACTCTGCCAGTCCCCCCGCTTAGCCAGTTTTAACTCCTCCCCTGCTCTAAGAGACTCTTCCCAGCCGCTGTGGATCTCGGGCGTCTCTTAGCCACTACATTATCTGTAGTTGTACTCTTTGTATATATCACATGCTGCCTGAGTCACATGTACATCTGATTTCTGCCTCTAGTTTTGTAAGCTCCTTGAGGGCGGACACTGTATCTTATACTTCTCTTGTATTCTCCATGGCACCTAGTGCAGTGCTGGGCACAGAGTAGGTGCTCAATAAAAACTTGGTGAATGAACAGCCCGGATTCGTATATATTTTATTGTAACTCAAATATTACTGACCTTCACCGTCTATGGCTACAGAGAGGTTCCGTCGATAGCAGTAGCCCAGGGCTTTTCTACTGTGCCCCTTCTGGGTCCTTTAGAACTCTGCAACTCTGCTTGCACACATGCTGTCATTTGTGGAAGTCCCCAAAGAAGAGCTCCCCATGGGACACAGATCAGCCAACGCCAAGGTTCCACCTTGCTCTTCCCCTCCTGCAGTGGTGGCCCTGCGCTGAGATCCAGCACTTGGGGAGCATGGGGCCCCTGCGAGAAGGGTAATGTCCAGCCCGGCACACCCACAGTCCTTCCCTGGAAAATAAGCAGTACCCCAAAGGAAGAATAACCTACGGAGATTCAATTCTGCCTCCTAACATTCAATCATCTCACCATTTTTTGTCTGTGTTTTTTGATTTTTTAAAAATTGCCATCTGAAAAGTAGAAGAGGGAGGATTACAGGAAGTACCTCTAAGATTATACTAATGGCAAAGAGCATATTTCCTCCCTGTGCCCTCATTTGTGGACTCATTAATGTTTTCCCTCTTAAATTTATTTTTTCTTTCTAAATACATATATGTAAAATGTGTCAATTATTAGAAATGACATGCACAATTATAATTAAGTCTTAATTTACTTTTGAATCTTGAGAGAATATTTATTAGCATAATCTGTTTTAAATTTTTTATTTTATGTTGGAGTATAGTTGATTCACAGTGTTGTGTTAGTCTCAGGTGTACAGCAAAGTGATTCAGTTATACATATATCCATTCTTTTTCAGATTCTTTTCCTGTATAGGTTATTACAGAATATTGAGTAAGGTTTCCTGTGCTCTACAGTAGGTCCTTGTTGCTTATCTATTTTGTATATAGTAGTGTATACATTAATCCCAAACTCCTAATTTATCCCTCCCCGCCTCTTTCCCCTTCGATAACCATAAGTTTGTTTTCTAAGTCCGTGAGTCTGTTTCTGTTTTGTAAATAAGTTCATTTGTATCGTCTTATTCCACAGATAAGTGATATCATATGATGTTTGTTTTTCTGCTTCTGATTACTAGCATATTCTTGAAAATTTAAATTTATTTTGTTGGTTGATGTGAACTGTCCCCTAAAATTATACACTACTAACCCTTTATTTATGAAAGAATTTCATATTCTCAGAATGCCTTTTACCCTTTCTTGGAAAGAGTTTTTATACAACAATGAGGGGTTTTTGAAACTTTTAGGTGATTATTGTATAATTAAAAGCTAATAGTTATTAAAATGGGAACATTTCCATTTGAACAAAGTATTAATGCATTCAGGTCATTGTTGCTTTGATGAGTTTTATGAGTGTCGTACTTCTACAATAAGCTGTAGAAGATAAAGTGTCAGCATAGAAGACCCTTGCAAAATAATAAAAATGTGTAATAATAAAAATGTATGATGCCATCCTAGTACAGAAAGTTGCCAGCAAGATTTATTCAACAGATTAAAAAAATTTTTTTATATTCATATTTTTAAGTTGTTTTTTATGAGCTACAGCTGCACATACGGTCAAACATATCTACAGTGCTTATTACAGAGGAAAAAAGAACAGTGCCCTGCCCTATTCCTCTCCCCAGTCGCCTAGTTCATCCTTTTTAGCAGACTATTTTGGTGCTCACCTTCATTTTTTGTAAATAACATGAGTTTGGGGCATTATCCTCTAATTTTACACTGTGGAGAAGGAAGAGTTAGCTCTGTTCTCCCTGTTTCCCACCGCACACACACACACACACACACACTCCCCACGCATTCCCATCCCTTCAATGTAGGCCTAACATCAGGTAAGTATAGGGTTGGTCAAAAAGTTCGTTCAGTTTTAAGTAAAAATAAGACACATTTTTCATTTTCACCAAGAACTTTCTTGAACAACGTATTCATCAACTGAACGAACTTTTTGGCCAACGCAGTACTTGAATATGTTCATTACCATGTGTATGTCCAAGCGATTTACACCATGAGGTAAACCATGATTAATTTTACTTCTCATACAGGTTTTCCTTCATATTTAAAAATTTTTTTTCTTTTTTTAAAAAAATTTACTTTTGGCTGTGTTGGGTCTTGGTTGCTGCGCGGGCTTTCACTAGTTGCAGCGAGCGGTGGCTACTCTTTGGTTGCGGCTCATGGCCTTCTCATTGCGGCGACTTCTCTTGTTGTGGAACACGGGCCCTAGGCGCGCGGGCTTCAGTAGTTGTGGCTCACAGGCTCTAGAGCACAGGCTCAGTAGTTGTGGCGCACGGGCTTAGTTGCTCTGTGGCACGTGGGATCTTCCCAGTCCAGGGCTCGAACCCGTGTGCCCTGCGTTGGCAGGCAGATTCTTAACCACTGGGCCACCAGGGAAGTCCCTTCCTTCATAATTTGATGTCTGAAAACAATCCTGTACACGCCTTGTCTTAATATACCTCCAATTAGTCACTATTATCGTTGTTCTACGGACTTAATGCTTCCTTCTGCTTCTCACACGTTCATCCGTGCCCCTTCTTATGGCTGCCTCTTGCATCCCCGCACCCCCCCCCACTTCCTCCTGGGTTTAACTTCCCTCTTCCTGAGAGGGAAATGTGAGGAGATCTCTCAGCAAAGGTTTGTGGTAAACTACCTTTTTTTCTCTGTGAATTTCATTTCCTCCTCATTCTGGAGCTAGAATTTAACTGAGAACGGAAATTTAGTTTAATGGCAATTCTTTCAGAAGTTCGAGGGTCAGCAGTGCCACCGACGCGTCCTGCCTGCCGGGTCCTTGACCGGACAGGAGCTCCCAGGCTTCCTCCGTGTGGCCGCGAGAAACTCCCTGCACTCCTATAATGAGCCCGGCACAGTGGTGAACCGCTTTCCCTGTTGTCCGTGTCCAGGTGAATCTTCCAGACAGTCCTAGAGATAATGATGTTTGAACTGAACAATTAAAGGTTCTGAAATCAGAGATCTTGAGATTAATAATAGCAGGAAAATCATCGCTTTTTAAAGTAATTCTCCTTGGAGATGGTGGAGTTGGAAGAGTTCTCGAATGAACAGATACTTGACTAATAAGGTTTGATACCCAGCTCTTCCATACAATAGGTGTGGAGTTTTTAAGTAAAGATTTGGAGGTGGATGGACATTTTGTTACCATGCAGATTTGGGACACGTCCGGTCAAGAGCGATTCAGAAGCCTAAGGACGCCATTTTACAGAGGTTCTGACTGTCGCCTTCGTTGATGATTCTCAAAGCTTCCAGAACTTGAGTAACTGGAAAAAAGAATTCATATGCGGATGTGAAAGAGCCCGAAAGCTTTCCTTTTGTGATTTTGGGTAACGAGGTTGACATCAGAGAGCGGCAGGTGTCTGCAGAAGAAGCACAAGCCTGGTGCAGGGACAACGGCGACTATTCTTACTTTGCAACAAGTGCAAAAGATGCCACGAATGTCGCATCGGCCTTTGAGGAAGCAGTTCGGAGATTGCTTGCTACCGAGGATAGGTCAGATCGCTTGATGCAGACAGACACGGTCGGTCTGCATCGAAAGCCCAAGCCCAGCACCTCTTACTAGTGAAGTTAGAGAGGTTGCCTGTGCGATCTAACCAGCTCACGTACATGCACAGATAAGTACAGGGTGGAGAAGAGAATTAGCGTTTGCAGCAATGGATCATGTACTCATGAAATTAAAACTAACCATATTGCTGCCTTGTTGGTGGCAGAAGGGACACATCCATTCACAGGAGAAGCTACTTACTCAGTAACGGCACCTTACATTTATAAATTGTTAACGGTTGTCAAATAATGTTTAAATATGCATGTTACAGAGCTAATAAATGAGATGACCAAGGCTTTATAATTAAAACAAAACACTTGGGCTTCCCTGGTGGCGCAGTGGTTGAGAGTCCGTCTGCCGATGCGGGGGACGCAGGTTCGTGCCCCGGTCTGGGAGGATCCCACATGCTGCGGAGCGGCTGGGCCCGTGAGCCATGGCCGCTGAGCCTGTGCGTCCAGAGCCTGTGCTCCGCAGTGGGAGAGGCCACAACAGTGAGAGGCCCACGTACCGCAAAAAAAAAAAAAAAAAACACTTGAGTATTCTAGAAGTTACTGTCTTTTCCGCGGGAAAATGGAGAACTGCTTTTTCTATGTGTATATTTTTATGCAATTAGCATTCTGTTTCTGGTTCAGAGAAAACGTGTCCTAAAGCAATGTTAGATATTAAAGATTAAAACCCAATGCGTTTGCACTGTAAAAAAAAAAGAAGAAGAAGAAGAAGGTCGAGAGTCTATTTCATGGCCTCCGTTGTTGCTGTTGAGAAGTCTGCTTACGGTTGACTTGCTCCTTGGGACGTCTTCTCCTTGCTACTTTTCAGATTTTTCTGTCTTTCTTTTGTTCAGTTTCTGTGTCTAGGGGTAAGTTTGTCATTATTTATCCTTTTCAGTACCTGTGTTTCTTGAATCTATGCTTGCTACCTCTTATCAGTTCTGGAAAACTGAGACTCGGTGTCTCCTAAAATGCTGCTTCTCTCAATTTTCTCTCGTCTCTCCTCCTGGAACTCCGGTAAGTCATACTTTGGAGCTTCACGTTCCATTCTTCAGGTGTCTTAATTTTTCTCTGCTTTTCCATTTCATTATCTCTCTGTCATTTACATTTATTTCCTCAGTTCATAAACTGTCTCTGCATCTGCATTTAATCTATTGTTTGACCAAGTCAATAAGACTATTTTCATTTATATTTTTATGTCTAGTTCTACTTGGTTCTTAGCACTAGATTTTCGTGTTCTTTTCTTTCCTTTTCGTTCTTTAATCATTTAAAAATTCCCATTTTTAGTCTCTTTTAGATTGTTCTATAGTTGAAGTTCTTGGGGTTGTACTCCTCCAGTTTGTGTCTTCCGGTGTGGAAGGGGATCATTTCTTCATGTGTTTTTAGTAACTTATTTTGAGCTCCTCTTCAGCAGGGCTTTTTGAGAGCATTCTGTGCAGTGCTTCAGCCAGGGAACCCAGATGTAATACCGGTCTAATACCATTTTATATTTATTTTTTGGCTTGGGGGTTCGTATCCCACAAACGAAAACATTATCCATACATTAGGCCAGGGATTCTGTTTCTCAGAAGGATTCGCAGGAAAAGCTCCCCTCCTATCTCCTGTGCCACTGGGTGGTTTTCCCCCAACTTATCCTTTCTCGGAATGTGCATTCCTCACAGGGACCTGGCTGTATTCCAGTCTCAGTCTCGATTCTCACAGCCACTCAGGATTTAAAGAGTAAAAAAAAAATTCCTTGAGTAGGTCAGTGTACTCATCCGTTTTCTTGTGAAACTGAAAAAAAAAAAAAAATCTGACTACTCATAGTGCCACTGGCAGAAATGTAATTGTTTTTTAACGTGATAGTTAGCTTACAATATGGTGAAGCTCAGGGCAAGTTATACTCATCAGCTATAAATTTAAGATGAAAATTTCAAAAACTCCCATAGCAAACCTGCAGTGCCTCTGTGAATTTACCCCAGAAGATAGCATAACAAGGAACGTGATGTGATCCTGGTGCATGCTTCAGGAGGAGAGAATGAGGCCTTTGAGGAAAACATAGCCCCTGATAGCTCTTGACCTTCTTGGGGGAAAAAAAAAAAGAGGAACCCCCCGCCCCGGAGTCTCATTTATTGGAGGAAATAGCCGTTTTCTGATTTCTTTAATTTTCTGTATTTATGTATTTTGCCTTATCTGTAAGAGGACATCCTTAGATTCTGCCTGAAGATAGAAACCTGGATCTGATCATCCCTTGAGGCTCTTCCCAGCTCCAAGATTTTAAGTCATTGTTAGCAGCAGCAGCAGCATTGTTGATACTTGACGGCACCAGGCAATGTGCTCGGCACTTCTACATGTATTGTCTCATTTATTCCTGATAACAATCCTAAGCTGGCTTCTTGTTCCCAGTTTTCAGACCAGGAGTCTAGAAGCTCAGGGGGATTAAGGTCTCACCACTAAAGGTCACACAACTAAAACCTGAGTCAGGGTATGAATCAAGGTCTTCCTGTTTCTAGAGCCCATGGTTTTCACTGAGCACAAAGGTGTGAGGTCATTGCTTTCCCAAGAGACCTAGAAGGAAGTATCTGAAATTAGTCCCCATTCCTATGAGATACAAGGTGATACTTAGAGGGTAGAAGCAGTACTCACTCTTCACTCCCTTAGATGGACAGCTCCCTGAGGAGAGGAGGTAAGTCACGAGGTCTCAGAGTTAGAAGGGATCCCATTGCTCTTCAGGCCCTGGGAAAATTGGATGATTTTTCCAAGGTCAAGGTCATTGACTGAGCCAAGATCAGAACAGTAGGCATTCCCATCTCCAGGGGGGCACCTTGACTTGTTTGCATTCACTGTTTCTTCTGCATAGTTCTTAGAGCCACTCACCCAGTCTCAGAATCCCTGTACAAAGAGACTGCTGTGAGGGGATGGTGCTGGTGGCAATGGCTTTATTGTGATCATAAGGATGATTAGCTCTTGTGTCTTCTCTCTAATGGCGGTGGGAGAGAATTTACAAAAATAATATTCACTGGTGATAGCCCCGTAGTCCCCAATTAAAGATAATCTACACGGCAGTTCTCATTAGTTTAATTTTTTTGTTCTTCTGTGAATTAGAATACACTTTTTTTTTTTTTAATTGCCTACTCTGACCCCCGGCAGTGAAGCTGCACTTCTTTATGAATTCAGGGGACATCCAGCCCTAGAGATGCAGGAAAGTTGGCCGTGATCAGAGGCCACTCCTGGCTCCATTCCTTCCTTCACCCGTGGCTCTGAGTGTCTGAGGTTCTAGTTCTGCTACCTCGGTTATGTTTGTCCTAGAGTGCTGGACTTATCCCAAGTTTTGGACTTTGACCACAGACTTCTTTATCACACATGAGAAAAAGAAAGGATAATTGAAGATTTCCTTACTTCTATTGATAAATAGGTTCTGTTTGGTGCACATTTGAGTGGTTTATGCCAGTGTAATTCTGACTCTGCAGACCAGTCATCTGAGACATCAATCACTGAGCTTCCTTCCAGGGTCTCATTCTAAGGGAATTTGCCCCAACTTCACGAGCAACCTTAGCTGCCTGCTAAATGCCAAGCGCTGTACCAGGCCTATTACATGTTGTGATATTGTGATTTATAGGAAATATATAGGGCTTCCCTGGTGGCACAGTGGTTAAGAATCTGCCTGCCAATGCAGGAGACACAGGTTTGAGCCCTGGCCCGGGAAGATCCCACATGCCGCGGAGCAATTAAGCCCGTGTGCCACAACTACTGAGCCTGCATGCCACAACTACTGAAGCCCGTGTGCCTAGAGCCTGTGCTGCAACAAGAGAAGCCACCGCAATGAGAAGCCCGTGCACCGCAATGAAGAGTAGCCCCCGCTCTCCACAACTAGAGAAAGCCCGCGTGCAGCAACGAAGACCCAACACAGCCAAAAATAAATAAATAAATACATTTATTTAAAAACAAATATATATATATATATATTTGGTCATTTAGATGTATTTCTCATATATGTTTGGTCTTTGTACACAGTTTCTGGCTCACAGCTCCCTAAACCCTCAGAATTTCCTGAAGGATAAAAACAATGGTAGCACCTTTTGTTATAATATTTGATCTTTTGTCCTCAGTTCCTGAAAATGCTTCAGAGCCATAAAGGTGAAATGGGTGGCTTGTTATGAATAACAAGCGGCTTTATGTTAATGAGGTGACTTTTGGAAATCAACTAAGGATTGGGGCTGGTTGCCAGGGAAACCAACCAGGAAAAGGGGTGGAACTTTCAGTCTCTTCCCCTGATTTCCAGGGAGGGGAGAGGGCCTAGAGGTTGAATCAATCACCAATGGCCAGTGAGTTAATCAATTGTGCCTGTGTGATGAAGCCTCCATAAAAACCCAAAAGGGAGGGAGTTCGGAGAGCTTCCAGGTGGGGAACAAGAATGCTTCCATGTGCCACTGTGCTGGGCCCCAAACTCCACAAGAACAGAAGCCCCTTTGTCCGAGACCTCACCCTATGTATCTCTTCATCTGGATATTGATTCATGCCCTTTACTATCCTTTGTAATAAATCAGTAATCTAGTGAGTGAGCAGATTTCCTGAGTTCTGTGAGCCACACTAGAACGTTGATTGAACCCAAGGATGGGGTCGTGGGAACCTCTGATTTATAGCCAGTGGGTCAGATGTACAGGTAACAACCTGGACTTGCAACTGGCCTCTGAAGTGGAGGATGGTCCTGTGGGACTGAATCCCTAACCTGTGGAATCTGATGCTATCTCCAGGTAGATAGTGTCAGAATTGAGCTGACTTGTAGGACACGCGGCTAGTGTCCAGAGACTTGCTGGTGATGTGGGGAAACCATCCCATCCCCCGCTGCTGCCCCACATTGGAATTGGGTTCCAGAACCATAGTACGTTGATAATCCATTTAAAACTCATAATAATCTGATAGAACAGGTTTTTGTTTTTTTTATTTAAATCTCTTTTTCACTTGAGGAGACTAAGATTCAGAGGCATTAAGTAACTTACCAGGTACCTTGGCCACAACGATTGGCCCTGAGATGGATATCTTATCAAGTGTCATCCAGACACACTGGCTAGTGACTTGCAACCTGGCACAAAAATCAGCACTGAGCCAATCAAAAGCCTTTCTCTGGAATTTGGGGTTGGAATAGCTACGGTAGGTTCTGAAGGGTGAGAGTTGTGATCTTGTGGTGGTGAAAAAGACCTTAAAAACATAAATCACAAAGTGAAAATTTATGAAATTTATTACAAAATTCGAGATTTTAACCTAATGAATAACACCATTATCAAAGTTAACAAATGAGTCGTATTTTCAAGTCTAAAATGAGCAGGTTAATGTCTAAATATGCAAGAAATTCCTGGAAGTCAACAAAAGGAAGATGGAAAACTGAATAATGAGTGAAAGACAGATAGAAAATTCCAGAAGATATGCACCCTCACGGGAAGTCAGAAAAAAATAAAAATAAAACAGTAGTGAGAGATCACTTTACAGTCAGCAGGTTTCCAGAAATTAGCAAGTTTGATAGTACCTATTGTTGAGGTGAGGTGGGGTGTTACCAAGTCCAAGCTCCCGCTCACCACCCCCACTACAGGCCGAGGAATCAGGAGGCGAGGTGTTGAGGCAAAGAATACAGCTATTCGGAAAGCCGGCAGACTGAGAAGACGGCAGACTAGTGTCTCTGAAAAACCATCTTATCGGGGTCTGGATGCCAGTTTCTTTTATAGAATCAGAGAGGGAAGTAAAGCAAAAAGGCAAAATAGAGAGGGAGAGGCAGTGAGGAAGTAAAGTAAAAAGGGCCATCAGTCTTGTGAAATGTGTCCTGGAATGGCCAGCCTCGGTGAGGGGATGTGTTAATTTCAGCCATTTACAGGTGGGCAGGGTCAGATTGTCTCCTTGTGAGCTGAACAAAGGCACTTTAAGTGTCAGACAGAGGAGCAGGGTTCCCTGAGTCAGGCCATTATGTGTGTAAGTCAAAGAAACAGATCCAACATGGAGTCTGATTTAGCTCTTCCCTGTTACAGGGGAGCAGAAATCTCAGAGCCCCTCTGGCGGAAGTGTAAATGGATATAGCCATTCTGGGGAGCAATTTGGTGGTAATTAAGGAAATTAAGTGTGCACATACCAGCCATCCTCTCCTGGGCTGTATCTTAGGCTCTTACACGGGGAAGAGTATTAGGCTGTTCATCACAGCATTGCTTTTTCTCCCCCCGGCCCCCCCCCCCCCCCCCCCCCCGCCGCCACACTGCGAGGCATGTGGGAACTTAGTTCCCTGACCAGGGATCCAACCCGTGCCCCCTGCAGTGGAAGCACAGAGGCTTAACCACTGGGCCACCAGGGAAGTCCATCACAGCATTGCTTGTTGTCATAGGCAGATGGAGGTAACCCAGAAGCCCTTTGCCAAAAGAAAATATAATAAAATGCGGTGATGTGTATTGTAGAATACGATTCTGCAATTAGAAGCTATAAACCAGATGTATATACAGCAACACAATTAGATCTTAAAAATCATGGTACTGGGTTTTAAAAAGTAAGAAACAGATCTAGTGCCGTACTATTTATATATTCAAAGATCCCTCTGTATCCAAGGATACATGGAAAACACTAGAGAGTAGCTGCCTGCAGGGGTGAGGACAATGTGAATGAGAAATAAAAGAGAAAATATAAATAAAACAAGAAGACCTTGCATGGGCTGATGATTACGTACCTAGAATGAAGGAGTATTATTGAGTTAACTCTAAACTGGAAGCCAGAATAAAAGAAAGAACTGAAATGAGCAGGAAAATAAAGGACACGAGTAAAGCCAGCAAGCCTGCCCATAGACTGAAAAATGCGCTCCACACGCAGAGCCAAGCAAGTGGACCAGAGATGATGCATTGCCGCGGCTCCAGTTCCCATCACATCCAGCCTGCTTTAATCACCGTTCTTGGGCTTCGGAGAGATGCCCCTCAAGTTCCCTATAATCACCCCTCTGGTCCTCTAAGGCACCTCAAGTGTATGTAATCCAGCAGACTGGCAGCTCTTATGAGGGCTCTCTCTCTCTCTCTCTCATTTTTTTTTTTTTGTGGTACGCGGGCCTCTCACTGTTGTGGCCTCTCCCGTTGCAGAGCACAGGCTCCGGACGCGCAGGCTCAGCGGCCATGGCTCACGGGCCCAGCCACTCCGCGGCATGTGTGATCTTCCCGGACTGGGACACGAACCCGTGTCCCCTGCATGGGCAGGCAGATCTCAACCACTGCGCTACCAGGGAAGCCCTCTCTGTCATTTTTTTTCATCCCAATCTCCCAATTCATCGCCCCACACACACACACACCCCTTTCCCCCTTGGTATCCATACATTTGTTCTCTACATCTATGTCTTTATTTCTGCTTTGCAAATAAGATCATCTTTACCATTTTTCTAGATTCCACATATATGCGTTAATATATGATATTTGTTTTTCTCTTCCTGACTTACCTCTCTCTGTATGACAGTCTCTAGGTCCATCCACGTCTCTGCAAATGATACAGTTTCGTTCCTTTTTATGGCCAAGTTATATTCCATTGTATATATGTACCACACCTTCAGAATGACCATCATCAAAAAATCTACAGACAGTAAATGCTGGAGAGGGTGTGGAGAAAAGGGGACCCTCTTATACTGTTGGTGGGAACGTAAATTGATACAGCCACTATGGAGAACAGTATGGAGGTTCCCTAAGAAACTAAAAATAGGACTGCCGTATGACCCAGCAATCCCACTCCTGGGCATATACCCAGAGAAAACACAATTCAAAAGCATAATTCAAAAATATACACACACCCTAATGTTCATTGCAGCACTATTTACAATAGCCAGGACATGGAAGCAAACTAAATGTCCACCAACAGAGGAGTGGATAAAGAAGATGTGGGATCTCTTTTTGCCTCCTGCCCAGTAGTGGACAGAACACATCACTCTCACATTCCCAGAAAACAGCAGTGCTAACAGAAGTATTGAGATCAACAGAGATCGTGCTGAGGAACCTGTAGGGGAGATACAAGGACGGATTTACAGCACAAACACTGCAACACAGATATCCTCAGACTCTCCAGGGGGGCCACAAAATGGATTATTTTCCTCCAGGCAGCTCTCAGTCCTCAATCTTGGGTCTTGGCTACTCCTAAACCTTCCCCTCAGGATTCTAAATTCACTTTTATTTATACAGGACAATTTTATTTTGACCCAGAGCCTCTAAATGTGCATATCCACGCCCCTATGTTTCCTGGACCACCCTAAAATGAGAAGTACTAGAGGCTTGGAAATACAGTGTAAGTCGTTCATTTGTTTTTTCTCTTTCATACTCAACCAAAAAGTCTTGTCTGACGAAAACACTAGCTCAGGGCAGAGAAAATGAAACAAAGCCCCATCATGACCTGTCTGTTTGGAAAGTCAGCTTCTTCGTAAGGTCACTGGACTGAGGCACCGAGGACCAGGATTCCACTTCCTGAAGATTACAAAGACCAGCTGGGAAACCTGTCAGACAAGTTCCTTAAACTTGTGCCAGTTTTCTCAACCACAGAACGAGAAAAACAAAGTAAGTCCTCTGTATTTCACAGGTTCGTTAAAAGGTTCAAAGGAAGATGTGTATTTTTTTTTTTTTTTTTTGCAGTACGCGGGCCTCTCACTGTTGTGGCCTCTCCCATTGCGGAGCACAGGCTCCGGACGCGCAGGCTCAGCGGCCATGGCTCACGGGTCCAGCCGCTCCGCGGCATGTGGGATCTTCCCAGACCGGGGCACAAACCCGCGTCCCCTGCATCGGCAGGCGGACTCTCAAACACTGCGCCACCAGGGAAGCCCGAAGATGTGTATTTTTGAAAAATAACTTTTGACTTGGGTAATGTTTGACAAGTGTTACAATGAGGCACGCGCTGCATATCGTTTTTCTTTGAGGGGGAGGATTGCGAAGAGTATTTATGGTATAATCGCATATCTGTTAAAAAAAAAAAAAAAAGCTAAATACACTTGTCTACAAAACTGGCAGGATAAACAAAAATGTTTTACCAGTGGTTATCTACAAGATGTGATAAGAGTAAGTGAATTGGAGAGAGGGACTTTTAACTCTTTGAAAATGTTTGAATCTTTTTAAAACCAGGAGTACAGTATATACTACTTTTATAATAAACATTAGGCAATACTACTACTGTTACTACTACTACTAGGTTGGACTACCAAACAATTTGATTTTTTTCTGGGTTAAACACAGCATGGTTCTGCCTGTCACACAAGGTGACAGAAGAAACCCTAATACCTCTGGCTTCGTTTGTATCAAGGACTTCTATTTGCTCAGTTAAATTAGGGGTAATTATTCACATCCCAGTGATTCGTATTACAATTTTGTAATGAAATTCACATATGGTACCTGCGCTTAGAGTATCTTTAAGCCATCTGACCCCACACTTCAGGAGCAGGGCTCATACTATACAAAAGGTAATCGTGCAGATAGATCTATACTAGAGGGAACCTGACTGGGGATGAATGTAGATTTTTTCGGAGCTTGGGGTGGGAGGGTGGGAATGTAAGTGTTACACTTGAAAGAGAGCTAGAATCAGAAAGGGTGGAGGTGGTGTGAGAATCATCATTACAGAGATTCATACTTTGTGAAGGTATTTTAATGTGTGGTTAGTTTCTGTGTCCAATAATAGTAACAACAGTAGCAATAATAAATATTTAAGAGGTTAGTTAAGAACTGAACACAAGCCTGTTTTATTGAAGAATGGGATCTGGCCAGACTGCCCTCGGGCAAGTCCTGAGTAAAAGAACCGGCAGGATGTGTCTGGGTCACAGAGATTGCACTGGCTTTAAACCTTTCCTTCAGCCCCATCAGCACTGATTAGACACATGAAACGCAGGAGCCTGGGTGGGTGGCGCACTTAATGAGGACATTCTCTATGAGAAAGAGAAACGAGCGGAAAGGAAGGTGACCTGGGTCCACCCAGGGCTGGATGAAGAGGCCCTAAGGTCTGTAAAGGCGGAAGTATCTCCATGTGTAAACCCAAGTAAAAACAGGCAACTGAAAAAATTAGTGCAAACTCCACAAAATGCTGCTTTTTCCCATGACGGTTATTCTGAAGCTTTAAACGGTTTTTAGATATTTTTCCTCTTAAAAACCTACTGGCTCCCCAGCTTTGCTGGTGTCCTGGGCACAGTCTCGCCTGCCTCTGGTTCTCCACTCGGAGGTGCACAGAAAGCGGGAGCATCAGCAGAGGGGACCAGGAACGTCAGGGAGTTGAAGGACATAAGATAAATAAAGTGAAAGAATTACAAAGCCACAGGGACGGAGATCCTGTGTCCTCCCGCAGTCTTGGGCACGACGCCCAGGGGTTGGAGCTGGATCCCCGGGCGCTGCACCGCCCTTCGGACGCTCAGTCTCAGCCTTTCAAAGTAAGGCAAGAACCTTTTTTCCAGACAGCGAAGAAAGGATAGACTTTGCCGGAGAAGGAGGCGGTGAAGGTGAAGATGGGCTCCTGGGTCTCGGCGTTGAGCAGGGCCAGGTGCCCCGCCTCGTAGTCCAGGGAGACGCCCACGAGGCGCGGGATCTCGCTCAGCGGCAGGTCGGTGCCCGGCGAGGTGGTGGCCCAGCACTGCTGGTGGGAGAGGATCACCGCCCAGACGCCCTCCTCGGCGCTCAGACCCTGCTTCCCTTTCCTCCTCACCTCCTCCCCGACCACCCCCACCGTGCAGCCGCCGCCGTCCCCCAGCTGCACCTCCACCTGCCAGCGGTGGCGCCCCGAGGAGAAGCTGGGGGAGCCCAGCACCACCGGGAGACCCTCGAAGCGCAGGCGGCTGTCGGGCAGGTTCTGCTTCCACCGGGTGTACTTCACAGACTTCCTGTCCTCGGAGAGGACCAGGCCCTGGCTGGCGGTCTGAGGGTCCAGAGTGACAACCCCTATTGGGAGGAAGGCGTGGCCATCAACAGAGCTGGCAGCACAAAAAATGCCCCTAGAGCACGTGTGCTGTGAGAGCGAGGCAGAAGGAGCACCGGCCTTGTGCAGCCTGCCATTGTCCCGGCTTCTCAGAACCTCAGTTCCCCCTTTTGTTCCAGGAGGCAGAAGATGACAGCTCTACCTGACCCGCAAGTGGTGCTGTGCTATAAGGCTTTGCTTCTCAAAGTGAGGTCCATGGACCAGGGGCATCCGCTGTTCCTGGGAGCTTGTTAGAAATGCAGAATCTTGGGCCCCATCCCAGGCCTAATGAATCAGAATCCACATTTTAACAAGATCCGCAGGTGAGTTTTCTGCACATTAATTTGAGAAGCAGAATGAGGTGATGTTTTGGGAATAGTTTCTAAATTAAGCACCAATTTAAAAGTAAATGCTATTTTAAAAATTATTCAGTATTTGTCCAAGTCAATAAAGAGTCCAGCACAATGCTGGACAAAAAATAACAAGCACTTGATAAATATTTTTGAATAAATAATATCTATACAAGTAACTAATATTAATTGAGCACTTACTATGTGCCAGGTTTCATACTAAGCTTTTTGCATACATGAATTCATTTATCTTCAGCTACTTGTGGGGTGGTACTATTATATTTTCTATTTTATAGATAAAGAAACTGGGACAAAGAGGCTTAATGACTTGTTAGCGTCTCATAACAAGCAAAGAGAACCCAAGCAATCGGGCTCCAGAGTTCATATCTTTAATTGCTCTGTTTGCTGCCTTGGATTGAAAGGATGAATTCACAAACGGATAAAGGAAAGAATGGCTCCCGAAGCCCCCAAGTGTTTACCTGTATCTGTTTCCAGATGATGCACCAAGTTTTCTGAGGGAAGCAAAAATAGAAAGATCTGTGACTTATTATTTCTTATAGGCACCCAAAAGGGTGGTGTGGTCTGGGAACAATGTGACATCAGGGACAGGAGAAGGCTCGGCTTCTGCTATGAAAGAGATGTAGTCCTCACCTTCCTGCCTCTCAGTGCAGTGCCCGTCCTTGGGGAGAGGAGGTGCTCGAGGGAATGGTCTCCCTGGGCAGAGGGGGATCATAAAGGAGGGCCTAAGAGATGGAAGATGTCTTGAGCCAGGTTTGGAAGGTGGGGAAAGATGGAGCTGGATGGAAGGCAGATGGGCAACTGATGGGAATGGGGAGAGCTGCTGCCCCTTCCTGTTTACCTGAGAACGCCCTCATCATCTCTGGGAGGGTGAGTATTTTCCTGTGGAGATCGCGGATCTTTTCGACAAGGTCAGGAGAAATGGCCTCTGGACTCACAAAAGTCTTCATCTCATACCTGCAGACAAATTGGTAACCAGTTAGGTTCTGATTCCAAAAATAATGTTTGGGTCATCCAGACCCAATGAGGCTAAAATCAGACTAAAGAATCTTGGCATCTGTGGTGAATAATTAGATTGAGTATCATCCCTTTATCTTTGCTGGAAATGTGTAGCTACTAAAGCAAGAGCATTTCAGCTAGACCTAAGAGGAACAAGTGGTAACCACTCCTCAAGAATTAGAGGTAGGTGCTTTAAGAGAATGGACCTGTGGGGACCAAAATGGAAGAGATCATTAGCCTCTAGAGGGCGGTACAGTACCATTTGAAAAACAGCCTTACACAGTCTTTCTAATTTGTTGTGCTGTTCAGTACAAAGGGAAAGGGATTGTGCAGGGATGAAAAAAGGAGATGAAAGAAATCCTATACTGCAGTGAAAAAGCCCTCAATTCTGATTCCAGCTCAGTCTTTGCTTGTCAGTCTCTGTGTGACCTGGAGCAAGCACTTCGCCTCTAGGTTTTAGTTTCTTCATCCAACCAGAAGACCTTGAAGGTCCTTCTAGATCTAAATCTCTGACACTCTTTGAAAGTATGTTTAGAGAACTTCCCGATTCATGGACAGCTGAGTTCAGCCCCCCTACACATACATGGGCACACAGTATATGAGAAGTCTTCCCTAGCTGCTGTGTCTCTGCTCAGCCCATGGCAGACTGCTGATGCTTAGAAGAGAAAGGAGCCCTGCTATTAGTAATGCCTCTTAGCTGCTGGTTGCTGTGCTTTTATTGTAGCATTTGCAATTTTGAAGAAATGGGAAAGTTGAGTGGGAAAAATGATTGAAAGAACAGACTGGTCTTCCCAAGATTTGTGCTTATCATATTCTATACAAAATATTTCCCCTTAGGCTATTTATTTATTATTTTTTTTTTAGACTGACATTTTAAACGGTGTTAAATACTGACTTAAGCACTAATAATTTCAGGGATTAAATGAAATGTTCCTGGATCAGCCTAACGTAATTATTATTTATAACTTCACTTCTCAGGGAAAAAAGTGCGTCCCCAATACCAAACAATCAGTTTTAAAAGGAACCTTAGAATACAAACCTTAGTAAATTGGGGCTGTTTATGTATGAGTGGATGCGAGAGTGTATCTGTTGGAGTGCTTTTGCTTTTCTGAGTAGCCACCTGTGGGGGCGGGGTGGGGGGAGTCAGTGAGTGCCCCTCCCCCTTTGGTCTCAAGGTCAAGTGTAAAGCAGGTGGGACTGGGCAGTGGGCCCTACCTGCTCTGGTTGACTCTGACATCCTACAAAAGAAAAAGATACACTTAGTTTCCATACATCAGGGATTCTGTACATCCTTTCTTCCTTAGCATATCAGCTCAAAACTCTCCTCCTCCAGAGAGGTGATCTTTCTAATTACCTACTCATCAGACTGTTCATTTACATCATGCTTCCGTACTAATGTGGGACTGTGTTGTCAGTTCATCTGAGCTGCTTTCTCTGTCTCAGCCTCATCCTAGGAGTGTGTTCTGCCTCCAACAATTAGGAGATGGTGGTTAGCAGGGACCAGGCCTTCAGTTATCAGCCAGACCTGATGTGAAACAGGATAATATAATGATAATCACAACAGGCACTGTTTACTGAGTCCTTTCAGTGAATCAGAGACTACGCTAAACATTTTGCATGAATTTGTTTTTTCACGGTCTTTGCAACAACCCTATGAGGGAGGTGCTATGATTATCCCCATGTTTAGAGAGGTTACAAGATTTGCCAATGTCACACAGCTAGATGAGCTGACGCTCAAGCCCTTGACTACAAAGTTCACTCCAAAGCCCTTGGCGTGACCATGGTGCGTGACATGGGAAAGTCATCCAACCTTTTTGGGACTACATCTCCGTAACCTCTCTGGGCCGAAGGAACCCAATAACCATCAGTCCCTCTCATTAGAAGTAATCTCCGCTTCCCTTTCCTGTCTTTCTCCAGCATCTTCCAGCCCCCAGTATGGTATCCCCTTCCTGTGGACTCCCTCTCCTTTCGCATGAGCTGGTGGGCTGTCTCTCACTTGTAGAAGCTCACTTGCTGGTTGCTGACACTTCTCCTCCAGCTCTTTGACCTGGGCTCCAAGCCGGGCGACTTCCTCAGAGAGCTTCGAGATATACTCGTCCCTCTCCTTCCAGATCTGCTGCTCCAGCTCCGTCAGCCTGGCCAGCAGGAGATGCTGATATTCCCCCAGCTCCTGCTGCAACCTCTCAAAAGCCGCTTCCACCTGCTGCTTCTTGCTTTCAATCTGAGTCTACGAGGGGTAGAAAGACAGGCCTGGTTAGGGAGAAGCTCACAGAGCTGGGTTCCCAGAGGATCATCTATGAACTTGATTAAAAGGGATAAGGAGTAACTAGTTCCAAGATTCATTCTCCCAAATAATACTGTGGTACAAGGAGGTAGGTGTCACGATAAACTTACCAACGATGAGGGCGATGCTCTTGTCTCACCTAGAGATTCTAATTATAACGCACATTATACTCTCAGAGCCATGTTGAACTTTTCAAACATCCTTCCACATTTGCAATACCATCCTAACCCTCCCATACTATCCCTAGAGTCAGGTGGAGATGATCTCTTAGAGAGCAATTGAAGCCAAAGGAAGCTGTGATTAGAGCATGGTGTGGCATTGTTCTTAGCCACCGAGGTCGCCATCTACAGGGCATATTTTGATGGGAGTTGAGGGGTGCTGGAGACATCTTCCTGTCCCCAAACTCTGTCTCCTTGGTCAAGGGACCAGAAATTCCCACACTGTGGATTTCCTCCCGGAAAATTTTGTAGCACGAGAGAAGAGATGGGAGGGAGGCAGATATCGCCTCACCATCAAACTACTGTCCTCGGGGTCAGCCTTGTGGTCAGTACTGGAATGCAGACACTGATATACACTTTCTGGCCCCAAGCTTCCTATCTGAAGGCAATGCTTTCAGGTGGACAGACTGTAATGGGAAGAGCAATGGATAAGGGTCAAGAGACCCAGGTTCTAGCCATTTCATTATGAGACGGCTTTGCCATCTGACCTTGGGAGCAGCACTTTTCTGGACATCAATTTTCTGCTCTGAAAAATAATGGCTGGCAAGACGGATCTGGGATTAGAAGATGTCAGAACCACTTCCCGCTCTCATGTTCTGGGATTCTATAACCTTGACCCCAAATGCCCTTCTGCCGAGGCAGGGAGGTGAATAAGAACAGTCAGCCCGTTCTTCCCAGCTCGGCAACGGATAGTAGACAACAAGCTTCCCCAGAGTCTGTTAAGAAAACCCCTAGATGGGTATTTCCAAGTGGGAGAAATGGGTAAATTGTTTTTGTTTAAATAAAGTGAATTTTAAAAACAAGTAAAGTGTCAAATAACTTGATTCTGAAGTTTGACTACACAGGTAGACTTATGAAATGCATTTTTGAGCACTAAACGGAGTATGGACATAATTTTCAAACACTATTTGAAAATTATTATTTTCAAATAATAATTAAATTAAGTTATTAAATTAAATTACTATTTTCAAATAATATTATTTAACACTTAATATTTCAGAAAACATTATTTAACATTGCAAGGTTTTAGGCCTAAAAAATGTGCCATTAACTTTATGAAATCCTACAGGTCATATTTTCTCAGCACTGGGAATAATAATTTAAAAAACCATCAGTTAATGTATAACCAATAAATACTACCTAGCTGTATGAAAATTGAACTTAGGATCATTTTAAATAGCTACTGCATTAGACAGAAAATCCAAACTGAGATTACTTTTACAGAGTCAAAGAAGTGCTAAGGAGGAAGCATTGAAACTAGAGACAAAAGACTAAATTCACCTAATTCTACCAAAACTACCTTAATGTTACAGGAAACAATGTATACATATGTGAAAACATCATGGTGCATACCTTAAGCATATGCATTTTTATTTCTCAATTATACCTTAATAAAACTGGAGTTGGGGGAGAAAAATGCACCCTTACAAGAAAGGAAAGAAAGACAGTAATTCTGGCCATGTACATGTGTTATTCATTAGAGTGGAGGATTATCACTTCAGAAATTTGTGCAAAACATAAAAACACTTTCAAGAATTAAGAAAATAGTTACACTCTACAAATAACGACGTTATCATAAGATATATGGGGGGGAGTGGTGTTCTAAATGAAGAAAATCAGGATTTCTTACAAGACACTGTTCTGTCACAAATGTCTGTGTGAAATATTTTACTCATGGATGCTAGGTGGATTTTTGATGTTTTAGAACAAAATTATATATATTCCCAAAAGTCATTTAATGCAGACAACTAAAAACTCTCAAAAGTTACAAGAATCCTTAAAACGTCCAACAGAGCTGATGGGAAAATTTGGGAACTTCTTAGGACCAGAAGTAAACAAGAGAAGGATACAGAGGAGTGATCAAACTGAGAAGCCAGTGTTCCTTCCATATACTGGCTGATCACATGGCCTCACTGCTGTTTGGACCATCCACCCTGCCCGCTTGGAACAAAGAAAGAAAGGCGCTGACTGGAGACATCCCAGATGTGGGATCCCCAAAAGTGAGAACCGCAAGGAAAGCTCACAAGAAAATAAGCTAACAGGATGAAGGGTCAGAAGAAATTAAACATCACCTAAACTTCAGATATTAGAAATATGTTTAAAAGGTTTAAAGACAATGGGAATAATAGGAAAAATAATTAATTTGAAAGAGAAAAAAAAAGAAAACTGAAAAAGCATATTTGGAAAACAACCAAATAGAAATCAAACAGTTGAAAATTAATTAAAAAGAAAAGAAAAAAAAAGAAAACCCCCAAAGGAGAAGGTGGCCAATAATGTGGCCTTTACCAGGAGCACTTGGAGCTTCCGGTCATCCCGGCTCTTCATGTCTTCAACGTCATCTCTCTCCATTCTCAGGGCTTCCAGCCGACTCCTGAGACGGTCCTGTGGAGAGAAGAGTGGGCAGAAAGAGGTGGCTTAATTCATAATTCAACTCGCAGGTATTAATTGTCTACCATGTTCCAGGCACACCGTTAAGTGCTGAGGAATTCAAAGGTGAAAAAGGCCCAGTTCCTGTCCCTACGAGACCACCATCGGGACTTGCTGGCGGTCCAGTGGTTAGGACATGGTGCTCTCACTGCCCGGGCCCTGGGTTCGATCCCTGGTCGGGGAACTAAGATCTCACAAGCTGCACAGCACGGCCAAAAAATAAAATAAATAAACAAATAAAAATAAATAAATTAGAAAAAAAAAGACCACCCTCTAGAGATGGAGTCGGTCACAAGTGATTAAAATACAAATGGACAGGGTTTCCCTGGTGGCGCAGTGGCTGAGAATCTGCCTGCCAATGCAGGGAACACAGGTTCGAGCCCTGGTCTGGGAGGATCCCTCATGCCGTGGAGCAACTAGGCCCGTGAGCCACACTACTGAGCCTGCGCGTCTGGAGCTTGTGCTCCGCAACAAAAGAGGCCGCGACAGTGAGAGGCCCGCGCACCGCAATGAAGAGTGGGCCCCACTCCCCACAACTAGAGAAAGCCCTCGCACAGAAACGAAGACCCAACACAGCCATAAATAAATAAATAAATAAAATTAAAAAGAAAAGAAAAGAAAAGAAACTCGTTTAAAAAAAAAATACAAACGGACAGATGCAATAATCAAGGTGTGCACACAGTGAGATGGGAGCACAGTGGAGGGGACACTTCTGCCTGTAGGGACAAGGGAAATTTGTCGAAAGCAGAAACCGGTTACAGTGGACCTTGAAAGATAAATTTCCAGTTGGGTAAGAGACGGGGAGGAGCGTACTTAATGCTTCTGAACTGTACACTTAAAAACTGGTAAAATGGCTAAAAAAAAAAAAGAGTCAGGAGAGAGGAGAGCTTTCCAGGAGGAAGGAACTGCATGTGAAAAGTATTAGAAGCAGGAAAGAGTGTTAATTCAACAAACAGCAGGTACATAACGGTCAGTTTGTCTGGACACATGGTGCCCGGGCAGCGTGGCTGACAGATAAAGGCAGGATCCTGACTCCAAGTGGCCTTGGATGCCTTGCTAAAGACTTGAGATTTCTTTGGGCAGTAGGGATCCACGGAATGATTGTGAGCAGGGCAGCGACATTACGGGCTTTGTGTTTTGGGAGGCTCTGCCTCGCAGCAGATTGGAGGGTGAGGGGAAAGGTAAGAATGCAGACAGGGACCTTGTTGGAGCCTCTGGGTGACAGATGGTGAGAGCCTGGATTCGGCAGTGGGGGATATGCAGAGGGAAAGATGAGAGATATTTCTGCGAAGGCCACTTCCAGACCTGGTGACTGAGTGACAAGAGAGAGATCTGAGGGGCAGACAGGAGTGCATAATGTCCCCAAGACCAGATGGGCTGCTGTACTGCCACACCTCCCTTTCTCAAAAAGAAGAGCAGTGCTTGTTGGATGCCTTCCCCATCCCTGTCTTCCCTCTGAGCTCCGGCAGTCAGGGCCTTGCTAGACCCCATATCCAGTCTGGATCCAGGGAGACAAAGGCCACCCTGCCCATGACCTGCAGGACAGCCTGCTCTCCTTCCTTCCCTAAAGAGTGAAGCCATGGCTACAATTCTCTGTGCTCCATCACCACAAGGTCTTCTCGGGGCTGGAGCTGAATTTCCCCAAGACGTGAAAGGCCACGCACCCAAGTGGAAGGAACCACGTCCCCCTCAGTCTGAGACTGCCCCAGGGTCCCAACAGCCTTGGGGTCCCCTGATGTGGAAGCTGTGCCCTTCATGAAGATCCCTGCCCTATTCCCTTCACCACCTTGGGGTACTGTCCTGCCTCAAACAGCCCCAAGCTGACCCTACTTTTCTTACCCGGTAGGGCTGGATGGCCTCGTGCAGGAGGCCCACAACGTGGGCCTGGTGGGAGGGACCCTCCCTGCAGAACACACAGAGGAATTTGGCATCATTCTCGCAGAAGAAGTAGATCTTCTCACCATGCTCCTCGCAGTAAGTCTCCTCCAGAGGGCCCAGGGGCACGGGGACCAAGAGGGTCTCGGTCTGCTTCTTCTCCTTGCAGAGGGGACAGAGCAGGACCCTGCCGGAGGGCTGGGCACCCATCTGGGAGGGTGGGGGGAGACAGTGCCAGCAGAAGGTGTGTCCACAGGTGGCGGTCACTGCATCCTCCAGGGGCCCTTTGCACTCAGAACAGGGGGCCCCTTTGTGGGAGGGGGTGGAGGGCATCATGGTGCCTTCCCCAGCCCGTCCATTGAGGCTTCTGTCTCAGTCCACATGAATCCTCTTTCCCTGAAATGGAGTCACTTTTACGAGTCACAGAGGGAAAGGAATGAGAGGCTGAGAGAGGGGAAGTCAGGAGTGTCTGGACAGAGAAGCCACCTGGCTCCACCTCTTGTGCCTCCCAGAGTCCTGGCCACCACCTATCAGCTGAGTGGGTCCAAACTCCAGGGCATCTCAAATTACCCAGCATTTCCCGACAGTGGCCCCGTCATCCAGTTCTCCACTCCTTCTGATCCTTCCGGCTCCTGGGGTGGGGAGCAGAGTATGCCATGAGGTCACAGGGAGATGGGGTTTCCTGGAACCCCTCCCTTGACCACAGTGGGGTGGCGGGAATTGGGGAGGAGACGCTGCTTCCTGTCTGGCTGAGCAGGTGGGAGCCATAACTTCTGGCTTTGAGGTGTGCACACAGCGGCAAAGCCCAGCCGGAGTGGGAGATGCTGACTTCCGGGGGCCTCTGTTCCGGGGGCTCTGCTCAGATGCCGCAGGTGTGATGGTCACTCACCGGGTCCCTTCCTCCGCCCTCCTTTCCTTGTCTCAGCTCCTCGACTCTGGCTGGTCTCTCCTAAACTCCTACCCCCCACCACCTCCCAGTGCCAGTGTCCCCACTGGAGTTTGGGTAACATTGTACTTCAATTTTAGTTTTTAACTGCAGCGGGGAGAAGGCGAGAAAGCATAACACAATGTTGATATAATTTAGAAAACTCTGTTAATCAAAAAGATAAACAGGTTCAACCACGTTTATCTAAGGCTTAGTATTTTCATATTATTACATCCAATCTGAAAACAGTGCTTGGGGGCAGGTGATGATTACAGGAAATGTAAACTGAAAGGTAAAGTGACTTCCCCAAGGTCACAGAGCTAGAAAGTTGCAAGGCTAGGGTCAATCCAAGCCTCCTGGCTTCCAGCCCGTGCCCTTCCTGAACTGCCAGCCAAGACAATGATCAAACAGCCATGGTTCTTCATCCACTCACCTTCATCTGTGGAGAAAACCAAGGAAATCTCCTTCCATTCTCCCACTGGATGATCAGCACCCCACCGTGTTTCGCTCCCTTTCCACTCCAACTATTTTGTACATCACCTCCCCTCTGCCCCAAAGAGTGCAGCCCCTGGAGCCGCACTGTCCAGCACAAGAGCCTCCAACTGCACGAGGCTGCTGAACACTGAGATGTGGCTGGTCCCGTATGTGTAAACTATGCCCCTTCTTAAAGACGTAACACCAAATAAAAAGGTGTAAAATGTCTCATGACTAATTTTTTCTGATTACATATTGATACTACTTGGGGCTAAATAAAATATTAGTTAATTTCACTTTTTGCTTTTTAAAATATGGCTACTGGGAATCTTTTAATTGTACACGTGGCTCACATTGTATTTCTGTTGGACAGCACGGCTCAGAGACTCACAGATCTGAGTGTAAATTATGGCCTCCCACCTCCCTACCTGTGTGCCTTGAGCAAGCTAAGTAACCTGGCTGAGCCCAGCTAATATCTTAATAGCACCAAGGCTACAGAGCAGACAGGAGGAATAAATAAGATCATATGTTTAAATCGCTTATGTTAGCGTGAGGAACATGGCCATCGTAAATTAATGATGGCTGCTGTTATCTTTCTTTCTCCTCCCCCAGACAGAATACATTCCAACCCCTTTGGAAGCCTATGGCAGGCCGGTTGGTGAAGCTGCTTGTGCCCTGTCTCACCACCCCTGCCCTGGGCACAGCGCCTTATCTGGGTCCCCACACTCCCCTGGGTTGGCTGATACCTCCAATCTCCCTGGAGACAGCTGGTCATACTGCAGGGAGGCTGGGGTGGCATTACTGCTCTGTGACCCAGTCTCCCTCCTGCTCCCAAAAGAAGAACAGTCTCTTCCAATTGTGGATGGTTAAGATACGACCACTTTCCTTCTACTGCGAGTGTCTCTGGATGGACAGGAAAGAGCAGGAACCCCCAGGTCATGGGCACCAGTCCAGAGAGTAACTGAGGTCATCTCTGGAATGCTGTGACTGCTTCTTCTGCCCCTCCTCTGCTATTTCTCTGTCTCTGCTGTTGGAGGGTGTGTGTCTGTTCTTTTGGGAGGGGGACAGCAGAACCCTGGCTGCCAGAGATGCAAGTGGGTACCTTGCTCTGTGCGCACACGTATGTGTGTGTGACCATGAGGGTGTCACTGGGTATGTAAGATGCCCCTGTGTCTGGCCATGTGCACATGTAGGTGTGTGAGTGTGAGGTGTGTGTCCTCATTGTTCTCCCAGCCCTTCTCCCCAAGCTGAGCAGAGAGGGTGACCTTGAAGAGGCCACAAGCGCAGCAGCACTATGGCTTCGGCTGCCTCTGTGACCAGCCTGGCAGATGAGGTCAACTGCCCCATCTGCCAAGGGACCCTCAGGGAGCCGGTCACCATTGACTGTGGCCACAACTTCTGCCGCATCTGCCTCACCCGCTACCTTGAGATCCCCAGCCCGGACCCCGAGGAGCCCCCAACCTGCCCACTCTGCAAGGAGCCTTTTCGCCCAGGGAGCTTCCGGCCCAATTGGCAGCTGGCCAGCGTGGTGGAGAACATTGAGCGTCTCAAGCTGGTGTCCCGGCTGGACATAGAAGAGGAGGACATCTGCCCCGAGCACGGGGAGAAAGTCTACTTCTTCTGCGAGGATGATGAGATGCAGCTGTGCGTGGTGTGCCGGGAGGCCTGGGAGCACCGTGCCCACACTGTGCGCTTCCTGGAGGATGCGGCTGGGCCCTACAGGGTAGGAAAGGGGAAACTGAGAGGTTCCCAGGGTGGGTCTGGGATTGGACTGGACTGAAAGAATCAGAGCAGAGTTGTGGATTATTTGGGCCACTCTGAAACTTAATTCCATCTCCCCGCTTCTGTGATTACCCAGGCAATAGACCCAGGCATGGAAGATCATGTGTTTGTGTTTTAAGTATGCCCTATGTTGTTTACTTATGGCCAATACATAATAATAGCTCAATAAATACATGTTGAATGAATGAGTCACCACAACATGGACGTATGTGTCTGAACCATGGATCAGTCAGGTGTGTCTGAGGATGTCTGGGTTTGCACTTGAGGAAATGATTGCACAGTGTGTATGTGTATTAATGTTTGCATGTTTACCAGCGTGTGCAGTGTGTTTGAGGGGATCTGACTACTTGGGTGTGTATGTGTAACTGACTGCTCTTGTTTGTAGGTAAATTAGTGTTTACATATATGCAGGTTGGGTAAATATATATGGTGTATAATTTTATCTGTCATTAAATGAGTGTGTACTGGTTTTAGCTGTTTATGCATTGTGTTTTATTACAAGTGGGAGTCTATGTATATGTGTCAATTAGTTAATTGGCATGTATTGTTAGGAGTTCTAAATATATTTTGCAATGTGCTTATATGAACATTTATGTGTGTATACCTGTTCTTTATTCTACAGCAAGCAATTTTTGTTGTTGTTGTTTGTTTGATTTGGTGGGGGGGTTGGCCACACCTTGCGGCATGCAAGATCTTAGTTCCCCAACCAGGGATCGAACCTGTGCCCCCTGCAGTGGAAGCTTGAAGTCTTAACCACTGGACCATCAGGGAAGTCCCCTAGAGCAAGCAATTTTAAAAACAATTCATTGGTTATTTTTTGCATTATCCTAGTTTCTTGTTCCCTCCAGAATCATACCCAGAAAGTTGATTCCATTTATAAGAGAGCTTGTTCGGATGTGTTCTGTTTGGGATATGTGAGAAAGTTGGGATAATTTCGAAGAAGGGCGTATCAAGCTCAGGATAGATCCTCGATACCATTCATTAAGGCAAAAGAAGTTAGGGTGTTTAGCCTGAAGACAGGAAGGCTCAAGTGAGAACACAGAGTCATAGCTTATGATGGCACTGAGCTAAAAGCAGAAAGCCCTAATCAAAATTCTTGGAGGACAAAACAAGAGGAAGAAGACCCAAAGAGAGTAAGCTGTCAAGGACCATAAAGGCCCAGGCTTGTCAGCTAAGAGAACGACTCCTTCCCTTGGGTCATTCCATTCCTGGAGGCAGAGATGACATCTCTTAACAAATCATTGTTTCCGTCTTAAATATTTTTAAAAAATTAATTGAAGTATAGTTGATTTACAATGTTGTGTTAGTTTCTAGAGTACAGCAAAGTGATTCATATTTTTCAGATTCTTTTCCATTATAGTTTATTACAAGATATTGAATTTAGGGCTTCCCTGGTGGCGCAGTGGTTGAGAGTCCGCCTGCCGATGCAGGGGACATGGGTTCGTGCCCCAGTCCGGGAAGATCCCACATGCCGCGGAGTGGCTGGGCCCATGAGCCATGACCGCTGAGCCTGCGCGTCTGGAGCCTGTGCTCCGCAACAGGAGAGGCCGCGGCAGTGAGAGGCCCGCGTACCACAGAAAAAAAAAAAAAAAGATATTGAATTTAGTTCCCTGTTCTGTACAGTAGGTCCTTGTTGTTTATCTATTTTATATAGTAGTTTGTATCTTCTAATCCCAAAGTACTAATTTATCCCTGCCCCCATCTTAAATATTTTATGCTCCTTCTTCCCAGGAACAAATACAGAAGTGTCTTGAGTGTCTAAGAAAGGAGAGAGAGGAGATTCAAGGAGTTCAGTCAAGAGAAAATCGAAGGATACAAGTCCTCCTGGTAAGTCATCATTCCTTCCCTGGTCCTCTTCCCTTCCTCAGGGTCCAGTGCCTTTCTGAAACCAAGGCAACATAGCATATAGGGCTCTGAAGTCATTCTGCATTTTTGTTTTATTATTTATTTATTTTTGGCTGCATTGGGTCTTCGTTGCTGTGCGTGCAGTCTTTCTCTAGTTGTGGTGAGCGGGGGCTACTCTTCATTGTGGTGCGTGGGCTTCTCATTGCGGTGGTTTCTCTTGTTGCGGAGCATGGGCTCTAGGCTCATGGGCTTCAGCAGCTGTGGCATGCAGGCTTCACTAGTTGTGGCTCATGGGCTCTAGAGCGCAGGCTCAGTAGTTGTGGCACATGGATCTTCCCGGAACAGGGCTTGAACCCTTGCCCCCTGCATTGGCAGGCGGATTCTTAACCACTGCACCACCACGGAAGCCCCATTCTGAGTTTGAATCCTGAAATGAATTAGCTCTATGACCTCAAACAGCTCTCTATGCTCAGTTTATTTTTCTGTGAAGTGGAGATTAAAAATGATCACTATCGGGTGTCCCTGGTGGCGCAGTGGTTGAGAGTCCGCCTGTCGATGCAGGGGACACGGGTTCATGCCCTGGTCTGGGAAGATCCCACATGCCGCAGAGCGGTTGGGCCCGTGAGCCATGGCCACTGGGCCTGCACATCCGGAGCCTGTGCTCCGCAACGGGAGAAGCTACAACAGTGAGAGGCCCGCGTACCGCAAAAAAAAAAAAAAAAAATCACTATCTCACTGAATTGCTGTAAGGACAGTAATGTACCTTAGTGCCCCGCACATTGTGCGCACTTTGTAAACGGCAGGAGGTGGGGTGTCCTCACCACCTCCCGTACACCTCCTCCTGGAAATGGCATGGCAGGTGTAAAGGAAACTATGCCATGGTTCCAAGTCTATCTGGGGACCTGGGGAGTGGGGGGCTCTGACTTTACCACCAAACCTTGGAGAATGTGGATCTGGAGGGAGATGGGAGTGAATTAAGGAAAAAGAAGGAAAAGGAAGTGGAGGAAGAGGAGGAATAACTTCCTGCCCTCTCCTCCTGCCCCCTCAGACTCAGGTGGCCACCAAGAAACAAAAAGTGATTTCTGAGTTTGCACATCTGAGCCAGTTCCTGGAGGAACAGCAGAGCATCCTCTTAGCCCAGTTGGAGAGGCTGGATGGGGACATCTTAAAGCATCGGGATGAGTTTGATGTCCTGGTCACTGGGGAAATCTGCCGGTTTAGCACCCTCATTGAAGAACTGGAGGAGAAGAAGGAGAGGCCAGCAAGGGAGCTCCTGATGGTGAGATCTGAGCCCCGCCCCCGTCCACCTGTGCTCACCTATGATTTGTTGCATCTTTACCTGTCTAAGCCATCTCTTCTTCACTCACACATCCTTGTATCCCAAGTGGAAGATGGGTCACAGGACCAGAAGTTCTGAATTCTAAGAGTCCTTGCTTCCCCAAGAGCTCCCTGGTTGCTTTGCTCTCTGGTCTTGGTCTCTTCATCCTATCCATCAAATAGGGGAGATACTTTGTTTATTTATCTCAAAAATACTTTATTTGTGAGGATCCAACAGTAAAATGCAAGTGAAATTAGCACTCTGAGAAGCATCAAGCACTATATGCGAACAAATGTCAGGTGCTATTTCCGAGGCAAACTATTCTCTGTGTCACCGCCCACCAGCAGGAAGTTCTTCTTCTTCTGTTTCCCTTCCTCACACTGGAGGAGAGATACTGGGGTCCAAATTAGGCATCAGAAAGGCAGCATGATTTAGGCGGACACGTTGGGGACTGAGAAGCTGGAGACATTGGGATGGGACTTGCCTTTGCCTCTAAGGGGCAGGTCACTTCACTGTCTGGATCTTATAAAATGAAGGGGTTGGGCTCTAAGATCCCTGAAGCCTCGTAAACCTGAAAACGCTGTGACTCCATGGATCTGGTATCCTTTTTCTATCTAGGGCTGAGAATATGGTATTTTGTCTTCTCTCGTGGGAGGGAGAAATGGAAACTGAATCCCTGCTTTCTCTCTCTTTCTCCTAGGATATCAGAAGCACTCTAATAAGGTAAGATTTCCTCTTCTCTTTTCCCACATACATAAACATACACGCACCCCATGCTGGTTATTACCACACAAATATACATTCTCACATTAAGGATGACAACTCACATGTAAACTTTCACATACTCAAATGCATTCCCATGTACAGCCAGCTGTAGATACACACCCCTGCATGACACTGCCCAAGAGGGGACAGTGTGGGGAGGGAATGGATCCATCCCAGAGGAATCATGTCTGTCCATGGGAACTGGCACCTCCAAGACAATCAGAAGGTGACCAGCTGAGTCTGGAGGCATCACTAAGAAGGATAATTCCCAGACCCCACCATTTCTGTGCCCCTAGATGTGAAACCAGAAGGTGCCGGAAACCAGAGGCTGTATCCCCTGAGCTGGGCCAGAGGATTCGGGACTTCCCCCAGCAGGCCCTCCCGCTGCGAAAGGAGATGAAGACGTTTCTGGGTAAGCGGACCCCACGAAGCACAGGTGGCTGTGAAGCCTGGATTTAGGAATGGCCTCCATGCCCCGCTGCCTGACGTTTGTGTGACCTTTGACAAGGCTTGCACTCTCCCAGTGCCTTGGTTTCCTTATTTGCAGATCTTTATAAAATCTGCTTATCAGGATGTGACAATGAAGTTAGATAATAAAGGTGAGGATTTCTGGGAAAAAATGTAACTGGTTTGAAAAATAATGAAACAAATAGATCTAACCGCTTGCCATGAAGTGATATATAAGATAATGATTAACAAAATCTGTCATTGTCAATAATTTTAAAAATCCCTAAAAATCCACAATCTGTCATTGTCAGTAATTTTAAAAATCCACATTTGTAATACATGATAAGTTTCTGATGAACATTGTTAATTAATAACCAGCAAGGGTATTTCTCTGTGCCCTGTGGTAGCTGACTTCCCTCCCTCCTCTTTTCCTTGGCTTCCCCTAGTTTGGTCCTCAGAGTTAAATTGCCCCTGTGGGGACCATGACCCCGTTTTCCGGGACAGGGAGTGGTGGAAGGAGAGGGTGTGGAGGGTTTGAAATGAGAGTCAGGAATGTGGCTGCTCGCCAACACTTCCCTCTCCTCCTACGTGACATCACGAATGATGCCACCTAGTTCTAAATGACCCACCCACAAAAATGTCACCTTAGAAGAGCTTTCCCCCAAGTCCACTTCCTACAAGTAAATGGCCTGGCAGTGAAGGAAATTTTACTCTAATCAAAGGCTGACCTTTGACTATCCCCAAAATTATTTCCAAGCAGAACGAGAAATAAATTAACCCACTTATCTGTTCATTAAGTCGATGTTTCTTGAGCATTTCCTGTGTCCTAGGCTCTGTGCAAGGCACTGGTCACTGCCCGCTCAGAGCTAGGCGGTGCGGCTCAAAGTGGGGCTCCCAGCCAGCAGCAGCAGCATCCCCTGGTAACTTGCCAGAAATGCGAATCTCAGCCCCACCCCGGGCCACCTGAATCAAAAACATGTGTGTTTTAGCAAGTGTTCTGGGGACTCTGATGCAAGTTCAAGTTCAGAACCACTGGTCTAGAGGATTCCAGCTTCCATTCCTCTCTTTGTCTCTTCCCTTTTGGGGCCTCAGTTTCCTCATCATTAAATGTTCTATGGTTCGGTAAGACTAATGAAAGCGCATCCTGTTTTATTTCCTCTTTACAGAAAAACTCTGCTTTGAGTTGGATTATGAGCCAGGTAAGCAGCCTCTGTCAGGATGGGAGGGAGTGAGGATTCTAATCTTGGAATGGGCAGATAATTTTGCAGGGTTCTACACTGGGCACTGTAATAGTCAAATACATATATATCACATACATAAATGTACATATACACATAATGTCACACGTGACACTGATATGTGTCACTGCCTTTGTAATGCTTGTGGGAGAACCATGAAGAAGGGACAGGTGCACACACATACCACATCCCTGGCAGGAAGCTCATGTTCTGATCTGCACGTGATGATGGGATAGAAAGATTAAATCAGGATGGGACAACGTCTATCGGGAAGGGCTTCCTGGATGCGTGGAATTTGATCTGGGTTTAGAATCACATTCTTAGAATTGTCAGGAACCCCTACTCTCTCTCAGGTGTTATTATATTTCATAGATGATAGGAGTGCAGCCTGCAGGTAGGAAAGGAATGAAGAATGGACCCCACTCAAGGGCACTGTTCCCAGTCTATCAGCCGAAGACCCTGGGAAGTCACAGAGCTCTTGGCAGGGACTCCTAACTCATGGACATATCTGAATTTATGAATTTGTCCCGATTTATGGATACTAAAAGTATCACTATGCAGGGGTCCGCAGAAGTATTTTTGTTAAAAGGTGATCCTCAGACTCTGTCTGATTTTAGAATTACTGAGGCAGAATGAATAACCCGTGGGTGAGCCAGAGAGTCTGGGTGGAGTGAAGACTGTATAAATGAGTCACAAGTGCCCAGAGAGTGATCATGAAGTTTGGACGGAGGGAAGAATATTTCCACCCTCCGAGATACAGGAGGGGGAGGACGTGATGTGTCAGCAGCAGGAGATCAGAGCAGGCATGCACAGCTTTGGGAGTCAGCCAGTTTGCAGGGAGAAGAAGTGCTTTCCAGGTGAAGACACAACCAGATGAGAGCCCGGATGTCCGAAGTAACGAACTAACCAACACATCCTCTGAAGCAGGCATTAACAAGCACAGGAATCAGCTGCGGATCTTGCTAAAATGCAGATTCCATCTCAGGTGGTTTGGGGTGGAACCTGAGAGTCTGTTACTAACAGGTTTCCAGGTGGTACCCATACTGCAGGTCTTTGTAGGCACTATATACTTTGTTGGTAGTAACGCTAACGCGGGTGTCAAGGCGGGTATTTAGGCCTTTCCTGAAGGTGATAGCATGTCTGCTGACATCTGTGGCCCTTTTGGTTTTCCCCACAGCTCACATCTCTCTAGACCCCTGGACTTCCCACCCGAAGCTCCTCTTGTCTGAGGACCACCAGCAGGCTCGCTTCTCCTATAAATGGCAGAAGTCACCAGACAGCCCCCAGCGTTTCGACCGGGCCACCTGTGTCCTGGCCCATGGTGGCTTCACTGGGGGGAGACACACGTGGGTGGTGAGTGTGGACTTGGCTCCCGGGGGCAGCTGCACTCTGGGTGTGGTCAGTAAGGACATCCGGCGGAAGGGGGAGCTTCGGCTGCGGCCAGAGGAGGGGGTGTGGGCGGTGAGACTGGCTTGGGGCTTCGTCTCGGCCCTGGGCTCCTTCCCCACCCGCCTGGCCCTGGAGGAGCAGCCCCAGCAGGTGCGTGTGTCTGTTGACTACGAGGTGGGCTGGGTGACCTTTGCCAATGCCGTCACTCAGGAACCCATCTACACCTTCACTGCCTCCTTCACCCAGAAGATCTTTCCCTTCTTTGGGCTCTGGGGGCGAGGGTCCAAGTTCTCCCTGAGCTCCCTAGAGGGTGCAGCTAACCTCCCCTAAGCACAGGGTCCAAAGAGAGGGCCCAAGGACTTGACCCTGTCTGGGTCACCTGTAAGATTCAGAACAGTAGTTACTGCTTTAGATGATGTGATAGAGTCAGGACTTTGGCAAGGGACAGGTGGGATGACCTTCAGTCTGATCAAGCCCTTGCCTCAACGACCAGTGGATGGGACTCAGACCACTGCCAGCCCTCCTCACCACCATCCCCACCAGGCACAGAAGTAGCTGTGTAGAGGAAGGCATACCGGATTTGGGGCCAGAAGACTTGGGTTCTAGATCCAGCCTTGTAATCAACGAATTATATGATCTTAAACTAGGCATCTCACTTCTCTTCATCTTGTTTTCTCCCCCCAAAATATTAGAGTTCATTTACTCATATCCTTAAGAAATATTTATTGTGTGCTAATTATGAGCCAAGCAGTATGGTGGCCACTGGTGATATGAAAAGAAAAAGAAAAAAATTTTGTCCTGTATCTAAAGGAGCTCAAGAGAAGAGACGGAGACAAAAGGAGGAAATGATAGCACAGTGTGATGGGCGCTGTGATAGGGGTCTGACCCGGATACTAGGGAAGCCAAGAGGAGGGGCATAACCCATCTTGGAGGTAACAGGAGGTGAGTTGGAGAGGGCTTTCTGGAAAGGATGAGTCTAAAAGATGAGTATAATGAATGACGAAAGGAGGGGAATAAGCCTCTTAGGAAGAAGAGACAGCAGAGAACGAGCTGGATGATCTGTGACCCCTGGGACACTGGGTCACCTCCACTGTCCTCACAAACAGATGTGCTGCCACCCCCACTCTTGACACCACTCAATGCCTCCTGGCTGAGATGAAAATTCAGGGCCTTGGTGGGAAGGGCACAGGGGAAGTATCGCTATAAGCCACAACCCAAGGACCACACTCAACCCCTGGGGAAAAGTGTCTTCCTGATCACCATCTGAGGTTGAGAAGTGAGACGAAAGGAATGAGATGGTGGAAAGGACTGAGTCTCAAATAGCTCAGATGTGGGAGCAGAAATAACACCATCGTAAGCTCTGTGCTGGGTAAAGAAGCCCAGGTGGAGGCAGGGGGTGAACTGCATGACCTGGGACTTTTAGCCCAAAGCACTGGGACTGCTCTAGGGCTGGACAAGAAGTACCATCTGAGGGATGGGGCAGAAGAAGGGAGAGAATTAGGGATTTGTAGATGTTTGGATTTGGGTGGTGAGCCGCGGGGGAGCAGGTTGCATTTGCAGAAGCTGTGGCCACGGGTGGTGTGAAGAAGTTGATTATCCGTGACTCCAGAAATCCCCCTGCCTGGTGTGATTCTGGGACAGGAACAAGCACTAACACGTGGCTGCCTAGAATTTGTAAAATGACTTCCCTCGTCCCAAGGGATTTAAAATCCTATGCATAATAAAAGCATTGTCTTAACATATTTTATTTTCTAGTTCTTATTGGAGGTGTCATTTATTCTGCTTAAACATACCCTTTACTGTCAATCTTTTTAATACTATGTCTGTTGAATCTGCTTGGATGTAAACTAAAATGTTCTATCATCTCCCCACTGAGGTCCCTGGGAGGAGCAAACCATCCAGGTGCAACCTCTAAGGGGTGAGCACAATGTATTGAGGCCCAGGGCTTGAGGTCACCACAAAAGTTCTGTTGTTCATCCTCAGTTTAGCAGGTAGAAAAGACGTGGAGACCAGGAGCCAAGGATCGGAGGGAGGTTCAATTGCTTTCCCTGGGAGTGTTCAGTATTTCATATAAAACTAAAAAAAGACACACACAAGTCCCTAAATAATGCTAAAACATACCCAAAGCCCCCAGACTTGGGATTCCAACAAAGAGTGGATTGTATTTTTCTGTTGATTTTTCGTAGGGTCTTTTCAAATGACTATTAGCCTCTAGGGTATATATGTATGAAGATCCTGGCCTGTTGGAGGTCTTTACATGTATTATGTCACTTAATCTTGGTAACCCCACCAGGTAGCTCCTATTATTATCCACATTTTAAAGTTAAAAAGCTGAGGCCAGGTGAATTTGGGTTACTTCCTCAGCCAGATCAGGCAGCCAGGATTTTGATCCATGTCGGACTTTAGAGTTCTTAACTACTGTGCCGCCCTGTTCAGAAATGTGTGCCTTGGTGTGAATATTTTACTGCTGGCCACACTTCCCATGAGGGGTTTGGATTCAGGAAAAAATGTTATATTTCTTACACTGAGAAGTAAAGCCGCTAGTGAGTGAAAATATTCATGTTGGTCTATCAGCACTTGCTCCCCTCCCAGGGTAATTTTACTTGAAATTCACTTGTTTGGATTGTGGACTCAGCGCAGAGGAAGCGGATAGATCCTAAAACATGATGACCTCAAGATAAGGCAGCTCCGTGAGCCTCCATGCTCTGCTTGTCACAGAGTCTGAACTCGGGGTTCCCTCCCCCAGGGAAGTGCTGAAGTCCAGAACCCCAAGCTCCCAGTCGCCCTCTCCAAGACTCCAAAGGAAACGTGCACACCTGTTGGGACATCCACAGGTTTAGCCGACTTTTTCACAACTTACACTGTAGCAGCTTCTACTACAGGGAATGGAGACTCACTCAAGTTAGTTCAAATATTAAGAAAGTTTATTATAAGATTGGACATGCAAATAAGGAAAATGGGATTTTTCCACTGTTAGGACTCGAGCCTTGTGGGAAGCTCTGGTGGGGTGGTGGGAGTGGTGGGAGATACAAGTAGTTCCCAAAGGAAGAACTGGAGATTTAAAAATGCTAATAATAATAATAAACACAGAGAGAGTTCACTCTGGCCAGTCACTGGAGTAAATATTATTTTATGTATTAACTCATTTAATCCTCACAACAGCCCTATGAGGTAGGTACTATTATTAATAGCCCCGTTTTGTTTTTTAACAGCCCCGTTTTATACATCAGAGAAGTGAGATGTATGGAGGTTGGGTAACTGGTCCCACATGAGCAGCTAGTAAATAGCACAGCGATAATACCCATTAGACACTAGACAGTAGACAGATGGCTTGGCTCCCAAGTCTGTGCTCATGACCATTAAGTCATACTGCCTCTGTACGTCCAAGAACGGTGGGAAGGGGACTTGAGGCCCAAGGCAGCTTAGAGACTGGACTAGCCTGTGGCCACTGAGCAGCGTGGTCAATGACACTTGCTTCAGGACACAGTCACGTGTGTGGCTCTGATCCCCTGTGTTGCTGCTCTTCCTGCCAACCAATGATGCCTTCATCATAGGTCCATTTTGAATTTCTTAGAGAACCTAATTATCATTGTCTTTCTTTGGTAAGACCTTTCTCGGCAGGCCACCTTATAGGCTCCACTGGCCAGCCATCTGCTGCTCAGATGCCCACCCGGCCTGATCATCCGCAGTCACATCAGAAGAGGACACAGGGCCCGGCAGGCACCTGCAGGGTAACTGACCCTCCAGTGGAGACAGACCCTCGGAGCTTGTCAGTGTCCTCCCAGTGCTGGGAGGATGCTTCTGGACCAATTCTCTGTTTGACGTTAACCACAGCTAGGACACAGGAATTGTTAGCTGTCACATCCAGGGGTGCTCTTTCCTTGGCTAATGTCTTATTCTTAGATTTGGGGTCTCACGTTTCTCTGAGACATACAGCTTCCTGCCTAGTCGCTATATCCTTCTTTTTCTGAACATCCACACTAGGCACTTTCTCCTTCCCCTCCCTTAACCCCCCGACTTCCTGTCCCCGATCCATCTGGCAACAAGAGTCCAGACTGGTTTTCCTTAAACACCACTTGTTCCTTTCACTCTTGAATCAAAACCCTTTGATGACTGCCTATGTTTCAGTGTCACTCATCTAACCCTCTGCTTGACTTCTGGTCTTCCCCATTCCCGAATATTCCAGACTGACTGGGTCAGTCTTTTCGTACTGCTACAAACGTGCTGAGGCCTTTTCCTACCTCCGCGCTTTCATCCGTGGAGCTGTCCTGACCTGGATGCTCTCCAGCTTTCTCTCCTGCGTGTCCAATTCCACCCCCACGAAGCCAACCCCGACTTTGCCAGCCTCACTTGTGTCTCTCCTCTGAATCCTCACTGCCCTTAGCAACTAGGACACTTAATAACCCATCACACACTCTCTTGTTATTCCATCTGTGTTTATTCTGGTTCCATAGCTAGATTATAAGCTTTTGGCTGGAGACGTAGAATAAGAAGATGGAATTAACACATTTAAATGTTTCCAACGTGTTAGGCACTGCAGCAGGCATATATAATAACATTTAATTCTTACAACAATCCCAGGCCATGAGTATCATTATCCTCATTTTAGAGGGGGTAGGACTGAGGTGCAGAGAGGCTAAGTAACTTGTACAGGGTTACAGAGGTATTAGGTGTCAGGACTGGGATTGAACTCAAGTCTGACTTGTGAGTTTTTACTCTTTACACCACAATGCAGCCATCTCCTTGTAGTCATGTTTTATTCTTTGTATCCTTCAGTGCCAAGTATACTACTGACCATTTCTGCAAGGGCTCAGTAACACTAGTTAAAGGTCCCCTTTGTTAATCATGGAGCATCAAGAAGGGCCCTTAGGACTTCCCTGGTGGCGCAATGGTTAAGAATCTGCCTGCCAATGCAGGGGACACGGGTTCGAGCCCGGCTCTGGGAAGATCCCACATGCCGCGGAGCAGCTAAGCCTATGCGCCACAACTACTGAGCCTGCGCTCTAGATCCTGAGAGCCAGAACTACTAAAGCCCGCACGCCTAGAGCCCGTGCTCTGCAACAAGAGAAGCCACCGCAATGAATAAGCCCGCGCACCACAACGAAAAGTAGCCCCCACTTGACACAACTAGAGAAAGCCCGCGTGCAACGACGAAGACCCAACGTAGCCGTAAATAAATAAATTTATTAAAAAAGAAAAAAGAAGGGTCCTTATACTTTCTATTAATTTATTCATGCATCCACTTAATAAATTTCACTGGACACCAACTATGAGACTGGCACTGTCCTAAACCCTGGGGACACAAAGACAGTGTATGTCTTTACTCACCCAAAGAAGTGACGCACACGTAATTAATATACAAAGGTATTATTCATTGCTCCATAAAAATTACAACAAATTTAGTGTCTTAAAACAACACAGATTTATTATATCATAGTTTCTATGACATCTATTGCCTCACAGTTTCTGTGGGTCAGAAATTTGGGTTCTCTGCTTAGGGTCTCACAAGGCTGCAATCAAGATGTCAGTTGGGCTGGGTTCTCCTCTCGAGGCTCGACTGGGGAAAAGTCCATTTCCAAGTTCACTTAGGCAGTTGGCAGAATTAATTTTCTTGCAGCTGCAAGACTGAGGGCCTCTGCTTCTTGTTTGCTGAAGGCTGGAGGCTGCTCTCAGCTCCTAGAGGCTGCCTGCTGGCCACAGGACTAACCACGTCATGAATCCAGCAAGGAGAGTTTCAAGAGTGAGCGTGTTAGCAAGGAGGCATTCCATCCATGTAATACAGTCTGCGAAGGGACAGCCCATCCCCTTTGCCATATTCCATTGATTAGAAGCAAGTCACAGGTTCTGCTCACACTCAAAGAGAGGGGATCATACAAAGGCATGAACACCACGAGGGGAGCATCATGGGAGGTCCCTGTAGAGTCTGTCCACCACAAAAGTAATGTAAGCTCCAGGTGCGTTGTACAGACAACCGGTGCTACAGGAGCTCAGAAGGAATATTTCTGCCAACAGACGTGCCAGCTCCATAGGCAGAGGTGGCCTCAGCACTGTGAACTCATGACATCCAGGTACCTGGGTACTCCCATTTTAATATGAGATTGTGAGAGATGGGTGCTACCGTCTGTTCACAGGCAAAACGGAGGTCTTGAATCCCGACTTGTGCAGTGGGAGCCTGGTTCAGGAAAGAGGCTGTGACTATTGTCCATGTATCAGAGGGTCAGGCATCTGATCACAGCTGTGGCATGTTCAGGAGGTGGCAGGCCTGAGGGTGCACTGGGCAGACCTAGTGGGAGGCTGGACAGGTTGGGGGAAGGAGAGCCAGGAGGCTGAGGTGAGTCTGAGACGAGCTGGTCCAGGGATGAACCGGTCAGAGCTACTGAGGATGGCTGGTTAAGTGATTCATTGATTCTTTTCTCTAAGTTGGGATAAATAGCCTCTAACTGCTCTGGAGCACTCCTAGAAACAAAGAAATCCTTCAGTATATTCTGTTCAATCTTCCACTTTCCATGTAGCCTGAAGATGCAAGTTAACGGAGCAGTGGAGCTCCTTGACCGTGAGAAAGCCCATACACACATCTATGTTTGTGTGGGTCTGTGCTGTGTAAGCACATGTGGGAAGGGAGATGGGACGGCTCATACCTGTTCAATAAGTCACTGGCGTCCTAGCAGAGAGAAAGAGAGTGAGAGTCACAACCAGTTCTCAGGTTCCCGTCCCCTCCAATTCCCTCCCCAACCAACTAGTGGATGGCACTCTGGGCTGTCACCTTGAGAACTGGAGAGGGTAGCACCCCTTCTTGTCCAAGGCTGTCATTGTGCAGCCTTGGACAAGCCACCACCACGTGTCACAGAGAAGACTCTCCTTCTTATACCTCCCAGAGGGATGCTACAGGTAGGCTGCCCACTATTTGGGGAGAATCCCAGGCTTCGGGAGGCACCTCAGGGTGTGCACCTTCAGCAGGCTGGCATCCAGTTTCTTAGCCATCCCCTCCAGTTCAGTGACCAGGCTGCTGAGTTGAATCATTGCCCTGGAGATGCCAGGGATTCTGGACGCCTCTGCTGGCATGTCCTCCAGCTGGCCTGGCCGCTGCTGAGGGAGGGCATCCAGCTGTCTCCTGGCTTGGTGTTGACGCTCCAGTTCAGCCTCCAGCCTGTGGGTCCTACAGTCTGCCTGAAACTCCAGAAAAGGGGATCCCTAAGATTCAATGTCAGATGGCTCCCTCTGGACCTTCAGTCTCTGAACGTTCTGAGCGAGAATGCTGATTTCTCGGTCCTCCTCCCCTCATGGCATTGCCTCTGCATGTTATGGGTATTACAGGGGGAGCCGTGTTCCTCAAAAATGAAGGGACACCTCCCCCCGCACCTCACACCCTTGTGAACATCCACAGATGCCATGTCTCACACACACACACACACACACACACACACACACACACACACTCGGCTATATCCTTCCACTGACTTTTTTTTTTTGGCGGTACGCAGGCCTCTCACTGCCGCGGTCCCTCCCGTTGCAGAGCACAGGCTCCGGACGCACAGGCCCAGCAGCCATGGCTCATGGGCCTAGCCGCTCCGAGGCATGTGGGATCTTCCCGGACCGGGGCACGAACCCATGTCCCCTGCATCGGCAGGCAGACTCTCAACCACTGCGCCACCAGGGAAGCCGTTCCACTGACTTTTAACCCCCTTCACGTCATAGGGTGAGGAGAGACCCCACATCAAAGTGAGCAAGCAACAGAAAGGTAGATGGTCAGAGACAGAGAAAGAGACCTATGGTTTGTGGAGTAGTTTTCAGTTGATGGGCTGCTTGTCTCCTTTGATCTTCACCGAGAACCAGGTAGAACACGACTGGCTTTCACTGAACATATAAACCACATGAAGGTCAGAGGGCTTGACTCACCCCAGGTCACTCAGCCAACAAACCCCGAGGCCGAGCCCAGCACTTGTGTTTCCAACCTCCAGGCCCTCCCCCCACAGCAGGCTGCTCCAGACAGACAGATGATCTGACGGGAGTCCTTCCTGGGACTCTGCGAAGCCCACCTGCATAGCCTGCAGTCTCTCCTCCTCCTGAGCCCTGAGCCGCTGGAGCTCGCAGATGTCCTTTCTGAGCTTCCTGATCCTGCGGTTGAGTCGTTCCTAGAGAAACAGACACCCCTGCTGGTCAGACTGGGGGTGAGGGTGGTGCCCGTGGAACACACGGCAGGGAGGGGGTGTCCTGATCCCAGGATGAGGCTAAAGTAAAATTCTGCCTAAAAAGAGGCAGCTTTCTATGCATCATGCTTGGGTTAAGGAACACAAGCGTTTATTTAATGGATAGTGATGGCAAAAAGCAATAGGTAATTTTTAAAAAAGACTTAACTACATAAAAATAACAGATAGTAAGAGAACCTTTTCTACTTGACTTCAGGGTGTTTTTCTCCCGACATCTGAGAGTTATGTGCTGATCACTGGCAACCCTCACTATTTCTCATCAACAAGTGAAGCCAATCTAGAGAGACCTGACTTACAGAGGAGAGGAAAAACCCCTACTCTGGCTAGGAGGGACAAGAACTCTCTATTAGAGCAAATCCACAGCCCAGGAAGGCATGGAACCTCTCTCTAAATCTTAAATCAGTGTCTGGATGGGTCACGGTGTCCTGGAATCTAAGGATATAATGAATCATTTCAGTTTCTAAAACATTTACTTTCAGATTTTGGGTAAACTATGTAGGAAGCAAATATAAAGAAAGCTGATACTGATATCAGCATAAGCCTTTAATGAATCAAAATGGAAGAAAGGCACAGGGTGGGGGATGTCAGCAGAAGAGTCTGGAAATGTTCTTCTTGTAACCCTTGTTACCTTAGTTACAAAATATATTTGCGTACCAGATAAAAGGGTGTACAAAGCCATAGTAATAAAACAGTGTGGTACTGCGACAAGAACAAATAGAAAATGGAAGAAGAGAGAGCTCAGGGACAGACCCACGTTTACAAAAGAATTTAAAAAGAAAAAAAAAGTAAAAAGAAATGAGTCACAGGTATGAAATGTGCAATGTGGAGAATATAGTCAAAAACTGTGTAATATCTTTGTATCGTGACATATTGTAAGTAAACTTATTGTGGTGATCATTTTGAAAGGTATAGAAATATTGAATCACTATGTTGTATAAGAGGAACTCTCATAATATTGCAGGTCAGTTATGCTTCCAAAACAAACAAATGAACAAACATAGAAAAAGAGATCAGATTTGTGGTTACCAGAGGTGGGGAGTGGGAGGACGGGGAACTGGATAAAGGCAGTCACAAAATACAAACTCCCAGTTATAAGATAAATAAGTACTAGGGATGTAATGTACAACATGATAAATATAATTCCCACTGCTATACGTTATATATGAAAGTTGGTAAGAGAGTAAATCTTGAGCTCTCATCACAATAAAAATTGTTTTTCTATTTGTTTAATTTCATATCTATATGAGATAATGGGTGTTCATTAAACTTATTGTAATAATCGTTTCATTATGTATGTAAGTCAAATCATTATGCTGTACACCTTAAACTTACATACTACTGTATGTCAATTATAACTCAATAAAACTGGGAGAAAATAAGATCAAATAAAAATAAAAAGCAATACACAGTTCAGTAAGAGAAGGGACAAAACCTGTAGGAGATGGTGTTGAGAAAACTGGCTTACAACAACAGGGAAAAATAAAGTCAGATCCCTATCCAGAACCATGTATGAAGGCAGACTCTAGCTGGATTAAAGACAGTGTGAAAGGAAAACTACAAAGTTAATAGAAAATAATGTCAAAGAATAAATTTGTGAGCTGGGGGTAGGGAAAAATGTCTTAGATAAACCCCCAAAAGCACAAACCATGAGAGAATGATTTAATTTGATTACCTCAAAATTAAATATCTCTGTTCAATGACAACTCTATGGACAAACCTAACAGAGAAATAACAGACTAAGAGATAATATCTGCAATGTCTAAAACCAACAAGAGACTTATATATAGAATATAAAAGGAAAGCCTAGGGAATTCCCCGGTGGTGCAGTGGTTAGGACTCAGCGTTTTCACTGCCATGGACTGTTTCAATCCCTGGTCGGGGAACTAAGATCCCTCAAGCTGCAAGGCACAGCCTAAATAAATAAGTAAATAAATAAATAAATAAAAGGAAAGCCTAGACATCAATAAGAAGACAGGAACCCAAGAGAAAAATTGGCAAAGAATATGGACAGTTAATTCACAGGCGAGGGGATGCCCAAACTCACCTGTGATTAGAGAAATGGAAAATAATACAATGAAATGTTATTTGACCCCCATCAGAGTAATAAAAATTAGACAACTGGATAACACCTGGGGGAGGTGGGATGTGTGTGGATATAAGGACCACACTGTGGGCTGGTCAGATATGCACTGGCACAGCCCTTCTGGCAACGGTACCGGCCACCTAGGTGTGCTTTCCTCTGTGATCCAGTGATCCTGCTTCTGAGTAAAAATCCCAGAGAATTCCTAGGTTCTAAGAGAACATGTACACTACAGCACTGGTTGTGGTAACAGAGAATTGGAATCACATAAAGTCCATTCCTGGGAAATGGATGGGTAAAATCTGGCAGGTGCCCACTATGGAACACAGTACATGTGTCAGAAAAAATGGACTATGGGACCCACAAAACATGGACTGATCTCAAAAACGTGGTAGAGTGAAAAGCAAGAAATAGCACGAAGCCCATCATATAATTTTGTTAATTCAATATGCAAGCACACAGTGCAGCAATGTGTGTTTTACCAAACTGTCTACAAATAAAAATACAACAAACGCTTTAAGTGGTTGTCCATGGAAGAGGGAGGAATGATGATTAAATGGAACAAACAAAACATGAACAGGATTTGTGGACTAAAGATAAGAGTGTGCTATTGACTGAAGAGCGTGTGTTTCATTAAGTAAATCCTTCTCACCTCAGGTCAAAAAAAATTGGGGTGGGTGGATTTTGTTGTTGTTGGCTGTTTATGGGGAATAGTTCTTCTTTTTGTCATTTTGCCTCATTTTTCTTATAAACTCTTAAAATGTATTGCTTTTGGAAAAGAGGAGTCCCACATCACTGGAGATGTACAGGTAAGGCTAGGGGTGGACGAGATGACTGTGAAAGTTCTTTCTGGCCCTGAGATTCAGAGGGTGAAACCAAGGTCAGGGGGCTGTGGGTGAGACTTCAGCGAGGACATTCAAGTAAACAAACAGAAAACAGAGGAGACAATGATGTCACCAGGAAATTATTATAAAATGTTTCATGTCACTGGTGTTACCTGCAGGCATTTCCTAGCAGACAAGGAATAAAACAGTCATAGAAGGAGGGGGAGGAAGTAAATGGGCATCTTGGATTTCACTCAAGGGCCTCAACGGTGAAGGCGGAGGCTGGAGTGCGGTGGGGAATTGTCTGTGTGAGCACGAAAGTTCAGGTCTCGAAAAGCTCAAACAAGCAAGCAACCTTCACCTTGCTACCCCTTCCATCTACTCTCTCTGTTCTCACAACTACATTTCTTGAAGTAGTTGGTTCTTGCTGTCTTCACGTCCTCGTGGCCCCTTTGCTCCTCAGCATCTGCTTTTGTTTCTCATCATTCTTTTGGAACTGCTCTCTCCAAGGTCGCAGTGATCCCCAGGAAGGAAACCCAGAGGTGACTTCTTCTCAGGCCTCCTCTTCTTGGATGTGATTCTACCCACCCCACTCTCCCGACCTCCCACCCCCGTCCTTCCTTGACCTTCCTGAGGTTGTTTCTTTAACCCTCCTCTTTCTCTAAATGATGTCCTTAATTTCAGGCTTCAGATTTTATCATAATTCCCAAAAGCTCTTTGTCCTAACAGTCAATCCCATGTTTCCAGCTGAGACTTAAGTATCTCCTACTGCCCTACGGACAGCTCAAACTCAGTTAGGAGTAATCAAACTTATCTTCCTCTTCCCCACCCTCTTCCACAATTCACTACTCTTGACCACCATATTTCTGTCCTTGGACTCACCCTTCTGTCTGTCATCCAGCTTGAAACCTCAGTCATATTTTATCTTTTACCTGTGCTACTACTGTCTTCAAAAGTGTTTCTCATTATCAAAGATAAGCCCGAACTCCTTAACCCAATATCCAAGGCCCTCTGTAACCCAATTTACATTTCCTGTGTTACCTCTCTCTACTCCCTCCCTGTTCTCCGCACTAGCCAAACAGAGCTGCTTGTGGTTTCCTGGACACACCCCCAAGCAGCCATGCCTCTTCATGGCTTTTTTTTTTACTTCCTTCTGCCAGGAATGCTATCTATTGCTGCCTGTCAAAGTCAGGTCTGTTCTTAAGATCCGGTTCAAAATGTCAGAGTCCTGTCTTCTGGAGTAGTTTAAAATTTAATGAAGAGTTTAAAGTCAACTACGGAGATTGTGTAAATGAAAAAAGGAAGCAAAGATAACAGCAATAAAAATAATGCATGAAAAACGAGAATAATTCAGATCTATCATTTAAAATATTCAAAATGAGTAAGGTAAAGTCCCTCGTTTTTCAAAAAATATTTATTCATCCATTTTTGCATTAAGGTAATATTTGTGTAAATAAGGTACTCATTAGAATTAGAAAGCAAAATTCTACAAACTTTTATCTTCCTAAAATATTCCTCAGGGGGAAAAAAAGACAAATTGAAATATAGGGAATAGTGCAAGACCTGTTTTGTCTTGATAAATATTTTTTAAAGTCTGTGATTCTATCAGATATCAGATAAAATGTGATTTCACAGTAAAAAAATTGACCGAAAAGGACATTAAGTAGTGAGGAAACATGAGAACATAGCAACATTTAAAATCCTTCTCAAATGGCTTACTAGGACTTCCCTGGTGGTGCAGTGATTAAGAATCCACCTGCCAATGCAGGGGACACAGGTATGATCCCTGGTTGGGGAAGATCCCGCATGCCACGGAGCAGCTAAGCCCATGCACCACAACTACTGAGCCTGCACTCTAGAGCCTGTGAGCCACAACTACTGAAGCCCGCGCCTAGAGCCTGTGCTCTGCAGCAAAGAGAAGCCACCGTAATGAGAAGCCTGCGCACCACTACGAAGAGTAGCTCCCGCTCGCTGCAACTAGAGAAAGCCCACGTGCAGCAATGAAGACCCAACGCAGCCAATAAATAAATAAATAAATATTTAAAAAAGGCTTACAAAACGCATCAAAGAAAAAGTGGTTAACAGGCAAAAAGGTACGTTTCCCCCAATACAGTCACACACACACACAAAAAGAGCAACTTTCAAAATACATGCTCCTTACAGGACAGAAAGTGCCCCAAAATATGGATAAGAATGATATCACCCATTATATTTTATGAGGAAAAACGGTGTTGATGACTAAACCTGACAATGTCCACATGATCGTGCATCTAGAAAATGTCAGGAAATTAAGTTAAAGGATATATGAACTCAGCAAAGACTCTCAGCGGCCATGGCTCACGGGCCCAGCCACTCTGCGGCATGTGGGATCTTCCTGGACCGGGACACGAACCCGTGTCCCCTGCATCGGCAGGCGAACTCTCAACCACTGCGCCACCAGGGAAGCCCCAAAAGTCATAATTCTTAATGTAATCAACAAATTTAATGCAATGCCAATTAAAATTTCAGGGATTCTCCATAAAACTTAGAAACATTATATAAGAAAATCCTTCTGGAGACTTCCCTGGTGGTCTGGTGGTTAAAACTCCTCATCCCCAATGCAGGGGGCCTGGGTTCGATCCCTGGTCAGGGAACTAGATTCCGCATGCCGCAACTAAGAGCCTGCATGCCGCAAGTAAAGATCCCACATGCCACAACAAAGATCCCGCATGCAGCAACAAAGATCCCACGTGCTACAAGTAATACCCAGCAGAGCCAAATAAATAAATTAAATTAAATTAAATTTAGAAAAAAGAAAATCCTTCTGAAAAGACAGTCAGCAAGACCATCAGGTTACAAAAAATTATTATTTGACAAAGATGCTACTAAATTTAAAAATAAACCATAAAGCAATAAATATCAAAACTATATAATAACTTTAGAACAGAAAAAAAAAATCAATGGACTAGAGTAAGAAAAATGCCACTATTATAAGAATTTAATTTATGTCAAACCAAAAAGAACATATAGATGTGAAAAGGACTCACAGAAATGTTTGAGGGACAACTGTATACCAGAATAAAGAAAAAATAACTTTATTGTTTGATAAAGGAGTCATCCTTCACACAACACAGTATATTAAATTCCAAATAAGCCAGGAATTACTTAATCTTTAAAAATGATACAGACCTAATATCTATCTATCTATCACCATACTAGATAAATTTCTGAGTAAGACATGGAGATTTTATTTCTTAAAAAGAATAGAACTGATTCAAGTACAAATTCTTAAAATTTTTGCCCCAAAAATGAAATAAAAAGAAAAGAAATATCGGAATAGGAAAAATGAAGGTTAAACATAATTAGTATAGCTTATTATCCAAAAGATAAACTACTCTGATGCACTCATGTAGAATTTATGCCCTGATTCTAAGGGGAAATGTAGAGTGAGTCTCCATGTGGAGAGAAACCTCACTGCCAGCATAGTAAAACAACTTCAATCATTGTCACACACTTGGAAAACCAGCAAACCACATTGAAAAAAGTGATTGACAACAACATGAGTTGGGCAGTAGGGAAACAGATGTACAAAAAAGACATTGGAAAATTTTCAGTCTTCTGGAGTGCAGTCAGGCAATACATAATTCCTTTAAAAAGGACACAATTTACAATATTTACAATTTAAAATATTTAATTTACAAAATTTAATTCAAAGGAATAGAGGCATGGTGAGAAATCATAAGAAATCTTTATTTCAAAACCATGCTGTCAACATCTACAAACACACTCAGGGTCTCCCATTGTAATCAGTTCTTTGAAAATACCTTCAACTCCCCAGACTTTGGCTGTCCTCAGGCAGCCTCATGAAACTCACTAAATCCCTAGTTTCAAAACTCAAACTGGTGCTCTATGCTGCCTGCCAATTCCACTCAGTTTCACTCGTAGGTTCGCTTTTCCAAACTCTACCGCGGCTTCTCCTCTCTTTTCAAACCTTTCACACCTCCACCTCTACCCGCACTGCTGATGTCCTTCCCTCACATATTATTGAGGAAATATACCCAAACACTCGGGTCCTCTCCCAAACTGCAAGACTCCCTCCCCTTGCAGAGGCCTTCTTCTGTTCCCCACTGTTACAATGGAAGAAGTGTGCCTCCTCCCAGCCCAGCATCCACTCCTCTGCTGCCCATCTTACTGGATAGCTCAACATCATTCAATGCACTCCACCATTGCTTCTTCTTCTTTTTTTTTTTTAATATTTATTTATTTGGCTGCATCAGGTCTTAGTTGCGGCACGCGGGATCTTCCTTGCGGCATGTAGTGTCTTTCGTTGCAGTGGGCTCAGTAGTTGCAGCTCACGGCCTTAGTTGTCCCTCAGCATGTGGGATCTTAGTTCCCTGACCAGGGATCGAACCCTCGTCCCTTGCATTGGAAGGCAGATTCTTAACCACTGGACGACCAGGGAAGTCCTTCTACTGTCACTTCTTAACAGATTCTTCTCTCTTAGCATCTAGAACACCACTCCCCTTGCTTTTCTCCTGCCTTGCTAGTGGCTTGCTTTCAGTCTCCTTTGCTGGGTCCGCCTCCACCTTACATCTAAATGATGGCCTTTCTAAGGACCTTGCCCTGGAACTTCTTTTCTCTCTAGGCTCTCTCCTGAGGATATTGCATCCATTCCCTTGGATTTAAATATTATCTTTATTCTGATGGAACCCTGTCCTAAGTTCTGGGAATACTAACCCAGACTCTCTTTGGAGATCCAGATTTCAAAGCCAGCCACTTAACTAAGATCCTACTTTGATGTTTCTCAACTTGGACTTGACTCGTCCTAAATGAAACTTGATGTTTCATTCAAACCTGTTCTCCCCAGTCCTTATCGTTCCATCATTCATCCAGTTTCTCAAATCAGAAACTCATGAAGTCATCTTTGATTCCCTTCATTCCCTCACCCCACTTTAATCTGTCAGTAAATCCTGGCAATTCACACTCTAATTATAAACTCTTCAAATATAACAAGGCTTTTCCGGATCTGGGGCTCTCAAATCTGTGCTTCCCTTCTGCCCAGTCTTTACATTGGCCACCTTCTCTTTTTCCTGATCTCAGCACCGGTGCCACCTCCTCCATGAGGCCCTCACCAACCACATGGATCACCCATTACTCTCCATCTCAGACTCTTGTTCGTTTTCTTCTTAGCTCATACGAGACTTGTAGTTTGTTTGATTTCGTGTCTGTCTTTCTTATTAAACTGCAAAGTCCCTGGCAGGAGGGATGGCATCTGACTTGTTCATCATTGTACTCCTAGCATGTATGGTAGTTCCTAATACATGTATGGTAGTTCCTAACATGTATGGTAGTTCCTAATGTATGGTAGTTCCTAATGTATGTAACATGTATGGTAGTTCCTAATACACTACAGGAACTTAAGTCTTTCTTAAATGAACAAATATTGTTATTTATTTATTTTAGTTTTCCTGTCATAATTTAAAGGTAAACTTGAGGACAAAGATTATGAATCATATTTATACTTCCTACAATACCTAGCATGGCATCCTATACAAAGCACAGGCCTGAATAAATCATTGAGTGAGTGAATAGATTTTTCCATCTATTCACTGGCCCATCAGCAGGTGGGAGAGCTCTCTCTGCCCTCCTGTGGTACCCTGCACTTAGAGGGAATGATGTTAGAACCAGAGAATTTTGCCTCTTTGGCTTTCTGAGTTATTTCTCTACCTTCCCATGGTCACCCTCAATCTGGACTCCCCAGTTTCTCATCCTGTATTATAACATGCTCAAAAAGTCAAGTATCTAAAAGAAGACTTGGAAATTCATCCTTCATTATTGGATAGAAAGACACCATGGTGAAAATATGTCAATTGTCAGTCCAATCAAATACTAACTGAATTGGGGATGGGGGTAGAGGATAGTTGGGAAAAAAATGCTAAAGCTAACTGGCAAAATAAATATATCTGAATATCCACAAAAATTCTGAAAAATAAGAATATTGTGAGGGTTCCAAGAGCTACCTGACATTAAAACACATTGCAAAGGTACAGTGCTTAAAATGGTTTGACACACAAGCAGGAATGGATAGACGAACAGAACGGAATGGAGAGTCAGGAAAATGTGCAAGTCTATACGTACCCATGGCAGATTAAGAAGTCGGCATTCAAATCAGTGGGGGAACTACGGATTATTCAGTAAATAGTGATAGGAAAAATTGATCAAAATTTGGAAGTTAAGTTATTCTTTCACCAAAATACAGCTTGGATTCTAAGTCCTCCAAAATATATGTTGAAGGATACTCATTACAATATTCCATGAGACCTCAAAACAAAACAATAACCTGGAAATAGCTCAATATCTGCCAATTTATAGTACATTCATAGAATTGGATACCATGCAGGTGTTGAAAAGAATTCATAAGATCTAGATGTACTGATGGGAAAATGGGATAATGTCCAAGATGTATTTTTAGATGATAAAAACGATTTACAGAAAAATATATAGAGAATCCGTGTGTGTGTGTTTTAGAGACTGCATTCATACACACACACACATTTCTGGAAGAATGATACACAAAAATCTAACAGTGGTTACCTCTGGGGACTGAGAATGGGGGAAAGCAGGAAGAAAGCTTTTTAGTTTTGACTTTATACCTTACAGTGTTGTCTGAATGTACTAGTTTGATGATAAAAAAATTTTTAAATAGGATAAAAATAATCTCTATAGAAAGGAAGGAAAGAAAAGATGAAGAAGGAAGAGAGAGAGAGAATCATGTGCTAATTTCCAGGTTTCAATGTATTTACAGGTTAATCATTAGGATATGTAAAACCTGATTATATTTCTAGCCAATTTTCTAGTACTATCAAACAGGGGAACCATACAGTCTTAGTACTAAAAGAGTTTTGCATTATTTAGTCCAACTCCTTCGTGCTACAGATGAGCAAAATGCGAGGAGCTCATGCTTCCTGGGAATCTGACATCGTGTGACCGTATCTCCTCCTAGACTCCTATTAATGCATTGAAACTTTAACATTAGTAGCAAGATAAACACAGAAAAGTGAAGACAAGTGTCCAAAACAGAATAAAGCAGAAGAAACAAAGAAAAGTGTCAGTTACTGAGCCTCTATGATACGTCAGGCATAAAGGACGGGGAGTAGGAAGGAGTAACTCAGGGAGGTGGTGGCAGAGGGATGGCTGTGATGACCCGGCCTTACCTTGTAGTGGCTGATGGCATTTTCAATGGCCAGTTCACAGTGAGACTTGTGTTCAGGGGACACCCGGCATTCCACACACAGAAGACATCTGCTCTCCTCACAGAACCAGCACACCTTCTTCTGGTGGCTGTCGCAGGTATAGCCGGCCCCCAGGACCCCCTCAGAACAGGGCTTCCGGCAGAGGGGGCAGCTGAGGATCCCGGAGGCTGAGGCCTTCTCCAGGTGCTGGGCCAGGCACGCTCGACAGAAGAGGTGTCTGCAGTCAGTGCGCACCGCCTCCTTCAGGCACTCCTGGCAGATGGGGCAGATGCCCTCTTCCCGGCTGTCCTCCCGCAGAGGGAGCATGGCCTCCACCTCACACTGCCAGCCTCCCATCTATAGGGCCTCCTTCCCCACTGGAGCTTTGGACAGCCTGCCACCCTAGACAGTCCAGGTAAGATGGCCCAGCTGGAAGGAGGCGGCCCTGGAGCAGCTCAGAAGACCTGATTCAGCCCTCCAACTGCAGGCAGCTGCCTACTCTCCATCAATAGAACTGTAGCACGGACAACAGAAACCACCATTCTGCAACAAGTATCAGGAATCAATCATCAACTTTGACACACACGCTCTGGTTTCCTTGTCTTTACTAAACTTGAAATCACTCCTTTTCACACACCTGGAGGAAGCAGGTGATTCAAAGACCAGTTTTCCTCTTCAGAGCTTTCTGTGCATATTTTTACAGCTCAAAGTTAAAAGGCCAGAGTATCCTGGTCAGAAGCCAGAGATTCATAAACTTAAAAGTTGAACGTCTTCTCTGATTTGCCCTCAGTTGAGAGAAGCTGGCAGGAGTTTATCAAGTACCACACTGTGATACTTGCAGGCTCGCGGTCACACTCTAAGAATTTGGCTACTGCTGTCAATTACTACCCGACTATTTGCATCAGCATCTCTGTCAGCTGTTCATTCCCCCAACCAGCATCCCTCTCACAGTTATACAGATTCTGCAATGAAAGGGAAAGAGAAGGAGAACAGGACATAGAGCAGTTTGGAGACTTTTTCCCTTCCTTTCAAGCCATCTCCAAAGAAGACTCAAAGAAGAAAGTACTCCCCCATCCCCACTTCACTTAAACACTGCATTCAACACTCAGTCCCTAAGCCTCTTGCCTAGTCCTCCTCCAGAAAAGCTCCCCTGGTATCCTACTTCAATTTCTCTTGCCACAACATCAGGCCATGATCTCATGCTCCAGATCTGGAGAGATGGCCAGCAGGTGAATGGTTTTTAGACCGTGCCGATTATATATGCTCACGCATTAGTAAACATGGGGGAGAGGTGACAAGGCCCATCTTCCCATGGCTGCGTGACTGATCTAGGGGAGGTGCAAGGTGAGATGGACTTTGGCTGGTGAAAGGTGTGGCTTGTTTGCACATGGGGAGGAGGAAAGTCTTGGTGCCTCTGATGTAAGTATGACATGAAGTGAGAGTCAACGCACAGAATGAAGACCTCCCAGAGCCTCCGCCTAGGTACCTCGGGATCCAGGCGTCAGAGAACCACGGCATCTGCTCAGGATACCAGAAAACCAAGTGCCCAGCCACTGTCTTCCAATTTCCCTCCAGTCAGGCTGGTTTCAGCACCAACGCTGCGGTCCCACAGGGGACAACACTAATGAGAGCTGCCAGCTGAGGCTGTATTAAAAGGTGCAACATTCTTGTTCAAATCTCTCTCCATACTATCCTTCCTTAATCCCACTTGACCACTGTCTGCTGTAGGGTTTCTATTAAAAAGTCACTTTCCCCGTAAGTCATAGTTCCTTGGCCTTTTTATCAAAGGGGATGGCTCCCTCGAATCTCAGGGTCACGGGTGGGGTGAGCATCTTCCTCACTCCATACACCACCTCCTAAGCGTGAGGTCCCCAGAGCCAGATAAAAGCCCCTATGTGTGGAGCTCTGGTCGCCCACGCTCTCCCTCTGCCTTGCTGTTCTCCACAGAGCCAATTCCCTTGATTTGCTGAGGATGAGCCATTGAGCTTTGTGATCCACCCATGTCCTGCCACCATCCTGGGTGATTTCAAGGACGATGTAGATGACCATCAACACTGAGGTCTTTCAGCTCATTGACATGCTCACATCCAGCGACCTTTACTTTTGCTGCCCACACTAGTGACCATTCTCTGGTCCTTGTCAGAACAGACTTCACCACCTGACATCACAAATCTAGGCATCGGACTCAACTTACATCTCTCTCCCTAAGCTTCTCACTAACACATCTGTTCATCAGTCTCTAATCCTTGACCCCTCCACATTCCTCATTTGTCACATCTTATGAGATAATATGAGAAAGAAAAATGAGGAGAGATTAAGTAACCTGCCCAAGGCCACAGAGGGGTAAACAGAGAGCTGGGATTCAGATCTGGATCTCTGTCATTTTAGCCCACATGCCTCATCACCACAAAGTGTCACCTGTTCACACCTTTCCTTGCCCTTAGAAGGAGTTAAGTAAAGCCTTAATAAATGGAAAGGTGAATTTTCAGATAGATTGATAACTGGATTCTGGATAGACAGATGAAGAAATTTAGAGTACTGACCATATGGTAATTTCTTTTATAGTTATTTAGGTACTTTTCTTGATTTTCCTACTTTCTTATTGAACAAGTTGAAGTCAAGGACCCACTGTACTTAACACCAATTTAAGAATGATTAAAATATAGGGACTTCCCTGGCGATCCAGTGGTTAGGAGTCTGTACTTTCACTGCCGAGGGCCCCGGATTCAATCCCTGGTTGGGAAACTAAGATCCCACAAGCCACGCAGCATGGCCAAGAAAACAAAACAAAACAAAACGAAAAAAAAAGAATGATTCAAATATAGAAATCATACAAGGATAGACAGATAAATTCAATCATATTTTAAAAGATCTGCATGGGGGAAAAATCTACAAAAACAATGTCAAGAGACAAAGGACCAAATGAAAGCGTAAAAAGAAAACATATTAACAGCTACCATCAAAATCAAAGGGCTAAAAAAAATAAAAAATCAAAGGGCTAATTCCCCTAATGCATAGAGAGCTCTTACAAAAGAAAAAAAAAAAATTAACTACCAAGGATGAAACTGGACAGAGGAAATGAACAGACACTTCATAGGAAAAAATATCTCTAAAACATATGAAAAGATGCTCAGTCTCTCCCACATGAAGAAAACACACATTAAAATGCACTAAAATTAGATGTCTAGATGGCTGGAGAACTGGGGTTGGAGGTTCCCATTGTACCTTTTAAATTTGGAACCAAGTAAGGGTATTATCTATTTAAACAATTACTTACATTTAAAGAAGAATAATAATCAGTGGTTAGAATGAAAGGAATTCTGAACTACCCAAAAGATCTGGATTATGATCCTAATTCTGAGATTTGGAGCTTCATGTTCTGAGACAACCACGACCACAGCCTCCTTGCCAGGAAAGTGGATCAAATGTCACAGCTGGGAATGGAGGTTCTTTATAAATTACAAACCAATGCACAATTGTTAGGGGTTATTATTATTCCCCTGCCTCACAACCTATTCAGCATAGCTCCTTGCACATAGCAGGCCATCGATAGTTTTTGAATGAGTGATTTTACCTAATTTTGCCTACTTCAAAGTATTGGAGCCAGGGGCCCGGTGATTGCATCTTTTCCCTCTCCTTCATCACTTCTTTCCTGGCTCTGCTCGACACTTTCCAGCAGAGAAGCCCTTCTACCTCTTCCTGCAGCTGCTCTAAATTCTCACATCAGTTTAAGTCCAGCTCAACGTCCCAGTTTCCTGCATGAAACTTTCCTAGCTACTCAGTCGTCATCCTTCCGGGGCCTCCACTTACAGTGGGCAGGTTGTTCACTGTTACAAGAGCAGCCAGGAGAGTGGATGAGTCAGAACTGGGACCCAGCCCACAGTCTACTTACCAAGCCATGGGCCTCTGCAGCCAAGAGCATGATTGGCCCTGAGGAAGGGGAGGGGCTTATTCGAATTTGCACAAAGGTGTCAGAGGGACTTGCAGGTCTATATACCTCTCTCCCTTTTATGAACCACCTCCTAATTTATTACCATTACATTTTTTGCCAACTTCCCTGACTTTGGCTCATGCTTAGCTCCGTGAGGGATGGGACTATATCTTCTCATCTTTGCTTACCCTCTGATGCCTTGCCCAATGCTGGGCATCTTAAGCCACTCTTTCAAGTCTCCAACTAAATCCTAGTGATGCTTTCTCAGCCCACATCCAAACTGATGACTCTGAAACATGAGATCGTCAGCAGTCCCTTCCTTGAAATTCTCATCTCTGCTGGCTGTTGGGTTCCCTATCACCTCTCTTACCATTCATTACCAGAGATCCGCTCCCTCCTAGCACAATGAGGTGGAGCTACATGGACTTTGAAGGTAGGTGGGCCAGATTCAGACCTCCACTCCACCACTTTGCAGCTGTTAACCTTAAGCAGGTCCTGTAACCCCCCTGAGCCCCAGGACCATCCAGATCCTTATCTATGGTCTTGATGTACTTACCAAGTTTAAATTCCTGTGCATCCTTGAATGTCTCATCACCACCTCAACTTCAATTCTAAATTATTCTAAATAATTCTAAATTATTCTAACCTGGATTATTTGCGACCTTACCCAAAACAGGCAATAAAAAGTGTCCTTCAGCTGTGTGTTTGGCAGCTCTCAGTGGGCAGTAGGTGGCGTTGTCTCCCAAGACAGGACCTTATTTTCACGTCTCTAGGAGGGAGAATGACTCAGGGCACTGGGACATTTCATTAAAAAATGATAGTTTCAAATCTGGCCTTGACATTCCTCAGAGCAAGGAATACCTGGCGGTGGAAAGTTAGCTCTGAAATATGCAGATCCAGGACGAGGGAGGGAGGAAGGACAAAGGGCCTTCAAACTATGTAAGAGGAAGAGGGGTACAGCCCAGGAGAAACAGCCTGCAGAGCAGCAGAAGGCAGGGACCAAGGAAGAAAGTTCGCCAGTGAAAGATGTCCTGTGGCAGAAATAGCCAAGAATTTTAAAACACAAAATGTAATATTGAACCTTTATCTGCTCCACGATTATGAAAAAGGAGGTAGGGGTGGGGGGAACATGAGCTCAAGATTTGAAACTCAGGAGACATGGAGAATTCAGCAGAGGCCTTAGGAGCTGCTAATGAAAGTAACACGTTCTTGGTGGGACCTCCTGGATTCTACCCAATGGCATGGAGGAAAGTACAGCCTGAAATGTACTGAGGCTGTCATTCACCAGGTTGACAGAGTCCTTATTTTGAGTCCTATAGAACAGCTTCTCCTGAGAAGCACAGCCAAATGGACCTGTATGGATGCTTTGGTTGTAGAGGTTGCAGAAAGGGCTGAATCCACCCTGAGTGGAAAGTGTACAAGTGGATGACTTACCATCAGTACTTGGTTGGACACACCTATTTTCAACAAAAGGATGGAGCTATACAATTAGCAAAATAGGGGAATTTATGAAATTCCAAGCTCACTGAGGCAGGGAGAAGAATGAAAAGGAGCTAGCAAGAGCAGAGCGTGACATTAGGTGAGGTGTTGAGTGAGGGGCAGACAGAAGCGAGACCCCAGCAGAGAGAAGACTTCAGAGACAGGGTCCCTGAGTGGAGCTGGGCTGAGGGAGATGGGGGTAGTGTTGACGCTTTGGAGAAGGAAGAGGGGGTTCTCAAGCAAAATGAGGAAGATGGCCTGGAAGCTCCAGCTTGGCTTCTGCTTATTGCTTTGGCTGTGGTACCCCCTGGTGGATAAAGGAAGTCACTATAGTTGACTGCTCCGGTCCCCTTTTTTTTTTCTTTTTTTAAAACTATTTACCTAGGCATCAGTTCAGCCAGGGTAGACTCTAGAGACCAGTAAGGACTGCCTGGGCCACAATTCACCTAACTCATACCCATGAACCTGGTCACTCTTTCTCCTCTTCCCCACATTCCCACATCCTCCATCTCTCCCCACCCCCCATCCAGCAGGAAAAATTAAGTAATATTACAGTAAGAGGGTGTGAGATTAGACGACAAATCAGACAACAGATCAGACAACAAATCAGACAACGTATCAGACAACAAAGTAGACAACAAATCAGATAACAAATCAGACAACAAATTAGACAACAGGCAGAATGAGGCCCCCGTTCCTAAGTCTTTGGCAAAGACTGGAACCACAGCCACTCAAGGCCTTCTAGCCTTGACAAACTATAACTTAATGTCCAAATCCAATTAAAAGTGTGCATGTTTTGGGACCTCCCTGATGGTCCAGTGGCTAAGACTCCACGCTTCCGCTGCAGGGAGTGTGGATTCGATCCCTGGTGGGGGAACTAAGATCCCCCATGGCCACACGGACATAAAAAAAAAAAAAAAAAATGGGGACTTCCCTGGTGGTGCAGTGGTTAAGAATCTGTCTGCCAATGCAGGAGACATGGGTTCCAGCCCTGGTCCGGGAAGATCCCACATGCCACGGAGCAACTAAGGCCGTGTGCCACAACTACTGAGCCTGCGCTCTAGAGCCCGCGAGCCACAACTACTGAGCCCACGTGCCACAACTACTGAAGCTCACGCGCCTAGAGCCCGTGCTCTGCAACAAGAGAAGCCACTGCAATGAGAAGCCCGCACACTGCAATGAAGACCCAACACAGCCAAAAATAAGTAAATACATTAAATTAAAAAAAAAAAAGTGTGCTTCTGTGGTGAGACCGGGGCTGACTATCCCTCCTTCTGCATTCCACCCTTCCATATATGCCTGTTTTTGAGGGGCTACACTTTAGAAAATTACTCGAGCTCAGATAGCCTGAGCTTCGACATCTCTTAAACAAGCCTCAAATCTTCTTCTAGATATGAGGACCACAGGAAAGGGGGAAGAGGAGATAGTTTCAGCTGAGTGATGAAATGACACCCCCCTCACCACCAATGGAGAGCACCCTCAGAGCAGCATATGGTGAAATTTAGGAATTAACTTCGAAGAGGGGGAGGGGGGGATAGGACTTCTCTGGGGACAAAGAGGACTGTGACTATGAAGAGAAAGCCATCCTAAAGGGGGCTGGATGACTTGACCTGGGGCTGCCCCTCTTTCTCCTCCTTATCTTCCCGCAGCCTCAGTGACCCTGGATGCGGCCTCGGCTCACGCGGATCTCATCATTTCCCAGGATCTGAAGACAGTGACGTTGGACCAGGCTTCTCAAAGCGGCTGGACTGAGCCCACCGACCCTGAGCGCTTCCATGCGTTCCGCTGTGTCCTTGGGCTTGCCAGGCTTCTCCTCCGGCTGCCAGGCCTGGGAGGCGGAGCTCCAAGGGCCCGGGGGCGGGGGCTGCGTGGTGGGCGTGGCCTCAGAGCCAGTACCACGGAGGGGCATGCTGGCGTTGGAGCCCTTAACCGGCTTCTGGGCGCTGCGCATCGCAGGCTCCGAGTGCCAGGCGCTCACCAAGGCCGGCACCCGGGAGGATCTCTCGGTCTGTCCCAGGAAAGTGGGCGTCCACGTGAGTCACGAATGCGGGGAGGTAGTCTTCTACGACGCCACTACCAGCAACCACATCTACACCTTCCAGGCCTCCTTTCCAGGGCAGGTCTTCCCCTTCTTCCGGCTCTTGTTTCCCGGCACACAGATCACCTTGAGTCCCTAGAGTTGTTCCTTTGCCTTTCTCTCCGTCTCCTCCCCGTTCCTTCCTCTCTTTGGGATATGCTGCAGCTGGCAGGACCAGCTGGACATGGACCGCTGGATGTTGTCTCCCCAGGCGACTCAGTCAGGTCTGCCCCCTCGCCTTCTATCCATTTTGCAAATGAGGACTATCTGTGTATTATTTTATGGTGACCTCCAGGATATATTAAGTGAAAAAAACAAGGTGGAGAACAGTGCACACCGCATGCTACATTTTACCTAAGGAAAGGGGAAATGTAAATATACATTTTGGGGGGCTTATATTTATTTTTTAAGTGGAAGGATAAACCAAAACCTAACAAAAACAGTTACTTGTGGGGGGGGGGAAGGAAAACCAGGTGGAAGAAATGGAAATTAGTCATTTCTAAATGTACTTTGTTTTGTATATTTGGCTTTGGAATCATGTAAATGTTTTACATCACTATAAAACAAAATTAAGTTAAAACAAAATGAAACTAACTTTGTGTGTAGTTGGTAGCTTAAACTCTCGGAAGTTGGTTACTCCTTAGAGAGGAGTTATTTTAGGTGACTTTAAAATGCAGTAATTTAGCTGTATATCCCCAGTGGGATGTAGCCTAATGACAAAAAGAGGTGAAAATAAAACTTAAATTTTTCAGTTATCTTCTGGGTAATAATATTTTTGTTGTTATTCTGAATATATTATATATTATGTACATGTACATATATACACATGTATAATAGGATAAAGAAAATAAGCAATTATGTTAATGTTACCAGGAACCAAGATTTTCAACCTGAAAGATTAGGTTTTCTCTTATGATTATGACATAAAAGAAGAGAAATAAAAACACAGTGATCCCAAATTTGAATTGGAAAATCAGTATAAACTCATGATGTGTTTTCTCTTAAAACATAATAAAATGTATTTCTTAGTTCCCTTCATAAAGAAGGCCTAATATTAATAGCCTATCTGGATACACTGAGCAAAAGCACTGCTTACATCCAGATGGTGATCTTACTATTTCCCACCAAAAAGAAAACGGCTCCTTGTCACATCAGATTGTGAGAAAGCTACTGGGGTCATGTCAAAAATGATTCAGGAGCCAACATGAAGGGTTAAAGATGGGATACTTTGGGCATGAATAAGGATAATAACTGCAATTGATTGAGACACGTCATATATGCAAAAAATTCCATCAGTTCATCATGACAACTAAAAACTAAACTCATTGGTCATTTTTTGGAGAATGCTAGGAAACTATACCACTTTCTGAACACTGGTAAATACTCAGTTTACCAGTACAAATATATCTAAGAATACCAAATGGTTGAGGGACAGTTTTTATTACAAACTCCAGCTAATAAAGGAAGACAGAATGGAAGAATATCATTCTTTTGTAACACCCAATGAAATAATGGACCTATGCAATAATCATCAACAGCTGCTAGAAGCATATGTGAAAAGCCGATGGGGAATCTTACAATGATGAATCAGGCTGACAACACCTGAATGCACTGATCAATCCTAACATCATAAAAAGAAAGACAATCCAACATTATGTGCCTTCCAATGTAATACAACAGGAGGTAATGACTTGATACTTGCCAAAAATGATGAATCTAAAACCCATCACAGTTCTGGATCTACCAGAATCATTTAAAAAACGCTACAGAGATGCAGTCAGCCAATTCCAGTCTGGGAAAATTCACAGGACAAAGGACCAGTTTTCTTCATCAGATAAATTTCCAGAAGAAAAAGGGTTGGGGGGGGGGGGGTGATGAGAGAAAGGGAACCTATAGATTAAAAGAGACTTGACATATCAAAAGAATGCAGTGGTAGACTTGTTTGCATCCTGGTTTGAACAAATTAATTGTAATCTAATGTTTAAAACATGAGACAAATTTTAACATTGACTACATTTATATTAAACCTCTTTAAAAATGAGGTTTTGGTATACTGAAGTTTTTTTTTTTAGGTTCCTCTGGGTCTTAGTTGTGGCACGCGGGATCTTCCTTGTGGCATGCAGACTCTTTAGTTGTGGCATGCATGTGGGATCTAGTTCCCCATCCAGGGAAGTCCCTGAAGTTTTATTAATAAAATATGTCTGAGATTTGCTTAAAAATAACACACTAGGAGGGCTTCCCTTGTGGTGCAGTGGTTGAGAGTCCGCCTGCCAATGTAGGGCACATGGGTTCGTGCCCCGGTCCGGGAAGATCCCACATGCCGCAGAGCGGCTGGGCCCATGAGCCATGGCCGCTGAGCCTGCGCGTCCAGAGCCTGTGCTTCGCAGTGGGAGAGGCCACAACAGTAAGAGGCCCGCCAAAAAAAAAAAAAAAAAAAAAAACACACTGGGAAAAGGGGAAGGATGAATGGGAGGTAATTGATGAAATAAAATTGGTCATGGGTTGATCATTGTTGAAGGGGTTGATGGGTGCACAAGAGTTCATCATATTATTGTCTCTACTTCATGTATGTTTGAATTTTTCCATATGAAAAAAGTTGACACAAAAATTTAAAGAGATCCTGTAAGTGTGGTCTCCCACAGTCAATACTTAGGAGTCAATCTGACTCAGAACCCAAACATCCTTTCAAAGGTGTGAAAAGATTTTGATTCTTACCAAAGATTGGCTTAACCTGGAGGTTAAGAGGATGTATCAATAGTTTCCCTTTCAAAGGCAAACCGTCTGCATTTTCTTCTTCCTCAAAATTAATCTCAAGACCAGATGCATCCTCCTCTCTAACCCTCACCACCACCACCACGCGCAGCAAAAATCTTAATATAATGTTGTCACGTGAGGGATCGAAGTTTGACTCAGAGAAGGACCGCCCCTGTTTCCAGGATGATCCCGAAAAAGTAAAAGGGGCGAGAGGCTTGGAAACCCGAGCCAAGGGGGTGACAAGATGACCTACGGAGAGCAAGACCCAGGATTTGCGCCAGAGTTCAAGATTATTATCGGTTTCCTCCTCTTCGACTCCCTTCAACCGCGGTAGGCGGGTGGGGCGGGCTTCCCGGGCATTTACAGCCGCCCGGTACCAGTTGGGAGATGGCTGGATTACAGGAGGCTTGGCGGGCCGCCCGCCGACCTCTCGGAGGCCGCGCGCCAGTCTCCGCAGTGGGAGGGCCGACCCAGGTGTCCGGCCTGGGAGAGACAACACCCCAGCGCGGATTCCGGGAGCGCGCACTCAGCCCCGGCCGGCTCCCCTATCCTGTTCCCCCGGTCGCCTGCGAGGCGCCGTCGATTATATAAACAGCCGTCATCTGCCTGTTAGGTGACGACTGGGGACACGGGGACCAGGACACACAACCCTCCACGCCCCCAACATTCATTCAGAATCATCCCCGACACAGTCCACATTCGCTATATCCGGTATTCAAAGCCCGAGTCGTTGACGTCACACTATCTCGTAGTTTCCTTTAATTGTATGCAGATTTAGTTTCCTTGCTAGAACAGGGGAGCTTCCCGGACTGATGTATGTTGATTCCATACTTTCTTTCTCCCTCCCCTAACCCCTGACGCTTAGCGCAGATCCTCAGGGAGGTAGTTGATAACATTTACTAAACTGAAACCATCCTCTAATTCCTCTTTCCCACAATGGACGTCTTGGCAATCCCACTCAGTTGTCGTGGACCAGCTTCACCTCACCTCCTCCAGGATGCCTTCCGCAGTCCGGTTCCCGGCTCCTTCTGTTAGGAAGGTGCACACTCCCAAAGTGGTGGCACTGACTTCAGGAGACTGTGAACTTGAGGGCAGAAGCAGCCTCTTACTCATTCTGCCTTCACCCTCCCACCCTTCCTGCACAGTTCTTAGTGAATGAAGGGACACTGTGTGACACGGTTTAAATCTGGGGAGGTCTTCCCCACCGATCCCTGACCTCGAACTGCGACCACTCCCTCTTCTGTCCCTTTCCGAGAGGAGCACTGTTGAATCTTTCAGAAGCTGACAAACCTGAAGAGGGTCCTGGCCACTCACACAGTGATATGGCTGGGAAGTCAAGTGGTCACTGAGGTCGAGGGCCCAGATTTCCATTCTCTAATTCAAGGTGTTTTCTGCTCCTCCACACGCTGATAACAGTACTAACAACAACTTGTTTACAGAGTTTAACAGTTTACCAAATAGTTTTATACACATTACTCCATTTGTTCCTCAAAACCTCTTGAATTAGGTTTCATTACCTCCCCATATTCCAGATACGGCACACTGATGCTCAGACTCAGGTCTGTTAACCCAAAGCACATACAAAAGCCATCTTGAAAAGATAAAATACTATAAAATATATGATAGTGTGGTATAACAAATAATAACCTTTCCATGGTATTGCCTTCTACCTTGACACCCTCAACTCCTGTATTATTTTCTTTGGTCTGCTATAACAAATTGCCACAAACTAGGTGGATTAAAACAAGAAAAACTTTCCTCTCGCAGTTCTGGAAGCTGAATGTCTGAGATCAAGGTGTCAACAGGGCCATGCTCTCTCAGAAGGATCTAAGGAAGAACCTTCCTTGCCCCTTCAAATTCCTGTGTTCGCTGGCAATCCTTGTCCTTCCTTGGCTTTCTACAAGAATCAATCCAGTCTCCCTGCCTCTAGACTTACGCTGCTCAATCCATTCTCCATGACGGAGGCCAAGATAATTCCCCCCCTCCCCAAATTTTATTACAAACATTTTCAAACAGAAGAGTTGGAATATTTTACAGGGGCCACCCAAATGCCCACCACTTAGATTCTATCATTAGCATTTTACTATAATCACTTTATCAAGTGCTTTTTCCATCTATCCGTCCCTTTATCCATCCATCAGTCCATTTTATAGTTTTATGCATTTTCAAGTAAGTTGCAGACATTCAAATGATGTTTAAAAACATAAGCTCATCACGTCAGGACTTGCAGAACTTTCAATGGACTTTCCATGATGCACCCTTTTGTTAAAGGTAAAGCCCAAACACAACTCCGTGTCATGATTGTAAGTGCCTCCAGCCTAATTCCTCCTGCAATGTGCTTCCTACTTTTCACTCTAGTGAGATCAAAAAATTCCCCACTCACCATCTAGTTTGTCACCTCCCTGCCCTGCTCTTCTTGTCCCTCCTCATGAGATTGTCCTCAGCCTCCAGGACCTCAAGTATCCCCTTTCCCAGAAAGCCTTTCCCGATACCCCACCTTCCTTTTACCACATTAGTGTAGATGCACCTCTTCTTGAGCAGGCAACAGTCCCCAGGGCATCCCTCCCTCAATCACTGCACTTAGCTCTATAAATCATAATGATCTGTTTATGTGTCTTTCCCACCTCTGCCCCCAAATGAGAGCTTCCTGAAAAATCATGGCTCCTGCTTTATTTGCTTATTGTCCTTGGCACCTAGATCGGTGTGTGGCATATGTGGGTGGGTCCCCAATAAATATTTGTTGAGTGAATGCATGTTTTGTTTTGTCCCTTCTGACAGCACCTACTGCCTTTGTCCCATCTTCTCCCACACAGCCTGGGTCCAGATCCTCAAGGTAAGATCTCAGAGGCTAAGAATGAAGAAAAGAAACACTGGATGTTATCAATGTCCTCCAGCCAAAGACCCCCAGAAACACACCTGTAGTTGAACAAGTTGGGTTTATTACTCTTGGCATCAAAAGAGAATGCACACCATAGGGAACTGTGGAACATCTCAGTAAGAGAGTGTTAGAACGAAAACCTATGATAGGATTTGGGCTTTGGTTAGGTGATTTGGGGGAGGGTCTGGGGAAGTAGGGATTTGCTCCAGATAGAATGCTGTCAGAAAGCAGGGTAGATTCTATGACTATCTCAGTCAATCCTCTCTACAGGGAGGGGAGACCAGAATGAGGGTAAAGAAGTAACAGCATTTTTTTTTTTTTTGGCCAAGGGAAGGTGTGTTTGGTATTTTGTGGGTGGCATAGTGACTGTTTCTTCATCTGTGCTCGGATAGAATTACGAGCTGGGCTTGCTTTGTCTCATATGATTTCAGAGTGAACTTGTCTGAGGTCATTGTTTTGTAAGATAGTTTATGCCTAATAGAAGAATAACATGGTTTACCTGTGAGTGTCAAGCCAGCTTCTGAACGTCAGAGGCGGCTCTTTTGTTCATTCTCAATGTTTAGGTGGGGAATTGGGCAAAGGATGAATTAGTGGGGCTGGGGCATGTGTGTTTATCTTTGCAGAATCCAGTTCAATGCAAGAAACTTTTCAAATAGAGCGAGGCTTGAGTTTATCTCCAGTGTCCAACCCCCAACTCAGCCATATGATCCCAGGTCACAGGGCTGACACATTCAGCCCTTACGGTCATCAGCCCCATGGCCATGGGAGGGGACTGGTAACCGCTGGCACTGGTGAAGCTGAGTCCTGATTAGGGAGGGGCCAGCTGCCTTGGCTGGCCTTGGCTGCGACCTCTCCCGACATCCTTCATTCTCCCAGGACAGAGACTCTGCAGCTTGTTTCCTTGGCCTGGCTGTTTTTGCTTGTCATCCTGCCTGGTATCATAGCCTCACAGTTACTCCCCTACCTATTCATTTGAGCCCTGAGGAAAACTTATCAGACATGAATTTTTTGTTGGTTTTGTGACAGTGGCCTCTGACCAGACAGGTTGAACTCCCTGGACCCCAAGAGCCTTGTTGTCTCTGCTCCCTGTCTTTTGATGATCTCACTCATGCCATCAGTTTCTGGTATCCAGTGACTCACTGCAGATGCCTGGTACCTGAGTTCTCTGGGGATACTCTCTAAGGACAGGCAGGCATGAGGCTGTGACCTTGCCTCCTTCGGTCCACTGCTCCTGTCTGTTAGTGAGTCCTCTTCCCCCACAGATCCCTTAACATCTCCTTCCAAACAACAGCTATGATGCTGCTGCCTCCCGCCTCCTGCCTTCTTGATGCCTTTCTGCCAAAGATGGCACCTCTCCTGTTAAATGTTCCCCGCTTTCGCTTTCACTTCCCTTTGTCCTGCTCTGATGCTTGTTCCTTCTCTTCCTTCAGGCTCAATTCTGGTTTTTACCAGTTGTGCTTGCTTGCTGTAAGACTGAACAGATTAAGTCTCTGGGATTCAGTTTTTGCATCTGTAAACTGTGGGTAATGATAATTACCTCTTACTATTGTTGTGTGATTTAGTTTTTTTTTTTTAACTACACATGTAATTAATGTATACATTCACTTGTAAAGAATTTAAACCAGACCGGTAGAATGAAAGTCTCCTTTAGTCAGTGTCCCCCTAGATCCTAGTTAGATGTGGTCCTTCAGGACATTTTTCTGTGTGAATGTGTGTGTATATATTTTTAAAACAGGTATAAAGTGAGGATGGTGGGGATGGTGAGGATATCTGTTTGTGGACCAAATGAGGTTGATGGTTAAAAAAAAAAAGCTGTGTCGGACTTCCCAGGTGGCGCAGTGGTTGAGAGTCCGCCGGCCGATGCAGGGGACGCCGATTCGTGCCCCGGTCCGGGAAGATCCCACATGCCGCGGAGCGGCTGCGCCCGTGAGCCACGGCTGCTGAGCCTGCGCATCCGGAGCCTCTGCTCCGCAACAGGAGAGGCCACAACAGTGAGAGGCCCGGGTACCGCAAAAAAAAAAAAAAAAAAAAAAAAAAAAAAAAAAGCTGTGTCTTTGTAAAAGCAAATCAAAAGATCATGCCTAAAATGGAAAAAGCTTGCAGTAATAATATAATCTTGTTTACAGATATGGAGACAAATACCAAAAAGCAAATCAACTAAAAGAGTTGAAAGTGGTGGATATGGGTGGGGCTGTTTTTCTCATTAACTCATTGTTTGCCTTTTCACGTGTAGGTATAACTTCGATCACACTCCCCCAAAACAGCCTGTGTTCTGTGTTCCTTGTTTTTTTCCCCTCAGACCAGTTCACACACTTCCTTCTTCCTCCTCCTCTCCATTCCCATGCTCCAGCCTTGTACAGCCCTCGTGGTCTCCCTCCCCACTCTGGTCCATTCTCCACCTGCAGCCAGAACAGCCTCTGTAACGTGCTTCATCAGGGTGTGTTTCTCCCCACTTAAAAATTCTCTGAAAACAAACTAGTGGTTACCAGTGGGGAGTAGGGAAGAGGGAAGGACAAGATAGGGGTAGGGGGTTCAGAGGTACAAACTGTTATGTATAAAATAAATAAGCTACAAGGATACATTGTACAGGGATTGTAGCCAATATTTTATAATAACTATAAATGGAGTATAACCTTTAAACATTGTGACTCACAGTGTTGTACACCCTTAATATATATAATATTGTACATCAACTCTATCTCAATTTTTTAAAAAGTAAAGAAAAATTGTCTCTGAGACCCACCTAGGAGAGCAGGGTTAATATTAAGCCGTTTGCATGGCAAGCTCCATGTCCCTCTCAGCTCCAGCCCCAGGCACAAAAACATCAGTACCATATACAACATCAAGGTTAACTACCTACCTTTCTCCAGACGCACCTTGTTCTCTTGGGCTTCCCTGGCTCTGTACTCCCTGTTCCCTCTGACCAAAACTTCCCTGTGTGTCTTTAATATGGATCATAACTCATAGTGCAAAATATCTTGCACTTTTATAAATTTTTTAATTAATTTTTATTGGAGTGTAGTTACCATGTTGTGTTAGTTTCTGCTGTACAGCAGAGTGAATCAGTAATACATATACATATATCCACTCTTTTTTAGATTCTATCCCCATATAGGCCATTGCAGAGTATTGAGTAGAGTTCCCTGTGCTAAGCAGTAGGCCTTTATTAGTTATCTATTTTCTATATAGTAGTGTGTATATGTCATTCCCAGTCACCCAATTTATTCCTCCACCCTTTTTCTCCCTGATAACCAGAAGTTTGTTTTCTACATCTGTAACTCTATTTCTGTTTTGTAAATAAGTTCATTTGTACCATTTTCTTTTAGATTCCACATATAAGCGATATCATGTATTTGGGTCCATCCATGTTGCTGCAAATGTCATTATTTCACTTTTTTTATGGCTGAGTAATATTTTATTGTAAATTTGTACCACATCTTCTTTATCCATTCTTCCATCAATGGACATTTAGGTTGCTTCCATGTCCTGGCTATTGCAAATAATGCTGCAATAAAATTGGGGTGCATGTATCTTTTCAAATTATGCTTTTCTCCAGATATATGCCCAAGAGTGGGATCATATGGTAGCTCTATTTTACCTTGCACTTTTATTTTATTTTATTATTTTATTTTTCTGGCCACACCACATGGCATGTGGGATCTTAGTTCCCAAACTAGAGATTGAACCCATGCCCCCTGCAGTGGAAGCATGGAGTCTTAACCACAAGACCGCCAGGGAAGTCCCCTGTCTTGCACTTTTAAGCTATGGGTCTTAGAGAGCTTCACAAGTCACTCCAAAGAGGTCTTCCACATCCTTTTTAACAGCTACATGAATTGCATTAGATAATGTATGTGAAACTGCTTTGCATGCTATCTGGCACATAGAAATTCTCAATGAATGTTTCTTTACTTCACTTAAGTTCCTATTACTCCAGCATAATGGAGCACTCTCACTTTCCCTTAACTGTATAGTTGTGAGATCCCTCATCAACCCTGACAAGAGCTGTGCAGTGGTATTTTTTTTGTCTTTCAGTACCTGGTTTATTTTACTTATCATAATGTCCTCTAGCTTCATTTATGTTGTCACAAATGGCAAGATTTTCTTCTTTTTTATGGATGAACAACATATATTCTTTATCCACTCGTCTATTGACAGACACTTAGGTTGTATCCATATCTTAGCTATTGTGAATAGTGTTGAATGTGATGAAGCTATCTCTTCAAGATATGGATTTCCTTTCCTCTGGATATATAACCAGAAAGGGGATTGCTAGATTGTATGATAGTTCTATTTTCAATTTTTTGAGGAACCTCCATAATATTTTCCATAGTGGCTGTACCAGATTACATCCCCACCAACAGGGTTCTCTTTTCTCCACATCTTTCCCATCACTTATCTCTTGCCCTTTTTTTTTTTTTTTTTTTGCCTCACCCTGTGGCTTGTAGGATCTTAATTCCCCCACCAGGGATCGAACCTGGCTCCCCTGCAGTGGAAGCACAGAGTCCTAACCACTGGACTACCAGGGAATTCCCTTGTCTTTTTTGTTTTCTTTTTAAATTTATTTTATTTATTTACTTTTGGCTGTGTTGGGTCTTCATTGCTGCACGTAGGCTTTCTCTAGTTGCGGTGAGCAGGGTCTACTCTTTGTTGCAGTGTGCGGGCTTCTCACTGCGGTGGCTTCTCTTTGTTTATGCAATGGTTTTAAATAGATCGTGAATTAAAAGTTACTGATCTCCATCCAATTCCCCTCATATCCCTCCTTTGTTCTCTTTTAACCCACTCAACTCCTTGGAGCTCTCCCAGACACTGTGTTGGCTTGCCTATGCCTCAAAGGCCCTCTCCCACCCGCCCTCTCTCCATCCACTGGGGAAATATTTCCCTTCTTTAGAGACCAGACTGTATCACTTCTCGTGTGAAAGCTGCTCTCCCCCAGAGAAGAACCCTCAGTCATCTGGGCTGCCTTCCTGTCCCATTTGTACTGCTCACATTACTCCTCAATTAGCTCAGCCTTTTAAAAAAATATATTTATTTATTTATTTTTGGCTGCGTTGGGCCTTCGTTGCAGTGCACAGGCTTCTCATTGCGGTGGCTTCTCTTGCTGTGGAGCACCGGCTCTAGGCTCTCTGGCTTCAGTATTTGTGGCTTGTGGGCTCTAGAGCGCAGGCTCAGTAGTTGTGGCACACTGGCTTAGTTGCTCTGCAGCATGTGGGATTTTCCCAGACCAGGGCTCCAACCCGTGTCCCCTACATTGTCAGTCAGATTCTTAACCACTGTGCCACCAGGGAAGTCCCTAGCTCAGCCTTTTGAAGGCAGACTGTCTTAGCATCTTCAGGGCTTAGCACATTGCCTGGCACATAAAAAAGTCCCCATAAATATTTGTTGGATAAAAACCTTCAACTTCCTGAAAGTCTAATCTCTCTTTTCTATATAATATGCCACATACAGAAGCAGCAGCACTTTTAGTATAAAGGATAAAGGAGACCGTTTAGAGTCTTAGCTGTGTGATTTGGGGCAAGTCACATGACCTCTCTGAGCCTCAGTTTCTTCATCTGTAAAATGGGGGCAAAGATATCTACTTCATGAGGATGAAATAAATTAAAATATATAAAAAGTGCTCTAAAAAGTAACAAGTATTATTATTGTCCCTTCTCCAAACTCATCTCATTTCCAACTTAGTTCTGACAAATCTTCTCCCCAGGTCCAGTCACTTCTGTGAGACCATCTCTCTCCCCTCCATCTCTATTCCCCATTCATTCCTGGTGCTATTGTTTCACTCTCCAGTTCCCTTCATCTAAGTTGATGGGCCCTGTTCTCCACTAATTCCTCCTGTGACTTCTCTGCAGCCTTTGCCTTTCTCCTCTTACGTGTAAATGAATCTTTACAGCTTCCTCGGAGCCATCCCACGAACTTTGGTGGGGTCCTTTTCCTCCACCTCCTGGAAGCCCCTCCCTGTCCTTCCTGCCACACACACCACCCCTGTTGGGGGGCGGTCAGGGGGCCGCCGGCCGTGACCGGTGGATGCCTCTACCAAGCATTGGTTTCAAGACGCTCGCAAAGGTGCTCAGAGATGGGAGATAAAAGGGTGCGAGATGCTAAGCTCTACACAGGGACAGGTTTGATGAGGGAAGCTGCAGAGTCCCCAGGTCCCGAAGTCAGTTTTCCTCCCAGAGCCGCAGGGCAGGGCGGGACTGTGCAGCAGGGGAGTGTTGAGGGAGGGGGAGGAACAAGGAGTACATCTGAGGCTCTGGAGGAAGTCAGAGGGAGAGGCTCCTGAACTAATTGGCAGGCTGGATGCCAGCAGCATGCCAGTGATGTTTTGGCGACAGGTCACCTGGGAAGAGGAAGGGAGGGAGGGACAGTCCATCACGTGGGTCAAGACCTGAGAGGCACGTGGGGCTCTCTCAACAGCTCTCCAGCTCATTAGGCTTTTCTAGGTCACTCCCTGTGTTGCTGTCTCCCTCAAGGGCGCCCCTGCTCTGCCTCACACTTGCTTTCATGTTTCTGACTTGGTCTCTGTGGCTCATAATCCATGTCTCTGACTCTCGTTGTGTCTCTGTGTCTCTGTCCCTGGGAGTCAGGAATCAGGGTTCTAACACTGGGTTGGGAAAAGAAGCCCTTGAATCCCAGTCTTGACTGTGCACCTCGGCAGCCTTGACCTTGGGCAAGCAAGCCTGGGCCCTGGTTTCGTCCCTGTAATTCCCCTGGAGCGGTTAGTGAAATTTTAAAAATAATAAGCTTTAAAGATTATAAATTTCTATATAAACATGAACTATTCTTTTTGGTTCTGTCACTACTCATAATGTCATACGCTTACCTAGGGCTTGATGGAAGAAAGGTTCACATGTTGAGGTATGGGGAAGTCACTCTGGCTAATACATGATTTGCTTGATCATATGTTAACTAGAATAGCCTGTCTTACAGCCTGTCAAGCATGCATCTGCTTTAACCATTAAGGAAAAGAATGCATTTAAAAAACAAAAATGGGGCTTCCCTGGTGGCGCAGTGGTTGAGAATCCCCCTGCCGATGCAGGGGACACGGGTTCATGCCCCAGTCCGGGAAGATCCCACATGCCGTGGAGCAACTAATCCCGTGCACCACAACTACTAAGCCTGCGCTCTAGAGCCCACGAGCCACAACTACTGAAGCCCGCACGCCTAGAGCCCGTGCTCCGCAACAAGAGAAGCCACCGCAATGAGAACCCCACGCACCGCAGAGAAGAGTAGCCCCCACTGGCCGCAACTAGAGAAAGCCCGTGCACAGCAACGAAGACCCAACACAGCCAAAAATAAATAAATAGCAACAAAAAAAAACTTAAGACCCTGCATATCTGGTCTCTGCCTAAGTTTTTATCCACCTTATACCATCTTTACCCACCAGCTCCCCATGCACCAGCTTTGGGTTTTTGTTTGTTTCTTTGGCCATGCTACACAGCTTGTGGGATCTTAGCTCTCCAACCAGGGATTGAACCCATGCCCTTGACGGTGAAAGCGCTGAGACCTAACCACTAGACCGCCAGGGAATTCCCCCAGCTTTGTTTAAATTAGCCCAAATTGTTCTTGCCTTAGAGTCTTTGCAAAGCTCTTCCCTCTGCCTGGAACGCCCTTCCCTCCTCTCTGTGCCTGATGAACTCTTATTCATCTCTCAGGTCTCCTCTTAAATGTCACCTCCTCAGAGAGGCCTTCCTCAGCCCCTCATCTAAATTAGAGGCCCCTGCTATCAGTCTCTGTGCTGGATCTTTATAAAGTTGCCAGATTTAGCAGGTACAAATACAAGACACCTACTTGAAATCTGAATTTCAGATAAATAATGAATCTTTTTTTTAGTATAAGTATGCCCCCAAACATATTTGGAAGATATTTATATTTTTTAAAAATTAATTATTTACCTGAAATTCAAATTTGCTTGTATTTTACCTGGCAACTCTAGATACATGGATTGACTTTATTCCCATTCTATCTGGTTGGACAGTAAAAAACTATTTCTCAGAGATTTTTGCAGCTAGGGTTCTGGACATGAATTAAGTTCGGCCAATTAGATGTGTTTGGGGTTTTTTTTCCAAATTTTAATTATTTATTTTTTGGCTGCATTGGGTTTTCATCGTTGTGCACGGGCTTTCTCTAGTTGCAGCCAGCGGGGGCTACTCTTCGTTGTGGTGCGCGGGCTTCTCATTGCGGTGGCTTCTGTTGTTGCAGAGCACGGGCTCTAGGCGTACGGGCTTCAGTAGTTGAAGCACGTGGGCTCAGTAGTTGTGGCTCACGGGCTCTAGAGAGCAGGCTCAGTAGTTGTGGTGCACGGGCTTAGTTGCTCCGCAGCATGTGGGATCTTCCTAGACCAGGGATCGAACCCATGTCCCCTGCACTGGCAGGTGGATTCTTAACCACTGCACCACTGGGGAAGTCCCAGATGTGTCTGTATGAGATTTGAAAGGCAGAAGTGAAGTGGAAGCCATTTTCCTATAGCAGATGGTCAGGTGGACAATCTCCAATAAACATGAGAAGTGCATGGGAGTAGGACACTTGGGGCAGTGGCTTCTATGCTATCAGTAGCTGCAGCATTTCTCACCTATGGTGATTGACCTTGAAGCCAAGAGTCCAGTTAGGACCTAATGACTTAATTCTCCAGGCCTTTCAATGATTTTCTTGTCAATTACTTCCCTGTGTTAAAGCTCTTGCTACTTAAAGTACCTAGAGTGATTTCTGCTTCCTGTGCTGAGGCCTTCCTGGTACAGTTCTCATCACCCTGTACCTTCCTTCATATCACTGTTTGTATACATTGTGTGATTATTCAGTATCTCTCACCCTCAGACCCTAAGCTGCCTGAGGGCAGTTGTTGTTATGCCCACCATCACACCCCAGTGTGGCTGTGAATGGACCTTGTCATTTGCTCTTCCTATTCCTTGTCAAGCTGGGCCCCGACTCTGGGCATATACTGAGTAGTCAGTTAATACCTTTTTAATTGAAATGAGTGTCCAAGAAACAGGAAGCAATTTGCTCTTGCGCTCTTGAAGGATGAGGTCCACAAAGGCTTCCCCACTTACCAGTTATCTTGGACAAGTTAGGACACCCCCTCTAGGCCTCAATTTTCTTATCTGCAATATAAGGGTTAAAGCCCCTTTCAACTCTAATATTCTACAAATCTCTGTAATATAGGCAGGAATCAGAGTCAAATTAGCTACACTTGGTGCACTGTACAGGTTAACACACTGTTTGTTTGGAAGACTCATCCTCCCTGATGGGGAAATGGGCTGGAAATGACATGCTCATCTTGAATACGTGAAACAGGATGAGAGTTAGAAAAGGAAATGGAAAGAAAAGATGACTAGGACAAAGTGAATGTCTTAAATACATAAATTGGACCATGTAAATTCCCCTCTTAAAGCCCTTCAGTGGCATTGCACTTTGTAGAACAAAACTCAACTTCTTATCCTGGTCCCTAAGGTCCTGCACAGCCTGGCTCTTAGTACCTCTCCAATCTCATTTTAAACCATTCTCATCACACCTCATAGCATGTGATCTTCATCCAGATCTTTCCTACTTCAGGGCCTTTGCACCTGCTGTTCTTGCCTGGAAAGCTCTCCCCCAACTCTTTTTACTGCTGGCTCCCTCTTATCAGTCAGGGCTCAGCTCAAATGTCACCTCCTCAGAGAAGCTTTTTCGAACACCCTTTTAAAAGCAGTGTGCACCTCCTACAGTTAATTCCTTGTATATTACCCACTTTATATTCTCCAAAGCACTTATCACATCTATAGTTATCTTGTTAATTTATTTGTTTACTTGCTTATTAGTTAGTCTTTCTCAATAGGATCTAAATTGCCAGAGGGGGACTTCCCTGGTGGCGCAGTGGTTAAGGATCACCTGCCAATGCAGGGGACATCGGTTTGATCCCTGGTCCAGGAAGATGCCACATGCCACAGAGCAGCTGAGTCCATGCACCACAACTACTGAGCCTGCACTCTAGAGCCCAGGAGCTATAACTACTGAGCCCAGGTGCCGCAACTACTGAAGCCCGCGCACCTAGAGCCCGTGCTCCGCAACAAGAAAAGCCACAGCAATGAGAAGCCTGCACACCGCAAGGAAGAGTTGCCCCCGCTCGCTGCAACTAGTGAAAGCCCGCACGCAGCAATGAAGACCCAACGAAGCCTAAATAAATAAATAAAATTGCCAGAGGAAAGGGACCATGGCTGGCTTGTTCACCACTGTATCCTAACTCCTAGAACAGTGTCTGACATACAGTAGGTGCTTAGTAAATAGCTCTTGAATGATTAAATGAATGGATGAATAAATGCACGGCTCTTAAAGGAACACTGCTAAAGGATGGGGGAATAAGAAGGCTTAGGGAGCACTGAGAAGAGAAGAATGATTAGCAAATGTTTAAGGGGGAATTTAAAGGATAGATAAAGTAATGTCAGTGACATTGATGGGGGGTTGTCAGAAGGAAGGAGAATAAATGAGTATCCAGAATGAACTTGAGGAGGGGCAACATCTTGGAGAAACTGTTAGCCTTAAGCAGGGATTTAAAGGGAGAGGGACAAAGGAGGCTTACAGGAGGGAAAATAAAGTCTCAGAAGAGACGAAGTAATTTTTAAGGGGAAGAGCACAGGATTTGGAGGCAGTAGATCTGCATTTCAGTCCTGGCTCTGCCTCTAACCAGCTGTTTGAGCCCAGGCAAATCCCTTACCGTGCTGGAATCCAACTCCTCACTGTAAAATGGCTGGACTCTCAACCCCGCAGCTGTTAAAAGGTTAAACAAGAGACCAGGCAATAAAGATGACAGTCCTATATAACCTTGGTCACATTTTTGAGCATCAGGATTGTTTGGTTAATCTGGTCAAATCCTCGTCGTCTATCTCTATCTTAAGTTCACCCTTCCTGAAGCTGCCCTGAGCATCAGGGAGTGTTTTACCCAGAGTTCCTGGAGCCCTTGAATAGGAAATATTCCTATTCCTATTCCTAATAGAGCCGTGCTCTATTAGGACTTTCAGTTCTGTTAAAGCACATTGTAAACAGCAGTCTTTTTAAAAAAGAGTCTTTCTGGAAGCAATCGAATTCGAAGAAAATCTTTGGGAAGGGGAAGAGTAAGTGGGAATTGAGAAAGAGTAATGGTCTCCTTCATTTGTGCTTCTTACCCCTGGGCCTCTTTTCCCACTTCCAGTTTTTTCCCCAAAGATGCTTCACATTCTTTGTTCAGGCTTTTTCATTTGTCTCCTGCTCAACCCAACCCATCCTTCATTTATAAGCCACCTCCTCCAGGAAGTCTTCCTGAAATCGTTTTCACTCATTCTCTGATCTGTAAACATAATCCTGCACTCACTCTTCTCCCCTCAGCACACCTTTACAATTTGGTAATGACATATCTTGGTTGATGATAGATATACCTTGTTTGCTTCATCACACTCCCTGATTCAGTAATGGCAGATTTTGGATGATGATAGATATACTTTACCTGCCTTGTCATACTTCCTAAGGGCAGGGACCTTGGCTGGCTTGTCATCAGTCTCCCAAACACCTTTTCATATTTACCTCTCCCTCTCCAAGGCTCCCAAAGACTTGTAGGCTCTTTATTGTTACTTTTTAAAATATTTATTTATTTGGCTGCGCCGGGTCTTAGTTGCGGCACGCGGGATCTAGTTTCCTGGCCAGGGATAGAACCCAGGTCCCCTGCATTGGGAGCACGGAGGTTTACCCACTGGACCACCAGGGAAGTCCCAAGACTTGTAGGCTGTTTAAAAAGATGGGGATGTTACTGATATGGGGGAGAGATAAACTGAAGAATAAACAAAAAGAGAGAAAAAAAGGAAGAGATGGAAAAGAAATGAGGGGATTAGGTATGGCCTTCGCACCTCTAGCATCTCCAGTGCCATGCATGGGTGTTTAGTTGCAACATTCCACAACACCACAAGCAGACATCCTGGAGAGAGCTGGAAAGAGGTGCGAACAGTTATGTGGGAGACACCTATATTAAGAAGATGTGGTGCTACCAGAGAGGCAGGATCCAGTCACGGTCAACTAAAGCAAGCCAAGCCAAGCCAAGCCAAGCCAACACACACTAAAAATCACCTCCACCCACCCAGCTCTCCGGAGATAGAATAAACCCAAGGGGGAATTAGAGGATCAATTGCAGAGTTGATGGAGATTCTGGTGAGGGAGGGAGACAGTCTTGAAAAGTGAGACATTTCCTGGCAACATCTGTTTCCAAATGCCTTTTCCCTGCACTACATGTCCTAAAATCATTAAGTGTGAACTCACAGCAACTACTGCTTAAAAACTGAGCTAAAGCATTTTTAGCAGGAATCCTCATCATCTGGTTACAGAACGCAAGTTTCAACTGGATCATGAACTTCTTGAGCCAGACTGAACACCATGTCTCACTTCACATGAGCATTCCCCAGCACTGGGCCTGGCGTCTGCCAGTGAAGAATGACTGTTGATTGAGAAGGATAAGAATATCTGTGTCTGTAATGGACACCAAGGGGGGAAAGAGGTGGGGGGGGATGAATTGGGAGATTGGGATTGACATATATACACTAATATGTATAAAATAGATAACTAATAAGAACCTGCTGTATAAAAAAGAAATAAAACTCAAAAATTTAAAAACAAAAAAAGAATATCTGTATCAGGCATTTAGAAGATCTAAGCAGAGTCAGTCAAAAGACCCTTTCGCGTTGCCCTATTGGTGATGGGCAGTTCAATGACTGGCTATATATTTATTGAGACCGTCTGTGCACCAGTCACGGTTCCAGGTTCAGGGAAAACAGCAGTGACCAGGCTAGGTTCCTGTTCCTATAAAACTACCTTCTGTTGGATAGAAACAGATCAAACCAGATAAAAAGATCATTTCAGATAGTGATAAATACCATTAATCAATATATCTGGGTAAAGAGACAGTGAGCACTTTGGAGGAAAACTACTTGAGATACAGTGGTGAAAGAAGTCCTCTCTGAATATGTTACCTTTGAGTTGAGACCTGAATGAGAAGGTGGAGACAGCCATGGATATTGCTAGAGGAAGGAACATGAGTGCAGAGGCCTGGCGGTAATGTCAGTCTTGTTATGCTCAAGGAACAGAAAATATAAGGCACTGCAGGTAAAGCATAAGGAGCAAAATGGGGAGGGGAAGGTCCACCTGTAACCTCAACATGTAAGACACTGGGTCCCCCCTTGGTTAAACATTGGAATCACCTGGAGAGCTTTTAAAACTCCTGATTCCTGGGACCCATCCCCAGAGATTCTGTTTAATTGATCTGAGGTGTCTCCTGGGCATCAGGAGTTTAAAAGTTCCCCCAATGACTTTAATGTGCAACTAAGGATGTGAACCATCGACTAGGACTTGAAGGTCATAGAAAGGCTCTTGGATTGGTGACGATACAAAGTTCCTGATGAGACTCAGAGGCATTTCTCTGATATTCCAGGCCCAGATCCAGAAAGAACCCAATGTCCAAGAGGCCTTGGGGTGGGGATAGAGCCAAGAAAATGAAGCAGTCCAAAAAAAAAAAAGAGAGAGAGAGAGACAGAGACAGAAGAGGACAGACAAGAAAGCCCAGAGAGGCAGAGAAATCCGAAAAACGTGACAAACTGGAAGGGGCAAAAACAAGTGCATACAGTTCCAAAGGGCCAGAGACTGAGGGAGAAAGGGAAAGCATGTGTATTAGTTTCCTATTTGCTGCTGTAACAAATTATCACAAACTTGTTTGAAATCTGAGAAACAACACACATTTATTATCTTATAGTTCTGTAGTTCAGAAGTCTAAAATAGGATTTACAGGGCTAAAATCAAGCCCTGTCGGCGGGGCTGGATTCCATCTGTAATCCATCTCCTAGCCTTCTCCAGCTTCTAGTGGCCACCCACTTCCTTTGCTCATGACCCCCCATCCTCAGTCTTCAAAGCCAGCAATGTCAGGCTGAGAGATAAGCTTCTATCTCTCTGGTTGTCTTCTTCGGCTTCTGTCCTCCACTTTTTTCTTTTTTTTCTTTGGCTCACCACGCAGCATGTGGGATCTTAGTTCCCCGACCAGGGATCCAACCAGCGCCCCCCTGCAGCGGAAGTGTGGAGTCTTAACTGCTGGACCGCCAGGGAAGTCCCTGTCCTCCACTTTTAAGGACGCTTCGATAATCTAGAATAATCTCCCTACTTTAAACTCAACTGATTAGCAACCGTAATTCCATCTGCAAGCTTAATTCCCATTTGCCATGTCAGGTAACATGTTCACAGGTTCCAGGAATTAGGACATAGACATCTCTGGGGGACCTTTATTCTACCTATCATTACATGGATGTCCATTTTACAAAATAGACTTTGGTCATATCTGAAGTCTTTTTCTTGGATAGCTGTGTGCTTTATGAGCATGGAGCTGGGAGGTTTTTCCAAGATGAGTGTGTTGATTTGTGTACCTTGTTTATCAGGGTGTCATGTTTGAGTGTCTCCCTGATAAGTAGGGGAGAGAAGGATGCCTGGAGGAGTTGCCTAATAACATGCTGCTGCTTCATAAAGACTTACTGTTGTTGTATTGCTGTTCTAATTGACAATAAAACTAATGACAGAGTGTCTCTTTGCATGTGTTCTTTGAGTACGTCTATCTGTCCCTAAATAATCCTGGATGTCCGTCCTAGTGATATTCAGTGTGTATGAGACTATTTGGGCATATCTGTGATTTTGCATTATATGAAAGTATCTGCCTATTTGCGCATTTTGGGGCATTTAGACATTGCTGGATGCACATGCATGTTTGTACAACAGTGTGTGTGATCATAGTTGTAGACATCTGAATGTTTACTTATTCACAACCGCACAGGGGTACCAGACAGAAAGGCCTAGCATGAGAGAGGTGGAGGAACTAGGAAGAAGAGGGAGCAAGGAGGAAGGAAGGAAAGGAGGGAAGAGGAGAGGGAAGGAGGAAAGAGACAGAGAGATGGAGATGAGGGAAGAGGGCATGAGGAAAACTCCGGAAAAAAAAAAATCAGAAAGTAGAAGGGAGTTCTAGGGATCTGAAATTAAAAAGCGGCAGGGTGGAATCACAGCAAGGCCATGAATCAGAAGATCTGGGTATGGCTCCACTTCAGGCCGTTCCCTTACTGTGTGACCTTGACAGTGCCAGGTCTCTGGGCCTCAGTTGACCAAAAGAGTGAAAATAGACAACCTTTGGGTACATGCCAAAGAAGGAGAGAAAGAGAAAAGTGGAAATAAAATCATACACAGGGAAAAGAGAGACAACTAGAAAGAGAGACATAGGAAGAAACAAAGGAGGCCATGGGAGCCAGCCAGAGGTACAGCTGAGAGAGCCCTACGCTGACTCCTTGAGGTGGGGGTGTGGGTGCCTGCTCTCCACCCCTTACCCCACAGCTTCAGTGTCCTCAAGCCCTTAATAGGTAAGGCAGAAAGATGGAGAGGAGAGAGGCCTCTGGAATGACAGCCACGCACCAACACTCAGAGGCCTGCCAAAGCCGCACAAACCAGGATCCCTGCTTCCTGGCCCCAGGCCCCCAGATGTAGGTGTGCCAGCCACCTAGAATGACATACCCTGGCGGTGTGGGCACACATGCCAAAAGCGAGCCGGGGCGCCCTGCCCACCTGTACACAGCAGGCCAAGGGGGAGGCGAGATTCGAGCAATTCGGAGGGGTGACGGGGGCTACCCACCCCACACCTTGATACCTTGCTCCCAGAGCGCCCCCTAGCGAAAACCTCTTTGGCTCGAGACCTAGATGTCCCTTCCACCCTCCTCCAAACCTCACGGGGAAGCGGGAGAACCAGATGGGGTGTTACGCAAGCCCTGATGTTTACCTCCCGCAGGGGCCTCCTCCCTCCCTATAAAGCCTGACGTAGTGAGGAGATTGGCGGAGACAGACTGGTTGAAGAGAGAGGCGATTCCAGGAGAGCGCCAGAAAGCGTCAGAAAGTTAATGTGGGAGGCGGAGAGAGGGGCAGCGACGCAACCAGCAGCAGAGGCGCTCAGCCACCTGAGTAGCCCGAAGGTGGTCGCGACGGTCGCGGAAGGGACGGCGCCCGGACGCTGGCTCCCCATGGAGGCATCCGAGCCGCTGGGCCGGGGACTGGTGCAGCGCCTGGAGCAGCTAGCGACGTGCCCGCTGTGCGGGGGCCTCTTCGAGGACCCGGTGCTCCTGGCGTGTGAGCACAGCTTCTGCCGCGCGTGCCTGGACCGCCGCTGGGGGACCCCGCCGCACCCCGGCCCCGAGGCGCCCCCCACCGCCTGCCCGTGCTGCGGCCGGCCGTGCCCCCGCCGCAGCCTGAGGTCTAACGTGCGGCTGGCGGTGGAAGTGCGGATCAGCCGCGAGCTGCGGGAGAAGCTGGCCGAGCCCGGGGCCCGAACTGGGAAACGCCGAGGGGGCCGCATCCCCACCATGGGCTGCCTGGCCCCGCACGGAGAGGTGAGGCAGGGGTGCGCTTCGCGAGTCTGCAACTGTCGGCCGAAGGCGCCATCCGCGGGCTCCCTGGGGAAGCGGAGAATGTCACCTCCCGAGCTGGGGCCCTTCTCGAAGTTTAGGCAAAAGATGGAGCTGGGGAAAGAAAAGCAGAGGACGAGGGGGCGGCAGCTGTCAAGTGAGAGATGCCGGGAGGGAGTTGACGCTTTGCCCAGAGCGAAGCTGGACGGATGCCTGAGTCTTGGGAGAGGGGCTGGAGGGAAGGGGTTGGGGCACCAGACAGAACAGGAGGAGACCCCTAAGGCCCGGCGAAGAGCGCGGGAACTGGGAGGCTGGGAAAAGACGCCGCTAGGCGCCCCGGAGGCGGAGGCCAGGCGGAGGGGAGGGTGCTGGGTGCCTGGGAGGTTGGTGAGGGAGACCAGAACTCGCCCAGCAGAGAAGCAGGAGGGAGGATGGACGAAAAGCTGGAGTGGAGGGGCGGGGAAGGAGGCGGCTGTCACAAGTTGGGAAGAAGGGAGGGAGGCAGATCCAAAGTCCCCTGCCGTGTCATGGGGTGGGTCCCCGGGCTCCGGCCTGGGCCTTGCTGTGTTGTTATTGTTATCCTCCGCTCCTCCCAGGGCCCCAGGCAGAGGCGGCCACGGGTGGAGGCAAGGTCCGGGAAAACAGACGTTGGGACCTCTGGCTCCTCTCCACATCCCACCCTGATCACCCACCCACCTAGCCTCCCGCGTCCCTCCTGGGCCCTGACTCTTTGGCCGTCAACCAACCCCATTCCCTTGCCGACCCCCAGGCGCCCCGCATTCCCGCCTGGCTTCTCGCCAGCAGCCGAGCTAGTCTCGAGTCTTGCTTCCACCCTTTGAAGTCTACATATACCTAATTAGTCTAGGTGTAATTGGCATAATTAGGCAAATTGCCTTTCCTCTCTCCCCTTCACCACCCTACGGGTCTGCCCCAGTCTTTCCCACTAGACTGCGAAGCCGGAAGAGGGAATCCTAGTATTTGGATGGGGAGCATCCAGCGCCCTCTCCTGGTTCTCATGGTACCCTGCAGGTCTGCTGGGCCTTCTGGGACACATCCAAGTCCAGCTGCTTCCTTGGTCAGGGTAGAGAGACACAGAACAAAGGGCCCTATAAACGACACTGGGCTTTTATGGCAAGAGGGGAAGCAGCTTTATTATAAGAATTTTATAAATGAACTCTTAGCCTAAGGACTCTAAGTATGTGTTTGGTCTGTGTGATGGAGGAGGCGGGGGATGTTTATCTGGGATACACCCTCAGTAAGGTGGATAAGGATGGGGGCCACTGAGAAAGAGAAGGGGGTCGGGCTGGGAGGAAAGAGGGAACGGTGAGGACTCTGGGGGCAAGAAAAAAGCCTGGATGAGGCTGGGGAAGGGGAACTGAGAGGCTTTGCGGCCACGGCAAAAGGGGGAGGACGGTAGGGGTGGAGTTAGGAGGATGAGAAAGTGGTGACTGAGAGGAAGGAAAGGTCATGAAAAGGGAAGGGGGAGAATGAGAGGAAAAGGGAGCACAGGGGATAAAGAGGTGAGATCAGTCAGAGATGCGAGGAGGGACCTCACCAAATCAGACCCAGCTACCTGAGGAGGTGGGGGAAGAGCTCCCCACAGTATGAAGCCCAGAGCTCACATCCATGTTTTTTTCTGCCCACCCCAGGATACGAAGAAGACATGGAGAAGGTGAGTTCCATTTTTACTGTTTTTTCTTTTCCACTATCAGCTGCCACATCCATCTTCTTACAGGAGCCACATCTTTGTCCCCACTCACAGACAGGTTTTGTGGGTGTGGCCTCACCCTTTTCTGCTCCAGAGATGTGAGTGGGATAGAGGTGGGGACATCAGAGGGCAGAGGGTGTCTACCAATTTCCTGACCCTTCTCCCTCATCTATCCAGGTTTGATGCCCCAACTCCCAAGTCATCTAACTCAGAGGACGATCTCCCTGAAGACTACCCAGTGGGCAAAAACATGCTTCATAGACTGATGGGTAAGGAAGGCACAAGGGAGGGAACTAAATGAGAGGCTGTTTTCAGTTTATTCCCTTTTCTCTCTCAAATATGATCAAGTCCTTTTTGATGTCTGTATTAGTTTCCTAGGACTGCCATAGGAAAGCATTGCACACCGAGTGGCTTAAACAATAGAAATTTATTGTCTCATGGTTGTAGAGGCAGAAGTTAAATGATTCTAGAGGTAGAAGTCGAGGTGTCAACAGTGTTGGTTCCTTCTGGGGGCTGAGAGGGAGACTCTGTTCCAGGACTCTCTCCTAGCTTCTGATAGCCTCAGGCCTTCCTTGGCCTGTGGATGGCGTTCTTCCTGTCTTCACAGCATCTTCTCTCTATACACACTTGTCTTTGGGTCCAAATTTCCCCTTTTTATAAGGACACTGGATATATTGGATTGGGGTCCACCCTAATGACCTCATTTTAACTTGATTACCTCTGTAAAGATTCTATTTCCAAATACAGTCAAATTCTGAGGTATTGGGGGGACTTCACAACTTTCGGGGGGGAACACAATTCAACCTATAACAAGGTCTATCCTTCATTCCTCATATTCCAGCTATTCTCTCCTCTTACCTGTTCATACACTCACACAACAGACCCCTGGGGTCAGCTGCTTCTGGGGAATCCCTGCTGCCACCACTTCTCATCACTCCCTTCCAGAAGTCTCCCAGGATTCCCGCGTCTCCTTGCCCCTGAGGCTCTGGGCCTTCTCTGCAGCTTCTGGGGGAGTTCCTTCCATCACTTCCAACGCTGCCCTCTGCCCTTCTTTAAACTGCCTAGAGAAGGTGCTCTGCCCTCTTGGTCACCCACCCAACCCAGATTGCTTCTAGCACCCCTAATCCAGAAATCTTTCCTCAAAGCACCCCATACACACAAGGCCAATGATTAGTTCTTTCTGGTCCCTTTGGCTATCACCACCTTCTCTCTCCTCTGCCCTGCGCTCCCTATAGAAATAGGCCTGTCTACTCCCACCTGTTCCTGCGGGTGGTGGGCTGGTTTCTCAGGATACTTGGATTTCTCCCTCTGGCCCTCCCCTCTATCACGAGCGGTGCTGGTATCTGGTATCAGTCTTCCTCTTTAGCTCCATCTTCTCCATCCTGTTGACCCAGCTCCCACCCCCCCCCCACCCCCGCCCCCGATGCTGCAGATTGAGGTATCAGTCCTCACCCTCCCTAGAAGTCAGACGCGCCTCACTCTGCCGCCAAGCCCGCAAACCCGGGCAACCCCTCCTTCAGTCTCTGCGCTGTGCCCCCTGCCCTGGGCCAGCAGGGTCCTTCTCCAAGTCCAATTCTCCAGAAGGAAGTGGCCCATCAGCGCAGGTTGGGTCTTGCCCAAGCCTGCTCTTCGTACGCCTTCACCCTCTTCGGTCCTACAGCAGCCTTTTGAGCTGCTGTGGGCCTCTTGTGTACCCTCCGCGCATCCTCTCCATCCTATCCCTCCTCTGATTCGGAAAGCCAGCTCACACGGTCCTCCCCCTGCTTTCTCCTCTCCAGCCGACCTGACCCTGGATCCTGGCACCGCCCACCGCCGCTTGCTGGTCTCCGCGGACCGCCGCAGCGTCCGACTGGCCCCACCGGGGACACCCGCACCCCGCGACAGCCCGGGGCGCTTCGATCAGCTCCCGGCGGTGCTGGGCGCGCAGGGCTTCAGGGCTGGCCGCCACTGCTGGGAGGTGGAGATCGCCGACACCGCCTCCCTCGGAGACTCTTCCGGGGAGGATGAGGACGACGGGGAGAGCCGCTATGCCCTGGGCGTGGCCGGGGAGTCGGTGCGACGCAAGGGCAGAGTAGGCCTATGTCCCGCGGAGGCTGTGTGGGCCGTGGAGGATCGCGGCGGCCGCCTGTGGGCGCTCACGGCCCCGGAGCCCACCCCGCTGGGCGGCGCCGGGCCCCAGCCGCGGCGCATCCGCGTGGACTTGCACTGGGAGCGGGGCCGCGTGGCCTTCTACGACGGCTGTTCCCTGGACTTGCTCTTCGCCTTCCAGGCGCCCGGTCCCCTGGGTGAGCGCGTCTTCCCGCTGCTGTGCACCCGCGACCCCCGCGTCCCCCTCTGCCTCGTGCCAGCGGAAGGCTGAGAAGCTCACCCACAACCCTTATTCTGGCTTGGTCAGAAATAAGGCTGCTTCCTCTTGGGCATGGAAATCCTTACTCATTTCAGGCATCATGTCCACGCCCATTGCCGGTGTATTGATAAGCACCCCTCCACCTACATTGTCTGTTTTCTTCCAGATAGTTAGGACCTCAACTGGCCTCCAGTTTCCACATCCATGCCCGAAGCTTAATTCATTCCTGCTCCCCCCACCAAATCTTGGGATGCTTCTCTCCCTTGGTTACCCCAGTACTTCCCAAGGGATCTCTCCCCTTCTATCTTTCCCAGGCCAGAATTGGGGAACAGGTCCTGCCCCATCAGTACTGGTAATTGGCCCATGTTTAATACACAGAGGCCCTGCCGGTCAAACATTTACCTCCCACCCCTGCCTCTCCTCCTGGCAAAGAAGGGCCCAGTGCCCTCTCCACAGGTCTGAGGGTTGGGCTTCCCTGCCTTGTCCATTCTGAGGTTTCTCCTCAAGAGAAACAAAAGCCTCCTCCCCCAAAACAAGAGGCTTGACTCTGGCCTGGGCCTTAGGGCCCTCTTTTTGGGGGAGAAGGGGGCAGGCCAGTTCTGCTCCACCATGGCGGCTTTCTATGCTTACAGCCTTTTCCCATTAAGAACCTTCTTAAAACCTCCCCCCTGCACATACTCACAACAAGCAACCAATGGTGCTACCTCTCCTTTCCTCAACCTGGGAATGGCCCAGACACCCCAAATTCACCCTTGTATATAGCCTCACTTCTTTCCCCATATGTATAAATGGGCCCGTATTTAACACATTTTGTGATGTTGGGTTATTTATTTTGTGCATCTGTGGCAATAAATGAGATCTCAGTGGTGGTATGGATTTGACTGATCTCTGCAACTGTGCATGGCAAGAGGCCTGGAAAATGATATCTAGATCCCAGTAAGGGGTGGGGAAGGCCAGGACATCTGGGCTGGCAGAAACATCAAAGCCTAGGAAGGAAGGGGTGAGAGTACATCTCTTTGCTCCCTCCCTGTTCCTTCCTCTCCCAGGGACCCAGGCCCCTGGGACCGTGTTGGATCTGTCTCCTGAGCTGGAAGACCAAAGGCTGAGGAGATAGTTGGCTCTAAGTGACCAGTCTTGAAGCCAGCTTTGTCAGAAACCCTAGGTCACACAAGAAGGGTGAGGGGAGAGGACATGACTATTTCTTTTTCCATTTCCCATTCTCCCAAGGTGAGAATGACAAAGACCTCTCTCTCTCCTAACTCCTCTTAAGGGCATGACGGGAGTGGGCAGGAGAGGAGGGAAAGGGCTAGGAGCCCTGAGGTCTCACATAAGACCTCACATCCCACAGGCAAAGACTAAGAGTTAGGATGACATAAATACATTAGTGGAAAAGCTCTAAGCCAGGATTAACAAGCATAGCTGGGGCAAGATTGCCTGGAATCTGACTAGGACCCTGGCAGTGAAAGCTGGGGCCATTGGAAACCCAATTTAACTGTTTGGAACTCAAGTAGAGAGTGCAAGGGGCCAAGATAATTAGATCACAGGACAGGTAGTTTGGCAGTGAGAACAAAGGGAAAAGACTGGGACCAAGATGCCTGGATCCCTGAAGAGAGGAGGCAGAAATGAGGGCTGGGGGAGCCCAGAAGCCTGGGTTCTGGAATAGCAGCAAGTCAGAATTCCAGGATCTCTGTCCACCCTCCTCCCTCTCTTCCCTCTATCAGGCAGAGGAGAGGGGAGGAGGGGGCTGGAGAAGGGACCAAACCATGGGTTAAGTCCCCGAGTAGCCACATGAATACATTCAGGGCCAGACAGACACAGGAATGGTGGGGCAGAGAGGAATTTAGTGCTGCATTGGCCCTGGAGGGGGCTGGGAGGGGTCAGGAGGCTGGGGAGGGGTGGTGGGGCTTGGTCCCGGGGTTGCGTGACGCCGTCCTTTGCGGTGGCCCCGTACACAGTGTGTATGACCACAGCCCTCCTCTTCCTCCTCGTCACTCTCCGTGGAGCTCTCGCCAAAGGCCCGAGGTTTCTCATAAATACAGCAGCCTGGATTTGGAGGGAGGAGCCCAGTTAAAAAGGAGGAAGAGATAAGATGGAGCATCAGTTCCATTCCCATTGGATCTCAGTAAAAATCCCTACTTTCACCATTTTCTCCTCCTACCTTCCAGGAACCAACTTCCCCAGGCCCACACCCTGGGACTCAGACACCCAACTCCCTCGTCCTTTCCAGCCAGGAATCCGAAGCTCCACTTCTCCCACCTCAGATTCCTCTTGACTTTAAGCCTTGGCACATCCCAATTCAAGCCTCTCCCTACCTCTGCTCCTCTAACTTTAACCTTCTCTCCCTGATACTGGAGAACCACCAGGACAGCCAGAGGATTGTGAGCATCTGGGGGCTTCAGGAAGGTCAGTGAATGTAAGAAGGCAGAAGACATGCTGAGGGGAGCCAGGACTCCAGGGTTACTGTGGGCCAACAGTTACTCACATTTTGATGAGCGGCGGCCCATGTGTTCGTTGTCCACAGTGTCACTTGTCCATTCCACCTTTTTCTCTGGCTTCCGTTTCCGAAGTTTGATGGTTAGGCTCCGGTTCTCCTGGAACGTTAAGAAGGATGGCCATGCCATACCTAGCTAGTCCCCTCCTATTAACCTTTCCCACTTCCTCCCGGGGGCCTCCTCTCTTCCCTTCCCCCACTCAATCAGGATCAGACATAGTGCCAGAGGAGCTGAGGGCTGAGAGAAGATAAAATAGAACAGATTTTTGGCCTCAGGGAGTCCCTTGAGGAATCATGAAGTATTATTTCCTGTTCTTGGTAACCACTAGTATACAGAGAAGATACAATTCCTAACCTAGGAAAGGTCCCAGCAAATCTTCAAAGGAAAATATAATCCTCGCTGTTTCTCCGTCTTCCTCCCCAAATCATCCTTGGTGGTATTAATACATGGAAATTATTTTCTCAGTCACCAATGCCTAATCTTTGATCTCCCTTTCTTTTTTTCCAGACCCCCTACTCTTTTTCCCATTAAAGAAATAACTCTGTTCTCTCCTCTCTCATCCTCAAGCCAAGCCCTCCCCACCTGTTATCCACCTATTCCCCAGCATCCTGGCATCTCTAGTAACTATTACTCTAAACTCCCTTAGTCCAAGGGTTATTAAACCCAACACAACCTTCTCCCTTTGAAGGCAGCTTAAGTTGTTTTTGCAAAAATGCTACATTTTCCTCTATTTATATCTCTTCTGATTTTTCAAAATACTATCTTCATCTCCCTTTTCTTGTTCCCTCATTCCCTCTGCTTCCTTTTACAATCATTCCTTCAACAAATATTTACTGATAAGTATGGTTCCAGTCAAATTCCCCTGCAGCTGGCCTCCAACCATGCTTTCTCACACAGCCCTTCATTTCCCCCCAGCACATCCCTTGCTCCTTAATCTCCAAATTCCCGTTCTTTCATTACTTATACACACCACCACTCCAAGAAGCATCACCTATATCCTAACTCTATTGCTTGTCTCTTGACCAGCCTTCTGCACCAACTCTGACACACCCCAAATCTCCCAATACCTTGAGATTCTCCCAACCCCAGTTCCTCCCATATCCCCAGGCCCAGCCCCTCCAGCAACTCTCCAAAGCCCTATCCCTTCCCTCCCGGTATCTCCCCAACCCCTAAACAGCACCGCCCCCCGCCTTTCTCACGGGCTCGGTTGTCACGGTAACCGTTGTCTCAGTGACGGTCTCACTCAGCCCGGCCCCTGCCTCCGCCATGGCTAAGGCTGAAGAGAGGGAGGAGGGGAGGAAGGGGGATGAGGCACCCTTCTGTCTTTTCTGTGTCTCTGAGGTCGAAGAGAATCGGTATCGGATTCAGATTAGTAGCCAGGATCCTCCACCTTCTTTTTTCCCCCTCTTCCTGGGCCTCCGCTGCCCCACCCCTGGGGATAACCTGTCCAACCCCACTTCCGGATCTCCGCTTCCGGGTGTGACGCATTCTGTGGTCCCCCTTTTCCCTTCCTGGCTCTAAATGCGTCTAAACTCAAGGTCGCCGGATTAGTTCCGCCGTAATGCGACAGTGCGCAGGCGCCGCAAGAAAGCTACACAACTTTGGCGGAAGGGGCGTCACTGCGATGTGGAAGCAGGGGCGGGGCGATTAAGTGCAGCACGCGCATGCGCCTCAGAGATTGAGCTGGAACCTGCGGTCAAGGAGGGTAGAGTTGGGCTTGCGCCTGCAGACTGGTTACCGCACGTGGTTCAGATGTCCAGTAGCTGAGTCCATCCCACCCCCATCCCTTGGCTGTGTGGGAGCGCCGAGAAAACTAAGGGGCAATAATAATGATCCTACCACGGCCTAGCTTTGTTTTCTTATTGTTTCGTCTGGGAATTAAAGAATCGAGACCTGGGAGCAGTTAGAAACACACTTGATTAAAAATCTGGGTTAGACGTCCCTGGTGGCACAGTGGTTAAGAATCCGCTTGCCAATGCAGGAAACACGAGTTCGAGCCCTCGTCCGGGAAGATCCCACATGCCGCGGAGCAACGAAACCTGTGCACCACAACTACTGAGCCTGCACGCCTACTGAGTTTGCATGCCTAGAGCCCGTGCTCAACAAGAGAAGCCACCGCAATGAGAAGCCCATGCACTGCAACGAAGAGTAGCCCCCGCTCGCTGCAACTAAAGAAAGCCCGAGCGCAGCAACGAAGACCAAACGCAGCCAAAAAGAGCAAAACACATACTGTATGTAGCCAAAAATAAAATTTTAAAAATAAATTTATATTAAAAAAAAGAATCTGGGTTTTAATCCTCGCCCTATGCCTGTAGGTGTTCGAGCAGGGCGCTTAATGCGTCTTCAACTTGGATTTTTTGCTTTCACTGTGCTGTAACTTGAAGATGAAGGCGCATAAAACACTCACACCCTGCGTTTTAGCTCCCAGTCTAGTGGGAAAGACTGGCATAAATACTAACAGAAATATAAGACATTGGAATATTAACATAGATTTAAGTCTCATCTGTGAAACTGAATTTAGTTACATACTGCCTACCCTTGCTCTGGGGTGGAGATGAGTAAGATTAAGCACAGAAATTGTCATAAGTTACAATATAGGCCAGTTTATAAGATAAAAATATGTGTATGTTTCTCAGGGAGCACAAGAGTGGCAAAAAGAGAACAGACAAATGGGTTTTTTAGGTAAAGAAAGCAGCTTACAAAGTCGTAGTTGTGCGCACTGAAGGAAATGCAGTTTAATACTGAAGGGATGTAAGGGGCGTGCCAAATGGTGATTGACAGGTGGGCGTGGTTATATGACGCCCTGTATGCTTTGCTAAGAAACTTGCACTTTATCCAGTCGGTGGAAGGCTTAAAAGCAGGGTAGAAACATGAACAGATTTGTTTTAGATTTCAGGAGTGAGGCAGGAGAACTGTTCAAACATACAGTGGAGAAAACTGCCCTGCCCATCCCTCCACGTTGCTGTGGGATCAAACAAGATAGTGTATGTTAGAGAGCTCGCAATATATAAAGGGCTGCACAATTACAAGATAATCGTTACCATCACCTCTTGGTCGCCATTTAAACCAAGGAATGCAGGAATCAGCATTCCCAGACTGAAATTTGAATGTTTATTGTGTCTGGACTAAGCATTTGCTTCCCTTTTAAGTTTCTGGTTTGAACTGAAAAAAGCAAGATACAACTCAGCATATATAGTAAATCCCATTAAAAAAAAAACACAAATATCTCTGTGGAATGGGATTCCTTTTGATTTTTACTTTTTTCTTTCTGCCTTTCTATATATGAATCTATTACAATGTAAAATATATATAAAAAAAAACACAAATATCTCTGTGGAATGGGATTCCTTTTGATTTTTACTTTTTTCTTTCTGCCTTTCTATATATGAATCTATTACAATGTAAAATATATATACATATATTACATTTATCTCAAGAGCAATAAAAAAAATTTCCAAAGTGTCCACCTGTATCTCTGAGTGTCAGATTGTTTTATTGTCCAGACTTACATATCAACTGAATCTGGTTAAGTTTTCTGTTGAACCTCCCACTATCCAAACTCCCACTCTTTGTTTCCCTAAACTCAGGAACCAAATAGATTTAGATAATGAGGGAGTAATTATAATTGCCTTTTTATATTAACCTCATTCCTGGCTCCATTTTTATGTCCTTGTTTTTTGTTTTATTTATTTTTTTCCCTTTTTCTTTTTGTTGCACTAATTTATATTCTCTTTTTGTAGCTGATATATTTGTTGAAAGGACAAATATATCTCTCTAAGCTAACATAAATTTCTTTTGGAAGAAGACAGATTATAAATAACATACATACGTCTGGCTCTTATAGAAAACTATAACTTTAATAAAGGAAACTCAACTAGGGTAGGAGTACTCTGGGGACAATGGTAATCCCCACATGATGATCTGCTTTTCCTCTGGGAGCAAAACACCGCAATCAGGAGACGGACAAAGGATCTAAGAACCCAGTATCTTTCACCTTCCAAGGAAGAGAAGGAGAGATTGTTGAGTCGCTCAGAAAAAAAATCAAGAGTCTTCCTTCTCCTGGAACCTACAGAGAAAGAAAGGACTTGTTATATTGACCAAACGAAGAGGTTCTAGCAGTGTAAGATAAGACAATCAATGAAATAATCAAGAAAGACTTTCATTTATGACCGTGGAGGACTAGCTCCCCTAAACAACCCTCCACAAATTCAAGACAACTAAAAATGCTGGGATTAAAAATATATCTTGCAAATTATGAAGTATGCCAAGATTTCTTAGGAAAACAAAAAGCACTAGCCATAAAAGAAAAAAGGATAAACTAGACCTCATAAAAGTTAAAAACTTCTGGTCATTAAAAAAAATAAAAAGTTAAGAAAACAAATAGATCAGACTGGGAAAAAAATATTCGCAAAAGGCACATCTAACTATAAATATTTTTAATCCATTGGTGAGAAAGCAAGGAAGTAAAGGCAACCTTCACACTGGCTGAAATGATATAAAACCAGGAATCTAGACAGGTAAGTTAAAAAACTGAAGCCCCTGCTACCATGGTGCCCTTGCTGTTTTGATAGCCACATGGGTGAACTAGAGACAAACCTACAATGTCTGATAGGAGATACTCTGAATAAGTTTGAGACGCCAAAGGGCTACCTCTTTGTATAAAAGGGAACAAGGAAAAAAAAAATCCAACTCTTCAGAAGAGGAATTTGACTGTCTCACAAGGTAGAGGGATAAAAACAAAATCTCCCCTGAGAATTTCTAACCAAAAGCTGGCCTTTACATTGGATTTGCAGTCCAAATTCATACTACTTATGTGCTCCAAAAAACATGAAGCTGAGAATTTATTTAAAGTGATTCTAGCTTGGTAGCACCTCAAGGCACCTGAACAGGAAACACAAATGCTAAGAATACAGCTTTCACCCCAGGCCTCAAAGAATTCTGTAGTCCAAATTCTAAAAAATCTGAGCTTATCATCAAAAATCACAAAAGAAAAGAAGCACCATGAGAGTCAGTAGAAATAACAGATGGCAGCATCAGACCCACAAAAACTGTGGGTATGAGAATTAGCAGACAGAATATAAATATCATGTTTAGTATATTTAAATGTAATATATATTTTAAGAATAAAAGGAACAATTTAAAATATGATTAAAGAAGTGTGAATTATTAAAAATGAGGGGATTTGAAAAATAATCAAGTAGAACTCAAAAAAATTTTTTTAAGTAACAATAATTGAAATAAACTGAAGACAGAATTAGTGAACCGGAAGAAAGACCAGAAGAATTTACCCAGAGGCAGAATAAAAAGAGATGGAAAATATAAAAGACAGGGTGAGAGAAATGGAGGATAGAAGATAAGGTCTAATAAACAACTAATTAATTAGAGCTCCAGAATGTGAGAATTGAGAACATAGGGGAAAGGCAATACTCAATGAGATATGGCTGATAATTTTCCAAGGTTGCTGGAAAAAAAAAATTAATCCTTACTTTCAGAAAGCCCAACAAATCCCAAACACAATAAATAAAAGAAAGCCACATCTTGATATATTGTAGTGAAACTGCAGAACACCAAAGAGAAAGAGGAGTTCTTAAAACTATTCCGTGTTCTTTTAAATCACTCAAGAGTAATTCTCACCAAAGTAAAACTACGTTGAGTGCAGTGGAAGATTCCAACATAACACACTGATCACCAAGCAATACTTGCCTTCTGTATTTTTTTCTTTCCTTTTAAATATCTTAAAAGCTTTAATTCACTGGGTATAAAAAGGATAAGAAAAGTGTAATTTAAAAAAAAAGACCACAAATCTCCCTATTACTTGAACTGTACAGAAATGAGGGATGGGACCAAAGGAAACAACTGTTTATTCAGTACAAAAAGTAAATCGCTGGATTTGTTTAGGTAGCAAACAAACTGAGAAAGGGCGGAGGGGAGGGAAAGGATACGCACTTGCAGTTGGTACAGGTGTAGAAGACGGTCTGCCCTTCATCAGCGGAGCGCATCTGTCTGGTGTGGTATGCCATTCCCTCGTGCCCACATCGAGAGCAGCGCCTGTCAACCTGGGAAGCAACTGGTGGGTTAATAATTCCCCCTACTGATCACAGACATCAGGCTATCACACTCCTCAGACACTGCTGTTTTAAAGACCCCTCTTCCCTCTTAGAATTGGGTACAAAACACTCCAGATCTGTGCAATACCCCCTTCGTTTCTTTCCCACCCTCCTAACGGGGCCAGTCCTCCATGTCACTCACTTACCACGGGTCCCTGGAACTCAGGTCCTTCCTCCATCGACACGGGCATGGCTGTTCCCAGTTTGTGGAACACAAATGAGGTCTTCACAACCTTCGCCTCAAAGTCTGCGCAGGCAGTAAGAGTTGGTTTGGAGAGGGCTGACACCCACAACTCCCTCTCGGTTTGGCCAGGAGGCCTTATATTCTTCCCTTCAGATTTCGACCCAAGACCAAAAGTGCCTGATACCCTGCTTTAGGGTCCCCCTCTTCAATCCAACCGATCTTGAGGTCCTAAAGCCTCTGACCCTTCCACGCTGGGCCCTCTGCCGGGGCCGCTGCGTACGAGCCCCTCACCTCGCACGTTGATGGAGAAGCCACAGCGAGTACACGCGACCGTATCCTGAGCTCCGGGAAGAGGCAGGACCGAGCCGCAATCCGGACAGAAATCCAGGTCAGACTGAAAGCTGGAGCAGGTGCTGGCGAGGTCCATGATGGACGGGTGGTCGAGGGCTGGAAAGGGGACGAGAGTATTAATAAAAGAAAGAGAGTAACTCCCTCCCCACTGATGGGTCCTTCCTATTCTGTCCCTGGACCTAAGCATACAGAACCCGAGCCCTTCTCCCACGCACGCCTTGTGCCTCTGCAACCAAGGAGCCCAAATAACCGGAATTCCAAGCCCGGGTCCGGTACTTCGACTTGGGGGCTTATCTGGCGCTGGCGTGAGGGGCCCGCCAGCTCCGCGGGCTAGAGGACCGGCTCTACGCGGCAGCGGAGCAGTGAGAGCACGGCGGGCTAGAGCGTCGATGCGTCCCGCCTGACGATTGGCTGTGACGTCATAATTAATAGCAAACGTGGTCCCGAGAGCCTGGAGACGGGGAGCAACCTCTCTGAAGGAAAGCTTTAGCGCCGCCTTCAGCCTGGTTCTGTGACGTCGGCTAAGGAAACAGGTGATTGAAGATGTGCCTCCGGTTATTTTTCCCCTCAGGACCCAGTACTGGGGTGTTTATTTTATTGCTCTCGAATTTTAAAGGGACGCAGTCGCGGGGAGCGTTTCTCCTGAAAAATCGTACTAACCTTACTGAATACTAATTTCTTTGGACGAGAGAACTACTGCTTCCTCCGTTCCTGGGTTGATATTTTTCTTTAGCTGCCGGGCAGTGGTTAGAAACAAAGCGAAACATTCTGGGAGTTACAGTTCTAGCGCTCCTTGGACCTCGCAGTCTAAGCAAGGGCTCTCTGCAGAGCCCCTTCTGGCTCGCGTGCTGTGGGGGCTGTTCTGGGCCGTTGGAAGGGGTGAGTCGACTTCTTACGGTGCAGGAAGTGGAGAGGGTGAAGGCGGAGGAGGAACATCTAGTCCTTAGGCACGATAGGAAACAGGGATGAAGTAGGACACTTGGGAAGGGGCTCAGGACCTTGGAGGTGGCGGAGCAGAAGAGGTTGGGACTCCTTCCTCTTTAGATGCCTGCCAGATGAGGGAGGTTAGCATTAGTCAAGGGAGCAACCTTGGGTAGGATTTCAGTAAGACTTGGTCGAGTTTGGCTTTCAGTTGCGGACCCCCTTCCACCTTGTCCCCCGCCTCCCATGGACCAACTCTACTTCATCATCGTCATCCCTTAGGTGGGCAGCTGACATTCCCCTGAACTTTTATAAAGTATGAGGACAAGTATTTTTTAAATCTTGCTATTTTAATTCATCTTTAACCTACCATCTAAAGTATAGAATCTGGGCTTCCCTGATGGCGCAGTGGTTAAGAATCCGCCTGCCAATGCAGGGCACACAGGTTCGAGCCCTTGTGGGGGAAGATCCTACATGCTGTGGAGCAACTAAGCCCGTGTGCCACAACTACTGAAGCTTGCATGCTTAGAGCCCGTGCTCCGCAACAAGAGAAGCCACCGCAATGAGAAGCCCACACACCACATTAAAGAGTAGCCCCCCGCTCGCCGCAACTAGAGAAAGCTCGCGTGCAGCAATGAAGACCCAATGCAGCCAAAATTAAATAAATAAATTATAGAATCTTTTTTAAAAATTTTTTATTTAGTTATTTATGGCTGAGTTGGGTCTTCGTTGCTGTGTGCGGGCTTTCTCTAGTTGCAGCAAGCAGGGGCTACTCTTCGTTGTGGTGCCTTCTCTTGTTGCAGAGCACAGGCTCTAGGCGCGCCGGCTTCAGTAGTTGTGGCGCTCGGGCGTAGCTGCTCCGCGGCATGTGGGATCTTCCCAGACCAGGGATCCAATCCGTATCCCCTGCATTGGCAAGTGGATTCTTAACCACTGCACCACCAGGGAAGTCCCTAAAGTATAGAATCTTGTTGTCCTGAAGGGACAGCTTCTAAATGAATTTCCTGGTTCGCTTTCAGTCCATCCAACCCCGCTCAACCTGATAGTTGTGCTAAGCTCCTTACATATAAAAGTTTTGGAGCCATCACTATTTTCTCCTTTGAAAGAGACAAGCTGTGATCTCTCCTAGAGAGAGGCTTTGATCTACTTCTCTGTGCAATAATGGAAACACTCACAGTAGTGAGGGGATTAAAACTCTTTGAGCAAGCTACTGGAGAGTGACAAGCCTCATAATAATTTGTCCTACAAGGAGAGGTCTGTTGCTGAGCCCGTGATGATAGGCAAGTTTTTATTCTCTCTTCTCTGTGTGTCTTTCTCCTTTGAAAATGGAAATTGAAATCAGCCGTCTTTTCTCGCCAACTTTCCCTTTAAAGTTTGACCAAATTCAGTGAAGATCCACCATGAGTTGAATACTGTCCTAATGCAGTAAAGGAACTAAGCATTATAAGGCATGGCCCTTTCCCAACAAAAGCTCACAATCTGTTCAGTTCGTATTTATTAAGCACATGTGTCAGTCTTGGAGCTGAAGTTGGGGCTGCAAAGCTGAAAACTATGGTCTCTGACCTTAAGGAGTACAAATGAATAATTAGAATGCAATGAAATTACACTTATAGGACAAAATGTGAGAGCCCAGGATAGGCATATAAAACAAATAGGCCTGTATACTACAAAGAGGACTGGTAAATGTTTTAATAAAAAGATACAGTGTCATGGGGAATGTAAGAGAGAAAGATACTCAGATATTATGTGATGAGGATAATCACCAATCAACAAATCATTAATTTTGAGAATTTGGGATTGCAGACTCTAATGTTAAGTACTGTGCTAGATACTATGTACAGAGAAATAAAAGTAAGGTGGTCATATTTTTTAAATCTCAAAATAGGTATATGTAGTCAGGCAAATAAGAATATGCCCAAGAGGTCAGTGAGATCCAGTATTTGTTATCAGATCCTTTCTGATATGATAGATAGATCATTGTATTTGTAGATTGAAAAATTATAGTTCCAACTCTTTATGAGTCTGAATTTCATCATCAAAATGTTAAAAGTGATATATGGATGCAGATAGCACAGTGGAAACCATGATTGATTTTCAAATGAGTTGTAGAAATAAAAAATGTTGTGTTCATATTCATAGCGTGGCAAAAATCACTGTTACATAGAGTAGACTGGAAAGACTTTATAGTCAGGGCTTGACCTGTGGAGGATGGATACCATTTATTTTTTAATTTTTTTAATTTTAATTTAATTTTATTTTTTTGGCTGCATTAGGTCTTTGTTGCTGCACATGGGCTTTCTCTAGTTGTGGTGAGCGGAGCGTTACTCTTTGTTGCAGTGCGCGGGCTTCTCATTGTGGTGCCCTCCTTGTTGTGGAGCACAGGCTCTAGGCACACGGGCTTCAGTAGTTGTGGCAGTGGGCTCAGTATTTGTGGCTCATGGACTCTAGAGCGCAGGCTCAGTAGTTGTGGCACATGGGCTTAGTTGCTCCGTGGCATGTGGGATCTTCCCGGGGCAGGGCTCGAACCCATGTCCCCTGCATTGGCAGGCGGATTCTTAACCACTGTGCCACCAGGGAAACCCCAACTGCCATTTATTGAGAACTTACTGTATATCAAGCATTTTGCCAGGCTCTTTAATCTAATTCTCATTTGTTCTTTATAACTCCAAGAGGCAAATTTTGGTCTTATATCTCCATTTTGTAGATGAGGAAGCTGATTTAGAGAGAGATTAAGTTACTTGCCCTGAGTCACACACTGGGAAGTGGTGGAATTAGGATTCAAGCATAGCCCTGTAAGGCTTCAAAGCCCATGCTCTAAACCATAAATGGTGTAAATAAAGGCATAGAGATGAGATGCCAGGCATCCTCAGTGGCTTAAATATGACCTCACAGTGAGCTCAGATTAGACCAGGGATGACACACAAAAAGTTGGTAGTCTTCACTTGTGTTGCCATCAGGCTGTCCCTATAAATAAACCCAGAGTAACCACAGAGTCTCATCCCAAGCGGATCAACAGGGAATGGCTTCATAATGGATTTAGGGTGAAGGATGATTGGCAGAATAAGGCAGGCAAGCAGAGGGGTGGGCGATCAAATAAGAACAGAATTTCAGAACGAAAGATTATAGGGCAGAGATGCTGTATGTGGTGAGGGCAGAGAGGGCCCGGATCAAGAAACTGCACAAAGAGAATGAACTGATAACACTGAAGTCTAGAATTATCTCAGAAGACAAAGGAGGCAGTGGGACTGAGCAATCTGTCATAGATGTGCTTGGGCAAAGCTTCACCAAGGAGCCTGTCTCTTCCCTTGCCCAGTCCCTGGTACAAGATTCAGAATGGTTCATGTTGAGTCCACAGGAGAAGTATGCTTTAAGTTTATATGAAAGGATTATGGCTGGTCCTCTATATCTGAGGGTTCCCCATCTGCAGATTCAACTAACTGTGGGTGGAAAATATTTGAAAAAAAAAAAATTCCCGAAAGTTCCCAAAAGTAAAACTTGAATTTGCCACTTACTGGCAACTATTTACATAGTGTTTACATTGTATTTACAACTATTTACATAGTATTTACATTGTAGTAGATATTACAAGTAATTGAGAGATAATTTAAGGTGTACAGGAGAATGTGCCCAGGTTGCATGCAAATACTGTGCCATTTTATATAAGGGACTAGGGCATGGATTTTGGTATCTGGGGTGGGGGTGGTGAGTCCTGGAACCAAGGGACCTTGCGGGGAGGGGTGTCCGTGGATACCGAGGGATGACTGTATGTGCTCTTATTTATATGTTCTTATTAAAAGAGCATTCATTATTCGTTACCATAGGAATGTAGTGGTTTCCCATTGGAAATGGCCCTGCTGTAGTCCTACCTATTACCAGGTTTTTTCTTTCTGAGGGAAGTACCCTTGACCATGACCAAAACAATTGGGTTTTTTGGTTTAGTCAGTATGAGAGCAGATTTGTTCTGACATCTCCCGCATTCTAATCTACCTTTGCTTTTTTGTCTTACAGATTGTCCTGGGCTAAAGTATCTAAAGACCCTAGGATTGCTGCAGGTCAACAGTCCCCACTGGAGAAAAAAATCTTGGTAAATAAATTATCTTAACATCATACAGTTTGAAATGACTAGGAGAAGGAAAGTTAAGTTTAAAATCCTTCTGTCCAAGTGACACTTTCCAGTAGTGTGTCCACAGTGGCAAATGTTTTCCAGTTAAATCTTTACTTGCAAAACAAAGTATTATTTTTAAAACTCCCAACCCTATGTTTTTAAAAAACTAATTACTGATTTTGGTGGTGAGAACTCCAACTTTCAGAGCTCACAAGCTCACCTAGGAATGATGGAAGTAAAATCACTATTGCTCCGAAATTAATGAAAGACCATGGTCATTTCTTGGTGTCAATAGTGAGCGTAAGCTCCTGTTTAAATATGTTCAAAGTAAAAACATGGTCATATTATAAAATTCTGTACCTCACTTTGACAGAATCTGGGTGGCGTGCATACAACAGCAGCAAGACAACTGATAATTCAAAAATATCAGGAGGAGTATGAAACACTCAGGAGAGAGCAAGGTCTTTCTTTTGACTACTGGCTTGCCAAAGCGGAGCCTTATTATAATAAAAGAATAATGGAAATGATGAAAGAACAAGAGACAGGCAATGAAATCAAGAAGAGATTGGAGGGGAAAACAACCCAAAGCATAGAAGGACAAAAACGATATTATTTGGTACCTGAGAGAGAAGTGAAACGTGTAGAAATGCACATACATCGAGCTGAACAGGTCGGAGAGTTTAAGAATAAAACATTTAGACAATTACCACCATGCCCTAGTGAAATAAAATTGCCCAAAATTGTGCCAGAAGTACATGGCATCCATGACGCACAGAAAAGAAAGCAGGTAAATGAGAGGGAACAGATGCAAATTAAAGCTCACCAGGAACGCATGATTCGAGGGAGGGAACTTGTACAGCAAAAACTCAAGGAAGGAGTCTTGAGAAAAGACCAGAGCCAGCCTCTTATACGTGAGAAGCATGAGAGTGTAAAGAAAGAGATAAAAGAGTATGAAAGCGTTATTGCATATCCACTCTTCCAGCCATGCAGTAGCAGTCGGATTAAAGTGAATATTCTTATGGAAAAGTCTCAGAATAGAGAAGACAGTACAGTTATCAAGCCATATCAAAGAAGATTCTTAACTATACCACCCTTTTTGAGAAGTCAAATAGGAAAAATAAAAGATTCAGTGATTTCATGATAAAGTCATGTCTCCTAAATTAACCTTTTTTTTTTTTTTTTTTTTTTTTTTAATGCTAGTTCTCTTCTACAGGGTTCAGTGACTGTTTTCCCATTTATGTCTGATACAGAAGTGTCAGATAGTTCTGGACTTTAAAACTAGCTCGGCTATTTTTAGTTGCCTTGTGTTTGTTCAAGTTGCTTATCCTTTTTGATGCTCATTCCTAATCTGTAGAGTGGGAAAATAATAGTTCATAGCATTTATAGGAGAATTTCATTTTTGTGAAGCATTAGCGTATATTAGATGTTTCATAAATGCTGGGTTTCCCAGTTGGAAAGACCTGGGTTGGACAAAGATGATGAATAAGGAGTTGTTCTAATCTGCCTCTTCTAGTCCCCCTGCCTGCAACCTCAAAGGTTATCTTGATGAGATTGCTATAGGTCACTATGTGGTCTTTTATTTTCCATTCATACCTTTATCAGGGAACTGCTAACCAGGCCATAAAAGTCTAACTGTACAATACAATTTCTCTGTATGAGAAACTTAAGCTTGAGAACCTCCTATGTACCAGGTATTGTTAGTTACTGAGATGAATAAAGAGATATCCCTGCCCTCGGCTAGTTTACAACTAGTGGCATAGATCACTCTAAAAACAGATAATAAAATAGGGTTATGATACAGGTATGCACAGGTATGTACAGAGGAGGGACATCTAACCTGGCCTAGGTGAGCAGGGTGAGGAGGAAGGAGGTCAGAGAATGGAGTGTAGTAATCTCTCATGTTACTTCCAGCTCCATATTTTGTCACTTTCAGTCACCCACTTAAGCAAGACCTTCCCAATGTTTGGATTCGCTCATAGGTAACCAAACTCACCTTCTCTCAAATAGATGTCCTCCAAAAGTTGGGAAATTTGGGGTTCAGAATTGGTGAGTAGAGAATCAGAGAAATGGAAACTGGATGACCTAAGGAATATTATACTTAAGTTGTGATAATCCTTTGCCCACCCTTTTGTATTAACAGGACACCCTTTACCCAGGATATTGCTAGATCAGCACTGTCCCATAGACCTTTATGCGATAAGATAACTGTTCTATAGGTTTGCTCTTCAATACAGTAGCCATTTCCCACATGTGGCTACTGAGCATTTGAAATGTGGCTGGTACACCTGAGGAACTGAATTTTTAATTTTACTTAATTTGAATTAATTTTAAATTGCTACATGTGGCAAGTGACTGCTGTATTGTATAGCATGGCACTAGATAAATATAACTCCTGTGTTCTAGACTTCAACACCACAATCTGTTTTCTGTCTTTGACAATATTTGCAGGTATAATAGATCACTGCTCACTTACATTAGTATAAGTTTAGTTTCCTTTATATTTGAGATGCTCCTTAATCCCATGAAGAGATTCAAAAAGCACTGTAGGCAAATTCTGTGTGGAAATGGGGTGGCTGAAGTTGCTTAAATTGGGTTCAGAAACTAGCCCTCCCTTTGCTCCTTCTGGAATTTGACCAGGACACATATGAAAATCTCATTCCTACCCACCTGATTTGCCTCATGCAGACTTTTTTGTCCTATCTGTTCTCTGGTCTTCCATCGTCATGTTGCAGCTTTAGATTTTATACCTTGCAAAGATGTGGTTCCTCAGGATGCAGAGGCAAAAGACTTAGAAATTCAAATCAATAGGGTAATGATACAGCCTTTGAGTTGAGTGGGATTGAAAAGTAACCTAATATATAACTGTTGGTAATTGTTTACCATGAAGATATTCACTGCTAGACCATCCTTTTGACCTATAAATGTACTCAAATCTCTCCCATCTAAATAAGCTACTATGTGGGAATTCCCTGATGGTCCAGTAGTTAAGACTCTGTGCTCTCGCTGCTGAGGGCCCAGGTTCAATCCCTGGTCAGGGAAAAATCCCACAAACTGAGCAGTGCAGCCAAAAAAATTCTAAAAAAGAATAAATAAGCTACTATGCTATTTCTTTGCACTCCTTTAAAGCCAAGTCCCTTAGAAAGTCTATACCAGCTCCCTGCATTCTAGTTTCAGTGCCCATCAATCCACCAAATCCCTTTTTACGGAGTCATCAGCAGAGAGCTCCGTGTGTGGCTAAATCCAATGGACAGTTAAGGGTGGAACGAAAAGGAGAAGGTGCCAACAACAGAAGACCTGCTAGGCATTTGGCAGCAAGAGGGATCAACAGTTCAAGTGTAAGAACGCATGGCACAGAAAACAAGAGGCCAAGGAAGGGTAACATTCCTTAGAATTTGGAGATCAGTCGAGGGAACCAATGGAACCCATTTAAGGAACTGGAGTAGGGTACCAAAGGAATAAGATAAACAAACAGTTATAAGACTCAGGATAAAACACAAGAATAGGAATAGAAGCACTGACAAATCCAGGACGTAGAACTATTGAGTTGGGTTCCGCTAGGGATGGGACAAGTCTGAGTCTTAGGCTGAGTTGAACCAATAGTGGAGGGTTAAGAAAGTCCAAAATAGAAACAGAGCTTATCAGGTCACAGGGGCAGGAGACAAAGCAGATAATTACTATAACCCTCATACTGAGTCTGTTACATGAGATAAGAATTTGAACTCATTAAAGCATGGCTGATATTATCTTTAACCATGGAAGTCATAGCGGCTTGAAAATTGAGCCTCAGGATATAAGGTGTACAAGGTTGATGTGTTGTTTTAAATAGAACTAATTATAAAGTCTTTCATTGGAGTAGCACTACAAATTACAGTAAGGTTGAACAGGAGTACATTTTGTCCTTCAAGGGGGATGGTAAGCAGATCAGCAAGGCCATTTAGCATATAGGCAAATGAAAGGCAAACCATTGCTGTGCTTTCTGGGAGGCCAAACACATGGCACAGATTAGTTTCAAGGGGCACAATGGTATGGATGGAGAAGGCTGGGCTAGAATAACAGCACTGTACCCTACAGTGTCAACAGTGGTGAGGCACCACTGATAGCCCTTGAGGGGCTCAAAGAGCCAATGAAGTCCATCTGTCAGGAGCACATGAGGACAATGGCCCTTGCTATGTGGCCTCCCTCATCGTAAGACAAGTCAACTTTTGGCAGTAATTGCAAGTCCAAATCAGAAACTGGGTCCTTTACTTTGTGCCCAGTCTATGATGGTGAATGTCTTGCCATGTCTAGTATGATGATCGACTCAGGCAGCAATGGGGACTGTCTTCAAAAAACATGTTTCCATCAGCAGCTTGATTCCAGTCAATTCCATCAGCAACCAGGCTCTTCTTGTGGGCATTCACCTGAGTGACTCAGATGGTTAGATAAGCAGTTATGGTTTATTTCCACAGTTTGCAGCTCCAAAGACAGATGTCTCACCAGTCTAGTTTTTCAAGTGGCATACCACATAGGTAGGCAACAGCACAAGAGTCAGTAAAATTATAGGAAGGTTGATCAAAGAGGTTATTGGCGAGAGCTATGAAGTGGCCTTGTGTTCTGCCCACCAAGAGGAGCGACAGCATCCATTTTTGGCTCTGCATCACTGGCAATGAGGTTGAATGGCTGCATCAGCCAGGGACAGCGCTGGGTTTCAGCCTAGCCGAACCACAGTGAACCAGGGCCAGGCATTTAGGGGAATCTCTGTGAACTGAGAGCCCCATGGAACCAGCAGCTTTGCTTCAGTTGGCAGAGTAGGGGTTAAAGTTATTCCCAGAGGGATATCTACCACTTTTCCATGTAAAGTAGAGAGGTTGAAGCCAGGCCACATCCTTAAATATACCATTTCCAAATGAGGATTATTGGGTCCTTCCCACTTTGTTAGAAGTTGAGTCCAAGTTGACCTACCCCCAAACGTGAGCATTAAACTAGAGTGTCACAAGGCCTCCATGGGTCAGGTGTTTAGTTTCGATAGGAGCCCAGTAGCAAGCTGATGCTGCTTTTCAAGATGAGTGTACCCAGTAACCATGTTAGGAAGGTGGCAGGTCCAGAACCCTAAGGGGTGCCACTGAGCACAGGCTGCCTCCATCACCATCTCCACCAGACTACTGTCTCCATCTGACCCTGTGGGAGCCTCCTCAGCCCACCCACATGAATGGTCTGTCCACAAGGGCAGATCACAGGGTCAGGTACCTTGGGAACACTAAGAGATTTAAAACCTGCATCTGCCAGCCATCCAGTACTAACCATGGATCCAAGACTCCAGTGTACAGACTTGAAAGCAGGGGGTCTGGTTTCCTGTCCCAGTACAGCCAGATGTGGGCTTTGGCAAGGCTCAACATCTCTGAGCCTGTTTCCTCATCTGTGAAGACAGAATAACAAATTCCTACCTCACAAGATGTTTGTGAGGATTTAATGGAGGCTATGTTTACAAGCTTTTTTTTTTGTAAATTGCAAAACCCCGTGCCAATGTGAAATATAAAATATGATCATAGGGGCTTCCCTGGTGGCGCAGTGGTTGAGAGTCTTCCTGCCGATGCAGGGGACACGGGTTTGTGCCCCGGTCCAGGAAGATCCCACATGCCGCGGAGCAGCTGGGCCCGTGAGCCATGGCCACTGAGCCTGCGGGTCCGGAGCCTGTGCTCCGCAGCGGGAGAGGCCACAACAGTGAGAGGCCCGCATACCGCAAAAAAAAAAAAAAAAGTATGATCATGATACAAAATGGTATATGGTAAATGCTAATTAAGTGGAAAGGAAATAAATGTGATTTCCATTGAGCTGATTTAAAAAAAAAAAAGGCATTACTGATAAAGGTCAAATTGGGTTTGGGTAAGTGGCCAAGGTAAGTAGAACTTGACCTGAACATATCCTCTCTGGTCCCCTACCTCTGTCTGCTGTCACCATTTAAGTCACGGTGGTTTGCCTTCACTTTTCTTTCTTTCCCTCTTTTTTAAATTAATTTATTTTATTTTATTTATTTATGGCTGCATTGGGTCTTCCTTGCTGCTTACAAGCTTTCTCTAGTTGCAGCAAGCAGGGGCTTCTCTTCCTTGTGGTGCCTTCTCTTGTTGCAGAGCACGGGCTCTAGGCGCGTGGGCTTCAATAGTTGTGGCGCACAGGCTCAGTAGCTGTGGCTCACGGGCTCAGTAGTTGTGGCTTGTGGGCTCTAGAGCACAGGCTCAATAGTTGTGGCTCGCAGGCTCTAGAGCACAGGCTCAGTAGTCGTGGCCCCCGGGCTTAGTTGTTCCGTGGCATGTGGGATCTTCCTGGACCACAGCTCGAACCCCTGTGCCCTGCATTGGCAGGCGGATTCTTAACCACTGTGCCACCAGTGCAGTCCTGACTTTGCTTTTTTTTTTTTTTGCGGTACGCGGGTCTCTCACCGTTGTGGCCTCTCCCGTTGTGGAGCTGAGGCTCCGGACGCGCAGGCTCAGCGGCCATGGCTCACGGGCCCAGCCGCTCCGCGGCACTTGGGATCTTCCCGGACCGGGGCACGAACCCGCGACCCCTGCATCGGCAGGCGGACTCTCAACCACTGCGCCACCAGAAACCCCTGCTTTGCTTTTTTAAGGTGCTTTGTGCCTCCAAGTCTCTTTCTGGGAGCGCGTAAAGGTCTCATTTTTCTCCTTTGGGCTCTAGGTGATGGTGGTTGGTGATTATGTGTTTTAATCAGAGGTAATTTAATCCTTTTTACCCCCCAAGACTAAATTAAGACTGGGAATGAGATCCGAGCGCTAGGTGGGACCAGCGGCTGCAATTGGTAGGAGGAATGGGCTAGTGAGGCGGGGCGAGTCCTCTTCCTTTTAAGCTTCCTAGACTGTGAACTCTTGACCTTGGCGGGCCCACAAGCTTAACCCGGCAGGGTGCACGGTGGCCTTGCAGAAACCGGCGAGGAGAGCGAGGCCGGTGCCAGGCACTGGTGGGGCCGGGACGGGGTCTTGGGCAGCCGGTAAACGTGCGCTGGAGTGGAGCGGGCTCGCCGCTGGCCCCTCGGAAACCCTACGTCCCAAAGTCCCGGTCCTCGGCAGCGGCGGGTGAGTAGGACAGAGGGTAGTTGAGCTCGCGGTGGTGGAAGTTAGTGAAGGGTCTTTGTCCCGCAACCTTCCGCCCCTGACCTCGGCAGGCGAGGGGAGCATCGCGCCCCGCATCTTGGGGGAGCTTCCAACCCCTGGGGCCCATGGGGAAACCTGGGTTAGGGTATGGCCCAGGGCGCCGACCACTCCGGCCGCGTGGGGGACTCGGCGAAGAGGACGGGCTCCTGGCACGTGCTGAAAAAGTCGGGATCCCAGCAACGAAGTTTCGGGGCAGACAGACACCGGGCAGTGCCGTCCCAGTCAACGGGACCAGTTCAGCGCACAGAAACCCCAACCAGTGGGTATTAACGAGCGTGCCACGCAGTGGTGAGCGAAACTCTCCGTCCCTGCCCGCGGGAGGCCCCGAGACCGGAGTGTGGGGCTGGGCGCGCAGTGACGGGAGGTACGCCCTGTGGGCTCGCGATCTGGTCCGGCAGAGCTGGGCAGGAGCTGCAAAGGGTCCTTGAGGACAGAGCAGAGACCCGAAGACCAAGACCGGGTGAGAAGGGCTAATGCCCGAGGGTCTTTTTGCTTGGCCGAAAGGCAGAAAACAATAGTGGCTGGAACACCACGGTGGGGGGAGGCGAGGGCGGACCACACGAAGCCTGGCAGGTGTGGTGGGGATTTCGGTCGTTCTCAGAATTGCTGTGGGAAACCATGGACGGGTTTGGGGTTAGAGAGAGATTGGGTGGACTCAGAGAACTGAAAAATGGCGACACATTCCCTGGAGGGATTTACATTCTGGAAGGGCAGGGACGGGCCGGGAACAGATAAACCGGTCTGCGCTGAAAGTCTGTTGAGTTATATCCAGCCTCTTTCCATCGCGGCCCAGCCGGCTTGAGCTCTGGGGCGTGTGGATGTAGAAAGTACTATCGAGATAAAAGTGCCAGAGGCAGGCAGCAGCTACCAGAAATGTCAGTCTCCATAGTCATGCTCCCTTCCCAAACCAGAGAACCAGCTTAGAATTTGGACCGAGGGCCTCAGGCTACCACCTGCAGCAAATGCTTTTTGAGAATGACTGACAGGGGTGGGTCTTTCCTGCGGGAGAACGGGAATGCCAGGACCTTGAGGATACTATTACTGAGACTGTTTTGCAGTGTTACTTTCATTGTGTTTGGCTGGAGAGTAGGAGAATAATCCAGACCTGCCCCTCTCACGCAATGATTGTGGATGGTCTTGAAAGAAAGGAAGGGAGGGAGGGAAGGAGGGACTCAACTTCACCTCCCAGGAATGCACCTTTTCTGTCAGCTTTCTTTTTAGCTATCCCACTAACTCCATTGTTGAATGCCCTTTTCCTTGCTGGCATTTTCAATTCTACCACCTTTAAAGAAGTGAAAGGAAGAAAGTCAACAGGTTTTTATGTCTTCATTCTTTTCATTCCATCTGGAGGGAGGAGAAGCGGGGTGAGTGGCTGTCAGTAGGAGGAGGTGGGAGTTCAGCCACGTGTGGGCAGAGCAGGAACTTCCTGGGCTGGGCAGGCAGCCCAGCGCCGGGCTCCTTGGGAGCCCTGCAGAAGCATTTACTGTTGGGTTGTTACCATTATCATTCTTTTTTTTTTTTTGGCCATGCCTCAAGGCATGTGGGATCTTAGTTCCTGGACCAGGGATCAAACTTATGCCCCCTGCAGTGAGAGCTAAGACTCTTAACCACTGGACCACCAGGGAAGTCCCTCCATTATCATTCTTTACAAGTATCTGTATGTATTAAAAATCCACAGAATCGTATATTTTTGGGTCCTGGATGGGATCTTAGAGAGTCTCCTTTAATCTTACTTTTCAATAAAACCAGATCAGAATGAAGAAACTTGTACAAGGTGGTTTGTGACAGATCCAGGGCTGGTTACCTCAGGCACATGCTTTCTTTCCAGAATACCGTAATGTTGCTCTAGAGAGGGCTTTGGGACAGTGGAAATCATGTCCTCAGTGGTAGAGTCAAGGCTTTGAACACAAACTCTGCTGTGGACCGGGAGTATCCTTGAGCACATTACTTAGCATCTCTACTTTAGGTTCCTTAAAATGGGGTCATTAATTGTTACCTCATGGGGCAGTGCTGAGGGGTTTTAGGTACAAAGCAGGAGTTCAGTAACTCTTGGTGTTCCCTGACCAAATTAGGAAACTGCTGTTCCTCACTCACTCCCCCTCTTGCTGATATGATTTCTCTCTGACCTCAGGTTCCTAGAGGTGGGCACCAGCCAGCGGCTAGAAACAGGGTGAAGCAGAAGGCAGACGACGCCTTCCGAGCCCCAAGCTGGCATTACTGAACAGCGGCTGCTGAGCCGAGGGTGACCAGGTTCCTGAACTCTGTGGCCTAGGCTTGGAGAGAATCAAAGATGTTCTCAGCTGTGAAAGAGGAGAATTTGGACAGCAGGACAAAAAAGGAAGACAGCCCCCTGGAGCAGATACCTTTGCCACTGGAGGCCACATCAAACCCTGGGGCCTTTTCAAAGTCTCTCCATCTGCTCAGTCACTGGGAGGTAGATAGCCCCAGGAAGGAGCCCAGTCAGCCTTGGGGGCCAGACCAGGAGTGGATAAAGCTAGAAAGAGACATCAGGGAAGAGGTGGTGTTTGACCTGCTGAAGCCAATTGAACCTGTACAGAAGCTGCTCCCTCAGGTGGATGAGGAGGCCATGCAGGAAGCCGTGAAGGGAGAATGCTGGTGGAAGGCATGGGTGAAGGTGAGGAGACCAAGCGAGAGACAGAGGGAGGGGCTGGGTCCTGGACTCCAGGAGCTCTTTCATCCATTATCCTGTCTACAGAACAAATGGAATCTCAAGAGTGTTCCAAGATAAACAGCACTCAGGAGAAGGGGTTTCAAGGACTTTTTTTCAGACTCCACACCACCCTGGCATCCTTCAAGGAGTCCTTGCTGAAATTCATCAGAGTGGCAGCCTTTTTCCTTTGCGTTCTTCCTACTTATATTCAGTATATACCCCTCCTTTCTCCCCCCACATTGTTCTTCCCTCCTCTCCATCCTTCCTTTTCTGTCTGTACATTAAAGTTGCTGGCTTTGTACTTGTCTTTTCCTATTTCTCCCTTCCTTCCATGTTTTTCTTTTTCTCTTAGTTGTCTGAATCTTGAGACTGGATGTCTGTCTGTCTATATACAGACTCTCTGAATCTCTCCTGTTCTTCCAGAAGCCAGTCACCTCTGAGGATGTGGCAGTGAATTTCAACCAGGAAGAGTGGGAATGTCTAGATGCCAGTCAGAGGGTCCTCTACCAGGACGTTATGTCAGAGACCTTCAGAAACCTGATGTCTGTGGGTAAGAGGCTGGGGTTCCTCACAAGCCCTCTGTCCCAGGCCTCTGGGACATCTTGTTTCCCTGGGCAGGTAGATCAGCTCACAATTAGCTTCACTGATCCTTGGTTCTATACGTTCCAGGTATGCAAGATCTGGGTTACTAGGCTCAGGGTGAAAGAAGAAATGAAAGCTTGCATGAAGGCAAAGATAAGGCTTGTGACATGATGATAATGTTCTCAAAAGTATGCAAATCTGCCTATTCATCCAACTAGTATTTACTGAGTCACTCCTATTACATACCAGGCACTTTGTTAAGAGCTGGCCTTTTGTGTGTCTCCTCCCTGCACCTAAGTGTCCCAGATTATAGCTTTTAAACCAAAGATAAGGAAGAAGGTAGCCTGTTATCCCCATCAGGTGTGAAGGGGCCCGAGCCTGGGACTCCAACTCTTCCTCTCCTTCCCACTCCCCAGTCAGAATCTTTCTGTCTAATCCAGACCTGATCGCCAAGTTTGAACAAGAAGAGAAACAGTGGAGAGCAGGTCTCCGTCCCCCAAACGGAGAAGGCCTTCATTCAGGTAAGAATTGCAAAGGAGAGAGGAGGGTGAAAAGGACCCAGGACATGCCTTGGGAGGATGGAAATGACTAAGAGGATCGGGGTCTGCATACCCATCCCGAGCCTGCATCCTTCCTGCCTGGTCAGACGTGGAGCTGGAAGAAACCTTGACATCATCTGCTCAAGTCCCCTGGCTTCAAGAAGATGAGTATCTAAAGCATTCAGGACAAATGAATATCTTCAGTTTCTAGAGATGGAGAGATTCCATGTCAGTTGCTTATGTCAGTGATACCACCTTGATTAAAAAGTCCTTTCCGGGACTTCCCTGGTGGTCCAGTGGGTAAGACTCCATGCTCCCAATGCAGGGGGCCCGGGTTTGATCCCTGGGTGGGGAGCTAGATCCCACACGTGTGCCACAACTAAAAGATCCCATATGCTGCAACTAAGATCTGGCGCAGCCAAAATAAATAAGTAAATAATTTTTTTTTTTTAGAGTCCTTTCCAAAAGAAAAGAAAGGGAAGGGAGATGAGCTTGATGCTGAGTTGGAGCAGGGGAGACTTGTTCTTAAAAGTAGAATAAGGACTTGAGAGAAATTTAAGTCTGAGCTGACCACACTCTTGGTTTGCCAGGACAGTCCTGGTTTATGCTTCTCATCCTAGCTTGATTGTTAATAGCACCTCCCGTCATTCAAGTGTCCCAATTTGCATGATATATTATGAGGTCACCTGTAGGTATCTGGGGTGTCTGGGAGTATGAACAAAATTGAAAATGAGAGGAATTAACACACATGGTAAATCAACTATACTTCAATTTAAAAAAAAAAATGAAAGGAAATGGATTTCAAGAAATGTGGTTAAAATTTTGATCTCTGTTATTTTTGGAAGATTCCAATTAAATTTTTATTTGCTTTTAATTGGAAAACCCCAAAGTTTATTCTTATCTCTGGTCTCTGAGGTCTAAGAGTGAGCGTGAGTATCAGGTGGGAGAGGGAAGGCAGAAAGAGGGGAAGTAGCTTGGACTGAGAGCTTGTGTTGGGGTTGTCATGGTGAATCTTGCTATTCTTCCTCATTCCCTACAGGAGGCAAGAGAGAGGAACTTCAAGAACAGAGTCAGAGTTTGGGAGATGAGGGAAATAGCGATGACAAGAAGGTCTCCCTTGCTTGCAGAAGAGCAGGCCCATCCTCTGCTCCAGCTGGGTCCCTGGACAGGACACCAGTGTTCCCAGCATCCTGGGCTGGGCCACCCTTTACCTGCCATACTTGTGGCAGATGCTTCAGCAAGCGCTCCAGCCTCTACAACCACCAGTTTGTTCACAGCTGCAGCCAGTGCGGGAAGTCCTTCCTGAACCCCAAGGACCTCAGCTACCACCGGCGCAAGCACCTTGGGGAGAGGCCCTTCTGCTGCTCACTCTGTGACAAGACCTACTGTGATGCTTCTGGACTGAGCCGTCACCGCCGTGTCCATCTGGGTTACCGGCCCCACTCGTGTCCCTTCTGTGGGAAGTGCTTTCGGGACCAGTCTGAGCTCAAACGCCACCAGAAAATACACCAAGGCCAAGAGCTGGGGGCTGGAAACCAGAAGCATATCCTGAAGATTCCAGACAACACAGCTGGATTCCAGGGGCTGGCAACTGCAAACAATGAACCAGTGGCCGGGACCCAAGGACCCTCATTTAAAACCACTGGTCCCGAGGCTCAGACCCAGCCATCTATAGACAGGAGCCCGGCACCTGCAACCAAGAACCAGGTAGTCACTGGGAAGGCTCAGCGCCCAGTCGTTACAACTGCAGAGCCTGTGACCAGGACCCAGGCAGCCAACACGAGAACCGCCTGCCTGGATACCAAGTCCAGCTCTCACCCAGGAAAGCCTTCAAGACTCAAGGTCTTCTCTTGCCCTCATTGTCCCTTGACTTTTAGCAAGAAAAGCTGTCTCTCCAGCCACCAGAAGGCCCACTTCACAGAGCAGTCCAACTGCTGCTTCCACTGTGGCAAGTCCTTCGCTTTATTCTCTGGGCTGGTCAGGCACCAGCAGACTCACTGGAAACAGAAGCTCTACTGTTGCCCCATCTGCGACGTCTGCTTTGGGGAGAAAGAGGACCTTCTGGGCCACTGGGGGGGCTACAGGGGCAAGGGGCTCTGCCTGGGCAGTCCCCATAAATGCTGGGCGATCCTGGGTCAGTCGCTTGGCTTCTTTCCCGATGCGCCCACTGTGGCAGGGGAGGAGATGGATCTTTCTCCTGGATCCATACCCTCAGGAGCGGGAAGGAAGGGAGGGGAGAAGGCAGCAGAGGAAAGAAAGCAGATAAGGCAGTGAAGGTCTTGGAATGTAAATAAATGGCCTTTCCACCCAAGGTCTTTCTCTGTTTGGTTTTCCTGAGGGCTAATCTCCAGGGTAAGGAGACTGGGGTAGAGGAAGAGAGAGGTGAAGGAATAATGAAGGAAATACAGAAAGGAAAAGGGACAAGAGGTGGCACATGGAAACTTGTAGTATTATTAATTAGCACCCAGCTTGTTTCTTTGTGTCTGACAGACCATCAAGTAGTAGTTGTTGAAGACAACAGTGGACACTCCAATAGATATGAAGATGGGAGAAAAAAGATAAGTGGGGGAGAGAGTGTGAGGGACCCATCTGGGCCAGATGTAGAAGGGAGGCGTTTCAAAGCAGGTGTGTGGCCCAGTTCTCACCCCTTGCTCCCCTGGCGCCTCGGTAGGCTGCCTGGGGCAAGATGGAGCTCTGGCCAGTGTTTTGCGGGTTTCTCCCCATCTCCTGTTTTTGGTTAGGGCTCCCCATGTCCTCACTCTGCAGGTCACTTGGCGCTGTCTTGGATGTTTTGGACTTTTCCTGCTCCTTCCCAGCAGGGCTGAGATCTTGGAAGAAATGACCACCATTTGCAAAGTTGGTGTGCTATAATTTGCAGTGAGGAGGTTCCTGGTCTCCAGTTCATGGCAGAGACCCTCTTGTCTGTGTTACTCTGCAGCACAGGTGCCCTCTGATGGAGAGAAGAGCAGCTGCCTGGCTGTAACCAGAGAGGGCTTCCAGATGGAAGATAGACCAAGGAGTAGAAATATGTGGGCAGCATAAAGGGGGAGAGGAAGGAAGGAGCTGGGGAAAGGGAGAGACAAAGTAGATGACAGAAGAGAAGTTGATCCTATTTGGAATTCAGAGCGTTCCTGCAAGTGCAGATTGGAATGTCCCCACAGCAGAGAGGCCAGTGGGTGTGCAACTTGATGGATGTGACATCCCCGAGGACCAGTCTTTGGGCCAACCAGGCTCTTCTCCATCCTGCCAAGATGCGACATCATTCAGAAGGGGTTTCCTAGAAGGAGGAGAAAATGACTTGAAAAAGCTGTCAACAGTTTCTGTCATGAAACTGTCACACCAGGGAGAAGAAAGCCCTGTGGAGTCATCTGGCCTTGGAGGGGAGACCCAGGGCAGCTGCTGTAGGGAACAATTGAGAAAGGAGGCCAGCTGGAGTGGGATTCTTGCTTTGGAGCACGAAGGTGGAGGAGGAATCCTCCCTCCAGCCGGGCTCACCAGCCCTTCCTTTCCTTTGGGATTTTGATCCCTAAATAGCCCCCTCTTCCCCTTGCTGCTTTCCTTGTTTTTTTTTTTTTGCTCTCAGCTTATAAGAAAGAGAAGAAAACTTACTTAGCTCCTCAAGAAACTGCCCTGAAAACAAAGAGAAATAGGTAATGAGTGGAAGATGACTAACTCCTCCCACATCCTCCCTGTGGAATTCATAGTCCCCCCCCCTCCCTTTCCACTAAGGGACCCCACAGATCTCAGTAAGTGGCTCTCTTTATGGATTCTCTGAGGAGCCTGGAGTTGGCCATGTGGACAGAGCAGGAAGGAAATTCCAGCTCTGAATCTTGAGCCCTGGTTCCATCCACCCTCTTTATGTTTCTCACTCAGGGCTGGCTTGATCCCCTGCTGCCCAGTGGTCCTGTTTGCTGCCCCAGCACTGCACCTGCTAGTCGTCCGTGTAGCCAGTTGTAGCAGATGATCAAGGCCACCAGGGGTCCGAGAAATGGCACGATTACAAACAGGGTTATCTTCCAGCAGGGCACCCTCAGGAAGTGGGGATCTGAATCGTTTGCCACAGAACAAACAGGATTAACATGTGTTCCCCCTTGTGTCCCACCCACCCCTCTCCATTTATTATTGGATTTATTTTGGGTGGTGGAGGGGGTAGGTTCTTAACCTGGGTTCCAAAATAGTTTGTGGATAGAGTCCAGGGAGTTCATGAATTTGGATGAGAAAAGCATTCCATTTTTATTTTCACTAACTTCAAACTGAATTTAGCATTTTCTTACACTAAAAATGTAGCTAACAAACCAGTTATCGGCAGTACCTGTGACTTCATCACCAATGGAAGCCACATTCCCTTCAGAGTTGTTGCAGAAATCTCAGAATACTGTTTATCAATATATTTTTTTTATATATATATTTTTTTATCAATATTTTGAAATCACCGAATTATTAGACCTGCTGCTACATTTTATTATTTAATGTATATTTTGTATTTAGTGTATATTATTTAATGTACATTTGTTACTTTATCACAAATTGGTTTATATTTCGAAAACTTTCAAAACAATGGTTTTCTTTGTAATCCTGTGTGTTATATTTTATGTGTACAGTTCAAAACATTCTGGGAAGGGAGGGGTCCATGAGGCTTAACCAGATTGCCAAAGAGTACAAAAAGTTAAGACCTTTGTTTTTTTGAATCCTGTAAAACAAAGATCCTGTTCCTTCCCTTTGAGTTGCAGACTATGTGTGTTGTTTTTCCTGCACACTGATTAAATGCTAGCGTGGAGCCAGGGGCACCTCCAGCCTCAGGAGGAGAGGCTGTTCAGGAAGGCTGCTCAGAGCAGGGACCATCTTATAATTTCTGCAACATCCATTCAACAAATATTTGGGTGCCCTTCTATTGTAGGCATTGTCGTTAGGCACTGGACAACCTGCAGTGAACAAAAAGGACAGAGACCATGTCCTAGGGCCAACATTCTTTTTTTTTTTTTTTTTTTTTTTTTTTGCTGCATGGCATTCAGGATCTTAGTTCTCCCACCAGGGATTGAACCCTCACCCCCTGCAGTGGAAGTGCAGAGTCTTAACCATTGGACCACCAGGAAGTCCAGGCCAACATTCTAGTGGGGTTTGATGTCTTCACTCTTCCCCCAAGTCGCCTTCCCTGAGGAGTCACATGTAGTTACTCATTCTGTACTGTGAAAACTCATTCCTCTGTGAGTTGTCGATGATGTATATGTACTTTGTTCTCCAGTAATTTATGTATATGTATCACCTCCCCAACTAGACATCAAGTTGATGTGCAAAGGATCTGTTTACCTCCCTTTTGTAATTCCTAAAAAAAGAAGTAATGTACATAAAGTACTTGTAACTCCTAGAACGTTAACATTTGGGAAGCTGTTACAGTGCCAGGTACATGAAAGCGTAATGTAAGTGTTTGCTATTATCTAACCCATCCTAGGTGCAGATGATGACATTCAAAGAAAGAACAAGAGAGGGAGGAAACCAACCAGAAGCCAGGGGTCCTTACGTCCCCAGGTAACAGGAGCCGAGTGAAGCACCAAGCTGACCTGGGGGGCTGGGTACCCCAGGACTTACCAAAAGTCCGGTGGAGATTCTCTGAAAGAACAAATGCAAAGGGATTATTAGTATGGCACTCAAAACAATCTTTTCTCCTCTGAGCCTTTGTTATTTAGTCACTTTAAATTGTAAGTGATGCACGATGGAGGAAAGGAAGCTGTAGGATTTTACTTCTACTCTGGCTGAAGGCAGGGAAGAGGAATAAGACTCTATGACTGGTTATAGGAGTTTTAATAGTGAAGTTCCTGCCTGAAGGGAGCACAGGATATTGGGACAGAGGCAGAGATGGTCTGAGAAAATGACCATTTCAGTTACACCAGAAGACCTGGAGGGAGGCATGGGGAGGGAAGGTGCCTGGAACTCACCCATCTCTGCTGGAAGTTTTCCTAAAATAGAAAAAGGCGACATTTTTAGTTCCAGCTCAGGCACTAGATGGGGCCCCTCCACACCCATTGCCTTGGGCCTTTGTGCAGGTTGTTTCTCAGTAGCCCATGAACACCCTTAGAGTGAGAAGAGCACCAGATTTGAAAGCAGGAGTTCAGGCTCATTCCCTGGCTATTGCCTGGTTTAAATATCGGGTTAAACAAAGTGGAGAAGCTCAGTAGACAGCGATGTTCACCAATGCCCCCAACAAATCTAAGGTTTTATGACCGCCCCCACTGCTCTCTGCTCCTTTTCTTGCTGGTTCTCAGTTCACAATGTCACTCCACCCCGCTGGGTTGTCACTTAGGAAATCTAAAGCTACTTCGCATCTGAATGAGGAAGGAAGGAACTAAGTTTTTAGTTGAGCAGATGCTTCGTGACTGGCTCTGTACTAGATGCTTTACATAACATTATCCCCTTTAACCCTCCCATAACTTGTAGGAGGGAGGGTGTTATCGCTACTTGACTCAGACTAGGCAACTGAGGCTTGGAGAGTTCGTCATTGTCTGAACTGGATCTAAACCCAGGCTGGCCAACTCCACTGATCAGGTTCTTTCTGCTCAGCCATGTGGGCTGAAGACCTTTCTCATGTGGGAGAAGAGGTAACTGAGTAACTGGGATGAGGTCAAGGGAAGAGAAGGTCCCACCAATATCCCCCCTCATATACTCCAAGCCCTCCTTGCTGCTTTATCCTCTTAAGAATGGGAGGGGGAGGAGAATTGGAGGCCCTGCGGGCTTTGGCTTTGAGAACGCTTGGTGGCGGGGAGAAGTCTCAAAATGAAAGCTCTTGGGCACAAGAGAGGAGCTTCAGACGGTTGAAGCCATGTCCTCAGTGTTGGATGGAAAAGGAGGAAACAACACCTACTATGTGGTAGGGACTTTTACTTACAGTATCTTTATTTAAACCTAGTAGCACAGACTTGCCTGATTCTGAAGCTCACACTCCCGCAGTTGCATGAGCTGCTGTGTATGTTTCAGGGGCCAGAAGATAGGGGTTTAGGCCTGAGCTCTGCCACTTACAAGCTGTGCCAGCTTGAGTAAATCTCTGAACCACTCCAGGCCTCAGTTGCTTCCTCTCTAAAATGGGGCTATTATATATCAGCCCTACCTCATAGGGAAATGAAAGGCCCTATTATCTAAATGATATTTACATTTGGTAGGATGTAAAACTTGTCATTATGGAGTTCTGAACCCAGAAGTCCCTCAAAAATAAACGTTAGCTAACCAAGCTCCAAGAGACCAGGCACTTCAGGGAAGGGTCCCCAGCCAGCCACCCTCCAGCCTGTACCTCTGAGTCTGCGCTGCAGGCAGAGGAAGGCAAGGCCCACAGTGATCTGCAGGAGGAGCACAGGCAGAACCGCGATGAGCGCCAGCACTCCAGGGTTGATCCAGTAGAAGGGATCTGAAAGGCAGAACCGGGGGGCCCAGCACTGTGTCATCAACACCCAGCACAGTGCCCACGGCTCCATGAGTCAGGATCAAAGAAGATGACTCAGAACTAACACCTAAGCTTAGGTTTAAAGGAAAAGTAAGCGGTTATTTCTGGGAAGGGCCGGTGGTTTAGAATGACAGGAGTCGAGGCTGTGTACTGGGCCAGTCTTGGAGAGTTCTGAGCACCACTAAAGGGACTTAGAGCTGATCCTCAAGGTCACGGGGTACACTGAAGCATTTCATGCTGAGGAGTGACAAGATCTGATTTACTGACTGCAGGACTAGAGGAGGGGATCGAAGGCAGTCAATTAAGAGGCCATGGTAATGGTGAAAGTAAAACACATGAGCCTAGGACAGTGGTGGCGGTGTAGGAAGTCAAGGTGAACTTAAATAGGAAAAAAAATACGTATTTTCAGTAAACTTTAAGCTGAAATTTAGTGTTTCTTTCAATTATGTTTGTAGGCAACACTCCACAACAATATGAACAAAACCTGAGACCTTGTCATCCCTAAAAATCACAAATATTTTCATATCACGGTACAGAAATCTCAAAATATCACTTATGTTCCTTTTGAAATGACACTATTATTAGGGCCACCCCATATCTTACTTTAATATTTTGATAACTGTATTTCAGTACAAGTATGTTTTATGCATTTCAAATATCCTTCTGAGAAGGGGTTCATCGACTTTACCGGTCCGACAAAAGGGTGCATGACGCAAAGAAAAGTTAAGAACCTTTCTTCTGGAGCTTTTGAGAAAGTAAGATCCGCCGGATTTGGTAACTGAGCGGACATGGAGTAGGAAAGATAAAGAGACAGGGGATGACCTTTGGCTCTCTGGCGCCATCTATTGCCCATTCTCGAGTCGGCTCAGTGCCCCAAAGCTTTCCGTGTATAATCTCAATGTTCAGGGCCGGCCCTTGACGTCTTGTTCTCTGCGTTAGGGGGCTAGATAAAGATACTGCCATCAGGGTAGGCATTAAGTCACAGCAAACAACATCAAACTGGTTTCTTAGGTATAAATACCATCCTTCAAGCTGCGGTTTCAGGCTCTTGTCTGTTACTGTGTTCCCCAGGAGAAAACACAGCCAGCTCTACTTTCAAAGTTCTCATTGGAAGTTACCTGGAGCAACATGGTTTAACAATTACATATTTTAGTTCCTTTTTTTGTACACCTTTTATATTTTAACAAAGGGTTAGGATCACAAAAAGAGAGAAAAAGAGATATTATGAGACTTCTGATGTAAAGTGATATGAATGAAGTATATAGCATCACCTATGAAATATGCTTGACAAAATAAATCAAACCTGAATCTGATTGTTCATATCCTAATCTATAAGTTTACAGAAAATAAGAGGTACGGAACACTGTATTAAACAACATGGGAATGAAATCAGCAAAATCTAGATCGTGGGAAACTCTACAGGGCGAATGCCAGCCTGTGGATCTTGTTTGGGTTTACCAACTGTAAAAATATATTTATAAAACAATCATAAAAATGTGAACACAGACTGAGTATTGTTAAGAATTTTTGTTAAATTTTAAAGATGTAATAATAGTATTTTGGTTATGGTTTTGTTTTGCTTTTGAGTTTTTCTATTTGAGACATACGGTTTTGAGGATTTAGCAATGACACGATAATGCTGCCTAGGATTTGCCGGAGGAATTCATCTGGGGAGGATGGTGATGAGTGGGGTCTAGTGAAACAGGTGGCCTGTCCTTGGGTCATAACTGTTGCAGTCAGGTGATGGGAACTTGGAGGCTCATTATAATAATCTCTCTACTTCTGTATATATTTTCAAGTTTCATAATGAAGAGTTTAAAGAAAGGTTTACAGACAACTAGTAATGAAATCACAAAACTGACAAGAAAAATACAAAGTTGGAAGGAGAGATTAGAAACTCTTTAGAGAAAGAGGTGAGGTAATTACACCTGAAACTTGGCAATCACATAGTTACTGCATTTCAGTCCTAAATTTGTCTCAGCTTCCTCACGCTAGGTGGGTGGTCCATCATTAAACTCCCTTTTTTAAAAGACTCTTAGGCATGCAGATTATGAGAAAGGAGAAGTGGGTGGGAATGTGGAAATCCACCCAAAGGAAAACTTTCTCCCCGGGCAGTTCATTTGTTTGTTTGTTTGCTTGTTGGGGTGGGGTGGGGATGTACTGGGGGAGGCAGTTACTGAGCCAGGAAGCTACTGAACAGGAAGGAGGAAAATCGGAAAACTGGAGAGATCCTCACTATCAGACTTCCTTGCAGGTAAAAATCCCCCAGTGTAAACAGCTGTATGAAGAACATTCTATGACACACAAAGCTGTTTTCACATCCCTGAGATCCGTCTCTAGAAATAGTGCTTTGTTATCCTGCATACAATGCCATCTTCTGGTCCCAGTACTGCAACAGTGGCCCTTGAGATACAAAAAAAAGTGATCAATTGTCTGATGTTTGCCCAGCAGGTGGGGAGGAGGGAAGGGAAATGACCTGAGGCCCAGGCCTCAGAATATTTTTGTTCCTCAGTTAAATAGCAATTAACTTTCAAATCTCCCCCTCCTTGTCCGAGTCTTAACCCCTCGCGGATAAAACAAAAAAATAAATTTCAAAGTCATCCCTCACATAAAGCGTACCACAGGGCTTCCCTGGTGGCGCAGTGGTTGAGAGTCCGCCTGCCGATGCAGGGCACACGGGTTCGTGCCCGGTCCGGGAAGATCCCACATGCCGCGGAGCGGCTGGGCCCGTGAGCCGTGGCCACTGAGCCTGTGCGTCCAGAGCCTGTGCTCCGCAACGGGAGAGGCCACAACAGTGAGAGGCCCGCGTACCGCAAAAAAACCCGACCAAACAAACAAACAAAACAAACATACCACAAATGAAATTCTGGAGAAAGAAAGCAGTGGAGGTAAAATCTGTAGGTAACATCTCTTTCTATGATTATATTCAGACATTAGTTCTACTTGTTTAATTCCTTGCAACTATGTTTACCAGGAATATATTGTTTAATAATGTTCCTCATCTAATAAAACACTACAAACACATCAACTGAGGAATTCACTGTAATAGGATTTGACCAGTTTGACTCCTTAGGAATAAGGCCCTTGTTTATAACAAATAAATGAAAAGACAATCCAAAGCAAAACAAGAAAGGAAAAGGTCCACTTGGATACTTTGATTATCTTTCAGATAAGTAATATTCCCCTCTAGTAGCACAAAATAACCACAAATGGATTATTTTGCTGCCTACATTTTTCATTTTTTCTATTTAAAAATTTTTAAAAGTTCTCTGTACGTACCCACAAATGTGCATGTTATATACACACTTTTATATAAATGGATAAATTTTTTGTTCCCTAGATTCTGTAGCTTGCTTTTATCACTCAACAATACCTTGTAAAATGCCTCCAAGCTGTCTGGAATGGCCCTACAACAATCTTTTAAATGGCTGCGTGATATTCACTGTATGGGTAACAGTGTTTACTCAGTCACTTCCCTACTCATGGGCACGGACTCTGATTCCGGCTTCCTTACATCATTACAGAATAATGATGTAACGGACAATGTGAGCATATGAATTCCCAGAGATACTGATGTGCGTATCTCTATGGAGTTAATTCCCAGGAATGAGCTGTTTGGGTTGAAGGATCTCATCTCAATTGAGAGAATGACTGAAGGCTCAAAGGGAGGTCCTGGCCACCCAACAGACAATACCTACTATTATAGACACTACTCACCTTCCACTTTCAATTCTATTGCTGCCTCCTCTTGGTAAGAATGATCTCGGAAGAAGCAGGTGAAACCTCCTTCATCTGAGAACCTTACATTCCGGATCCTGAGGGTCACCTTTCCCTCCCCAATAGTCTCCTTCAGCAGCTCCGTGCGGCCCCGGTATTCAGGTGCCTGCTCTTCATCTTGGTCCTTGCCATTTCGGTAGAGATGAACCACCCTGGAGAAGGGGGGTCGGTACCATCCCACCTCCATGCCTGTAGCGTTCTTTCCTGGAGATATGCGACAGGGCAATTCCGCTTCATCCCCCACCAGCACCCGGATGGGCTGCCCTGGTCCCATTACTCTGAACTGTCCTATCCAAGACACAAAATAAAAGAAACTGAGCATCAGAGGGAACCTTGACAAACAAACCCTTCATGGGAAGGGCTGCTTCTAAACAGGAAAAGAAGACACTTGATTTTTAAATAGAATTCTAGAGCCAGGGAGAAGCTCAATTTTTCTTAAAGGTCTCTGGTTATAGAGATACCGTGAGTTCCCTGGACAGAACATTCTAGCATGTGGTCATCCCAGCCTTTAGGTCCCACCTTGGAATGTGGTCCAGCATCTTGCAGTTTAACTGTTCCATGGGCCTCCCTGTTCAGTCTTGGCCAACTTGATCCTTCTTCTCCCCTTAGAGGTCTTGCTTTGGTCGTTCCTCCACCACCACCTCTCCATCACTTCTCAGCCCTCTGTATTTGTTCACACCCTGGTCCCAAATTCTTCTCCTCTGAGATCTTCCACCCTAGAGGTGGAGGATCTTCTTTCCTTCTTTCCTCCTTCTTCTTTTCCTCTGTATCTTCAGCCCTCTCTACAGCTCCTGGACCCTGCCCTGTACATGTTCCCAGTCTTTTTTCCTCTGTGGGATATATCTCCTTGTCAGCCTTGGAGCTACTAGAAGATGAAGCTAGTTTCTCCATTAGACCTGCAGCCATTTCCCGAGGGAGTATATGTTCTGAGCCTTCTCTGTTAGGCGGCTCCCTGAGATTGGGAATCTGTCTTCGGAGAGCAGGGATCCTCTGTAAAAACTTATTAGTGCCTGATAGTGTGAGACAGAACTCTCAAACATGATGAGACACTACAACTCAACCAACATTTATCATGATTTACCATGGGATAGGCACAACTAAGCATATTATATATACCTTACCTAATTGAACCCTGACAGCAACTCCAAGAGGCTGTTATTATGATATTCCCCGTTTGATAGGTGAGAAAGCAAAGTTGGAAAGATAGGTAAGACCAAGTTCAAGGAGAGCCCTGAGTTAAGGTCGCATGATGGATTTAGGTCTCCTTCTGAAGGCTGTAGGGAGGCACTGGTGGTATCTGAGGGGAACCATGTCAGCACATCTATGTATTGAAAAGGTAACTTGCATGGCAACTTGAGGGTGAGTTGAAGGAGGTGAGCCCAGGGAACTAGCCTTCCTGTTCTCAGGGTCTCCCCAGGGCAGGAATAAAGAGAAATCTTACCTGCAGAGCTGGAAGACAGCTGGAGGAGGAAGAGGAGGGAGGGGAGGCAGCTGGGCAGAAAGGAGCTCAAAAAACTGGCCATCTCCACTGTCAGTGGGGAAAGGGAGCCCCTGCAGCAGGGTCAGGCCAACAGAGGTGCGTGTCCCCACGGCTGAAGAAGCCCCAGGGGAGGATTGGGGAGGGCAGAGCTGCCCTGGCCCTGGTTCCTCCCCAGCAGAGTCGCAGCTGTGCTCCCAGGCACAGCCCCACGTTACCCTTGCCAGGCACTTACACAAAAGGGCTACAGAGCCAGGGGATGACCAGGGTTTGCCTTCCCCACCCCCTCAGAGCTACGGAGCAGAGGCTGCCTGGTACTAGGCTTTCCTCCCCCACTCTCTCCCGGTGGCCAGCCTTTGAGGGGGCTTCTAGGATCTGACCTGTTGGGATGGATCACTCACTGGCCTGCAGGCTACAGCTTGTCGGTGCAATCTGCAAGGTCCCTTCAATCCCTCTCCTCCAGGTATTAGCCAAAAGATAGGGATCTGTGTTGGATTTTTAAAAAGGAAGGAACATTTAGACTTGGTTTCCTATTTCTGTGGTCTCATAACTGTCATTACTAGGGCATTCTTTCCTCTTGATGTCTGACCTTTCTCTCTCCCACCGCAAATCCAAACGCCCTTCCTTATGTTCAGATGTGTTGCTTGGACTTAGCTTCTCCCTCCCAAAGAATACATTTCAAAGAGTCACGGGGTTGGGACTTCCTTGGTGGCGCAGTGGATGAGACTCCATGCTCCCAATGCAGGGGGCCTGCGTTCGATCCCTGGTCAGAGAACTAGATCCCACATGCATACTGCAACTAAGAGTTCTCATGCCACAACTAAGGAGCCTGCCTGCCACAATTGGGACCTGGTGCAACCAAATATATATATATATATTAAAGTAATGCATTTAAAAAAATAATAAAGTCACAAGTCAAGTGTCAGGAGTTGATGGTCACCTGTGCTCCAAGAAGCAGGCATGAAGAAAGCAAGATCTGCAAAGTCAGCGGCTGTCAATCAATACAGGCACTGAGGACAGGTCAGCAGTCAGGACACAGCCCCCAGCCTGGGCATCGCTCTCCAATTTCCTCTGTCACAGGGGAAAGTGAGATCTGGGATGGGAATATGATCTTTCTCCTTATCCCCAGACTTGGCTGATCACTAAAGAGTGAGACCGGTATCAGCACCAAGTTTGAAAAATATATTTTCCAATCTTAAGGATGTCTCATCAAAAAAAAGTCAGGATGGACAATTTAAAGCCATGCTGTCCAATACTGTAATCACTAGTCACAAGTGCCCATTTAAATGAAATAAAATTAAAAATTCAGTTCCTTGATTGCACTAGCCATGTTTCAAACGCTCAGTAGCACATATAGCTAGTGGTTACTGCATCGGACAGCACAAATATAGACCAGATCCATCACCACAAAAAATTACATTGGGCAGCACTGTTCAAGGGCTAGGAACAGAACAGGGACAGACATTTTCTGCTCTTGTCTGAGATGAGCATGAGGGGCTAGAAGGATGGACTCCAGTCAGCTGAGTCTGGGAGTGGTGTATTCTTTTTTTCTGCAAGGCGGCTGTAGTTTGGGCACAAGCAGGCTGGCTATTCTGAAGCCGTGAGGGTGAAAGTCAAGGTCTGGAGGGATGAATGAGGCGGGAAGAGGAGTCTCTGTGCTTGCCTGACTTCCTCTCACGTGGGGATTCTCTCCTTCTAGAACCTAACATATCCTGTGATGCTCTTCCTCCAAGATACAAGTTCAGGTTCAGGTAAGAAAGTTATGCACAAGATGCTTTCCTGGACAGGGTTTGGGGGTCATAAGGTGCTTGAATTTGTCTGGCACTCGTCCAGTTGTCAAAAGCTGGATAGGAGGGCTTCCCTCATGGCGCAGTGGTTGAGAGTCCGCCTGCCAATGCAGGGGACACAGGTTCGTGCCCTGGTCCAGGAAGATCCCACATGCCGTGGAGCGGCTGGGCCCATGAGCCATGGCTGCTGAGCCTGCGCGTCCAGAGCCTGTGCTCCGCAATGGGGGAGGCCACAGCAGTGAGAGGCCCGCGTACCACAAAAAAAAAAAAAAAGCTGGATAGGAGATCAGGGTGGAGTGGAGGGTTAAAAGATCAGAGAGGGTCAGGAGCTAACCAACCAAAACCACTTATAACAACTACACCCCCTACCTCTGAAGAGCTCACCTCACTTGCCTCCACGTCCTCGACTGCCTCACATCTTTGGAAAGGGGGTGGATTTCTGGAGCTGGGGTGAGCAGTCCCTTGGATGACATGGTCTCTGGACAAGGGAAAGGGGCAGGGCTACCAGCAAAACAAAGCCAGTGGAGTTGCCATTTATAGAAATCTGGGTATAGGAACATCTGGGTTTTGCTGGGCATGGTGCATGGTGTGGACGTGTCTAACAACCCTGTGTTGTTGGTCAGGCTGGTCATTTCTTTCAGCTCTTAAAAGTTACTTTAGTTTTGTGTGGCGTATGTTATATGATCTTGCAAATATTCTTGGGTCGTTTCTTACTCTCCTCAGTAATTTCCATTTGATCTACACCTCTCACCAGGTCTGATAACAGGCCGTGTACACAGTCATGTATGCAAAGTGACATACTATAAATATGTTCATGTGTATATTAACACACTATCCGTATGTAAAATAGTAAACACTCAATAAATGGGAGCTTCCTAGATGTCACCCAATAGCAGTACTGCGTAAGCTTTTCCAGAGAATGTGTAAAATATATATCATGCCCTGTTCTGCTTCTTGTGTTCTTCTTGTGGTGTTTACTTAATAATGCATAATTCCATATTAATACATAATATAGCCCTCTTGAACTTTTGAAAATGGGTTCTTATTTATTTGTTTATTTGGGTGTTCATTTGCTTCTGTTTCCAAATCCAAAAGGTATAAAATGACATACTTTGAAAATCGCCCAGCCATCCTGGGCCAACTTGTTTTCTCTGAATCCTTCCACATATGTGCCACTAGAGGGAGCCCCACAAGAAAGTTTCTTCGTGTGAGAACTAATCTACCCTCCCTCCCTTTTTAACATAAATGGTAACAACAATTTATCTTGGAGACAATCTATATTAGTACCTAAAGAACATCCTTGTTATTTTACACAGCTACACAATATTTTATGGCATGAATGTATCATACTTATTTAACTAGTTTCCCAGGACATTTAGATTGTTTCAATTTTTAAAATATCCATTTTACTAGGTTAAATAAAAATGTATTCAATTAATTTACATCAATAAATATTTAACAGAAACGATGTGCGTCAAGCTTTATATTAGGCTCTGATTGTAAAAGTTTCAGTAAGATGAAGAAAAAAGAATTAGTTTTTGGCCGCCCTGTGCTGCAGCTTGTGGGATCTCAGCTTCGCGAATCCCGGCCCCCTGCAGTGGAAGCCCGGAAAGCCAGGGAATTCCCAAGAATGTTCTTGCTTTCTTTGTGGTTTCACTCTTGACCTGTCATGGTGGCTTTGTTTTTGTTTTTGCTATTTAATATCACATTCCTTCAGGCAGTGGGATACTTAGGGGGGTGAATGCAGGCCTTCCCATGTGCCTGGGGTCCTGCCTCTCAACTTGGCAAGACAGGTATATATGTCTGACCCCACCTCTCCCCTGTGCCCAGGCTCCTGCTGGGAGAGGGCAGCACAGAGAGTGGCAATGGTCCCTGGGGGGAGTTGAAGGCAACTAAAAACCAGTCCTGGGGAGGCTGAGAAGTGAGATCAAGCTTGAACCTTGGCTCCAAGCCCTCAGCACATGTTCTATTACCCCATCAGACTTCACTGACAAAACACAAATTGAAAGAAAATTATTAAGAATTTCGAGATAGTGACACAGAGCATCATGGCCCAAACATAGTGTCCCTTCCTAAGCATGGGCCCTGTGTGACTGCCTGTCAAATGCCCATGAACTTCACTGCCTTCTACACAGGTGAAGTTGTTGGCTCAAAGCGCATGGGCAATTGCAGTTTTAATAAATGTTGATAAATTACCCAGCACAAAGTTGTATACTTCGTACAGGTGGACACACTATACCTCTCAGCTTTCTCCTCTGTAAATGGGGGATACTGACACCCACCTCATTAGGGCTGTGAACACAATTACATGAATGACCCATGGGAACTGTGAATGGTACACTTACATTCTGTAAGTGCCGTTATTAGCTCTCATTTGCAGTGATTTTTCTTCTGGAACTCCCTCTAGTGGTATAAATCTCAGGAGGAAATTGATATTTTCTTTTCCACTTTTGTGGTCTTATTTTCATAGTATATGTGTGTTTAAACTGGTCTGTAAAGTCCATGGAGACTCAATGACCGATAGGCTCTAAAATGTCTAATTTATATCTGTTTAGCCCCGTGTTTCATGGGTCTGCAGGAAAAATGAGAACACTGATCTGAATCAAGCTGATGCAGGTACCCAGCAAGTGAGTTCTTTTACCCAAAGGTTTACATTTTATCTATTAACATTTTCCCCCATTTTTGGTGTCTTTTTTGTTATTATTCTGAAATTTTTTCATTTTTCAAAAAGAAAAACATTCAGCTTGTTATGAATCAGGTGAGTCAAACACTTAAGCTTACTTACCCGCGCCCCCCAATAAACAGGAATGAATTTGTGCTGATTTTGAGCAAAATGTTATGAGTTGTCCTATGGAAGAGGCATTAAACTGTTCTGCAGGTCCTCGTGGGGTAGAACAATTAGGTGCAAGTCCTCGAACGTAGATTTCAGTTCAATACAAAGGAGAATCTTCTCTCCATCAGAATCGTCCAGCCCTGGCAGAGACTGAGGGAGCGAGCTTCCCATCCCCTGGACATCCAGCCAACATAGAATGGGAAGTTAGGCTAGGTAACTCTAAGGTTTTTCCCTAGCTATAAGACCCTACGAGAATATACATTTTCCTTTCTCGTCTTTTTTTCCCGCTCCTGCCGCCTCCTTACAATCTCCCCGACGCCTTCACTCTCCACCAACATTCCCTAAGGATCTTGCAGGGGAAGGCCCAGGAGGCGCTCCCAGTCTGCCCCGCAACAGCTGACGTACTCAACTTCCCGCCGATAATTGGTTGCCAGGAGCCCTTGGGGGCGGAGAATAAGGCGGTGACTACACATATTCAGGCAAAAGCGAGGCGCCTGCGGACCGTGCAGTGACATCCAGTTCCAAAGGGCAAACCTTTTCTTGCCCTTTCACTTCAGACCCACCGCCATTGGTTACCTGCCTTCCTCCCCTGTCCGCTTCGTTCCTCTGCTTTTGTCCAGCCTGGATTATGGAGGCGTAAATGTTGCGGGGCGAATAGCTCAGGAGAGGGAGGACCCAGGTGGCCATTTTGGCATCTGGCCCAGTTCCTGAGAGCACCCACCAGTGATGGCCCTTCAGTCACTACACGATTGCTCCGATAGAAGGAAAACACAGTGGTGGCCATTTTGGAGCGGGGCGACTGTCATTTTGGCCATCATCTTAAAGCCTGGCCCCTACAGCACCCCGCCGGCCCCCCAGCAGAGAAAACTATATGGAGAGAGAATTCTGTAGTATGGAAATCTTAAAGCTCTTTCAGGACTCCTTATATCCCTATTCCAGAACATGGCGGACCTGCGTCTCCATATATATATGGATATATATAATATATATAATATGGATATATTATATATATATATATATATATATATATATATATACACCTGGATGCTCAGATGTAAATTTCAGCTCCATGCAGCTGATCGATAAACATGTCAGACTCCAGTTTACTGTCCTGTGGGAGGACTTGTTACCTTGGAAAGTAAAGAAACTTCCGTGTCTTTAACTGTATAATGGGGATTATGGGGTTGATGTGAGGATTGAATATAAGGTATGCAAAGTACTTAGGTCTGTGTCTGGCTCTCAAAAACCATAATAACACCTTTTGTGCAGGGCCTGGGCATAGAAAGTCAGACCATGAGGGCAGGACTTTATCTTGTTTTCTCTGTATCCTCCTTGGCTAGAAGAGTGAGGAATACATAATAGAATAAGTTTGTGGAAAGAATGAATGGCAAACTGGAATCTTAACCTTCTGATCTCCAGCCTTTGTATTCTCCTTGCTTTGTAGTCTCCTCCCTTTCAGGCTGTGGGTTCCCCCTTCATGCACCTTCTTGCATTGTAATCCCTCTAGGTCAATATTTACACTCTTACTTGATCTAGATCACACCAACTTGTTAACTCAAAGGTTAGTTTGTTTTTTTGTGTGTGTGGTTGCACTGGGTCTTAGTTGAGACATGCGGGCTCCTTAGTTCTGGTATGCGAACTCTTAGTTGTGGCATGCATGTGGGATCTAGTTCCCTGGCCAGGGATTGAACCCCGGGCCCCTAGCATTGGGAGCACGGAGTCTTAACTACTGCACCACCAGGGAAGTTCCCAGAGGTTAGTATTTTTGACTTTTGACCTTGAATCCTGGATTAAGGGCTTTGTGTGATGAGGAACTTCAGGTGTCTGCTAGCCTGGCGGGAGCTATTTTGAGGGGTAGGGATGACAAATGATAAATGACTTTGGTTGATTTTCAGGGGCCAAAGGTGGTTTAGCCGGAGCCAGCATCTCCTCTCACTTCCCCCTCACCTTTCCCTTCTCTTAATGTTATTCCCCACGGCCACTTCTACTGCTTCCAAGACTCTCACAGGACCCAAGTCTTCCTCTCTGTGTCATCTTCCCTGCTGCTCCAGGAAAGGAAGACATTAGTTTTACCCACACAATCCCATTTCTGTGTATATTTCAGGGGACATTGAGGCTTCTGGAGCCACAGCACCCAGCTGCTCAAGAATCCTTCAAGTGTCAGATGAGAAAACCGATGTCCAGATTTTTTAATCAATCAAGTTGACTCAAACTTAGTCTTTCTTGTTGAATGAGCTTTAGGACAGCCATTTTGACCAACGGGAGCAATTTGATTCTCATTTACCCTTGGTTCTCAGCAGCATTCCAAATGGTTGGTGTTGCCAAGTCATCTGATAAAGGAGGCATGTTAGGTATAGTTTTATCTCAGAAAAAAAAATGTTATAGAGGAGGAAAAAAAACTATTATGTTAATATCTTTGACTAGGATTTTTAATACGCTTCCTGAAACCGTTGATTCAGGTACTGACTTACTAACAAACCACAGAAGTTCAACCAGCTCAGTTAGTCTGGTGATGCTATTCCCTCAAAGAAGGACAAGGATTTTGAAAGGAGATGATAAACTATAAAGGGGACTGAGGCCTTAAAATTAGTGAGAGTGGAGCTGAATGTGGAGACATGTGTGTCTGGTGGTGGGCGGGGTGGGGGGGGTGGGGAATAGTCCTGGGTACAGTGGTTTTGTGTTGGGTATGGCTATACCTCTGGTGTGGCCTTGAGATATGATGGTGATTTCTATTAGCCCAGCACAGCTTTCTGCCTAACTGGGGTTAATCAGGGCTACACACTATTGTATTCAAATCAAGGCTAGGAAACTGCCAGAATTGAGACATTTCCTTTTTATTTCATACACTGTTTGATATAGTTACACAGTGAGCATATGGCCTTTATAATTATGATTTTTTAAAAAGTTACAAAACAAACAAACCTGGAAAGTCTCCTTAGTTGGGAAAAATACTGTTTCTGGAGGGAATCTAAGGTTGCCTTGTAACTAGTGCCATCTAGTGGTCAGGTTAAGTTATTGCTCTGAGGTTAGACACAAAGCTAGCGCTGGGAAGACACTGGGTGGAGTTCAGTCGGGATCTGCCCCAGTGAGAGTACTTAGTGGACGACATACCATAGTCGTTTGACAAAGTTGTACAGAGTTTATACTTACTGAAATATTAATGCATCAATGAACTCACATTTACTCAGGACTTAGAATCGAGAAAAATGGTTGTAGGTGCTCAGCACATGCTAGTCGTGCTTCTATTTGGAGCCATTTCATCCTCCTTCCTGACCACCATCCTGCTCTTTCCACTTTAACCTCCAGTTTACTTTGTGCTTTTCCATCATGGGCCCCTAGAGTTAGAAGCTACATTGTTACCCTCAATCCCTTTAGTAACATGTTGGTAAGAAACTAGCAAACTCAGGGATACTTGCTTGGTACATTCCTGCTATTTAAAAAGTTCCCCACAATAGCTTCAGTTGGGTTGGATTTAGGGAGGGAGACTTCAAAAGGCATTGGTTCTAGGATTTAGGACAGTGAGTACAGAAGGAAGATGAAAGAAGACACCCTGTCTTGCCTGCTGGCTGTTTTACAGCAACCAGGGACAAGAGGGTCACCTGTTCTCCTAAGGTCTACTGGGTCTTGGTCTCCCTCTTCTTTTTATTTGTCCCCTTCTTCTGTCCTACTTGTAATTATCAAGGCAGAATGAAAGTTTGCTCCAGATACAGTTGGAAATTCTCCACCTTTGTCCCTATTTCACAGCAAGATCTTGGAATAAGACCAAGAAGGCTGATCTTTGGAAGGGCACTTCCTTAAGAGCAGCAGGAAAGGCAGCAGGACCATCTTCCTGGTAGCATCTTGCTGTACTAGTATAGTGGTCTGACTTGGGCCACCATTAGAGCTGCCATGTGGGTGTAAACTTGTGCATGCACCAGAAATTATACCCGTAATGCCATTAGAGGACTTGTGAGTGGTGGGAGATGAGCAGCGGTCCTGCCAGGCCTAATGCCGGTGAGGGAGCTTCAGTCTGCTAACCGTAAGGGCTACTGGGCAGTAAGGGAAGGGTACTGGGAAGCAAGGGAAGGATATGGGCATCCCAGCATTGTGGACAGCAAAACAACAGCACCTGCAAATAAGGCAAGTAAGTAGAGATATTGCTAAAAGGGAACATACAGAAAAACACTGGAGAAGTCTTCTTGGAGAGGGACCCTGCCTGTGTCCCCGCCAAGCTCCCTGCTCTGTGGCAGGGTGAATCTACTCCTAACAGAAATCTTACCCACATAATGATTGCCCTGCCGGTTTTATCCACATTAGCAATGCTGATGTGCAGATAACTCTCAGGGAGACAGACCCCTAGGTGCCTTGGGGATGCTTCCCACAGCTGGTCATCAGGATGAGCAGGGTCTTTAAAGTCAGATAAATGTTCACATCTTGGCTTATTATGTGTGAGACGTTGGGCAAGTTATTACATTTATTTGCGTTTCATTTTCTCCATTTACAAAATGGAAATAAAGATATCTATGTCAGAGAATGTTATAAGGAGCAAGTGAGACAATCCAAGTAAAGTACACAACCCCAAACTGTTTATAATAAATGCTATTGTTATGATCCTGTAACTCACAGAGTGGAAAGACCTAAACGCGTGGAGGGTGTATCACCATTATGGCCTGTGGAATAAAGTACCCATTTCACCAATAACTAGAAGGTCTTTGACAAACAACAAAGACCACCAAGAGGGTAATAGGCTTGGAAAATGGTGTGATAATTCTGTACAGTGGAGTGAATACTGATCTTTGAGTCAGAAGATGTTTTTATTGATTGATCTTTTATCAAACTTCTAACCAAATAGCAGGCACTGTGCAGCTCTTGTAGGAGGGAAAAAGTGGGCACCATAAGTCCCTGCCCTCATGGAGCTTAAGATCTGGTCAGGAAGGCAGATGTTAAGTAAATGATTCCACAATTAAGTTAATTACCAGTGAGATACGTGCTTTGAATGATGAATACAGTGTGCCAAGAGAGCACCTAGCAGGATGGGGAGGGGGTTTAGGTTAGTCTGAGGAATTCAGGGAAGGCTTCCTTGAGGAGGTGATATTTAAGCTGTTAATGAAGTGAAGATGGTATGGGGTGGGGAGGTGGAGGAGGAGGAGGGCATCTCCAGGCAGAGGAGACTGGTGTCTCCTGAGTTGAAAGTACTGTATTTGAGCAGCTTAAAAAACGTAATCAGGCCAGCATGGCTGGAGCACCGTGAGTGAGGAGGGAGGACCTGAGACCTGGGTTTTTTGCCCAGCTCTGCTGTTTATTGCCTGTGTGACCTTGGGCAGGTCATTTAAACTCTCTGAGCAGCAGTTTTCTCATGTGACAAATGGAGATATTACCACACTGAAGCAGTTGAAAGGATTAAGAGAGATGTGAGTTCTTTGTAAATTATGCACCAATAAAGGTATTATGTTTCTGTGCTGATCTAAGTGCAATGAATACTGAAAGCATCTGAAGGTGTGGATGAGTCATGTTGGTTTTTAGAGTTTCAGAGTGATGGCTTGGAAGAATAGGGAAGAGTTAAAACTCAGCAGGTGTTTGTTTACTCTAGGTTGCTAAAAGCAGAGCTTGCTTCACAGCTGTTCTAGGCATTGCCTTCTGCTAGGATTTGAATGGTACATATGGTTCTCTGGACCAGGGAAGGACCCACCTGCCCCACTGTAATAGGGTCATGGTTTTCATATAGTGCCTTTATGGAGATCCTCAATGGTGTTTTTTTTTGTTTTTTGTTTTTGCGGTACGCGGGCCTCTTACTGTTGTGGCCTCTCCCGTTGCGAAGCACAGGCTCCAGACGCGCAGGCTCAGCGGCCATGGCTCACGGGCCCAGCCCCTCCGCGGCATGTGGGATTCCTCCCGGACCGGGGCATGAACCCGCGTCCCCTGCATCGGCAGGTGGACTCTCAACCACTGCACCACCAGGGAAGCCCCATCTCAATGGTGTTTTTATGGTATTTCCATAAATAGAATTTCTAGTCTGTATGTATACACACACACACGTATAACTGAATCACTGGAAACTAATACAACATTGTAAATCAACTATACTTCAATAAAAATTTTAAAAATAATAAAAAGACATTTCTAGTCTGTTGCCTCAAATGTGTTCATCTGACTCCTAAAAACATCTATTTGTAAAAATTTTCTCATGTTTATACAGTTGTTTCCACACATGCTTTTCTGTAATTCCAAAGTCCGCAATGTTCTGAAAACCAAAAATTTTGTTTCTAACTCATTTGGGTGGCAAAACCTGGCCTGACTTGCATCCATTTTGTGGCAAAGCCAGAGGCGACGCTATTTATAGTCTTTGTTTACTCAACCTAATGTTAATAGCCATGCATTTTACTGCAGAAACATAATTGTGTTTATTATGGGCTTGCGACCTGCATATACATATCAAATAATAAGAGTTTCCAACATTTTGCAGCTTCTAATAGAAAAATCTGGGTGATGTGTCTTTTTACTCTGAGTATTATTTGGTTAGTGTGCTAGCGTGTTTAGCATAAGTGAGAATCAATATAGGGTACATGAATTGGACATATCAGAAGAGACAAATCTGTTGCAGCAAAATAAACAAACAAAAACCCCACCAACCAATTTCATAAATGCATTAAGATGCACGTACTTTTCGAAATGGTATGAATAATTATGTATAGGTACTCATACCTGGTATATACTTAATTATATATATTTAAATAAACATAATACTTGTTTATTTTTAAATCCTTAAAAATCCAGTTGTCTCATAGTTCCAGGAGTAGAAATACACACTAAATTTGTTCGTGAGAATGGAATATTTTCTAAATCTGTTAACCTGACCTCATATACCCTTTAGAAGAGGGACAAACTTACCATTTTCCTTTTTTGTGGCTTAGGTTGACTGAGCATTTCATTACGTTGTGTTCATTCATTATTATAGAAGGGCTTATTTATGGAGAAATTATTTGCAGAGGTAACTCATGGTGTCAACTTTGTAATCTGGTTATTGGCCCTGAGATCCTGTGAGACAGTGCTCCCCGTGACCCCACAGCACCTTGTGGGTAGGGGAGGTAAGCACTTGACCAGGCATTCATAGTGTGGCTTTTTTATTTTATTGAAGTTTTGTGAATTCCAGACCGGGTTCCTCTGTACATGCCTGAGTGAAGTCCAGCATGTAAATAACTTCATGTTTGAATTTTTTTTTTTTTCATGTTTGAATTTTAAATCTTCATCCCATACATGTTCTAAACAGCAAGAGCTGTGTACGACAGAAACGCCCCCCCCCCCCGAAGGTAAGTCTTTCATCCTAATGTAAGAGAGCACCAATATCCTCCCTTCACACAGTTACCACTGCTGCTTTAGATGGAAGACAGAACTGAAATGCAGTTTGACCTTTGATAAAGAATGCCTTGAGGTGGGACTTGGGTGAGAGAAGTGCCTTGAGACTAAGTCTCTGAATGCCTTGGAAAGAATTTGGAAATGGAGTAAAAGACTTGAATTCAAATATTGGCTGTGTTGATTTCGTAGCTAGATGCCCTTTGATTTGCTTCTTAATTTCTCTAAATCACAGTTTACTTGGCTCCAAAATTAAAGCACTAACATCTACTCTGCATGGTTGTGAGAGAATTAACTTGGATACCATCCCCTCACCCCGAAAGCACCTAGTATCTAGCAGATCATCAATAAGTTAAGCTACTTTGGTTAATATGTTTCCAGAGCTTACAAGGTGTTAAGTTCTGGGCTCTTTGCTCTCAGGGTTGGGCAGAAGACAGGAAAGGAAGTGGAAGTATGGGAAATAAAATGAAAAAGGAGATTGGTCATTCTCAGGTAATTCAAGTGGGAACACCACCATCTCTATGAAAAACAGTCAAAAACTGAGAAAAGAGGTGGTTTCTCCAAAGGCACAAAGAATACAGGAGTGATGGCAGAAGGATGGAATCAGGTCCAGGGAATTTTCCGGAGGAGAGGACTTCTGTGCCTGGTGTGGAAGGAGGAAGTGGATTGGCTGTGGGGAGGGTGGGGTTAGGGTACTCAAGCCGTGATTGGGGAAGGACCTCAATAAATGTCCCTGAGGAATATGGACCGGGAAGCTGGGAAGCTATATTGGAAGATAAAAAGTGTGAAAGGAGGAAGTTGCAGCTACTGGTGGAAAAAGGTGAGTGGTTTGTATAGTGAATATAATTGGAGCCTCTCTCCACACCCTCAAATGCCTCTGCCCACTGAATAACAGATATTGGCTAGACTGTTTCAATGTACTTTGGAAGGTTAAAAGAAAACAAAACCCAACTTTAAAAAGAGAAAGGATTATAAGGTAACCCTTGTAAAACATTTGAACAAAAATTGAACAAATATGACCAAAAAAGGTTATCTAATAATTCATGGCCCCAGAGGTAATCACTGCTAACATTTTGATGTATTTTCTTTCAGCTTTTAAACACATATTATATCACAGTTGTACACATTTTGTATTCTGCTTTTTTTCCCCCAAACTCTCATGTTTTCCCATGTAAATGTCATTAGATACTCTTTTGAACATGTTTTTATACTATTCCTTTGAACAGACTACATTCTAATTTATTGAATCAATAAACACTCTGTGATTTGGACATTAAAGTTGTTTCCTTTCCTGGGTTAGCATCAGGAGTGTGGTGATTAATATTACCAAGATAATTTTCAAGTTCATAGAATCATAGACTCCTCTTTTCCAGGGGGGGAATTCCATCCTTCCATCCTCCTCAATTCAACATAGTAAAGGACTCAGGACTTCAGGGAAGCCAGAGACAAGTTTCCAGAATGAACGACAAGGGAATTCCCTGGTACTCTCAGCATCTAGGGCCCCGGGTTCAATTCCTGGTCAGGGAACAACGATCCCAAAAGTCTTGCATGTGGCAAAAAACAAAACAAAACAAACAAACCAAAACCAAAACCAGAAAACACAAAAACTAGGTGAGGAACTTGTGGGCTCCTGAGAGAATGCCTACTCAGATATTCCCCTACAGAAAGGCCCTGCTGGGACGGGGAAGGGTGTCCTCTGGGCGCTCAACCTTGCCAGGACCATGAAAAAGCACCGAGACCAGAGAGCTGACCTAGCCCATAGACAGGGCACAGAGACAGGAAACTCTTCTTTCTAAAGCAATCTGGGAAAATTCTCATCCATATGATGCTTTTTCTGCTGCCAGTAACTTGACAAATTTTTGATTCTGCCCTGCTGAAAGAACGGCAGGTCACTCAGAGGAGGGGTTGCTATCATTTTCAGTGTTTAGAAATCCTGCCCCACTCTCTTCTTCTCTTCTGCCCATTTTCTAGCTCAGTGGTTCTCAGCCACTCCCTAGGGAACAGTTTGAAGATTCGTGGGCTTTCTTTTTGTAATTACAGTGATGAGGGGGGGAACTGTGGGCCCTTATGGGTAGGGTAGGGGAATAAGATACTCTTCAAAGCACAGCCTGAACAAATGAAGAACTGTCCCTCCTCCAGATTCTCAAATGTCCCCTAGGACATTCATGTAGGTGAAAACTTGTGTTTAATTATCGGAGCCTAGAATTTAATACAATTTTAAAAGTGGTTTTAATATACAATGAACTTTCTAGGAATGCAATTACGGTTCTGCGTGAATTCAGGGAAGACTGACTTTGCTATCAAGAGTTGTTCAACATTCCGTTAAGTCACCTCATTGATGGCGACGTGCTGGAGGTAGTTGAGTCACCAACTCAGCACCTGTATCATCCCGCATTTGTAGCAGTTCCAGCCCCGTAATTCTATGGATAAGTGCAAGCATCTGCCTACTTCATGCCTTCAATACTCGTTAAAATACTGTTTATGTTCTTTTACTACAAATTACTTTTTTTCTTATGTCACAGACAGGGAAGCATGTTGATTTTTTTAAAAGTTCTGTGTGTAGGTAGGTTATTCCCTCTATGAGCTTCAATTCAGCACAGTAAAGGAGTCATGACAAAATGTTTCAAGGGTTGAAGGTTGAGAACCTCAGCTCTAATCAGTCTCACAGCATTTGGCTTTTCCCCACCTCCTTCCCAGGACAAGCCAGAAAGAAGCTTTTTGTTTTACCCCATCCTCCAGAAGGCGCCCTCTCTCTCCTCTGGCAGCCCAAACTCATTCCCATGAACAATATACACACGTGCGCGCACGCACATACTCTCTCTCTCTCTCTCTCTCTCACACACACACAAACACACACACACACACAGGCACACACATTCCATCACCAGACAACAGCCTGGAGCCTCCGGAACTGTCAAAAGGCCTGCACTTCCCCCACTGTCTCTAGAGCTCCCAGTTCTTCCTTAGTCAAGAAATATTGATTGCTAGGCCCTGCTGGAGTAGAGATAATGCTGGCTTCTGCCCACTTGGAGGCTCTTTATTTCCTGGTCTTTTTCTTTCTTTCTTTCTTTTTTCCCCTCCTACTTCAATTTCTCTCCTTGATGCTACCCTCTCCATCTTTTGCTTCCAATCCTCTCTCCGCCTTCCCTCCCCGAAGCAGGCGAGTAGCATTGCTGCTGGACCCACGGAGCAGCTCTGGTCTCCAGCTCTGTCTTCTCCACCCAACTCCTGTCGCGCTGAGGCGGCTCCCGGCCTTCACCCCCTCCCCTCCCCGCCCATCCCCTGTCTGACCCTGGCTTCTCCTTTCTCTCCCACCCGTCTCGTTCTCTTCCTGGCCCTCGGCCTCTGCCTCTCTCGTCTCACCCCGAACCAGGGCTGCCTTCTCTTTGTGCAGCCGTCTTTCTCCACCTGCATCCCAGATTCCCTGTCTCAGCGCCAGCTCCTCGACCTTTGGCTCGGGCACCCTCGCCCCCACCTCAGCTTCCAGTGGTCTAGCCTGCGGGTCCCCGCGCGTGTGTGCTTGTGCACCGGCGTCCCTCTCCCCTACCTCGGAGCCCCGCTCCCCTGCCGCCCGCCCCCCGGCGCTGTGGGCGGTCCAGGGCGGGGCTGGGATCCGGGCGGCTCCCGGGGCTCGGGTTGTGGGAGGTGCCCTCTCCCCGGTCTCCCCCCGCCCTGTCTCCTCCCGCACCCTCCTTCTTCCCTCCGCCCGGGAGCGTTCCCCGGTCCCCGGCGCCGCCTCCTTCCCTCCCGGCTCCCCGCTCCCGCGGCCGCCGCTGCCCCGGGGAAGGAGAGACGGGGGTGGGGTTTGGGGGAGGTGAAAGAGGAGGAGAGACCCTGGCCGGCGAGGAGCCCGGATTCGCGGGGAGGAGGGTCGGGAGGAGGGGGAAGGTGGAAGAGAGAGGAGGGGGGAGCGGGGAGGAGCGGCGGGGCCTGGGGCCTTGAGGCCCGGGAGAGCCGGGGAGCTGGGCCGGAGCGCCGAGGTAAGAGCCAGGGCCCGGGGGAGGCAGTGCTTGGAGAGGGGCGCGCGGGGAGGGCCGAGCCGGGGGTCGGGGGGCCGCGGGAGAAGAGGAGCGGCGGGGAAGGAACCGGGAGCGGCGAGGCGGCCGATCCGGGGAGCGTGGGGAAGCCGGGCTCCGGCGAGCCGCGGGGGCCGGGGGAGAGGAGGTGGTGAGAGGTGGAGTCCCGGGAGGGTGGGGGGGGCCGAGGGAGGCAGGAGGAGGGTGGGGACAGGCTCTCTCTCCTCCTCTCCCCCCACCCCGCGCCGGGCTCCGCCCCCGCCTCCTCCACGGGGCGCTTTTCGGGTCCCCGGGCTGAGCCGGGTCGGAGCCCGGGAGGCGACCGGAGGGAGGCCGGGCCGCCTCCCGGGTCCGGGCCAGCGCCGGCGGGGCTCGGTCCGGTCCTCACGGCCGCCTCTCACTCAGATGCTGCTGCTGCTGCCGCTGCTGCCGCTGGCGCCACTCTTCCTCCGCCCCCCGGGCGCGGGCGGGGCGCAGGCCCCCAACGCCACCTCGGAAGGTGCACCCTTCTCCGGCGACCTCGGGCACCCCTCCACTCCACTCCCCCTTTCCTCACATCCCCTCTACTATCCCGTCGGCCCTACGTAGTATCCCGGCCTGGCAGCCCCGTCTCCTCGGCCCCACTTTACTACTCCTGACCTCTTTTCCATCACCCCGCATTATTACCCAGCACCCGTTTCTCTGGCCCCCGGTTACCACACTAGGCCCCCTTTCTGTGACCCCGCATTATTCCCTCAGCCCCGCCCCTCTTTCTGGGCCCCCCATTGTTACCTCAGTTCCGCCTTTTCCTTGGTCCCACCTTGCTGCCCAGGTGGCCTTGTAAGACCCCCCCCCCCACGCTAATTCAACTCAGATTCTCCTTTAGCCTTTCTTAGCAAACTCACTCGCATAGCATACCCTTTCACGATTTCTTAGTTACTTTTCTCCATTACCCCAACCAGCACCCTTCCCTTCCCACTTGTGAGCTCCTTGACCCTGGCTCATTACGTTGTGTCCTTCCGCCCAGGGTCTGTACCCCTCCCCACTCTCACCCTCTCGCACCTCATCCCATCCCCTTTGTCCTCCACCTGCCCGTTGACCACGCCCTACCCTCCCCTGCCTCCCGCTGCTGACTCTGCCTTTTCCTTTTTCCCCACCATCCCTCTCTTTCCGCCTGCCTCTGGACTCACCCCCTCAGGTTGCCAGATCATACACCCGCCCTGGGAAGGGGGCATCAGGTACAGGGGCCTGACTCGAGACCAGGTGAAGGCTATCAACTTCCTGCCCGTGGACTATGAGATTGAGTATGTGTGCCGGGGGGAGCGCGAGGTCGTGGGGCCCAAGGTCCGCAAGTGCCTGGCCAACGGCTCCTGGACAGATATGGACACACCCAGCCGCTGTGGTGAGTAGCCTCTCAAAGCCCCTCTCCTCTTCAAGCGAATTCTTCTTCCTGTCTCAAACTTAGCATCATTGCTTGCAAGTCAGCACTGTAAATCCAGTGTAACTAAATTCACAAGTACATTTATTGAACAACTACTATGGAAGAGGGGCTTTGCTGTGTGCAGTTGCAGGCAGCAAAGTTAGCAGCCTGCGCATTTTATTTCATCCTCCCTTCATTAGGCCACTGCCCATTTGAGAAAATAACTTGGTTATTCATCTTGTGAGTTAGTCTCTTTGAGGATTATTAGTGGCAGATTATGCAAAAATATTCTAAAATGATTTCATCACATTTTCGAATACTTGTCTCCAACGGAGAGACCATATACCCCCAAACTAAAACCCAGTTTAACATGAGTATAAGCCAACGATAATAAGGCAAATCTGACTGTGCATCTAAAGTTACATACAGCCACACATTTCAAAGCCAAAGAACCGCCCACTGTAGCTGACTCTGAAGAGGTCCCATTTTATGTGCTTATAGCTCCATCTCGGGTTCCTAGGATGGAAATGCTTTTTCTTTTCTTTTTCTGTTTTTTGGAATGCGTGGATGCTTACAGGGTTAAGGGAGGAGTGGCGGCTATAGAGAAGCTAATCCTTTTAACACGTGCTTTCCTGCAGAGTAGGACGCTTGTGGACCCAAACTCAAATCTGAGCCCCCTCCCTGCTCCCTAGGGGGAAGGAGTCTTCTCCAACTCGCCTGTCTCTATTTTCCTGTCTCCACAGTCCGAATCTGCTCCAAGTCTTATTTGACCCTGGAAAATGGGAAGGTTTTCCTGACGGGTGGGGACCTCCCAGCTCTGGACGGAGCCCGGGTGGATTTCCGGTGTGACTCCGACTTCCATCTGGTGGGCAGCTCCCGGAGCATCTGTAGTCAGGGCCAGTGGAGCACCCCCAAGCCCCACTGCCAGGGTGAGGGGAACAGCTGCCTGCATGCAGCAGATGAGGACGCTTGTCAGAGGATGGGAGCGGGGTGGGAATGGATGGTGGGGAAACATAGGGTGCTATACAAAATGGGGGGCATGGGGGAGGTAGAGGTGAATGCTTAACACTTTCCTCCATCCACCTGCCTCAAACTTGCTGCTGCAGTCCCCCGTGTCCACTTTATCTATGCTGGTGGCTTCCTTCCTTTACCTTTCTCTTTTTTAATATCTTCCCCGTGCTCCCAATCCTTGGGTCTCACATTTTCTCCTTTCCTGTGAATCTCTCCCTCCATCACCCTTCTTAAGGTTTAACTACTCCAGTTTTCCCCAGCCTCAGTTCCTTTCTCGAAACTTAGAACTTTCTATGCATAACCTTCTTCTAGAATTGATCCCTCTCCCTTCATTATATACCTGAATTATTGTAAAGACTCAGCAATAAATCATATATCATATTTAGAAAAATCAATAATATTGAAAAGACTATCCGGGGTGGAAAATTATCAGGGTAAAAATTTTAAAGACTTAAAAGTGGGGGCAGAATTGTCAGAGTATTAAGGGCAACCAAGGGATGGGGTGGGAAGAGGACAGTCCTTTTCTATACCTCCTGGACAACCTCCATCATTCCCCAAGGGAATCCGTCTTGTGTCCACCACCCCCTTTTTTCCATCTAGTTCTGCGGACTTCCCCCTTTCCTGGGCACCCAGATTCTCCCTCTGCAGTCTTCTCTCCTGGGATGCAGGCATACTTCATGCTTCCTCTACCTTTGTAGACACTCTACCTTTCAAGATCCTTGGACCTGGCTTTCCTCACTTAATTATTCTGCTTGTAGTTTACCATTCCATTCTGGAAAGTGGGACTCCCAGCCAGGGGTGGATTTACTACGAAGCTAATGAAGTTTAAGCTCCAGGGTTCCTCACTTACACAGGCTTCTTCTTGTGCTCGAATAATGTAGAAGGTTCTAATAATGTGTTCACATGGTCATAGGTTTTTGTAAAAATTGCAAAAGTAAGATATTTTAACAGCAATAGTTTCAAATCAATTGCATTTGTAATTTTTTTCACTTAAAGAGAGACCCCCAAATTTTATAATATTTAGGCTCCACAAAACCAGGATCTGCCCATGTTTTAGCTGTTGGCACACCTGTCTCAAATTCTGTTGTCCTATGAGCAATAAAAGAAAACCAACAAGTCCTGACCCACAGCCCCACCTTGCTCTTATCCCCAGGCACCTTCCCCTCAGAAACGCAGGCTTCTGCTCCCCACCCCCCCCACCCCGGTCTTCTTCGGCATGGACAGGTGTGGGAGGGGGCTGGGGATCAGGCCTGGGAAGCTGGGCACCACTGGTAACTCTTCTCTGATCCCCGTCTTTCCTGCTGCCAGTGAATCGAACGCCACACTCAGGTGAGATCGGAAACCCTCATCGCGTGCACAGCAATCCCCTTACCCTTCACTCTTCACCCTCCACCCCCAGGGATTCTGCCCCTAGGCTATGAGTTCGCATCCTTCCCATTCCTCCCCCACCTTCCCCCACCCACCCCAGTACGCGGCTGGCCCTTTCTTTCCCTACCTGTTTCCAGCCTCCAGTCCCGGTTTTCTGCGAGGCTGCGGTCCCTCCCATCTCCCCGCTTGGCTGCACGCCCCTCGGCTCCGCCTCCTCCCAGACTCCGCTTCGGCCTAATGGCAGAGCCCCAGCAGGGGGCGGCAGAGTGCTGGGAGACCCGGAGCTTCCACCTCGTCCTCCCCTGTGGGGTTCCTTCCGACCTTCTCTGGAACCTTTCCCTGCCTGCCCCCTTCCTAGGATTTCACCTGCTGACTCCATCAGCCTGGCCCAGCCATCTCACCCATTGCCAGGCCTCACTCTCCCTTCTTCAGCTCCTCCCCACATCCTTTCCTTCCCTACGCCCTTCCCCTTCTCTTTTATCTCAGTTCCTTCTCCCAGCACCCTTTCTCAGCCTCTGTCCACCGAGCCCCGTGTTCCCTTCCTCTACCCCCATCACCTCCCCCTGTACCACGGCCCTCCCTCTTCCCCACCCAGCTCTCCCTCTGTCTCCAAAACCTTTCCCATCGCCCTCTCCCTCACCACCCTCAGTCCTTCACCCCAGCTATTCACACCCCCATTAAGACGCTTAGGCGCCAGCCCCTTTTCTCTCGCGTCCCACTCTCGTCCTCCCCTTCTCCATCGCTCGCCTCTCGTGGCTTCAGCCTCCCGCGGCTGCCTCCGCCCACCCCGCCCTCCCGGCACGCCCCTTCGCCTCGTTCCTCCACCAATGTTCCCTTAGGTGGGATCCTTCCCTTCCTCCTCCATCTCTTTCACCCTAGGGGTCGCATCCTCCCTCTCCTCCCCTCCTCTCACACTGTGGTTCCCACAGCAGCGCTCGCCTCCATCCCCGCCCGCTTCCTCCCTCCCTAACTCTGCCCCCCCACCCCGGCTGCCGCGCGCCGCCCTTGACGTCAGAGCCCCCTCCCAGCCCTGCATCTCCCTCCTCCTCCTCCCCTCGGTCGGTCAGTCAGTCCGCGAGGAGAGTCCGCGGTGGCGGTGGCGGTGGCGGTGGCGGGAGCTAGAGCCGTGGGGGCCGTACGAAGCCAACCTCCCCTGCTTCCCCGAGGCCCTGTCCCCCTCCTCCGCACAAAACCAGGGATGGAGGCGCTTCCCCGACATCCCCTCAGCAGCCCTCCCCGGGAGAAGTGTCCCCCCTGAGCTCCTCCTCCTCCCCCAGCAGCCACCCCCGCCCCCTGCCATGGGTCCGGGGCTCCCCTCTCCCCGGCTGGGGTGGCCACTGCCGCTCCTGGTGGTGATGGCGGCGGGGGTGGCTCCGGTGTGGGCCTCCCACTCCCCTCATCTCCCGCGGCCTCACCCGCGGGTCCCCCCGCACCCCTCCTCAGAACGGCGCGCGGTGTACATCGGGGCGCTGTTTCCCATGAGCGGGGGCTGGCCGGGGGGCCAGGCCTGCCAGCCCGCGGTGGAGATGGCGCTGGAGGACGTGAACAGCCGCAGGGACATCCTGCCGGACTATGAGCTCAAGCTCATCCACCACGACAGCAAGGTAGCCCCGGACATGGGAGTGGGTGGGAGGTGGGGGGCAGGGGGCCAGCTGCATGTACCTTAGCGTGAGTCGCTCCTGGGGTTGCCAGGCAGACCCCTCCCATGTGTGACTAGCAGAAGACAGGCTGGGGGTGCGCGAGCTCGGGGAGAGTCTCAAGGGCTGGAGGTTCAAGATGAGGGTCTAGGGGTTCAAGGTGGTTAATCACGCTGCAAGGCTGACCCTTGTGCTCCCGGAGACCCTTGGAAGTGCCGGGTTGCGGGGTGGTTGGAGAAACTGGGGATGGGTTTGGGGTATGAGCTGATCCAGTTCCTCCAGAGAGTAAACTAACCCTGGGATGGGTTGGGGGATGGAGGGAATGAGGCGGGAGCTGGATCTGGGGTTTACATTTACCATGGTAACAAGGTAAATCTTGGCAGCAGGTCGGAGCTGGAAGGAATAGGGACCCAATGAGCAAAATTTGGAGGGACTTGAGCGCTCTAGTTTATTTATCACAACAAACAGCAAGGTAGCTGTGGTCCCTACCTGACTCTTTCTCATCCCTTCATCCCCAGCCCTGTCGCAGATTCCTGGATTGTGGGACTATATGGCATATTATGGTTGGGGAAGGCTAATGGTCAAGGGATGGGCAGAGGCACTAGGAAAATGATGTGATTACAGGTCCACACAGGAGCCCCCGCAGAGCATGGGGATGGTGAAGAGTCGGGACGCAAGGAAGAGAAAGAGAACAGGAAAGAATGGCAGTGGGGAAGGGGGACCAGGAGGAGGGCTGGGGACAGCGAGAGACCCTGGGGAGAGACCCTGGGGAGAGACCCTGGGGCATCATGTGGAACTCGGCTCCTAAGTGTCTTCCCTGCAGCACTGTGGCCTCTGAGATGTGAGAAGGGAAATGGGATGTAGGGTTAGGGGGTGGGGAAGAGGGAGGGGGGGAAAGTAAGAAAATTTGGGTCCAGGGGTAGTAGGGGATAGTCCTGCAAGATTCCTTTCCCACCCCTATCCCCTACATGAATGATTGGGAGTATGGGGGAAGGATGTGGCACATGGAAGGAAGGCGATTTGGGACCTCAAATCTATCTTCTCTCATAGGAGGCCCCGGAGACTTAAGGGATTGGGGGAGAGTGAAAGAGTACAGAGGGGAGCCCTTGGTGATATAACACCTGGGGTGGACTGAGGATTTATATTCGTTCTTTAGAACAGCACTCTACACCTAGATATAGGTATGTGAGGAAGGAGCGGGCAGAAGCGGGGTTGAAGATAGGGCGCTTGGGGAGAAGACAGCACAAGGACTCTTAGGGAACTTTGAATCCCTTCTGATGCTTTTACAGTGATTCTCAAACTTCAGTGTACCTAAGCATCCCCAGAGGAGTTTGTTAAAAATACAGGTTCTAAATCCTTGGTCAGGGATGAGTCCCAAGGATCTGCACTTTTTCCAGTCAAAATCCCATGAAGCTAACCCCAGGATGCCTATAGGAAGGGCCGCAGGGCACAGCAAAAGAATTAGTTAGGGTAGGAGAGGCAGGAAGAGAAAGAGGGTCAGATCCCGTGGAGGAGTCAAGCTTAGGAGAGCAAGAGAGGTAACTGGCTACGGGGGTTGGGGGGAGTATGGGGAGAGGGACAGGGAGGGATGGGTGCAGGCTTTAGAACAGGGGATTGAAGGGAGCTAGGGGAGCCCTGGGTGTGAGCTGAAACTCATGCACCATGACAGGTGATTCCCTGGAGGTGTTGGGGAGCAGATGGGGACCCAAGAGAAGGGGGGCTGGAAGAGAAAATAGCAGAGGCAGCGAGGGGGAGATGGAAAGGCAGACAAACTGGAAAGTGTCGTTTCCTGCCTGCAAATCCGGATCCTTGCTCCTTGCGAGAGCAGCAGCGGAGGAAGTCTATTGGAGAGGGGGTGAGAATCACGCGGCGCAAGGGATGTGCGGTGATGAATAGGGCGTGGAAGGGGAAAGGGGTGTAAGAGAAGGTCGGGAAGGAATGAGGAGACAGGAGAGACACTGGAGTAGCCTACATTGCCCTGTTTGCCTGTATCTTATGTGTTCTTATCTGTCCTCATTGTTTCTATTAACCTTCTCTTCAGACAAGAAAGAGAGGGCCACAGAGGGCCCTTGGGAGAAGCTGGGGGCAGGATCTGGAGTGTTAGATGCGGGAAGGTGGGACGTGAGAATGGTAAAGATACACAAAGATGCCCAAGTGGGAGGGATGCAGAACCTTCCAAACGCGCAGTGGAGCAGACACTGAGCGCTGCCCTTAGCAGGGGTGTGGGTGGGCGGGCAGCAGGGAGCTGGTTCTTTGGGCCAGCCTCCCCTGGCTCCCCCTTCTCCAACTTCCCACCGTGTCCCAAATGTCAGGCCTCAGTGGGAAGCGAGCAGGCCCTAGGGGGCCTTCTTTATTTCCTTCTGCTTGCCCCCCACCCCCATATCACCCTCCCCAGTCCCCTCTGTCTCCTGTCTGTCCCCTCTGCCCTGGCTCCCCACTGGCTTCCATTTCTTCCCCACTTCGTTTGGGGCTCCAGCAGCTTCTGAAATGTCATATTTCAGCAGGAGGGGAACAGGCAGTGGGAGCTCCATGGCTGGCTCTTCCTCCCCTCACTTCCCCTCCTCCCCTCCTCCCCTCCAGCGCCTTGTTTACTTTCCCAGCTCCATTCTTCTCTTTCAGGCACCCCTAAAAGCATCTGGTTTCTTGAGCATCCCATTCTATTTATTCTCCCCAGCTCTTCCCTCATCCTTGTTTCTCCCCACCCCCTTTTGCCCCTGAATGTCTTTTTTTTCTAATGCACCCGTCAAATGTCAGAGCCCAGCAGGAGGACGTGGATCCGCTGAGCCAGGACCCCCTGGTGGTCCTGTCCCTGTTCTCTCCTGTTTATTTATCTCTAGCCCTGAAAAAAGAAGAGGGAGAAAAAATAGTAGGTGGGAGAGGGAGTTTGCAGAGGTGAGGGAGGACTCTTCATAATATGGCTTTAAGGAGGCTGTCTGGGGACTTGAGGAAAAATTTATTCATATTCCTGCAGACTCTTTTCTACTCACAGATGTTTGGAGCATAGAAACCTGGGGAAAGGGGGCGGGGTGATGGAGCAAAGGTAGGCTAGGGGATGTCTGAGGATGCGCTGAAAGGAGGGAAGGCAGTGTTTGCATACACACTGATGGGGGGTGTGCAGGAGAGGATGTGGGTAAGGCGCCAGGTGGAAGACAGAGAAGGGTGTTTCACGAATGAGGGGAAAGGAGACTCAGGAAGGAGAAGAAATGGTGATAATGACAAAAGGGTTTCAGCAGAGGGATAGGTAGTGGGGGAAGTAACTAGGTTGTTGGGGGAAAAGAAAAGAGTAGGTGTTGCAGGGAGGGTAGGAGCCCTGGGGGAGCTTCCCTCATCCCCGTCCTCCTCGTTCAGTGTGACCCAGGCCAAGCCACCAAGTACCTGTACGAGCTGCTCTACAATGACCCTATCAAGATCATCCTCATGCCTGGCTGCAGCTCCGTGTCCACGCTCGTGGCCGAGGCTGCCAGGATGTGGAACCTCATTGTGGTAAGCAAGGCCCTGGGGGCCAGAAGGTGGGGCTGTCCCCTGGGCTGTACTAAAGAGGGCGGGTATTGCAGACCACAGCGGGCCCACTTCCGAGATAGAGTCCTTTGCAGACCTGAGCTAGTTGGCCTCCTAGCAACACTGGCCTGCCAGGGCTGCAGCTGACCTGCTCTCCATCAGAAGGAGTGGAAGTCAGCTCAGTGAAAGGGCACCCTGATGGAGGGGGCTTTTGAGAATCACTTTTCCTTGGGCAGAGGTAGGGAGACTTGGATAGAGTGAGAGAATCCCAGAGGCGGGGAGGGGTTGAAGGAATTCTCGGCAGCTCTTAGTGAGGCTGCCGTAAACACGCCATCCTGTCCCCATCTCTCGTAGCTTTCCTATGGCTCCAGTTCACCGGCCCTGTCAAACCGGCAACGCTTTCCTACGTTCTTCCGAACTCACCCGTCAGCCACACTCCATAATCCTACCCGGGTGAAACTCTTCGAAAAGTGGGGCTGGAAGAAGATCGCCACCATCCAGCAGACCACTGAGGTCTTCACCTCGGTGAGGAGGCACAGGGTGAAGGGAGCCTTTGCTCAAATCCCAGCACAGAGAGATGTGACACGGGATTCATTGGGGGGGCAAAGTCCTTGATTCTTTATCAAAACCCCACATTCCGAGTGGGTTAAGTGCATGTTCTTCCTGTAGCCGGAGGAATGAACAAGTTGAGTTTCTGGGACCCTCTCCAACTTTCTGGTTTTAGGATTTTTTTTTTTTTTCTTCCTGCTTTGAGGCTCTGTCCCGCAGACAGAGAGATTCCAAGTGACCCAGTTCTATTAAAGTAGGTTCACTCTAAAGTTGAGGCATGATAAGGGAGAGAATATGAGATAAGAACCTGTGGAAGTAGTAGATTCCAGAGGCACTCAAGGGGAGGTGGTGGGCGTGTGTGAAGAGAAGAGAGGGAAGAGAGAGGGAGGACGGAGGGAGAAGGAGAGAAGAGAGAAGAAAGAGGCAGACAGACGCATGCATGTACATGGTCTGGTAATTGATTCAGAGATGCGGACATGCAAGGAGAGGTGGAGGGGAAGAGGGAGACTTGTGGGGGAAGAAAGGAAACACCTGGCTCTGTACCCAGAGAAGACAGTCTGCTCCCTCTCTTTAGTTCTGTTCTTTGGGTCCTCTATTCACTCTCGTGTTCAGTGGCTCTTTAATCCTCCCCCCAACCTTCTCTCAGTGACTCAGGACATTCTCTGAGCCTTTGTCTGTCTGCCCACTTGCCTCTTGAGGTTGACATCATCCTGCCTGTACTAGACCCTGCCTCGTCTTTTCTGGTTCCTCTCTTTTCCTTTCCCCCATTTTGGCTGTCAGGTAGGAGTGGGGTGATGGGGTGACTTCCCTGGGCACAGATCCTCAGGAGGGGCTCACCAAGCACCTTCCCAGCTGGAAGCTACATCTTAAGACTCCAGATGCTTTCCTTCGAACTCTCCCCACCGGGGACAGGGCTGTTGAAGGGAGGTTCAGAACGGCTCTTCCTTTGCTCTGAGAACGCAGCCCCCTGTACTACCTCCGGTCTTTACTCCTTTGTGCACCCTGTGTCTTTTCTATTTGCTCCTCATCGCCACCCAAGACTCTGGACGACCTGGAGGAACGGGTAAAGGAGGCTGGAATCGAGATTACTTTCCGTCAGAGTTTCTTCTCAGATCCAGCTGTGCCCGTCAAAAACCTTAAGGTGGGATGGCAGGGGGTGATGGGCCCAGCCTGCAAGGGTCTGGGTGGGGAAAACAGTGGTGGGTTGGAAAGGAGAGTCACGCAGGGACAGGTTTTGTTTTTGTTTTTTTTTGGTATTGAGGTATAATTGACATATGACATTGCGTAAGTTTAAGAAGTACAACGTGTTGGAACCTCCCCGGAGGTTCAGGGGTTAAGACTCCGCGCTTCCAGTGCTCCCACTGCAGGGGGCGTGGTTTTGATCCCTGGTCAGGGAACTAAGGTCCCACAAGATCCCACATGCCTGCAGGCCAAAAAAAAAAAATAAAGTACAATGTGTTGATTTGGTACACTAATCTATTGCAATTTATTACCGTTGTAGCATTAGCTAACACCTGCATCATGCCACATAATTTCGATTCTGTGAGGCAATAGCATCTCCTGGGGAAGTTTAGCTCCATCTTCTGGCTGACATTTATCTACTACCCATTGAACAGAACCCTGCACTAAGCACTTAGGGACAGGAAATCAAAGCTGTGAAAGTGCTTGGCTTAGTCCCTTCTGGCGTCCCTCAGAAGCTCTGTTCTCTCTCCATTCTGTAGCGCCAAGACGCCCGGATCATCGTGGGACTTTTCTATGAGACCGAAGCCCGGAAAGTTTTTTGTGAGGTGGAGTTGGAATCTGAGGATGGAGGGGCACTGGGTGGGCTCTTTGCCTTGGGTGTCTCCTGGGCTGTCCCCTCTGCATCTCTGAACGAATGATCGGAGGTGAGGATTAATACGAAATCCCTGTCTGTTGGCTCTGACTCCACACCTTGTCTTCTCACACATGTGACACTCTCTCCAGGTCTTATTTTCCTATCGCTTTGTGTTTCTGGAGGAGCCTGTGAATCCCATCTTCCCTGCCTGGCTGGAAAAGACCACTTAAAAATAGAGGCTGGGGAGGCACTTAGAAGGAGGAGGAGTCCAGCCTTCCCTACTACCCCCAGACTTGTAGATTTCTTGTTTCAATTCTCTGCTCTTCTCTGAATCTGAAGAGGCTGCATAGTGTCAAGTGAGATAAGACAAAGAAACAAAACAAAGACCCAGCCCCGCTCCTCCTCTGCATTCAGGTGTACAAGGAGCGGCTCTTCGGGAAGAAGTACGTCTGGTTCCTCATCGGGTGGTATGCCGACAATTGGTTCAAGATCTATGACCCGTCCATCAACTGCACAGTGGACGAGATGACCGAGGCGGTGGAGGGCCACATCACCACTGAGATTGTCATGCTGAACCCTGCCAACACCCGCAGCATTTCCAACATGGTGAGTGTGTGAGGACTTGGAAGCTGGCACCTGGGCAGATGGAGGGGACTGAAGGGGTCTCTTAGGTGAGGGGAACAGGTATGGAGTTTGGAGGTCTAGGAAGGCAAGGGGCCTCTGCCTACCCAGAACTTGTTTGCATCGCGTTTCCTGTGGATTCCACCTCTGCTGTGACTTCCTTGGGCAGAAAAGAGAGAGTTATGAGAGTGGTGTGTTCAGTGGGCCCCTGATGAGTTGCAGAGCTGTTACCATGGAAATAAGGAGCAGTCGGCAAGAAGTCAAATGAGGGAGAGGCGTTAATGACAATATAGATGCTGCATCTGCAAGCACACCTTTATAGGAGCGCTGTTCCTGGGCAAAAATTCGTTTTATTTTCTTGGTGACTTCAGAGCACTTTAGAGTTGCTTAATATTCACTCCTGACTGATACTCAATTAGCTTGGCTTCTGATGCTTTTTTAATGATTCTCTTTTAGAATTTTAGAAGTAGAAGGGACTTTTTTTTTTTTTTTTTTTGCGGTATGCGGGCCCCTCCTGCTGTGGCCTCTCCCATTGCGGAGCACAGGCTCCGGACGCGCAGGCTCATCGGCCATGGCTCACGGGCCCGGCCGCTCCGCGGCACGTGGGATCCTCCCAGACCGGGGCACGAACCCGCGTCCCCTGCATTGGCAGGCGGACTCCCAACCACTGCGCCACCAGGGAAGCCCTAGAAGGGACTTTTGAAACCAGTTAGCCCCAGATAGCTGGTTAGTGACAGACGTGGAGCTAAAAGACACACTCTCTGGTGTGGGAATCAGCCTACAGGTGAGGGGCACAAGTGAGTAGGGTGTGGTGTGGCGGGGAGACCGCTTTCTTGCTCTGCACTGCATCTTAAAGAGTACGAGAATCTTGGGTGAGCTTGATAAGGGCAACCTATGTGTCTGCTTATTATTCCAAGTGTAGCCCCAGGTCTGGAATACCTGCTTTGGAGAGCATGCTAGGGGTGAGTGAATGACTGTAAAGCCACCCTAATATCTTATTTGTTAAAAGTTGTAGTAATAAAACCAGGAGCTTAGATACATGATTTCAGTGATCCTCATTGCAATACTCTGATGTAGACTTTTCATTTCCATTTTATAGACCAGGAAATTGAGACTCAGAGAGGTTAAGTGATTTATTGCAGGTCACCAGCTACTGAGTGGTGAAGCTGGAATTGAATTCTAGTTGAATCTAACTCCAAACCCTCTGCTCTATCACCTCCCATGGAAAACCCTGAAGTCTCACTAACAAGCTTGTACTTTTATCAGCTAACACTGTTTAGCAGATGACAGTTTTTGAGCAAGGGAGAAATAAAATCCAGGAATTTTATTCTGCCGTGGATTGTGATGAAAAGGTCAGTTGCCACAGGTACTCTGATCATGGATACTGTCCTGGGACATTTCCAAGGGATCTTGGTTGAAAAATACGATGGAAAAATTCTGCAAGATCACTTCCCTGTAGAGCACCTGAGAAGTGAGTTGTCCCTGAGAACCTGTGGAGGTAGAGGAGCTGGTAATCAAAGCCAGAACGGCTTGTTGGTACCCTGAGCCCAGGACCTGCCAATAGTGGCTTCTGCCCCATAGCAGGGAACTAGAGGAGCTCCTGATAGGACACAAGGATTTGGTTGGGGGTATAGGGGGACTTCTGGGCTTTTGAACAGGATGAGCTGGAGGGTCTCTTTCTGGCTCTTCATCTCTAGAGAAAGATGGTGTCTGCCTTTGAGGTCTAGAGCTACTGCTAGGCCTGCTCAGTAGCCTAAAATGCCAGGTGAAGAGGCCAAGAGTTTTCAGAGGGTAGATGCCATCTTAACAATTGACTAGAGAAGAGGTTGTAGATGAATCAAATAGGACCAAGAGAAGTGAACCAGAAGCAAGGGTCGAGTCTATGGCCCAGAGTCAAGGAGATTTAGAAAAGAAGCAGAGTTGCCTTCACTCTGTAAGGATGGCCTTATGTTTAGATCAGTAGTTCTCAAACTTTAGCTTCTGTCAGAACCACAACTGGGCTTTTCCCTTGGAAGTTCTGATTCAGTGGGTCTGGGGTGGGGACAGGGGCTTCACATTTCAACGGGCTCCCTGGGGATGTAGATGCTACTGGTCTGGGGAACACACTTTGGGGACGCTTAGGGCGGTGGTTTTCAATCAGAGGTTGCAATGTTTAGGGACAATTTTGGTTGTCACAACTGGTATCTAATGAGTAGGCCAGGAATGCTTCTAATCAACCTGCAATGCATAGGATCGTCCCTACAACAAAAGATTATCCCGCTCAAAATGGCAACAGTGCAGAGATTGAGAAACTCTGGTCTAGAGAAAGAGTTTTTAGGAGCCAGATACGGGAGAGTGGATTAGAGTGGTTTCGGAGAAAAGTAGCTCTGGGTTGGAGCTGTACTAGAGATCAGGTACGAGGCAGCACACCTGGGGGTAAGATTGTCAGTAGATTCTGATTGGGATAGAGGTCCCGTCAGACCTGGGTATGATAGAAAATAAAAATCCACCTCAGGATACACATTTTAGATCACCGTTGGGCACCTATTCTCATGCAGAGAGACAGCCAGACAGGGCTGTTAAAAATTTAGGGTCGCAAATTTGTACTTGGTCATTTCACTAATTTCTATGGGTTGCAGAATTTGTGTTGTTCAGTTTTCCTTAAGCCGCCTTGTAACATTTGCATTTGAAAATTTACAACCATCTTTGCTGACCCAAAGGGGAGAGATTTTTTGGTAATTTTAGTCATGGGTGGGGACAGTGGTGCCCCCAGTGGCCAAGTGTGTTAGTGACCTGGAGCCAGCAGAGTATGAGGATCCGGGCAGGGGACGGTGACATGCGGAGCAGATGATTCTCTTCCCATCTGGGTGATTTTTGGATGCAGTGTTTACTTTGAACTGAAGGTCGGATGGACTTGGAGGCTGAAGCATGACTCAGAAAGTCTCAGGCTATCTAATGTCTGTCAACGGGTGCTCTCGGAGAGAGACATTTCAGCTTACAGAGACAGTGTAGGGTAGTTGGAAGAGTATGGACTTTGAATGGGTTTAAATCCCAGCTCTTCCACTAGCAGTATAACCTCAGGCAAGTGAAACTGTTCTGTGTCTTAGTCTCCTTATCTCTTTCTAAAATGGGCATATAATAGTATTTACCTCATTGGATTATTTGAGAATTTAATAAGTTGATATATGTAAGGCCAATATAAATGTTAGCTATTATTATGATTAACATTATTCTGTTTAAGGAGTGGTGATATTAATGAAACATTTCAACAAAAGAATTAAGAGGACTTGGAGATTTCAAAGAGTCTAAGGTGATTCTAAGGTTTCAATCTTATAAACTGGGGAGTGTTGGAAAAACAGAGCTTATTCTTAGATACTTATAATTTCAGGTTATTGATTATATAGTTACAAATGCCTTAGAGACAGTTGGAGATTCAGGACTTGAAATACTGAGCTGGAATTATAGATTTCAATGTTAGTAACAAAAATGAAGTTGAAAGAGAAAATGTAACTTACTTTATACCCAGCATTTTATACATGTTGTTATTTCATCCTTATAATAACTCTTCAAGGTAGTTAATATTATTCCCATTTTAAAGCTGAATAACTACATAGTGAGGTTTAATAACTTGTTTCAGATTATATAGCAGGTAGGTGGATTAGTTAGAATTAGAAGCCATCCTTCCAGTTATCCATCCAATGGACATTTTTCTTAAAGACAATTTTTTGGAAGCAGATTAAGTTCACAGCACCATTTAGAGGAAGGTACAGAGATTTCCTGTCTGCTCCCTGCTTCACTCATTGATAGCTTCCCCCATTATCAGCTTTTCCCAACAGAGTGGTTATAGCTGATGAACCTACGGTGATATATCATTGACACTCAAAGTCCATTGCTTACATGAGGGCTCACTTGGTGTTTTACATTGGGTGGGTTTGGATAAATGTATAATGACATGTACCCACCAAACAGAGCATTTTCACTGCCCTAATCTATAGACACTTATTATTTGTCCAGAATGGGCTGGGCATAGTGCTGGATGCTGAGGTTTAAGAGCAGAATGGAACCTGGTCCTGTCCTCAAGGGGAGTAGAGCCCAGGCCTTCCTGTCTTCAAAGCCCAGGCTGCTTCCACTGCACCACACTGCCCGTCCTTTGCATTTCCCACTCCCCCGTGTCTCCAGAAAGTTGAAAAGAAGGAAAAGTGGGCAGGGCACCAGGAACAAAGATTTATATGTATTCTTCATTCATCTATTCATTTCTTCATTAGAGTATGTTTGTATTTTAATAAATTCCAAATCTAAACAGAGTTGTGTAATGCCCCTGTGTATTACCTGTGCCATGCCAAGAGGTGGCCACTGAACCTTTCCTCGTACAGTTTCTGGGAGATAAAGAAGGGCAGAAGTGATTTTCCCCATTATATGGAAGACGTTTCCAAAAACGGAAGCAATTTACTTACAGTCATTTAGCTAAACAATGTTACTGCCAGGTATAGAAATTCAGGTCTCTTGATCCATTTCATGGCAGAGCTAAAGGAGCTATTATTCTTTTTAGCTTTCTTGGAAAAAAAAGACGGAGGGTTGGGAAGGGTGTGGGTAAGGATTGAATAATTGACTTCAAATGTGTGAAGGGTGTTCCTGCAGTCCCAAGTCTTCTGAAAACCCTCCAAGAGACAGTGAACTGAAAGCACGCGAGGTTGGCAGGAAGTTAGCATGCTAAAGAAAAATCTTCCTGGTTGACAGAGTGAGGAAGGCTGTGGTGTCACCTTTTCCGGGCTCTTTCAGAATTGGAGGAGCTGTTAGTTCCTGCGTCAGCTCTATTGGGAAAGTCTGAAGGCTGACAGAACACCAACGCTGCCACCGGCCACTGGCGTAGCCAGGTCTTTGCTTTGCCCTCTCTGCTTTCTGTCCTTTGCTGTTCACTATGCAGAGCATCTATTTATTAAACTTCTCTGCTTGCAGTTCTGAGCTAGCAGCTGCGCACACTAAGGCCATCGGACCCAGCTAACTCCCGCTCTAGTCTAGTAGCTTCTGATCTGAGACAGACACGTGGGTATAGTTAAAGATGTTGAATGTACATACTCTCAATCTGACAACGTGCACGCAAACCATCCTTTCAAGTCGAAGTGCCGGAGCAGAATCAGAAGCCCACCCCGACTCCAATCCTTTCCTCCTGTTCTTCCCTCCCCAGACGTCCCAGGAGTTTGTGGAGAAACTGACCAAACGACTAAAAAGACACCCTGAGGAGACGGGAGGCTTCCAGGAGGCACCCCTGGCCTATGATGCCATCTGGGCCTTGGCATTGGCCCTGAACAAGACGTCTGGAGGGGGTGGCCGTTCAGGAGTGCGCCTGGAAGACTTCAACTACAACAACCAGACCATAACAGACCAAATCTACCGGGCAATGAACTCCTCGTCCTTCGAGGGTGTTTCCGTGAGTTACAGCAGCCCCTCACTTGCCTCTGTCCTCCCATCCAGAGAGACCCCTCCCAGCTCCTTCTCCTGGAGACATGCGTTCTGTCTTTCTCATTTACCTCTCTGCAATAATCGGTCTCAGACCGGGGAAGTAGGAGCCCCCAAACCAGAAAGCCCCGTGGAAGGCTAGAAGGGAAATGGTATATTCCGTTTCTTTCAACCTCTCCCCTCACTTCTCTTCAGTCCCGATATTTATGAGTCAGATGAAAATTATAGGATTTTAAAAGAGGAAACAGCGTGAAAGATCATCTACTTATTCCTTTTAAAGTGGGGGAAAACAGCGTCCAGAGGGATTTGGTGGCTTTCTCGGGTCACACAGCCAGAAGCCAGGTCCCCTGGTGCTCTATCTGGGGATTTTTCCCATTCAAATCTCCTGGGTGAAGCTTCTTTTCAAAAGAATAATGTTTCTAAAATCTAGGGTATAGGCATCTGGGGTATGTCCTATATGCAGGCAAATGCCATAAATAGAATTCATTCAGAAGCTCGATTACATCAAAAACATAAGGATTCAAAGAGTTCCTGATGTTCTTTTTTGCTCTTGCTTTTATCACTTTGCCTTCCTCCACATGTTTCTCCCCCTCAGGGCCATGTGGTGTTTGATGCCAGTGGCTCTCGGATGGCGTGGACGCTCATCGAGCAGCTACAGGGTGAGCACTGGGGGGTGAGGGAACGGGGAGGTCGGGGGCCAGGCTGGGGCCGGGCTAGGGCACCGTCTGGGAGGAGAACACCAGGAGGAGACATCAAAAGATTGCCTTCGTGCCTCCCTACCTCCTGCCCGCTCCTCTAATTGTTTTCATCAAGCTTCTAAATAATAATAATAGTAATAATAATAATAATGATAATAAAAAGCTTAGCTATGGGTGGGTTTCTCTGAGTTGCAGTGGTTGTGCATGCAGATTGAAAACAGCCACTCTCCTTCCCCAGTGGCCCCCATTTTGATTTGAAAGATTTCCCTTCGGTGGCTTGAGTTGAGGGGTTCATGAATTGTTAGTGGCACACTCATGGACTCAAGAAAAGCCGAATCGGGGAAACCTTCTATTTTTAAAGGGAATCCACTGCATTTCCTTGATTTGTAAATAATTATTTCTAATTTTTCTGTAGTGCGTATAGTTTGGCTTTTCTAGATGATATTTTCTTATACCTTAGCGCACTTCACGTATTTGCAAAACTTCTGAATTCGTTTTTCAACTCCACCCCCATCTCAGCCTCTTAGAGCAGGGCCAAAAGAACCATTTCTTGGCCTCCTGTGAAAAGTTTCTTTCTTTCCTTCCCCCCACCTCCCACACCCTGTCAGATCTTCTTTGTAACCAGGACAAGAGGGAATAGACTTCAGTCATGGTCAAAGGGGTGTGAATTGGCTTTAGAAGGGAGAGTTATGGTAACTGGGGCAGCTCTAGAAATCTTAGGAGTGACTGAATTTCACTTCGTGGCTTTTTAAGAGGCAGATGCAACTTGTCTAAGGAATTAGAAGCCAAGTCAACGGAAGAGAAATTTCTAAAATTAAAATGAAAGCCTCTGGGAAAATAGATCCTGTGATTCTGTCTATCATGAGAGGGGGAATAAGCAGAAACACGTTGAAAGGTTTAGAAGCCAGAATCACAGTGAGAGACATCTTGCTGAGGTGTGAGCCTGTGGAATGGGTGGCAGACATACTGTACAGCCTTCTTCACTGAAGGGCTTTAAGCATATAAGATACTCTTATTTGTTTGCGTTGCCTTGGAATCCACCCTATAGTGCTTTTAAGTCAGATTGCTGATTCAAGTGACCCCCAGGTCCTCCCAAGTATCCTTCAGGGGCTCAGGTGAAGGGAAAATCAGATACGGCCATGGAGAACTACTTGAGGGAAGTGGGAGGTTGAGAATGCCTGGGATCGGCTCTTCACCTACCTGTGGTCACTCCTATGATCGTCCATCCAGGTGGCAGCTACAAGAAGATTGGCTATTATGACAGCACCAAGGATGACCTTTCCTGGTCCAAAACGGATAAGTGGATTGGTAAGTGGATCCTGTTTATACTTTCCTTCAGCCCCTCTGAACAATTCAGAAAAATGGTGTTTGAATGAGGGTGGGGTGGTAGGTGCCATTAGGTTGAAATATGCCGGGAGATGGGCCAGGGGCTGGGTTTCAGAGAAAGGGAATAAAACCACCAAGACGTGGGTAGGGGAGACTGGTGTATTTGGAGAGGGAATAGGCGGTTGGTAGCAATGCACTCTTAAAAATAGTACCTTGCTGGGATGACTGGGGATTAGAGGCAGGGGGTGGGAAATGGAAACTCCATTTGGGTTTCCCAGATGTTCTGGTGACTTGAGGTATCTAAACCAGCTACTTTAATCCTAGAGTTGCCTCTTCAGCTTTGATAGGAAAATGGTTGCTTAAACTGTAGGAGAGGCTGCAAAACCTCATTGAATTGTCTTCTGCTGAAATGTGCTTTTTAAAGAGAAAAAGGAAGCAATTATGTTCTTTGTGTGCTTGGTGAGCTAAATGATAGGAAGTGGGAAAGATACTCGAGGTGGGCGAAAGGAGGGCTCTATTGATCAAACAAAGGTTTGGCATCTTGAGGAGGGAGGGGAGACACAGCCGTGGAAGACAGCTGCCATCTGCCCTGCCCAGCTGAAATCTAGTAGTTCTCAGTACTGCTGGAGTTTGGAAATTTTTTTTATAATTTGAATTTAGGACAGTGTCTGTATTGCTATAAATGCTTCATGGCCTAAATTACGCTTTTTTTAAAAAAAGCTAAGCAAATTGAAATTAGTCTTTTTTTTTTTTTTCCTTTTTTTGAACTCTTTGACAAGTTTGAGCTTCCCTTTAATAATAACTGAAAAACACCTTTGGGAATATCGCCCCGACAGCAGTAAAATCACGGATCCATTTTTGAAAAAAATTTCCTCCTGAGGTTAGGAGGCCAGACTCGGTACTTTGAGGGACTTTAGCTTCATGGTTCTATGATTGTCTTTTGCAGCTTTGGATTTGAGTTGTAAGAGACCTCATACCATTTATTTCTCAGTATCCCCTTCTTTCCCCTCTGTTTTCCTTTGCCACAAGAAAGACAGAAAAACACAAAGAACAAACAGTAACGAAAAAAAAAAAAAGACTACAACTTCAGTGATACAGCTCAGCTTCTAGCTCCATCTTCTAGTCTCATTTCTGATTGTTTCCTAAGAGCCCCAGCATCAAAGAGCATTTGACCTGCAGCGGCCCCTATTCAGGGCAGTTAGGGTCTCCTGTCCTCAGAGCTAAGACCTGGGTGCCCATCAGCAGCTTTGTCCTTCTTCCCTTTCTCCCGTCCCACCTTCATCCCTTTGTCCTCCCTCCTTTCTCGTCCCCCTCCCCTGTGCCATGCAGGAGGGTCCCCCCCAGCTGACCAGACCTTGGTCATCAAGACGTTCCGCTTCCTGTCACAGAAACTCTTTATCTCCGTATCCGTTCTCTCCAGCCTGGGCATTGTCCTAGCTGTTGTCTGTCTGTCCTTTAACATCTATAACTCCCATGTCCGGTAAGTTTCTCTTCTGACATTTCCCTGTCCTTTCTGCTTCTCCAAGATAACAGTCATTTGCTTGAAGGGAGTGAGAAGGAAACTGTGTAGCTTCTGAGGCTGTGCATCCTTGAGGTTTCCACTCTGAATTATTGCTTTCCCAGTGACCAATGGGAACAAAAAAGGAGAAACCAGCTATAACTCCCATCCTTGCTCCAAAGCAACTAACGGGAAAAAAAAAAAAAAAAGCCTTTGGGACCGGGTAGCACAGTGTACGGCTCTAATAGATTGTGTGTGGCGGGGTCCCGTGCAGGAAGCCCTCTGCAGCCCCGCCACGACCCAGCTGGCTTTGTCTCTCGAGGCTCCGCTGCCTGCTCCAAACCTGCCTTCCTCTGCCCGCGGCCCTGAGGTTGGGGTCAGGCCCTTGTAGGGCGTTTGGGGAGCTGAGCCTCCCTGGAGAGGAGGGGTAATTCTGCTCTTCTCCCTCTCCCACCCTCTGCCTCTGCCTCTGCCCTAGTTACATCCAGAACTCACAGCCCAACCTGAATAATCTGACTGCTGTGGGCTGCTCTCTGGCGTTAGCTGCCGTCTTCCCCCTCGGGCTGGATGGTTACCACATCGGGAGAAGCCAGTTCCCCTTCGTCTGCCAGGTGAGGAGGGGGTGGCAGGTCCCTTGCAGAGCATGGCTCTCCCGGCCCCTCAGGAGTGCCTTCTGTGATGCGCCATCCCCTGCCTGTCCTTCTCCTTGTCTTTCCCTGACCCTTGTACCAGTTCCTTCTCCTGGCATCGCCCCTCTGGTCTCTGTCTGGCTCCGTCCCTTCTTTCTGTGCCTCCAGAAGTTTTCATTCTGGAGCTCGCTTGTCAGTTCCAAGGTTGCCATGGCATGTCTTGCAGAGAAGAGGGGGAAGGTATCGAAGGCGAAGGAAGGGGGTCTTGCGCAGAGAACCCTTGGACAATGGTGGCCTGTCTGTGGCATGGGGGCTGAGAACAAGAACTGGGGACTTCCCGTGGGAGCCTTAGTTGTGGTTCGGAAGGACGGAGGTGGGGATCTGAACCAACAGCAAGGAGAGCTGGGGGAAGGGACCACTCTCACACAGGGAGGAGGCCTTGTGGGACTCTTGGTACGTGGAAGGTTCTGGGGCTGCTTCAGCAACAGTATTGGTTTGGTTCTCTCTTATGCTGGTGGGAAACACCCACCCTTTTCCCTGCCCCTCCTTACTCCTTTCTCCTCTGCCCTGTGCCTGTCCTGATCACGCACATGGCATTTGTGCACACATACACCTACAGTTCCTCAGAGGCTCTCTGTCCCCGGTGAGACCTAATGCAGTGGGAGAGCAGACAATTAGCTGCAGTGACATATGAGAGGCTTCTGCTGTGGGAGCAAAGAGAAAGCAGCTCACTGTCAGAGTAGCTGGGCGGACCTCACCAAAGGCGGCATTTGAATAGTGAAGGATGCAGGGGATTTTGTCAGCTGGAGAAATAAAGGATGGTTACTCCAGGAGCAGAGGGAGCATCCTATGGGTAGCAAAGACTCAAGGGTGAGGGCGAGCAAATGAGCAGTTCAGCAGGGCTGGAGCACGGGGCAGGTGAGGGCCTGGGGGGAGATGAGCCTGGGAATTTAGGTGGGACCGTGTTGTGAAAGGCCTCTTGCCACATCTGGAGGTGTTCAGGCTGTGAACACATCAGGAGGTGTTCACCTGTAGGCACTGGAGAGCAGTCAGAAGTGACTAAAACCCAGTCTTTTAGCACGATCACCCAGGTGGCAAAGTAGCAAAGGTGGATGGGAGGAATTTGTGAAAGGTAGGGAGACTCGCCACCACCCCGCTGCTCCCCTTCCCCCCGGCCCCCCTACCGGCTGCGTCCCGCCTTCCTTGTCATCTGTGCCCTCCTACAGCCTGCCCCATCCTGGCACAGTCCCACCTGTTGCCCCGCCCTGTTCTTTCCTGCCCTCTCTCCTTTCCTAGGCCCGCCTCTGGCTCCTGGGTCTGGGCTTTAGCCTGGGCTACGGCTCCATGTTCACCAAGATCTGGTGGGTCCACACGGTCTTCACAAAGAAGGAGGAAAAGAAGGAGTGGAGGAAGGTGAGCTGCTTCCGATGCCTCGGTCCCTAGCGCCTTGGCTCTCGGGGTTTGGAGGACCCCCACCCCAACACGCCTGTACTCCGTGTGTTCACCCAGACCCTGGAGCCCTGGAAGCTATATGCCACGGTGGGCCTGCTGGTGGGCATGGACGTCCTCACCCTCGCCACCTGGCAGATCGTGGACCCTTTGCACCGGACCATTGAGGTACCGCTTGGGAGAAGGCCCTGTGGTCAGGAGGCCGAGGGGGGGCTCCGGCGCTGCATGTGGTCTTGAGGAGAAGAGCCACTCGTGGGAGGTGTTTTCCAGCCCAGTGCCTCTCAGCAGCTCTACCTCCTTCCTGGAGGGAGCTGCACCAGAGGCTCTGGATTCCTCTGAAGAAAGGAAGTGGTGGGGAGCTGGCAGGATGTGCAGACTTCAGATATCATGGAAAGTGGGGGAACAAGCACTTTTAAGGTGTTTAGGCAAATGCTCCCGGGATCTGGCATCAGAATTGAGGATCTCATCAGAAAGAGGGGGCAGAGTTGGGAGTCAGGGATTGAGCAGAGGTGGGAAGGGGAGGATGGCAACCGTCTTTCCTGTGGCCCTGTCTCTCCCTTAGACTTTTGCCAAGGAGGAACCGAAGGAAGATATCGACGTGTCTATTTTGCCCCAGCTGGAGCACTGCAGCTCCAAGAAGATGAATACATGGCTTGGTGTGTGGGACGTGGGGGAAGATGCCACTAAGGCAGGGGGTGGTGGGGCAGGGACAGTAGCTTTGGAGGGAGAAGTGTCTTTGGAAAAAGGCAGAGAGCTCACGTGCACCCAGTGCGAATGGCCTCCTGTTTGTCATTGCACTAATCTTTTCTGAGAATGGGGAGAGTTGGTCTTTTGCGTGAGGAGCTTAGGTCTAACGCAGGGATGAGGCAGAGCTTGGATTCATCAGAGGGATCAGTGATGATGCCTCACCCTCATCTCCAGACCTGACACCATCTCTGTCTGGTCAGCTCCCTGAAGTAAGACCGGGGCTGTGAGGGGTCAGGCCCCCTTTGGCCTTTTTAGCATCCCTCTGACCTATGAGCACAAATGGCAAACCTACCCTCAGTGTGGAAAGCCGTCTTCCCACCTGGAGAATAAGGGAGTGAGACACTGTGTGAGTGAGGTCGGGGCGAGTTGGGTGGACAGTGGGGGCAGCGGACAGGGAGGGGTGTGCTAGGTCAGAACGGGTGGATTGGAGAGGAGGCCCCCTTTTCCTTGTGAGGCGACCAGGAGGAGTAACAGCAGGTGGAGAGCACAGAGAGCAGGGGAGTGAGTGCAGCCTGAAGGTCTGGTCGCCCGCGTGACCCTCTCCTGCCATCCTAGGCATTTTCTATGGCTACAAGGGGCTCCTGCTGCTGCTGGGTATCTTTCTTGCTTATGAGACCAAGAGTGTGTCCACCGAGAAGATCAACGACCACCGGGCTGTGGGCATGGCCATCTACAATGTGGCGGTGAGCTCCCCGGACCCCTGGCATCGACCCTGGGGACGGACTATAGCAACCCAGGTGGAGTGGCCTGGGACGAATCAGGTGCCAGATGTGGGGTCAGCTGGGTGGAAGTCTTCAAACGTTTTTTAATGTCTCGGATTTGTTAAGCACTTTACAGTCTATAAAGCACACATTAATCTTCATACAGCCACCCAGTGAAGTGGATATTAGCATCCCCACTAGATAGATGAGGAAGCAGAAACAGGTGAAATTACTTGTCTGTGGTTCACAGGCTGGAATCTGGGTCGAGATTTCCTGTCAGGGATGCCCAGGGACTGGCTCTCGGGGACTCTGATGTGTGTATAGAGGTCCTGGGAGCTCCTGCCTTGAGGGAGGGGTTGACCTAGAGCTGAAGCTGGGTTGGAACAGTTTGTTTGGCATTCTTCTCAACCTAGAGTTGAGGACGATCCTGACTTTGGGTCCTTTTCAAATGGAAACTTCCCCAGGAACCTGTCACCATAGACTCTCTCCCGGGGAAAGACCTCGGCTCTCGTCTGAGCCGGCAGATCTGCGACCCCAAACATGTTCTGCCCCCAGGTCCTGTGTCTCATCACGGCTCCGGTCACCATGATCCTGTCCAGCCAGCAGGATGCGGCCTTCGCCTTTGCCTCTCTCGCCATAGTTTTCTCCTCGTACATCACCCTGGTTGTGCTCTTCGTGCCCAAGGTGTGATTCTGGGTGTCCTCCCACCCTCTCCAGCCCGTGTCCCCTCCATGCCTTCGTCACATGTCCCCTCCTCCCACTTCATCCCTTGTTTCGGGCCCAGCTTGTTCCTCTTGTTTTCGTTCTTTTCAACTGCAAGCCAGCGTCAGCTAAGCACTGACACAGTCCCTGCTCGGCCATCCATGCCCCTAACCTCCACCCCCAGATGCGCAGGCTGATTACCCGAGGGGAGTGGCAGTCAGAGGCGCAGGACACCATGAAGACGGGGTCCTCGACCAACAACAACGAGGAGGAGAAGTCCCGGCTGTTGGAGAAGGAGAACCGTGAACTGGAGAAGATCATTGCTGAGGTGTGCGGTGAAGGCAGGGCTGGTGGCGGGTCGGGGAGGCCCACGTCTCAGGTCCGGCTTCTGGAGGCAGAGTCTGAGATCAGCCTTCCGGAGCCTGTGGTTTACCAAGGGAGGGTCTCAGGAGACAAGCGGCCAGGGAGTGAGCGGAGGAGGACAGGGAAGGGGAAAGGGTGGCGCTGGCCTCAGGTAAAATCGGGTGCTAGCCTCGGCAGGTGGGGGCAGGTGGGGGCGGCTCTGGAGCACAGCTGCACGGTTGGCTTCACCTGTGGAGGAGCCGAGGGGGTGGCCCTGGGCTGGGGGTGGCTGGCTGCGGGCCTTGAGTGTACCCTCCAGTGAGAGGGGTCTGGGCAGGTCCCCAGGGTGTCCACTGTGCCCCCGCTGTAGCTAGAGGCCAGCGCAGTGTCAGGCTGGGGGGTGCTCAAGCTGTGTGCACGGACCTGTGTCCCCTCCCCCCAGCCCCTGTGTCTCCCTGATCTCTTTCCTTCACCTGGTGCCCCACTGTATTCTTTCGGCTCTCCCTGTTCTTTCCCCCATGCCTCGCGTTACTTTCTTCTGCCAGTCTGCCCCTGCGTCTCCCACACAGTTTCCTCTGCCTCTCTTTCCCTCCCCCAGCCCTTCCTGACTTCCTGTCTCCCACTCGCCCAATTGTTTTCTTCCTCCAGAAAGAGGAGCGAGTCTCTGAACTGCGCCATCAGCTCCAGTCCCGGCAGCAGCTCCGCTCCCGGCGTCACCCTCCGACACCCCCAGACCCCTCGGGGGCCCTGCCCAGGGGGCCCCCTGAGCCCCCCGACCGGCTTAGCTGTGATGGGAGTCGAGTCCACTTGCTTTACAAGTGAGGGCGGTGTAAGGGGAGACAGGCCAATAGGCGGAGGGAGAGGGAGAGGGAGAAGGGGAGGGGGTTGGGAGGAAGCAGGGGATACCAGCCCCAGGTGGGAAGAACACTACTCCGTCCCACCTCTTGTAAATACCTGCCCCTCTGCAAGCCCCGGGGTTTTCTGGGTCTCCAGTACTCCCGGAGCCAGGCCCTGTTCTCTCATTCGTTCGTATGATTTTCTATCTCTACTTCATAACCTAGTTTGTACCTGGCCTGAAGCTTCTCACTCACTGGCTCCTCAGCAGCCTCACTACATACACCCTTTTCTTTTCCTCTGTCTCGTTGCCACGGCAACCCCACAGCTCCCTTGCCTTTGTGCTCTGCTCCCATCCAGCAGGGGTCTCCCCAGAGTGCTCTCTCTACCCTAACAGGGCCTGGCCATTTCTCGCACCATCCTAATCTCCTTCCAACCCACTTGCCCTTCCACACAACCACAAGTTTTGTTCCTCTTGAATTTTGCTTCTGCAGGGCACTCATTCTTGTTGCCAAGGCTCACATTCTCCTCTCTGCCAGACACACATTCATCCTCCCCTCCCCTGCTCGTTCCCACTGCACAGGCTCCTGTGTGCGCACGCGTTTCACACGTGCTTTCTCCACCCTTCCTGTGGCCGCATGTGCTCCATTGTATTCCCTTCCCTCAGGGCTGTGTGTGCCCCTCTCATGGTCATGGGTGTGTCCTCGTGAGGGCATGTGTGGGTGGGCGTGTGCCATTTGTCTAGCATGTCTTCCCTGTGTGCACACATCCAAGCTTATCCATGCACTTTCCCTGTGTGCCCTCGTGGTGCCTCGCGTACCCTCTTCTTCCTGCACCTTAAAATCATTCTGTTCTTCTAACAGAGTCATATGCACCCACCCTGGCCACTGTTACGCACTTTTCCCCAATTCATGTTTGGTGTGGCTGCCCACATCCTCTCTTTGTCACACTTGGTTTCCGCTCGCACTCTCCAGCCTCTCCTTTGCGCTCATGGACCACCCTCGGTCCACACTCACAATCGTCCTCTCCCAAGAGTGCTCCCTTTGGTTTTGTGTTTTTCTGGGGGAAAGAAAGGAGAAGAAATGGGGGCGGGTTTGGGGAGCTGCTTCCAGTGGATATTCGGTGAGAATCCTGACCAAAGGAAGGCACCCCTGACTGTTGAGATGGAAGATGGTCCTATGGGGTGGGAGGTAGCGTCCCTTTTGCACTGTGGTGTCTCTTGGGGAAGGAGCTCCCCAAATCTCAATAAACTAGTGAATGGAGTGACTTAGCACCTTGTTCTTTACTGTGAACAGAGTGGGCTTCAGCCCAGGGAGGGAGGCTCGGGAGACTCCACGTTGATGAAAAGGCACTGCAGTGGAGGGAATGGAAAAAGGTGTTTTAGTGAGGGCTTAGCAGGGCAAAGCAGGACACTATTAGGACTGAGATTAGTGAGGGATGACGTTAGTGGTTAAAAGTGTGGGCACTGGAGTCTAACTACCCGAGCTTCAGATTCTACCACACGCAAAAAATGTCCTTTATTCTCCAAGTTCTCGCTTATGAAGATAAGACTCATCACCATCGTCACCATCTTCATCACCCAGCCCTCTGCAGGGTGGTTGCAAGGACAAGTGCTCACGATGGTTCTCGGCTCACGGAGCATGTTGGGTAAACACTAGCCACTGTTGCTACTGTTTAATGAGTTCTCTGACAGTGATGGGCAGGTATGGGAGCCTGGAGCATTTGGCTGAACAGATGTGAGGAGTCTTCTTCCTAGGAATTAAGAATAACAAAAAAATATGACTGCTAGGAGGCAGCAGATGAGATGGCCTCTGAGTGCTTCCAGCCTTAAAAGTCTTTGTCTAAGAACTCTGAGCATCTTGGCAGGAACTGGATATCCACATGAAAGAAAGTATTGAATGGCCAATGGAAAACAAAACAAAACATTGCTTGGGACTTTTGTAATTCTTTGTGTCCTCTTGGAGAAATGCCTTTTTGAAGCTCAATTTTTCTCTTTCCCCATAGTACTGATTTGTTTAAAGTGGATTTTCATTGTTTTGCAAAAGAGCTGCAAGGATTGGATGGGCCCTCATTTCACCATCCTCTGGAAGAGCCAAGTTCTGAAGTTCCCTGAGAGCATGGGTGGTTAAATCTTGGACCAGCAGTACTTGAAAACCATTCTACTGTGATTATCCACATTGGACCAATAGGACTTGATTTGAGTTTCCCCTCTTCCCACAATAGAATATTCTCGAGAAAAGGGGAAGAAGCCTGTGGATTAGGTAAGCCTTTAGTGTGGAAAGTGAACAGTTGGCTTCAGAAGCAGCAGCAGCAGGTATATCCCAGCCCTGGGCAGAACAGAAGAGACCAGAGTTACCACCTTGAACTTTCTTTGCACTTAGCGGAGCTGCAAATTACAGAGGGTCAGTTCTACTGTGCCAAGGTCAAGCCAGACCTTCTTTGCTGGCAGGAGCACAGACAGGGACCAGGTCAAATGGTAGGGCCAGCAGAGGCTCCTGGTGTGATGAGGTTGTGTTGCCGGGTGGTGCGACCACCACTCAGCAGTTCTGGGAGGAGCTGTTCCCTTGGCCTCTCCAGCCCTGCCTCGGTCAGGATGGGCTTCACCCTCAGGCTTCAGATCTCCTCCTGACTATAGAGCACTGTGGGCTCTAGACTGCTTGCCAGGCCTCAGTGGCCCCAGCTCTGCCCTGACTTGGCCTCTTGCCTCCCTGCCCTAGTCATTTACTAACAGAAAGAATTTTGTGAACACTTGGCTACTATGTTAGTTTTGTTATTTTTTTCAATCAATCAAAAGTTGTTTTATTTTTTAAAAAATTTTTTGGCTGCGTTGGGTCTTCCTTGCTGCACGCAGGCTCTCTTCAGTTGCAGTGAGCGAGGGCTTCCGTAGTTGTGGCACATGGGCACAGTAGTTCTGGCGCACGGGCCTAGCCACTCCACAGCATGCAGGATCTTCCCAGACCAAGGATCGAACCTGTGTCCCCTGCATTGACAAACAGATTCTTAACCACTGCACCACCAGCGAAGTCCCAATCAACAACTTTTGTTGGGGAAGTTTCTGTGGCAGATGCTTCTAGGCCCTGGGGTAGAGCAGTGGGCAAGATGGGCTTTCGTGGGATGTACATTCTCAAAGAGGGAAGATGAAGTAAGTAAGTGGGCAGGTGAAATAAATAAACAAGGTAGCCTGAGAGAACAGCCAGGAGTGTGGGCATCTTGCAGTCGTTACCTCTGCTGCTCAGGACAGTGCTGTGGGAAGGTGTTGTGCACTCATGTCTGTTACCTGGCAAGGAGACTGCAGCTCGGAGAGGAAGACTCTTGTCCAGGGTCACACAGCTGATGAGGAGAGCCAGCATCCAGGCTGAGTGAATTATCGTCGGTTGCTGCACAACCTGTTACCGTGAAACGCTGGCTTAAAACAATAATCATTTATTATCTCTCACGGTTTTGTGGGCCAGGAACTCGGGGGACAGTGGGGAGATTTGAAGGCTGGGGGCTGGAATCATCAGAAGGGTCTAAAGATGGGTGTTGGCTGAGACTTCAGTTGGAGCTGTCAGCTGGAACCCCTACACCTAGCCTTTCCATGCAGCCTGGAATTTCTTACAACATGGTGCCTGGGTTGCAAAGGCAAGTGTCGAGAGCGAGAGAGAGAGAGAGAGAGAGAGAGAGACACAGACAGAGAGAGAGAGACAGAGACACAGAGAGACAGAGAGAGAGAGACAGAGACACAGACAGAGACACAGAGAGACAGAGACAGAGACAGAGACAGAGAGATGTATCCCATTGGTTTGGGCAGTCACAAGGCTGTGCCCATATTCAAGGAGAGGAAACGTGGACCTCACGTCATGGTGGGCTGAGCATCAGTCCCACTGTGAAAAGAACACGTGGGATGCAATAAATATGTTGCTGCAGCCTTCTTTGGAAAGAATGATCCACTGCATCTAGTCTGCCTACTCCAAAGCGAGCGTTCACTGCACCTCGCACGCTGCTGTCTACTCTCGCAGGTTCATCACCCAGTCTTGTCTATTTGCTGACTTTCAGCCTCTTCCCAGGTCTATTGTAATTTTAGGACACTCTGGATAGAGTTTATTCTCTCCGGTTTTTGAAGCAGGGAATTCTGTTACTTTGTACTTCAGGGTCCATTAACCCGAGGGGAATCGGAGGGTGGGCTTCATATCAGACAGTTCCCTCCCCCCCCAAACAGGGGTGATATTCAAAATACTTAACCAATGAGGCATCCACTTACGCGGCCCCTGGAGCCAGGAAGGGAACACTAGAGACGGTCGTGGGAGACGAGACCTGTGTTGCTGCCGTGAACCGCACGGAGGCTTCCGCGAGGGGGCGCTGTGCCGGAACTGCGACGTCGTGGGGAGAGGGAACCGAGGGGCAGTAACACTAAGCAGCGCACAGAGTGTTCTCGGGGGTGGAGGGGAGGACAAATAACCTTTCTCCCCAACCCATCTTAGGTTCTTTATTTAGCTGGGGCCTTGCAAGTGGAGACCAGCAAAAGACATTAAAAAGAGAAAAACTGAAGTTTATTAACACGTGCATCGTAAATATGCTTGGGAATACTCAGTGCTGAGGAACTCGGAGGGGTGGCTAGAACTGGGGCTTATATACCATTTTGAGCTAAACAAAGGAAAAGGGGTTAAGGGGTTTGGGGCTTCTGGGTAGTGGAGGCCAGCTTTGGGAAGGTGATCAGGAAAAGTGTGGTAAATAGGGATTGTTTAGTAAGGTTTGTTATGCAGATTTGTCTGTGCCTTCTCCTTAGATAAGAGTTGTTAAGAGTCCTCCTCTTCCTGGTACAGGAGAGGGAGACACCTTTAGAAAAGTAAATTTACAAAAAGAAAACTTGTGGCCTGTTTTAGAGGTTTTCTTGCAGCTGCTGGTTCTCAATGGGCCTTTAGCTTAAAATAATCCATATGCCAAGGAGACATATTTTGGGGTGGCATATCCTGGTACCCTTCAGGCATGAGTGACTAATTCTGCACAGGGGAAACAGAATCTGGGCCCTGTGCTTCAGGGCCTATTCATGGTTCAGTGAGCCCTTCAGAAGTGAACTGGTGATTACACCCTGAGGTTCTTGAATAATGTCCCCTTAAGTGCTTCCAACTCGTGTGTTGTATTGGATAGGGAAGTGCCCACACTCACAGGACCTAAATCCTGTAGTCTTTAATCATCTGCAAGGGATCCCCTTTTCCCCTTGTATCCAATTCAGTAGCTTCTCTATATTTCTAAAATAATCCATACTTTCCCCTTAAACCATTTGGCTCCCTGGTGTAACTCCTTCCCCCACATCTTCCCATCTTAATGCACAACATATGTATGCCAGCTCTTTCCACACAGTAAATCAGCAAATATTTCATATTAATATTGTTCCCTCTGCTGTTTGAAACCTCAGGGAAGAATTCTCTGATGCCCACACCACCCAACGCTCGTACACTTTATTCTTTCATTCTCTATGCCTTTGGCCTCGTACTTGCCCCCAACTCAGTTGTGTAGTGGTTACTTATGTTGGAATTGTGTCTCTGACCATCGTGATCTGCTTTGGACACTTTGAGGGTTGTGACTGAGTAAGCTTGTGCTGGGTTTCCCCCTAGGGTATCCAGTAGATAACTGTCCACACAGACTGAATGCATTCAGAATAAGATGTTAGTCCTAAAACCTCTGTTAATCCACTTATTCAACAAATCAGTTTTCATTAAAAACAGATTGTTTACACTGCTTCATTTAATTCTCTGTTGTATTTCCCCTAGAGTCTGTCTAGAAAGGATTTTACTGTATGAGAACATTAGGGCCTCTGGGCACAGGGAGCTGATAAACAGGCCAAAAAGGTAGAGGCTTCCAGGTCCCAGTGAGAGAAAGAGGATAGAGGTGATCATGATAAAAATGTATTACATAAGTGATTTGAAAAGTAGAACTAGGGTTAGCATCTCTTGTAGGGTTGAGATCGGGATTATTAAATATAAAACAGGGATCTACATTTAGTATAGGATACAATCAAATTAGGAGGTCAAGGAGGCAAGAAGATTTGTACATGAATGGCTAAAATGAAGATTAGGGTTAAAATAGAGTTAATGCTGCTGTTCTGTGCTGATGCCAGAGTAAATGCTGAATCAAAGCCATTTGTGTTGGGACTAGAATAAAACTAGGATTTCCCTTTTTCTTATTTCATCAGCATGTATCCGAGAGAATTTGGTATTGTTGCCACTGCCATGGGGAAAGCTGGGAGACAGCATCTGTGAGATTAGGACCCCAGGAAACTTTACACATTTTTTGGAGATATTTCTTCATTCATTCACTCGCTCATTCATTCATTTATAGAACTAATTGGGGGCCAATTTTCTGCAACATTCTGGTCCTTGCTTCTATGAGTCTGAAATCCAGAGGGGGAGTTAAGCCAGGAACACACTACATGAACTACCAAAACTTCCTCCAGGCAGCTATGTTTCTTGTTCTCAGGGGATGCTTTGGAGCATCTGATAAACTCTTACTCCAGGGAAGCAAACCTCCTTCAGCTGGGGGGTCTAATAAATTAGACATATTTCTAGAGTGGGATGATTTCCTCAAAGTTTACTGAGAGATATGAGACTTCTCACCCGTGCTGGGGAGACACTATTTGTATTCAAGCACAGGGTTAAGAGCCTGGAGACTTGAATCAGCCCTCCTGGGTCCAAATGCCTGAAATTGTTAAGCTGCTACTAAATTCTGTGTCTCAGTTTCTGCATCTGAAAAAGGATGGCGATATTACCTGTTTCATAGTGTTGTAATAGAGATTAAATGAGTCAATGTGTGAAAATTACTTTAACTGGTACCTGGGATATCATAATCACTATATAAATACCTAATAATAACAATATGATAAATCACCTTTCTGAGCAAGAGTACAAACCCGATGACCTTAGAGAGGTCTTAGGTCAGGAGTCTGGAATGCCAGTTGTAATACCATATACTGCCAGTCGATGGCACCAAAGCCCACATTGTTAAAACTGTCCTGCCGGCATAAACATTTTGAGGTCTCCCTCTCCGTCTGAGCTGTTTTCGATTTGTGGGTGCAGTAGAAGATGAAACACTAGAACTGAAGAAGTTAAGCTTTCTACTAAGGCTCTGTTCTGAATTCCAGCCTAAGGATACTGAAATATTTGACGACGGTATGAAAGCAACAGTGTGTATTTGAGAAGTCGCCTGATGGAAGTCACCAGGCCTGGGTTTTAGTCCTAACACCGTATGTCCTTGGGCAAGTTTCTGAACCCCTGGACTTCAACTTCCCCCCTTCCTTGCTGTCATTTGGGGCATAAAATAGAACAACAATGCAAAACAGACACTTAAGGAAGTGGAAAAAAAACCCGAGGGAGAAGTAAAGAAACTATGGTAGAAATGAGAAGTGGAGGTAAAGAAATAGTAATGATGTGACAAGGAGGTGAGTTGGAAATGGAAATGATAAAATTGGGGAGATCACCATGGAGGTGAAATGTATGAAATACAAAATAGAGAAAATATTAAATTTGATTCATATGTTTCATACAGAGATAAGTACTTCCCCTTAGCACATTTTCAATCTCTGTGTCTCTGTGTCTCTCTCTCTGTCACACACACACACCCACACTCACACTTGCATGCATGCTCACACACGTGGCTGTCATCCATTTCTGTGACATGACGGATGTGAGGAGAGCAGAGGTGCGGGGAACACAGACTTCCTGACAAAACCATGAAGAAGTTGCTCTCACTTTTCACGCACATCAAGCAGTTCTTGCTCAGCTCTCCCTGGAGTCCTCGTCCTTCCCCAGCAGCCTCCTGAGTGCTCTCTTTACCTTCTTGTTCCTCAGGGTGTATATGAGAGGGTTAAGTGAAGGAGCGCCCACTGAACAGAAGAGACCAAAGAACTTGCCCCTCTTCTGGGCATAGGGATTTTGGGGCTGGAGGTAAACGGAAATGACTAAACTGTAGAAGATGGTGACCACAGTGAGATGGGAGGAGCAGGTCCCCAAAGCCTTTCTCCATGCTATGGTAGAGTTAATCCTCAGCACTGCCCAGGCAATGGCACCATAAGAGATAAGAATGAGGGCGAGTGGCATGACCAGGAAGATGACACTGGACACAGCTAACTGAATTTCATTGTAGGTGGTGTCTCCTCCTAACTACAATGAGGTACCACCTCACACCAATCAGAATGGCCATCATTAAACAGTCTATAAATAACTAATGCTGGAGAGGGTGTGGAGAAAAGGGAATCCTCCTACACTGCTGGTGGAAAACACTATGGAGGTTCCTGAGAAAACTAAATAAAAACTGAATTACCATGTGATCTAACAATTCCACTCCTGGGCATATATCTGGACAAAACTATAATCAAAAAGATACATGCACCCCATGTTCATAGCAGCACTATTTACAATAGCCAAGACATGGAAACAACCTAAATAGTCCACTGTATATTACTGCAGTGATGCTATCTATAGACTGTAGACAAGTGGTGACACCTAAAATAAGAGACTGGTATACACATGGGTTTTTTCAGTGATCATACAACAGATATTTATTAAACATGAATCATATGTCACTGTGTTCTAGGGATAACTACAGTCCCTCGCTTCATAAAGCTCACATTCTAGCACAATGCTTCTCAAACCCTTTTCTCTTCTGTACCCTACACATTTACTCAAACATAAAGTCAAATATTTTATTCCCATTTTATCTCTGACCCTACTCTCACAACACCCTGTACCTGCTTCTATCACAGTATTCATCACACTGGACTGTTATCACAGATGTCCTAGTCTGTTTCCCCAACCAGACTGAAGTACCTTGAGGGCAGGAGCCAAACGTCCTTCAACTTTATATCTCTACTGCCCAGAATAATTATCTGGCACTAAAAATATATTCAACAAATGTTGTATGAATGAATGCATGAATTAAATGCATGAATAAATAAATGAATGAATTGTTTAGCATCTGCTCCAGATGTACAAGGGGCTGACAAGGAAAGCTGGCCCTATAATACTGAGGGCTGGCCTCTCCTCCCATAGATATATCAGGTATAATACAGCCCAATGTTCACTTAGTTCTATTTTTTTTTAATATTCATATGTATAACAACTAAAAATCAGTTCTTGGTACCATAATTTCAAAGATATGCTCTGGCTCCTTTTCCACCAGAACTCACCTTATAAACAGGATGACTGCTAGCTCCCCACCTCTCTTTTGCAGGACCCAAGAAAAAGGAATGACGTTTTCAGGCTGGATGACTATGGGCCAATGTTGAATAACTGGTGAATCGAAAGCTGATGCCAAAATCTCACATGACAAGCTCTGCCCTTCCTGGGCACTGGATGGAACCTAGATGTAGGAATGTCATCAAAGGGAAAAGCAAAAGGGATTATTTACATGTTAAAATTAAAATCCTAGGAAAGATATGACAGCGCAATCTCTCTGGACTACAGAGAAAGGGAAAATCCAATTCTCATTCCATTTTATAAAAGACAGAGGAAACGCACAGTCTTTCCTACAAAAGCATGCAACTTTAAAGACTATCAATACAGTCAATAACAAAGAGGTTAAGGAAGAAACTCAATTGAAGCACTTAGACACTATTTTCTTTAGCCCTTAAGAAAACCACATCATTCACTGTTTCTCTTCCCTGGCCAGTAGAAACACTGCCTCCTCTTACCCATTCTTCTCCATCCAGATCTCGCTCTTCATCTCCCATCACTACTGTGACCTTCTCTCTGCTAGGTGAATCATGTACCCACATCCAGTCCCATCTCTCTCCAGGTAGGACTTCCAGGGCCTGCTGCTCAGGACAGGTCTCCTCAAGGGGGCCAAACCCCTGTGAACACCCATCAGAAGTAACTACCTTCTCCCAGTGACTGACATTTTGAGCCCACGGGCAGGAGCTGCTCTGCACTTTTTTTGCCCATTGGCAGTATGGCTTTAGATACCAGTGAAGTTCAGTGGCTCCACTCTGCATGTTAGGTTACTGGCCTGAAAGAAAAGGGCAGGAAAAAAAGAGAGAGGGAGGGAGGGAAAGTCATGAATGGGAGTAGCACCACATCAACAAAAATCACAAAGAACCAAGCAGCCCGACGGGGAAAGAAACTGGCAAAGAGGAAGGAAGTTAAAGCTCTGATGAGAGTTTCAGAATTCGTGAGAAAAGCCTAAGAGCACCATATCGTTTGGGTTTCCTCTCCTCACCTTACCAGCTATGCGACTGTGGGTAAGCTTTTAGCATATCTAGGCTTCAAGTTGCCTATCTAAAAAGTGGGGTAGTGATAGTACCTACCTCATTGGGTTGTTTGAGAATTAAACGAATGAATATCAATATGTATACTACACTTAGGACAAGCCCTGACCCAGAATAAGCGCTATATTCACCAGTTTGCCAAATAAAAAAACTTTAATTGTAATATTAAAGGATGGCGTAAAGGAGGAGGAGAAGGAGAGAAAAACAGATTAGAAGAGGTAAAGATAAAATATGCTCCAGCAGGCGGGCCCTCCTACGTCCCAACCCATCCAATCCCACCTCCGACCGCAGGCCCCGCCCCTCCCCAGAAGGCCAGCGAGGGGCTCCCGCCAGAACCCCGGGCAGGGCCTCACAGACCTGCCCCGCAACCTCACCTTCTCCGCCGACCTTGCGGGTCCTGCTTTCTCCGCGGTGGGGCCGAAGGAGCGCAAAGGCCTCCTCAGATGAGGTCCGAAAAACCCCACCCGCACCTCAGAGACGAGGGGCTGAACTCCAAAGTGCAGACAGAGCCTTTCTATTCCGCGGTCTCCATGGTAACGCGCGGCTCGCCCTTCTAGGACCCCCGGAGGACTCTTCTCTTTGGTCCAGCACTACAAACCCTGAGAAGCTGGACGGTTCCGGTCCCTGCTTGCTAGTTTGGACCTGTTGCCACTTGGAGAACAGATGAGCTTGAATATGAAATTGATCTTCTTCAGCGTGTGAAGAGGGAAAACAACGAAAGAAAATGGAAGCACGAGTTAATCAGAATTACGTGAACGTAAGCTCCACCACGCAGAGATCTTTAACTGTTTTGTTCATTCCTGTATCCCAAGCTCTTATAACAGTTGCTGAAGAAATTCTTGTTAAATGAATGAATTGAAACGATTCTGAAAAAATATTGCTGCAAAGCATCATTGACTAATATCAGTATTTGCCTCTGATCAGTAGCTTTATTTAAAAGAGAACTATGTGTCACATACATTTAAATATCTTATAATTTGGGGATTATGAAAACCCACAAGCATGCATTATAAGTAATGTATGCTGTATTTTCCAAAATATTATATTTCTAAAGTATTATATTTTTCTATAATATATTTTCAGTATGTTATATTTCAGTATAATGATTAGCAGTAGAAACTTGAAGAGAAGTAATTAAGTTAATTACTTAAGTAATTAAGATAAGCACAAAAGATATATTTAAAAATTTGAGGACGTGGCAAATACTTTTTAGGTTATTCTTTCCTACACTAGAATATGAACTGGCTAGCATAAAATTATGGGACATAACCTTTTTAGAAGGGGAAACTCCAAGAAAATTATTTCAAAAAGACAGCCAATATAAACAAAATGAAATCCATAAACTCAAGGACAAAAAACAAATACTTGCTAAAGTTCTGAGTTGAACTGAAAAAGTAATCAGAATAATGAACAAGACTGTTGGAAGGAAAATGAAAAATACCTGTGACAGATAAGATGAATGAGCTAAGGATACATTTTTCATTAAGGATATATCTCAAAACCATGAAGTTGAGTATGTACAAAGTACATAATAACCTCTATGAAGCATTCTTGCCAAAAATATTGAACCTAAATCAAATCAAACCTTTCAAACTTAAATATGTACAGAGTGAAACTATTTGTATAAAATTAGGGAAACGTAAATTATACTATAAAATGTTTATGGCTACCCACATATGTACTAAAAATATATAAACATGCATCGGAATAATAACATCAATATCAAGATAGTAGTTAACCTGAGAAGGAAGAGGAGAGGAATTGGAGCGGAGTAGACAAGGGGATATAATTATATCTGTAATATTTATATCTTAAGATAGATGTTAAGTGTTTTTTTATTATTGTTTTGTATGCCTGAAATGTTTGTTATTTTTTTTAAAAAGCCCCTGGAAATGAATTTGGTAATTTCAACAGACAGCAGAGGGGCCATAGAATAACTTAACACCAATCAGGCTTCTGTTTCTCCATCAAGGATCATGACCTTCAAATTGGGAATGGTAGGACAAACATTAATATGAGGAAATTATATTTCAGGACGTACAAGGAGATAGTAAAAGAGTAACTACTTGCCTTAAATGAGTGCAAGTCTTCGTACCCAGATAAAATTGCTTGAAGGATCCCGAATTTCAGGCAGATTAGCCACAGGGCCCCTGGAGGCCATTTTTAAGGAGTGTGACTCATGACTAAGACTGGCAAATATCCAACTTTTCAAAAACTGAAAAAAGATGAACTGTGGAATTAGGCTGAAAAGCTTGACATGGATCCCTGGCAAAATTCCAGCATTAATTATTTTAGGAGATTATTTATGAGGTTTTATGAGATTGGGGTTAACCAAGAAAAATGTAAATAAATTATATCTCAATTGGACTAGATTATTAAAGTCATATACTAAGGATCTGCTGTGGAAGTAAAGTATCTTCATATCAGCAAAGGTTATAGCAAAGCCTCTCATAAATATACCCTGTGAGTATATGTGTACTGGATGCTAGTACTGTTAAGTAGATTGATATCAGGAAGAAAGACTACAGTCTGAAGAGTGGGTGACCATACATAGCATCTTTCCTGCAGCCTCTTGCTCAGTGCCTTTGTGCAGTATTCACTGAACTCAGTTTCAGAATTAGGGATCAGTCTAATCAAAACCCAATTTCCTTTAGAGGAGAAGAATACATTTGTATTAAATTGGAGGATTGAAGGAATTTTTTTAATATAATGATCATTATTTAGCAATTATTATGAGCCAGGCACTTTCATAAACCGTATATTGTACTTTCACTCTCACAATGAGCTGAGATTAAAGGATTTATTGTTACTGTTTTACAGATGCAAAGGAGTTAAATGACTTGACCAAAATATCAAGCTAGTGAGTGGCAGAGCCAGGAATCAGGTCTTCAGAACATAAGATTGATGAACTTTCCATAATACCATTTTATAACTAATGTGCCTAGTACTCTCTAACCTCTTTTGTTTTTGAATAAATAAAAGCCCTGATCAGGCTGGAGGGACTGCTTTTTATCAAAATAGCCCAAGTGTGAGATCCAAGACTCTGGAGTCATTAGTTTCTCTTCTAATTTTATCCTCCTTTGTAGTTTTAGACAAAATTATAATCTCTTGGCCCTCAGGTTTCTCAAGTGTGAAATGAACGAATTGTACTTGGTCATCACTGTGGTATCTTTCAGACTTGCAATTCTATTATTCTAATGATGAAATTTGATGCCAGGTGATGTGTTAAATGATTTCTGTATATTGTCTCATTTAATCCTCATAACGACTCTGAAAATTAGATATTCACCCTGGACCTATTTTACAGTTGGGGAAACTGGGGCACGATGTATACCTTGCTTAGGTTCTTATGCACACAGGTACCAAGTGGTTTAGCCTGGATTCAATCCCATAATTAATTTTATTTCATTTTGATAAGCTTTAAAAGAAGTTATGACCAGTCACAAAGCTATGCAATCACTCTTCCCTCTGAAAGGAACCAGGACTCCTTGGAGAAATGGCTGATTCCAGGTCTGGAGCAGGAAATATACAAAATGAGCCTGAAATATCTTGTGCTGCCAGAAGGCAAGAAAACCATCAAAGACTCTTAGAGTTAGATGAAAGGGCACAGGAAATAAAATAAAGGGACTCCCACTGGCCAAAGATGGAATCATTTGAACATCAAGAAGAAAAAGAAAAAAAAAAAAAAGAAAAGTGCAATTGATTACGAGTCCTTGAATGTTCTTTAAAAATCCATGAGTTAATGATGCTCAGAAAGAGGAAACAACAAAAAATATTAGTTACCAATTGCTGCATAACAAATTACCCCCAAATTTAGAATTGAATATTTATTCTCTCACAGTCTCTACAGGTCAGGAATCTGAGAGCAGTTTAGGGGTTGGTTCTAGTTCTGTCTTAAGGTTGCAGCCAAGATGTTGACCCAGGCTGCAGTCAACTGAAGGCTTGACAGGGAGCTGACGGATCCACTTCTAGACTCACTCATATGGCTGTTGGCAGGAGGCTTTAGTTCCTCACCACCTGGGTCTCACTTTTCAGCCTGGCAGCTGGCTTCCCCTAGAGTGAGTGATCTGAGAGAAAGGGAAAAAAAGAGAGACCAAGATAGAAGCCACAGTTTCTTTTTCTTCTTCTTTTTTTTTTTATTGGGGTACAGTTGCTTTACAATGTTGTGTGTGTTTCTGCTGTATCAGCTGTGTATATACATATATCCCCTGTTTTTTGGATTTCCTTCCCATTTAGGTCACCACAGAGCATTGAGTAGAGTTCCCTGTGCTATACAGTAGATTGTCATTAGTTATCTAGTTTATACATAGTATCAATAGTGTAGATATGTCAATCCCAACCTCCCAATTCATCCCACCCCTCCTTTCCCCCCTTGATGTCCATATGTCTATGTCTCTATTTCTGCTTTGCACATAGGTTCATCTGTACCATTTTTCTAGATTCCACATATATGCATTAATATACGATATCTGTTTTTCTGACTTACTTCACTCTGTATGACAGTCTCTAGGTCCATCCATGTCTCTGCAAATGGCACAATTTCGTTCTTTTTTATAGTTGGGTAATATTCCATTGTATATATGTACCACATCTTCTTTATGCACTCTTCTGTTGATGGACATTTGGGTTGCTTCCATGTCCTGGCTATTGTAAACAGTGCTTCAGTGAACACTGGGGTGCCACAGTTTCTTTTATTACCTAATATTAGAAGTAATAGAACATCATTTCTGCCATACTCAATTGGTCACACAAACCAACACTGGTAAAATGTAGGAAGGAGATACACAAGAGTATGAATACTCGAAGGCAGTGCTCATTGATGGCCATTTTGAAGAATGGCTAATGTATCAGTGGCCTTGGCACCTAGGGCACAACTTTTTACTCTGAAAATTAGCAATTAAACAGAAAAGTAAACATTTATTTTGTCTTTCCTGTTTGAACTGACATTTCAGGATAACCAAATAACCCTGAATTGATAGGTTAATGAGATAAAATCCTTGTTTAAAAAGGAATTCCGGGCTTCCCTGGTGGCGCAGTGGTTGAGCGTCCACCTGCCGATGCAGGGGGCGCGGGTTCGTGCCCCGGTCCGGGAAGATCCCATATGCCGCGGAGCGGCTGGGCCCGTGAGCCATGGCCGTTGAGCCTGCGCGTCCGGAGCCTGTGCTCCGCAACGGGAGAGGCCACAACAGTGAGAGGCCCGCGTACCACAAAAATAAATAAATAAATAAAACAAACAAAAAAGAAATTCCAACTCATACATGTGAAAAAAATATTGAATTAGAAAATCCCAGTTCTGCAATAAAATGGTTGATTCAGGCAAAGATCATCAGTGGATGAAACCACCAGATAAAAGGTTGATGAGGAGCTTTACATGGAGGGATCCAACTAGCAAGTGCTGATTCATTGATCAATCTTAGCATCACAAAGAGTGAAATAATGACATTATATGCCTCCTGATATAAAGCAAAAAGAAGTACGTAGCACCACGTAAGAATGCTTACCCATAAAGGTAAACCAAACTCTAAACCTTTAGAGCTAACATCTAGTTAACAAATAGAAGGCTAGAAAAACAAATCATTAAATGAGGATGCAAACAGACAAAGCCAGCATGTGGAACATTCAGGACAAATGACCCAATTTACTCAATGCGGGGAAAAGTGAAAGATGGAGGAGCTATTCTAGATCTAAATTAAAAGAGGATTAAGAGAAATAACCAAATAAAGTATGTAGACTTTAGATCTTTATTCAAAAAACCAGCGTATTTTATATATTTGGGAGATTTTAATATGGACTCAGTATTAGATGGTACCCAGGAATTATTTTAATTTTGTTAGGTGGGATAATGACATTGTGGTTCTGTTTTAAGAGATGCATTCTGAAGAACAGGAAATAACACGTTTGGAGTCTGCGGAGGCTTTCTAGGGAAATTCCTCGACCAGCGAGTTGAGGTTTCCTAGAAAGTCACCGGAAATGATTATTGAAGGACTAGGAAGTGGAGCTAGAATAGGTTTCTCTATTTTCTCGTTTTTAGAGGAGAATGTCGGCGGGAAGGTCTGTGTCTTCAGCCAGCGTGGGACGGGACTTTAGCCGAGGGGCTCCCAAGCTGCCACTGGTGTCTCCGAAACCGCCGAGGTGCGGCTGGGAGGACCCTGGCACCACCACCTGGTTCACTTAAATACACCCCTTCCCTGGGGCCCGGGACGGCTGGCGGGGACGGGGCGGGGCTTTGGAGCCCGGTCCGCCGGGAGCTGGGGACCGCCGCGGGTTCCTGCCAAACAAGGGCTTTTTCCTCCTGCATTCCTAACTCCCTCCCGCTCTTCTTGGCTCTCAGCAGCCTCTTACCCTTTTTTTTTTTTTTTTCATTTATTTTCCTCCCCAGCATCCACTCGTACATTCATTCATTCAGCCAATTTCTAGCTGAGCGCCTACTGGTGCAGGCACTGTTTTAGAAGTTGGGAATACAGCAGTGAACAAAATAGACAAAAATCCCTGCCATCAAAAGCCTGGGAGCCTACATTTTAGTGAAGGAGAGATCTACAATAAACAATAGAAAGAATATAAGTTAACTTATGCACCATGTTGGAAAGTGATAAAGTGCTATATAGGAAGGTAAGGCATGTCAGGATTGGAAGGAGGGGGTAGGCTGTAATTTTAAATAGGGGACCTAGAGTAGGTTTCCTTGGGAGGATTATGTACAAGCAAACAGTTGAAGGAAGCAAGATTATTCATCGTGAGGGTAGCTTGAGGTGGAGGGGACAGCCAGTACAAAGGCCCTAAAATGGAAATGTGCCTAAAAAGGAAGAGAAAGGTCTGTGTGACTGAAGAGGGTTGAATGAGGGGGAGAATAGTAGGAGAGGTAATAGCACACCCTATAGACTTGTATGCCATTGTAAGGACTTAAGCTTTTATTTTGAATGAACAAGAGAGACTCAAAAGGCACATTCTTTAGGGCCTTTTATGTTACTCTTTATTTTGAGTAAGATGGACCCATTGAGGGGTTTTAAGCAGAGAGATGAAATAATCCAACTTAAGTTTTAAATGGCCTACTCTGTTGTATTGAGGATAGAAGCAGGAGACCAGCTGGATGGCTAACGTAATACTGTAGGGCAATGCAGACAATGGTGGCTTGGGACAAGATAGTGGCAGTGGAGGTTGTATTCTGGATATATTATCATTTTCAGTTTATCTTCCCCTGCTCCCTCATCTCCCATAGATACCTCAGATTCTCTGATTCCTTCTTTTTGCTTTGGTCACATTCCTCTGTTTTCTCCTCCCTTCATCGAATATGCAGGAAAATAAGGTATGGATTACCACTAGCTTAGTACTGCTGATGAACCCCAAATCCAGGGCAGTATTTGACACATCAAGCCAAAAAGCAGCTGCCCTGTGGGTCAGGAGAGGCCCTTTGGCTGGCACCACCAAGGCTTAAATCCCTGAAAGGAGGCTGGTATCCACTGGAGCCACTTCAAACTGGTCCAGGCAAAGCCACGATTGACTTGGAGCTGGATCCAACCAGCAGAGAAGAAACTGGGACAGTGTTAGAAGACTGGAAAAGAAAGCTGGGTAAAAAGATGCAGCAGGTAAAAAGAGGAGTGTCTGCAGTATATCACAAAGAGGAAGAACCGAGCCCAAGAAAGGAGGAAAGCAGTGGGAGTGTGGTGGGCCTGGATTGACCTTGTGGAAGTGTTCTCCTTCAAAGTACTTTTTTTCTTGGATGGCCTGGTGATCATTTTACATTATAGAACAATTGGATGCCATTTCTGTTTTTCATAAGGTATATCAGGGACTGAGTCCCTGATTTTCTCACCCCTCTTGGTAGTTCTGGGAGTTGATTTCCACGAACAGAACTTCATAGTTGGTTGCAGCTTCCCCTACATTTTCCATCCCTCCATAACCTCTCCAAATGTATTCTTTTCCTTGCAATAGGTGGTGGTATCAGATGAGACTCCAGGACTATCAAACCAGCTTTGTATCTGTGATACCAAGCTCCTGCAGGAAAGAGGTAATGCACACAGGGTATTGTGGCAGGAGTTATGGCAGCTGAAAATGGGGCAGGGACACAGACTAAGTGGGAGATGCTTCCTGGGGCCTGGAAATATGCTCATTATTGAGTATTTATAGGAAATCTGTTATTTCTATACTAGGCTTGGCTCGGTATTGAGAGGAACTAAATTGTTAGGTTTCTACCCTCATCTTAAACCAAATTTGGAAAAAAATAAAGATTCATAAAAAGAGATTCTTCAAAGCAATTTATGAAAGATATTGAATGTATTCATTCACTTATTATATGTACAACTTTATGTATGATAAGTAGCTTACATATGTGTACATGAATATTTCCACATATAAAACTTGTGGTATAATACAGTAACTCCTCCCAACCACAATTTTACCAACATGTAAAATTTGAGTGTAGGTAATTTTATTTCTGTACCTGTGTTAACCCTGAGATTTTTAAATTAAGTATAGGTATACCTGAGAAATAGAAGATAAAGCCATGGCAAAAGAAGGAGAAAAGGTATTGTCATGAAGCTTTGAGAAGAATAAAGGAAGATGGGGAAATGTGGGGCTGGGCTTTAAAAATGCTCTTTGGTGGCATATATGAAGAGAAAAGTGGATAAGATTTGTATAGAAGTGGCTGATGGTATTTAACAATTCTGGAGTCATAAAATTAGACCCTGAAAGGCACAGACATTTAGAGGACTAGGCCCCTGGACACCCCAAAAATAGGCTTTTAGTATATATTACCTACAAAGAAAAAATACGTAAAATGAATTTCTAAGCATATTATTGGAACTTCCAGAAGAGAAATCTTGAAATTTCCACTGTATAGGTAATCATAAATGAAAATTAATAATATAGGACATATTTATCACAAATTTAGGAGAGGTAGAAAATAATGAATATTGCTTAACTTCGTTGTTCATTTTATTTCATTTTTTAAAATATATATAATTTTATGGTTCACATCTGACCTGAGTATCCAAGTCCTCTTTTTCTCAAAAGATCTTGAATTCTCTTCTTATAGGTGATTTTCAGGGCCATAAAGTTTACAGTTACTTAACATAAAATGTAAATGAGTTAATCTCGCCCTGGATAATATCTATACACTGCTTTAACAAATAGTTTTGTTATGGGCTGAATGTTTGTGTCCCCTCAAAATTCGTATGTTGAAGCTCTAGCCCACCCCGCAGTGTGATGATATTTAGAGGTGAGACCTTTGGGAAGTAATCATTTTTAGATGAAGTCATAAGGGTGGGGACCCAGTGATGAGATTAGTGTCCTCAGAAATGGAAGAGACCAGAGCTTTCACTCTCCCCCACATGTGAATTCCCGCTAGGGAATTCCCCCAAGTTCATTTTTAACTTGAGGGCAGAAACTGACCTTTCAAATTCTGAGGCTAAAAAATAAAGTTTAAGAATCACTACAGTGGGGGGAATTCCCTGGTGGTCCAGTGGTTAGGACTTTTGCTGCCGTGGCCAGGTTTGCTTGAGGAACTAGGATCCCACAAGCCTCAGCGAGGCTAGGAAAAAAAAATCACTGCAGTGGTTACCAGGGGCTTGGGAGAGGGAAAAATAAGGAGTTGTTGTTTAATGGGTATAGAGTTTCAGTTTCGCAAGATGAAAAAGTTCTGGAGATCTATTATGCAACATTGTGAATATTTTTAACACTATTGAACTGTACACTTAAAAATGGTTAAAATGGTAAATTTCACATTATATGTTTTTTACCACAATTAAAAACAGTTTTTAATGTGATGAACACTTAGGGGAAAAGAAGCCATGACAAGGTAACAAAACTTTCCTAATTTATGAAGAAGATGTGGTAAAAATCCAACTGGATGTATATGGAGGAGAGTTTGGGTTAGATAGGGTGTGTGCTTTGTCAAAAATTTAAGACTTGTACATTTTACTGTATGTAAATTTTACTGTATGTAAATTTTACTTCAGAAGCAGGAATGTAAACAAATATTGAACTCTAGTTAATGATATGTATCATAAAGTGTTAGGGGTGAAGTATGCTTATGTCTTCAACTTACTTTGAAATGAAACAAAATATAAAATGAATTTATGGACAGAGACAGGGATAGTTAGATGGACAGATACGTGATAAAGCAAATATTGCAAAATGTTAATTGTAGAATGTAAGTGGTGGATATATGGATGTTTCCTCTACAATTCTTTCAACTTTTCTGTATATTTGAAAATGTTCATTATAAAATGTTGATTGAAAAAAACCCAATTAGGAGGTTTAAGTTTATTGATGTTATAAGGAAAAGAACTGTTATGGAACATTTGAGAGCAAAACATGTATCTGCTGTGAGCTCTGTGCCTTCCAGGTGGTTTGGGAACTTTTTGAGACAAAGAGTTATAAAGTAACAGGCTTTCAGAGGAGATAGTGAGAAAACTGTGTGGAACCCACAATGATTGAACACAGGCCTGTTCTTGATCAAAAGCTAAGGGTGGCCTAGACCAAAGAAAAGTCTTCTTGGCCTATTTCTGTGGAAAGAAGCCAGTTTACTCCTAAATTGAGGTTTTGGTAAAATTGAAATGATAGTTTTGGGGTCCTGAGGCCAAAGGGTTATCCTAGAGACTTACCAGTAGATGATTTCAGACCAGAAAGAATGGTCTTGGACTTGGGAATATGTTGATGACTATCAAGAAAGATAAACCACCATAAACACTGAAGCTACAGAGAGGCTGAGCTGGATTGCAAGGAATAAAACAGGGCCCCATTAATCAGTAATGTGAAACTGTACTTCTTGCCCAATCCATATGAATTATACCTAGTCACGTGTACACTCTGAGAAAGTTTCTTTTGCATTTTAAAAGCTGTGTGTGCTCTGCTATGCTGGGAGGGCAGTTGGGGCGAAGCGGAATCACTTAATACTAGGGAATTAACAGGAAAGAGACTCAGAATCAAAGGGGGAAAGTGATTTTCTCTAAGAAGAACAAGGGAAAAATTTTTTCTAGTAAACTAACTTGAGTTTGACCAGCCATTAAGTTACCTAAAGAAAAAAGCTTTGGGCCTATCCCTGGATATTTCTGATCCATACCTCTCCTTCATTCCTTTCCCTCCACCTCCACCCCAAGTCGTTTTGGACAAAATGACTTCAACGTTCTAATATAGGAAGCCAGGTTATCGTATAAGCTGGGAGTCAGTGATCTGGGCCATTTGCGGAGGGTGTAAGGTATTCTAGGATGAAACGAGACCAGAGAAAAAGGTGTAGTAGGTGAGAGAAGAAGAACGCACTTACAGTCGGCTTGGCTGCTGGCCAGGGCCTGATACCCCAAACTGGAAACTGAGACTAGAGGAATAATGGAGAAGGAGGATACTGTAATGCAGTAGACTTAACCCCTAGGTTAGAGCTTTGGAAGCTTCTACATTTGGGGAGGAGAGGATGAAAGCAGAAGGTTTCAACACTGTGCTGAATTGACTCTTGGCTTATTTCTCTTCTCTCAGCTCTGCCATCTCCTCATTGTCCTGCCTTTGCCGAAGATGGAAGCCAAGGAAGCCTGCCAGGAGCAAAAATCATACTGATGAGCCAGTCTCAAGTGAGCTAAGACCCCTTCCTTCCCTCCTGGAAATATATCACTGCCTCCTAAATGTGGCCTTATTTTCACTGCCTTCCCTGGCTATGCACCTCCCAAGTCCACGTGCTCCCTCTCATAAGGGATACTTTGTTGGGTGACAAACCATTTGTGGATTGTTTCCTCTTTCGTTATTTTTTGCTATTGAAAGCTGATGTTACCTTTCACCTCATCCCCAAATATACACGAAACAGTAACAGCCTTTCACTTCTGTAAACCTCCCTACAAATTCCTTTCTTCTGCCTCTGTTTCCTGAGGGAACTATGGAGTTTTCTCCAGGACAGCAGGGACATATTGTTTCAGGAGGCAGTGACATTTGAGGATGTAGCTGTGAATTTCAGTAATGAGGAGTGGCAGTGTCTGACCCATGCTCAAAGGCACCTCTATAAAGATGTGATGTTGGAAAATTATGGAAACGTGGTATCACTTGGTAAGGACTTTCCCTGTACTTGGCTTAGTACTTTCTCCCTTCCTTTTCCTTTTAATTGCTTTATTTATTGATGTGTATGGGGTCTCATATTGAAAATCAGAGCTCTCATTCCATATCATCAATATCTTCCCCCAAATTAGTTTTGAGTTGCCCCTGTTACGTAGCAAGATAATTTTCTGGCTAACCTAGTTGTTTTCTGATTCTTTGCAATGAAACTCTCCCTGGGTGAAAAGGAGACACTTAACGTCTGTTCTCCCTGGATTCTCGCCTCCTCAGGCCTCTCATTTTCCATTAACTGCTCTGTATTCAGCTCTTAGTCATGAGCTCCTTCCTAGCGGCTGAAAACAGATTAACCTCCCTCTACAGACTCCCATCCTCCTAAAAAGAACAGGGAAAATACAACCGACTATTTCCCAGAATCTCCTTCTTTGCCCTTCTGAGTATTGACTTCTCTGAGAAATTTCCTAGACCTGTTTATTTACATGTTACCAGACCCCTGAATAAACCCTTTTCTTTACCCAAATGGACATTTCTTTCCTGTTTCCATATGCAAACAGAGGGGTCAAGGTAAGCGTTAGCACAGTTCTCTGTTGCTCTACACACTGTCTTCTTCCTTCTCTACAACCAGGATTTCCATTTCCTAAACCTCCTTTGATCTCCCATCTGGAGCAAGAGGCAGAGCTCTGTGTTCAGGATGGACAGGACAGGGAGTTCCTGAGCTGCTCCCACCCAGGTGAGTGCCAGAGAAGCTGTCAGTCCCCTTCTGTGTTCCATGTGACAGAATGGTTATAGAATGTTCTTAGTGGTGGGTCATCCATCCCGAAGGGCCCAGAAGGAAATCTATTTAGGAAATCTTAAGGCAGAGAAAACGAACAAACGGTTTGGATAATTATTCTGTCATTATCTAATTGGCTGTTTGCAACCTATCTAATATAGGCTTTTTGCAATTTAGTCCTCCAAAAAGGCTCAGACAATTCATCTCCCCTCTGTGTATCATTTACTCCAGTGCTCAGAGAGCATTGCCTTTCTGCCTCCAGTTGTTTTCTTTTTTTTTTTTAGGACCTTCCCCCATTTGGAGACCTGAGCCTTTGACCCTTGCCTTTTCTATTCTCTCTTATTGTGAAGTTAGTTAGTTTCTCTCATGGCTTCAGCTCTTAGCTCTGATGCAGATGCCTGCCACATTGATAATGCTAACCTTTACCTCTTTCCTGGGCAGCAGTCTCATGTTTCTAACTCCTGGTTTTTATTTGAATATCCCATTGTCAGCTGGAAAGCAACCTATCTAAAGTCAAATTCATCTCTCCCTCCAAGGCTGTCTCTTCATTAAGCTCTCCCTATTTCTATATCTGGTTCTACCTCTTTCTTACTTTGTCTTTCCATTCCCTGAACCTCTTATCTAGTCAGTCATGAAATATTACCAGCTCTTCATTCAAGCTATTTTCTGTATGTGTCATTCAAAAAAAAACTTGTCCTTTGTTTCTAGGCCAACTCCAGCTGCTGTGTCCACAATGCCTACTCTTCCTTCCTCCCTTCCTTCCATCTAAAAAACATTTATTGAGCAACTATCATATGCCAGGTACATATGAGCAACTATCATATGCAGTCAGATAAGATATGGGCGAGCCCTGACTTACGGAAGCTTATTTTCTAGTGGGGAAGGCAGGTAAGTAAATAAGTAATTATATAGGACAGTATGGTGGGAGTTCTTGGGATATGTAGATAGGGATATGTACCTGGTATATACAAACATAGAGGAGAAGCACCTAAATCTGACCTGGGGACCAGAAGACTGCAGAAGGAATGACAACTGAATTAAGTTATGTAGGATAAGTGAGGTCATTTAGTTGAAGGAGGGGCAGAGGGGAATAACAAGGAGGAAAGTATTGAGGAGTAAAAGAATGTGAACTGTGAATAGTTCAGTGTGACCAGAGCCAAGGACTTGGAGTAGCCAGTGGGGAAAGTACAGGAGCAGTAGACAGGGGCAAGATCGTAATTGAATGAGCTTTTGATAAACTGCAGACCTTTAACTTTATTCTTATAGTAACAGCTAAGATTGATTAAGTACTTATTTTGGTGTTGGAAGTGCTTTGCATACATTGACTCATTTAATTATTGTGGATAGTCTAGATCCCATTTTATAGATATAGCAACTGAGAGAAGTTACAACATCCTCCCAAGTTTGCACAGGTATTAGGTGTCAGAACTAAGATTTGAACCCAGACAGTGAGCTGGGGCTCTCGACTGTACACTTTACTTCCTTTCTGTCTGGTTAACTATGGAGTGCCATTGAAGTGTTTAAAGCTAAGGAGTGATGTGATTAGATTTGATTTTTAGAAGGAATAATCTAGAAGCGATGTAGAGGTTGGATTAGAGGGGAGGCAGACTAAAGGACATTTGAGGGTTATTAAAGTTAGCTGGTGAGAATGCACTGGCAGTAGAAGTGAAGGAGACGGGATAGAGTTAAGAGATTGATTTGGACTCTGGTTACCAACTGTAAAAAGTAACTCCAGCTAGCTTAACCAAAAGAAAGATAATTTATTATTCAGGGTGTGTCAGGGAACTTAAGGGCAGGTATACATGAGGCTCAAGAAGGGATTGGAATGCCGTCAGGCCCCACTCTCCAGCTGTCTTCTCTGCTACGCTGTGGGTCCGCTTCATTCTCCCTTCTTAGCAGATGGATCTTCTCTGCTTCTCAGTCCCGATGGCAGAGCATTCCCTCCCCTACACGACATACCATTCCACCACCACTGGTTCTCAAATTTAAGAGCTAAAGCTCTAGCTCTCTTCAGAGCCTGGCCTTACCTGCTTTCACATCATGATTCCAAAGTTCATGAAGAGAGAATCTGTCCTGGTTTGGGTCAGGTCTTGCCCAGATCTAATCTGCCCTACCCAGATGGGTGGAGTTACACCACAGAAATATGGCTCTCCAGGGCCCATTCTCAGGAGCAAAGCAGACAGACCCCTAAAAAGGAGACTGCGCTGGCACTTGAGCCCCCGCTTTGCAGCTCCCGTCACAGGTAACATTTATACAATGTTAGTGAGTACATATGAGAAGTTGAAGATGATTTCCGGTTTCCTGTCTTAGGTGACTAGGTGTATGAAGTTGTCATTCACTAAACTAAGAGATTCTAGAGCATGAGTAGATTTGGAAGGATTTTTGTGAAGTTTACTCAGTTTTAAATATCTTAGTACTTTTCAGTAGTTCAGCCTATTTTGACCTTGCCATAATGTTAGCAATTTTTCAAGCATGGGAAAGTCAGTTACTCTTCCAACAGCTTAACCATTGCTTCACCTCTGCTAGTCCACTTATTTCCTTTCCTCTGAACATCTGACATTTTTATTTTCTTGTGTAAGTATCAGCTGCCAAGACACGGCCTGAGAATGAGAAGGCAAGTTCAGAACAGGCAGTTTTTGAAAATGGAGAAGTCTGCTGGGTGAAATTTAAAAGTCTCCTAAAAGTTGTTTCCCAGGATCCAGAGGTTGGAGAAGTTTGTGTACAAGATGTCAAATTAGAGAATCAATGGGAAATGCCTATGAGGGAGAAACTGAGAGAAGAGAAAGAACGCTGTGAGAAAGTGACCTTCAAGAAAGGAAAGAACCAGAAGGTACTTAGAAAAAACTCAAAATGCATTCGATATAGGGTTCTTACAGAAAAGAAACTCCATGAATGTGCCAGGTGTGACAAAAACTTCAGCTGGCATTCTGACCTAATTCTCCATGAGCGAATTCACTCTTGCCAGAAACCCTATGTGTGTAATGAGTGTGGGAAAGCATTCAAGACCAAAAATCAGCTTTCTATGCACCAGATAATCCACACAGGGGAGAAACCCTTTAACTGTAGCCAGTGTGGGAAGGCCTTCAACAGTAGATCAGCTCTTTGCCGACATAAAAAAACGCACAGTGGGGAGAAGCCTCACCAGTGCAGCGACTGTGGGAAGGCCTTCAAGACCAGGAACCGTCTCAGGATGCATCAGATCGTCCACACTGGGGAGAAGCCTTATGAGTGCAGTGGCTGTGGGAAGGCCTTTCAGTTTAAGCATTCCCTTATCATCCATGGCAGAAGCCACACTGGGGAGAAACCCTATGAGTGTGAGGAGTGCGGGAAGGCCTTCAGCGGGAGTTCAGACCTCATCAAACACACAAGAATCCACACTGGGGAGCGACCTTATGAGTGCAGTGAGTGTGGGAGGGCCTTCAGCCGAAGCTCAGACCTAAGCAAACACACAAGAATCCACACTCAGGAGAAACACTGTGGGTGCCCTCAGTGTGGAAAAGCCTTCAGCAGCAAGGCAGAGCTCACCAAACATAGAAGAAGCCACACTGAAGAGAAGCCTTACAAGTGTAAGGAGTGTGGGAAAGCCTTTCGTCATAACTGTAAACGCAGGGCTCATGAACGAGAACACACTGGGGAGAAGCCCTATCGATGTGGGGATTGTGGGAAAACTTTTCAGGATCGGCACTGCCTTACCATCCATCAAAGAATCCACACTGGAGAGAAACCGTATAAATGTTCAGAGTGTGGTAGAGCTTTCAGTGGGAAATCAAACTTGACCAATCATCAAAGAATCCACACCGGAGAGAAGCCTTACAGATGTGAGGTGTGTGGAAAGGCCTTTCATCATAGTTCAGTCCTGAGGCAGCACAGAAGAATCCACACTGGTGAGAAGCCATATACCTGCAGTGAGTGTGGCACGTCTTTCCGTCAGAGCTCAGCTCTGATTGGACACAAGCGAGTTCATACTGGGGAGAAACCTTATGAATGTGAGGAGTGTGGAAAAGCTTTCAGAGTGAGCTCAAATCTTACTGGACATAAGAAAAGAAAACATAGAGTGTGGGGAACCCACAAACTTGATGAGAATGGGAAATCCCTCTCTCCAGTAACCTGTTCTCAGACCTTTTCATTCATCAATATTTTGACAACCAACACTTGAGGGTAGTGATTCTGGTGTTTACACTTTCACATTTCTCCTTCTACTTCTTATACTGGTCCCTCTTGTCTCCTGTATTGGTTCTTCCTGGTTCCCTGACCCCCTAATTGTGAGACCCCACCAAGCCTTTGTCCTTGACCTTCCTATTCAGTGTCTCTTCAGTGAGCATATTCACTTCCAAGGCTTTGTCTATCAATAATAGTACTGTAATAAATAGTAGTGCTTGACACATGCCAGGCATTATTCTTTACAATTTTTAATCATTTAATCCATACAACATCCCTATGGGATGAGGAAATTGAGGCATAAAAAGAAGAAACCTGCTGTGGATCACTTAACTGGTAAATTCTGAACAAATGCCCACTGAATGCTTAGACTTAGCTGAGCAATTTCCATTATCCTGCACCACATCTCTCGGATATGAAGCTATACCTCAGTTCAGCATAGAACATTTTTTAAATTGATAAACATTGATCATCTTTAGCAGGTTTTGCTTTAACTTAAAGCCTGAATGGTACTTCTCCTTAACGGATCAGAATTGCTGAGATTCGGTGGGGGAACGGAGGCAGGGCAAGGGCAGATTTTAAAATTACAGATAAGCAGAAATCAGGTATACACTGCCGAAGCAGCAGTGTACGTATGGAAAAAGCATGAAGCCTGACCCACTTTGTTATAAATACACTAAAAGGTCTTCAAGATGTTGATTTCTTAAATATTTGCTATATCTGTTTGCATGATATATGAAATGCTCTTTCAAATAGATTAGTAAATTTATATCTATCTTTTCAAGTCTTTCAGTGTCTAACATCTATCCTTTCTCTTGCAAATGTTACAGGTCCTTACTTCAGACAGAATTAAATTAAATACCCACATGCAATAAGGCTGTTAAAATAGAAATTGAAAATCCTAGAAGAGGATGCAAATGTGTCAACTTAATTAACATAATGACCATAATTGAGAATTAAATTTAGTTCAAAGTTCCCTGACTGGTAAAGAGATGAGCAATGGGTTCCCCAGCATTTGTCAAAAGTGTTTTACAAGCTAATGTTTTTAAAAAATAATAAGTTTGAGAAATGCTGGCTAGGTGGGGGTATTTATTCCCTTAAAGACTTCTCAGGGTTTATACTATGCTAATGTCCTTTCTGAGTCTTAAACAAAGGAACTGTAAGAAGCATTGCTTTCCCAAAGTGATGGACGAAAGAATTCTGTTTGGAGGAGCACCTTCATGGACTCTTGTTTCACAGAAAACATCTTGGGAAATGGTTACACATTATCTAATATGCAAGGAGTCCAAGATACACAATTTTCTAGTAACAAATTCCAAAGGGAATTACATGACTTATTATACAAAAGACAGATTAAACATTGTTTCTTATGTTCAGTTTCTACAGGAAATTAGAGCATGTCCTTTATATGGCCATTTCTTATATATTTTTTTGAAGAAAACCAAGATGAAAACATTTAGGATATAACTCTAAAATTGTCTCTGTGGAGGATGACACTCTGTATATGTGACTTTTGGCTGATATAACGTGACTTAAGGGCAGAGTTTAGGATATGTCTGGAGAATTGGCAGTGCTTTTCCAATCTTTTTTGACTGCAAGGACCCCTTATTTGATGATCAATAAATTTTACCGACACTCTCTCCCCCATGCATACACACACTACAAGTAGTTTTACTTTAATGCTTGATGGCAAAATGTTGTCATGTTCTCCTAGAAAATCTGAGGTTTTGTTAATTACAACAGCATGTATATGCTTTTGGAAAATGTATACACATGTTCAGGATGCTTTTTTACCCACAGGCCATGAGGTTCATTTGGATTTTGGACTCAAAGTCCTTAGCCCATCATGAGAACCCTCCAGTGCATCCTTTCAAGTCACTTCTTCAGTCAGTCTTTTAACAGAATCTGGCAAGATTTCAATTCCAGTTTAAATTCTGGACAGTCCTGGAGTGTTGATGTTTTGTGTTATTGATCAGAGAGTCATGTTCTTCAGACACCAGTTAACTGGAGGGGGTGGCAAGCCTGACATTCCTCTGTGAAAGTTGAGAAGCCTCTGTACTGAGCCCAAATAGAAGACTTTTAGACTTCATCCTCACCAGTCCATCTTCAACATGACCATTGTCTCCCTAAAATATTCCTATGATCTTGACACCTGCTTTTTTAAAAATTTTATTTATTTTTATTGAAGTATAGCTGATTTACAATATTTTGGTTGTTTTAGGTGTACAGCTGCTTTTAAAACTCCCAACTGACTCTCAGTCCTGCAGTAAGAAATACCAAATTACTAACTTGAACTCCAGGAATCTTTTGATACTTCCTGGACACTTAAAATGAACATTATGAAAAAAAACACTGAAGGAGTTTCAGATATTTTACCTGTGGAAAAAATCATTTAGAAGGGATCCTAACGTGGAATAGACTCTGCTATACAGTTGTAAGTTTGGTAGACAGGCATAATGTAGAAGGAATTCAAAGATCAGATGCATAGTTGAATAATCAAACATGTTAGTGTTTCTTGAAACCCTAAGATTCTTGTAGTTCTAATTGTGAAGTTACTAAAACAAGAGTTGTTGATTTAGTTATTTCTTAGAAAAATCACCAGATAAAACTCACTTTTTTAAGCCTAATTAATTCTAAATGGAAAGACAGAAAAATTTCACCATGAACATTGATACCATGAGATTGTTTTCACTTTACCTGTACAGAAGAACTAAAGAATGCCCATTTCACTCAGTTTTTAAAAGGGTGATAAAATACAGATTTCAGAATTAGAACCACAAATGTACAGAAGTGTCTTTCTTAGCTCCTACCTATGGACTGTAGTTCTATGCCCTGGGATAATTGCAGAGTGAGATTAACCCATTGCTCACAAGGTAGTCCTTCAAAAATTTCAAGACAAAAGCTTCTCTTTCCACCAGGTAAAATATCTGAAATTTCTTCATTGCCTTTTCACAATGTTCATTCTAAATGTTCAGGAAATATCATAAGATTCCTGGAGTTCAATTTAGGGTTTCCTACTATGGGATTGAGAGTTAATGGAGAGTTTTTAAAGCTGGTGTCAGGATCATAGCAATAGGAAGACAATGATCATATTGAAGATGGGTTGGTGAGGGTGGAGTCTAGACATCTTGGCCTTTGTTCCATTTGTCTGTTGTCTAGCCCTACACCAATGCAAAACTGCTTAATTACTATAGCTTTAAAGTATCTTGACATCTGTAGGGTAAGTCCTACTGCTTTGTTATTATTTTTCAAGACTGACTTGGCTATTTTTGTCTAAGACTATACTTCTTCATGGATTAGAAGACTCAGTGTTATAAAGATGTCAGTTCTCCCCAAAATTGATCTATACATTCATTGCAACCTAAGTAAAAATCTCAAGGGTGCGTTTTTATGGTAATTGACAAATTGATTCTAAAATTTATGTTGAAATGCAATATAACTCTTGGTCAAGGCGGGAAGAGTGGGGGAAAGGGATAGTTAGGGAGTTTGGCATTGACATGTACACACTGCTATATTTAAAATGGATAACCAACAAGGACCTACTATGTAGCACAGGGAACTCTGCTCAGTATTATGTAACAACCTAAATGGAATAATGTATAACTGAATCACTTTGCTGTACACCAGAAACCATCACAAGATTGTTAATCAACTATGCTCCAATATAAAATAAAAAGTTTAATTAAAAAAAATATATAATTCTTGGCCAAGAATAGCCAAGACTGTAAAAGGTAAAATTTTGTCTTTTACAAGTAAGTTTTGGAAAATATTTGTATGCCCTCAGGTCCAGACAATATTTCTCAAACACACCAAAAATGGTTAATTTTAAGGAAAGTAATTAATTTAATTTTCTGATAAATTCAACTAGATTAAAATGAAGAATAATTTTTTCAAAATCACCATAAGGAAAGTGAAAATAAAATTTTCTCATGAAATGAAAAGATACTTGGAACAAATATACTTGGCAAATTATTATCTAAAATATTTTATGTTGAATCCCATGAATTGCCAAAGAGGTTGAATAGTGGCAATTTAACATGTTTCAACTTAATATAAACACTCCTAAGAGTCAATAAGCAAAAGACAACCCAAAAATAGGCAAAAAGCATGAAGTATTTCACAGAAAACTGAAAAACGATGATGACCAAACAGAAAAATTGTCCAATCTCAGTAATTAAGGAGTTTTGACCACAATGATATGCTGTGAGATACCTACTAGGTTGACAAATTCTCTTAAATCTGGAACTTCATTCAAAGTCCTTACATAGAGAACTTTTTTGTTTTTTTGGTAGAGACTCAACCATATTTGGGCAATAACTTATCTATTACATGAATCCCACTACGCTGTAAGTTCCATGAAGGCAAGGAACTTGGAGCTGGCAGGAGGGAGAGGGGGAGATAGGGCGGAAACAATTTCCAAGCTAAGTCCTGGAGGATGAGAAAGAGACACGAGGATCTGCTCAGAGCAAAGAGAGCGCCCACCCCAAGCCACAGAGGTGTTGGATGCAGCTGAACTCGAAAGCGCCCAGAGGGGCGAAGTCACCTAGCGCTGGTGCGATGTGTCCGGCAGCTGCGGGACGAGGTGCTGGCGCTTTCCAGAGCCTTTTCTCGCGTCTGAATAACTAGGGTTCCAAACACAAAGTGCGCTGCAGAGAGGCTGGAGGAAGAACAGTGATTATTTTGAACATAAATTATTCCTTCGGAGGCACTGGCAGGATTTGTATTGAATTACAAGGGCTTTCCCAGGCATCTGACATCTATTCATTTGTTTGTAATAAAGACTGTATGCATAAAGGCACTTTTTGTTCGTTACTTGATTGCTGCATCCTCAGGGCCTAGAATATACTGGCTGCTCAAATAGACAAATAGATTATTTGAGCGGTTATTTTCGGTTGAGCATTGTTCTAGGGCAGTTATCTACGGCCCCTGGGTAAACAGAAGTCAAAAGAGGGGAAGATAGGGACCGACTTTGTAGTATGTTAGAACTGTCCACATTGGGCGTGAAGAAAGGACGTCTAACACTAGGAAGTTTTAAGAAAGAAAAATACACATTTGGCAGCGGTGGGATTCGAACCCACGCCCCCGAAGAGACTGGAGCCTTAATCCAGCGCCTTAGACCGCTCGGCCACGCTACCACTTCCGGCTTACTTTTCTTTCCACATTTTCCCGAGGAGTGAAAGTCCTCCCCTTCCAACTCCCACACACGTTTCCCACCCGGGACACTTTTCTGGCGTTCTTCCCACTAATACTTCCATAGAACTTCTGCCTGGTGTTCAGCCACCACCCATCCTGACCCCTGACACCCTGCTTCCCCACAGCTGGGAGTAGGGCGGGAGGAAACCAGGGCATCCGAGACTCCCGCCCCTTTGGGCCGCGGGGCCCGGGTGGGTTTCAGGTCCGCCGTGGATGGGGATGTCCAGCCCGAGCCGCGACACAGCTGAGTGAGTCCGGGAGTGGTTTGGGCTCCTCCCGAGGGGACTCTAGGAAAGGAAGGCAACCCGACGAAAGGCGCAGAGAGCACAGTCCTCAGGAGGACCACGGTCTCTGCAGAAGGGCCCCCAGGACCAAAGGCGTTGGGCGGTTCATTTTGAAACGCCAAGATTCGAATCATTTAAAAATATAGTTGCGGTCGGGCCGCGAAGGTGGCAAGAAGAAGCCCCTGAAGCAGCCCAAGAAGCAAGCTAAGGAGGTGGACGAGGAAAATAAGGCATTCAAGCAGAAACAAGAGGAGGAGCAGAAGAAACTCGAGGAGCTAAAAGCGAAGGCAGTGGGGAGAGGCCCCCTGGCCACAGGTGGAATTAAGAAGTCTGGCAGAAATCTGTAAGCTGTTCCTGGTGTCTGAAGCTTTGATGATCCTTAATTCCATTCCTGTTTAAACATCTGGATTCCCTGCCATAACATCTGTTGCCACCTTTAGCTAGAATGAAGCGTTGTCTTGGAACCTACTGTACATTTAATAATAAACTTTTGTAAAAAAAAAAAAAAAAAAATACAGTGGCTCATCTTGTCTTTCGTTCTTCTCAGCCATTGCTGCCTTAGCTATGAAATCTGCATAAACCCAGCCCAGAATCCTGCCAAAGTGTGTTCTTAAGTCTTTGTTCTACCCTGAATTCTGTTCCACCTGGAATTAAACCAATTCATTTGAAATGGCAAAATATATATACGTAGTTGCCGTCATAACATAATGCAATACATTGATAAAGTTGCTGTCTTAGGGCAGACAGTGGGGCGTGGGTCTCCCTGACCTAAAAGTTTTGGCTCAGACAAGGGTGTCATAAAACAAGAACACATTGTGCAGATTATGTCAAAAATAATATCTCGATAGAGAAAGTTAGCTAATGCTGGAGTTTCTGTTTGTTTTGGCATTCATCTCCAAGAAAGTCAATGCTGATAGTGTATTTATCCACTATTCCAATGAAAACTAGGCTTTCTTACAAATTCCTATTCTAGAGTTGCTCATATGGAGTTTATTGCATAGTGCATGGGTGTTCATTTCCTGTGCCTACTGTAACAAATTAGCACAAACTGTGTGACCTAAAACAACAGAAATTTATTCTCTCACAATTCTGGAGGCCAGAAGTCCAATCTGTATCACCTCCCAAATCAAGGTGTCCTCAGAGCCAACCTTCCTCTGGAGACTCTAGGGGAAAATCTGTTTCCTTGACTCTTTCAACTTCAGGTGGCTGCTGGCATTCCTTGGTTTGTGGCCACATCTCTCCAATCTTCAAAGTAGGCATCTACGAATCTCTCTCTCTCTCTGCTTTGTCTTCAATGGCCTTCTCTTTCTAAGAAAATAAAAAGTAAAAAATTGATTTAGTAGTATCTCATTATGCTTAGCTGCAATACTTTAGCAACTACCAGTGTTATTTCCTAAGGAGATTACCTTAGGAAAATCACTAAGAAAAAGGATTCTCAAGAGAGTAAAAGCAACATAGTTACCCCTACGCTTGCTAAAGCCTCACTTTCCCCAGTTTCTCCATATATCCCAAGCTAGGAGCCTCTTTTCTCACCTGCTGTGTCATTCTGAGCCCTCTCCCTGGTTCTCTTTCTCAGTCCCTCACAACAGCAGTCTCCTCCCCACTATGAGACTATGTACTCCCACCAGTTCTGGATCTCTGAGGGCAAGATGGACAGAGTTTGATGGAAACTGACCACTTTGTGACAACTTTAACCCTCAGAGACACAGAATGGTACCCTCCCGCTAGGTGCTAACTGGTTCAATGCTTCATCCGCGTCATCTTGACCCATCGAAGGCATCAATTCAGAGACCAATTTTCTCTTTCTAGTGCTCACATTCCTACATGATAAACCAAGAGGGGGGAAACAGAAAAATGAAGAAATAAATTGAGATAAAGTGACTATATCAAGGAGTGGGCATCAGGAGTCCACTCATTCATTCAACAAGTATTGACCAAGTGCCTACTGGGTACCTGGGCACTAAGCTGTGCACTGGATATTCAGCAGAAACACCTGACCATTGCTGTCCTCACCCTAAGAGCTACCAGGGAAAGCAAACATTCATCTAGTTATTACAACTCAGTGTTGTGAATGAAGGAGGGCTGGGTTCGCACTTGGCTGAAGGAGCTAACTTAGTTCTGGAAAGGCCTGCTTGGAGGAATTTACGAATACGCGGAGGAATGCGGGGGCTGGAGTGAGACAAGCCTGGCGAGAAGCCTAACAAGGAAAAGTTTGGGTGGAGGGCGGCTGGGGTCGGGATTGCACCTGCAACCCCTTCCCCACCCCACAGGCCCGCTCCCGGAGGGAAGACACAGATTCCTGAAGGAGCCAGGGGTGAAAAGTGGAAGAAAGGAGAAAGAGGAGAAGGAGAATGAAAAGAAGAGGAGGGCTTCTCCCAAAGCCCCCACGGTCCGGTCCGGGTGATGGTGGTGAGGCCCCCGTCAGCTGCCGCTACCTGACGGTTTCCGGATCTATGATTCTAACATTCCGAGAAATAATGAGCCCAACCGTGCTCCTCAGGTGACAATCCCTGCAAGGACTAAAGGCCTACGCCACACAGAACAAAGAATCTAAACGGTATACAAATATATCCCTCTTCCTGTTCCCTGGAGAGGCACTTTCTAGTACCCTCTATCCAACTGTCAGCTCAGTGTATACTCTCTAGGAAGCGGGGAGGACTGCCTCTCTCGCTGGTTCTAGTTCAGTCTTGGGGAACCCACAGCTTCAGTCCGACAGTTGGGTAGGCCGGGCGTCAGAGTGAGATTTGGAACCACCCTCACAGGTTCCTGGAAGTCGAACAGGGAACTCTGATGATCTTCTCTTTAGAGACTAAATTGATGGGAAAGCGTTTAAAATTAGTTCCTCGGGACCGACCGACTTGAGAAAATGTCTGGGAAGCAACTATGCACCTTTAGGAGGTGGATTTGTCAGCAGTTGCCATCGGAACATATACAGAAGTGTAATTCTAGCTTCCCCGGGTATGGCCAGAAAGCTTGACATTGAAAACGTATGCCATCCCATCAGTAGCAGAGAATTTCCAAATTTTAGTTCAGAATTCAAAGAGTTCGGATTTCAAAGTCCTGAACGATCCAGGAGCTTTCACAATTCCGCGCTTTGCTTCCCCTGATCCCTTGTCCTGATGCCGGTCTCCTCCTCATTCCCTCACAGAAACCTTGCTCATTCTTCAAAGCCCACTTCAAATAAGTCAGTTCTCCACCCTGCCTCCGAATCTCTCTCCCTCTCTCTCTCTGTCTCTGTCTCTCTCTCTCTCTCTCTCACACACACACACACACACACACACACCACCGTGATTTTCCACACTTTTTTTTCTTAGCAGATTACTCTTTCTGCCCAATGGAAAACTTGTTCACAATATATGTCTCCTCCATTCAACCTAAGCACCACAAATGTAATTAAAAAAATAATAATGAAATCATATGGATTAGGATAACAGTAGGGCTGAGCACTTTTTGCGCATTACTCCCCATAGCAAATCTGTGAGGTAGGTTTTTTTTTTTTTTTCTGCGGTACGCGGGTCTCTCACTGTTGGGGCCTCTCCCGTTGCGGAGCACAGGCTCCGGACGCGCAGCCTCAGCGGGCACGGTTCACAGGCCTAGCCGCTTCGCGGAATGTGAGGTTTTTGCGGAACTGGGGCATGAACCCGTATTTTCCGCCTCTGCGGGCGGACTCTCAACCGCTGCGCCACCAGGGAAGCCCTATGCGATAGATTTTTTATTCCCTTTTTACAGATGGGAAAACTGGGGTTTAGGGATATTAATTGAGAGATAGGAGCGTGTTTGCTCATTTTTCATCTTCCATAGGGACTAGTGTAGTGCAAACCTACCTTGGCCCTGAAGATTGATTTACTGACCCCCAATTGTTGTCCTTTTTCTTATAGTCATTCAAGTTCTCCCTCTTTCCTCTTGTACTTATGTGGATTTTGGTTTTGTTATATTTTTGCCATTTTCTCTCTGAGTTGACAAGTAATTAGGTAGCAGTATCACGAGCACAGAACCTACTGTGCTAAAATACAGATTAGAGATTTTCCCCCCCATGGAGAATAAGTAACAGCTCATAACAGAAGAATAAAAAAAGAAGTCACATCACTTTCGAAGAAGAATCCTTTGTCTCTAATCCAATTAGGTTTATGTAGGAAAGTTTAAAATTTAGAAAACGATTAAACACATTCAGGGGTTCTACCCAGTCTCCTCCCTAAAAACAGACATATAAAACTAAATGAAGCAAAGGATTCTTGCTGCATATAGAGGAGACAAAATATGACATCATTAAAAGAGGATGTTGTTCAGGAGTGATTGCCATCAGCCCTATAAGGTTGATTTCCTGTGAAATACTAAGCAGAAAGAAACAGAACAGCTTCAGTATATACAGAAATTTGACAAACTATACTACTTTTATACTTATGGCAAAACAAAATTTCTTAGACAAATTGATCTTACATAGGTGTCAAAGTGTATTAGCTCAAGGAGAGTATTGGCAAGATGACAAAGGAGTGTCCCATCTCAAAGAGGTTTTGGAATTTGTGGATTTATATATGGGGGTTGGGGGAGAGCAGGGAATGTGCAATTAGAAAAAGAGTATTACTGTTTCATTTAACATGATCATAAAAACATCGTGTCCCCATCTGTTGGTAGAGTAAGATCAGGGTCACCATGATCTTTGTTTGGAAGCTTGTGGAGAATTCAAATGTGCATTGAACTTTTATAAGAAATGAGAAGGAAATAATAAGCAATACTTCTGTGGCTGCTATTTAGACAAACTAAGTAACAAAGATTCGTGCCCCAATACTGTCAGACAGGAGCGAATTAGCACAAAGGCATCAAACCTTGTCAAAAGTCAGAAGGATAACAGAATCTGCTTTTTCTCAAGTAGCTGTCAGTAAATTTCTCAGGTGCGCATTCAGAGATGCTGAATACATCGTTTGCCTGTTTCTTAGTTTTTTGACGGCAGTTTTCCTTTAATAATATGGCCTTCCCCTATTTCCTCTCTTAGAAAACCCCAGACAGATTGTAAATTCAGAGCGGAAAACAGGTGGAGGCGCTGGGGAGATACGCAGTCCGGAGACCGCCTTGGTCCAAGATTAAGTTACCGTGTCAGTATTTCTAGGCCGATCCCCCTTCTCCCAGCTGGATCAGTGAAACTAGAAAACCCGCCGGAGAGAGTGGGTTTCACAATTCCAGCCGCTTTCGGGAATTCAGAAACTCGCCCACAACCAGCCAAGGCAAACTTCCAGGAAATAACTTCCCGATTTCTTCCCTCTCATCTTCATTCGTAACTCTCTTTACAAAGTGTTATGCTAATCTCAACCAACTCCTAAAGCTAATCAGTTGCCTCCGAAATTTTCTGCTCACTGGACCATCCAACTGAATAAAATTTTGAAGCATTCAGGATAGTGGCGAGCTTTTTGGTCAATGTCAGGTAGCGTGCTCATTAACAAAATTTTGTAAATAACTGAAATTTACATCATTTGTGATTTTGCGGTTGGAATATCAAAAACGTTGCAGAGTTTCTAGGCAGAAACTGCCTCATATGAAAATTAAACTTGTATACACTTCAACATTTAGTATACACTTCGACTTTTAGTCTTATTTACAAGTTTCCCCCTTGGTTTCGCGAAAGCCGAGAGGAAAAAAACAGTTTCCCTGACCGGGAATCGAACCCGGGCCGCGGCGGTGAGAGCGCCGAATCCTAACCACTAGACCACCAGGGAAGGCACTAACATGCTTTCAAAATAAGGCTACAAAGCTAATGCTCCATCCGTATGACTGCGTCACTCCTTCTCTGAATATTCAATAAGGCAATGCAAGATCCCATTCGTTTTATACATGAACCTCCTGTTCCGCACCAACCAATGAAATCTGGACAAGGGGAAGATGTGGCAACGCCCAAGAAGGAGTAATCGGGGCCACGTAGCTGCATAGAGTCTCCTTCCCTGCTCCAGACGTGTGGATTTACTCAGGAATAAATGTAGATTTAATTAAGTCGTTACGGCAGTTCTTATGACATTAATTTGTAACTGTCTTCTTATCTTTCTCCTCATAAATTGGTGAGCCATTCGAAGATGAAAACCGTTTTTAAATTTATCTTTGGTTTCCTCAAAGTGTTTATGATGATGCTTATCAAATTCTTTATATTCAGTGAATAAAAAGACAGAGGATAAAGTCATAAGACATTATTTGAAAGCACAGTGGGCGGAGTCGAAGTAGCTCAGCTGGGAGAGCATTAGGCTGAAGATGTAAAGGTCCGTGGTTCGACACCCGGCTTCAGTGTGTCTTTTTTCCGAAGCTACATTAAAACACTGACGGAACAGATTGCAAACAAGAACATACCGAAACACTAGGCAACTTTTTTCTCCAATTCATAAAGGAAGACAGAGGGTTGTGCAATAAAACGATTCTTCCAGTCAGAGTAGCCTAGGGATGGGCTTCTACATCTCACAAAATAAAAGAGGTAGATCCAAACGTGCAGAAGGAAAACTACTTTCCCTTCTTCTTTGTAATATGTAGTGTGTGTCTTCTTTCTTGGTTCGGGCTCTGTTCCACTCATGCTATGTTCCTCTTTCTTCAAACCTATCCCTTCTTCATTCCCATGGAATTATTCCAACAACCGTAAGCCAAAGTCAAGAGACCCCAAAGTACTCCTCTTTCTCCTGTTCATTTCTACTTCATGATCTCCCTTTCCCCCAATCTTATTCTCTGCCAGCTTCTAATGCAAAGGAGACAGGTCATCCAGATAGATATGGAAAAAAAGAAGTTTAATATGAGGAATACCAATTGCATTTTATTCTCGACGTCATGTTCCTTCAATAAATATTTATTAAGTGGACTCCTATGCAACTCTAAAGAGAAAGAGAGAGGCACGACAGGAGAACTGAAGGAAAGATTCCTGGAAAATGAAGTCATCTGAGTTGAAGAGGTGGCTCCTGGCTGGAAGGGCGGTGGTGGGGCGGCGTGCGAGGTGCGTGGTAAACTGAGCCTGAGCCTTGAAGGAGAGAAGAGAGTCATGATGGGCCTGTAGCTCCCTTTTCCCCTACCTCCTAATTTCGTAGTTCTTCACATATCCCAACCTCTTCCTTCCTACTCGGAGGAAAATTTTCCCTCATTTCCAAGGCTAATAGATATGCCATCTGAGCTTTTGACCCTTCTCCCAATTCCATTCTGCCTTCGTGTCTTTGATTCTCCCTCTTACCTGCCTCTCCTCAAACTACAGAATGCCTGCATGTCCATCTTCAGACAACAAAAAAGAGAACACATGCCCTCCTGTCCGGCCCTCATGCTTCTTCCCCAGAATCTTTCCTTCCAGCCACCACCAAACTTGTTACAGAACAGTATTTGCCTCCACTTCCTTGCCTCATCTGTTGCTTGTCAGCTGAGGTCTGCCTTCCAAACCTAGGAAACCATTACCATCAACTTCCCAAGTTTCTAATGCTTTGTCTCTTTTTTTGGCCCTAAACTTAATTCTGTGCAGGACACAAACTATTGACAACTCATCCTTCATGAATCAGTCTTCCTTGGACGTTTTCTTCTCTGTATTCTCCAGCTGTTCTGCTTCCATCTTCCCTCTCCCCCACTTCTAAGGACTCTTTAGAAATGGCTGCGTCTCAGCGTCCTGACCTCTGTCTTTTTTAAATTCAATTTTTAAATTATGCATAATTGTAGATTCACCTGCAATTATAAGAAATAATACAGAAATATCTCATGTACCCTTTACTGAGTTGCCCCCAATGGTGACATCTTGCAAAACTATAATGCAATATCAGGAGCAGGGTATTGATATTGATAAAGTCAAGATACAGAACATTTCCATCACCACTAGGATCCTCATGTTGCCCTTTTATAACCACACCCACTTTCCTCCTGCCCCCCCAACATCTGGCCGCCACTAATCTGTTGTCCATTTCTATAATTTTGTAATTTCAACAATGTTATATAAATGGAAACATATAGTATGTAACCTATTGGGATTGGCTTTTTGCACTCACTGTAATTCTTTGGAAATTCATCCAGGTTGTTGAGTGCTTCAATAGTTCATTCCTTTTTATTACTGAATACTATTCTGTGGCATGAGTTTACCACAGTTTGAACATTCCCCATTAAAGGACACTTGGGTTGTTTCCAGCTTTTTACTATTATGAATAAATTATGAATAAATCTGCTATAAATATTTGAGGATAAATCTTTGTATAAACATCAGTCTTCATTTCTCTGGGTTAAATGTCCAGGAGTGCAACTTCTGGGTGGCATGGTACTTGCATGTTTAGTTTTTAAAGAAACTGTTAAAGTGTTTCCCAGAGTGGCTGCACCATTTTACATTCCCACTAGCAATGTATATAGCCTCGTCAACACTTGGCATTGCTACTACTTTTAGTTTAGCCATTCTGATAGGTATACAGTGACATCTCATTGTGGTTGTAATTTGCATTTCCTCAGTGGCTAATGATGTTGAAAACCTTTCCATGTGCTTATTTGCCATCCATATATCTGCTTTGGTGAAATGTCTCTTTAGGTCTTTTGTCCAATCCAGGAAGAACATTTGTGTACAGGTTTTTGAGTGAGAAGTTCCTGAAAAAACTTGGAAGTTCAGACCTGTGGCAAATCTGTCTTGGATTATACAATTGTCACGCAATGCAATATAATGCAGCAGTATTTACAAAATGCAGTACAGCCTTACTGTTTTGGGAAAGGCTGATTGCAGGGTGGAGAAATTCCCAGGATAATAAATCACTAAGAAGAGCTTCTTCCAGTGTGGACTGACTACACCACCCTTTTGCACACCCTTTGTGTGCAAAACCTAAAGATAAAGTATACACTAGTGTTAAAAAAAAAAAAAAAGACAGGCCCAAAATGGAGTCATTTATGCTAAGCCTCACTGTCACCAAACCTAGATCTAAGTAGGGCCTCTGCCTCCTAGAAATGTAATCTAAAACCATTCAATCAGGAATCACCTGATCAGCACTACTAGTTAGGTTATCTGCCTGATAGACTCCTGCCACCCCCCTAAAGGAAAGTAACCTAGCAATAGCCAACCTGCTTTTTTGCCTAGTATAACTTCCTTGTTCCTGCTCCCTTCTGCCTACTAAAGTCTTTCATTTTGTAGGGCTCCCCGGAACTCCTTCCTACCTGCTAGATTGGATGCTGCTCGATTGGAATCGATTTTTGCTCAAGTAAAATCTTAAAAATTTTAATATGCCTCAGTTTATCTTTTAACAGTAGTATGTACGCCGCCCCGTGTACTCCGTGAAGTTAGGTGGTCTGCTGTGTGCAAAAATAATGCTGGGGCAAAACGAGTCTTCAAAAAGAGAATCCAGGGAAGATTAAACAAAAGAGACCGGGTCTCGTCGGATGTCCGGGCAGAACTGCAGGCACTGCTCGCAGGCGCGGTCCCACCGCCGCCCAACACGGGGAGTTTGACCTGCTCCGTGTCCGGCCTGGGCCGGGTCCCCCCCTCCTTAGACAACCTGGTACCCCCGGGCTCCCCCGGGAGCCCCATGTTGGTGCCAGGCCCGGTGCGGACGCCCGCTCTACACAGCGCGGTAGTCCCGAACCCCCGGGCACCCACGATCCGCCGACCTCAGCCTCCCGGGAAGCTGGGATTACAGGCGCGCGCCACCGTGCCCGGCGCGGGGAGATGCGGCGCCGCGGGCCTGGAGGCTGCGGCCGGCGGCCCTGCCGTGCTGCGCGGCGCGACCCGCGCGGCGACTCCCCTGTGCGCAGCCCACTACCCACTCTAGATTGCTAGAAGGGGTTGATAGAACCGAGCTCAGGAGACGCAGAAAGCCCTTGCAGAGATGTGAATAAGCTCGGTTTATCGTGTTGTCCTCGGAATCTTTGCAAAAAGGTCTGTTAAACAAATGGCCGTAAATTTAATAAAGGAAAGGGTGAAGGACTGTATTGAGGGTCGTGTTCTTCGCAAACTTCCATACGCATACAAAATCATAGGGGCGAGGGGTCTCGCTAAAATGCAGGTTCTAATGCTGTAGGTCTGGGGTGAGGTCTGAGAGTCTGCATTTCTAAGAAACTACCAGGTTAAGCCAATCAGCGGTCCGTGCTGCAAGTGACAAGGCTGTTGACGCTTTGGAACCAGATGTCTACACATTTTCATTTAACAGTGGCAGCGTTATGATATTAGAACATTAAAGAGAAAAATAAAAAGATACCCACAGTTCTGCCTTCCCAACTGATTATGGGCATTTCCCTTCCTTTTTAGTTCCCGCCCTCATGCATACATGATTTTGTGCGTGGTTGAAACCAGGACATTTGTACAATGTCATGTTGGGCACATTTTCGTTTTGTGGGAAGTAATAAATATATGCAGAGAATTGTTCAATTACTACTCTGTCAGCCAACATTTACTGAGACCCTTCTTTGTGCCATCTATACTAGGTCCATCTGGGGAATCGGAGAGTACAAAATGCACTCTTCTGAGGAGCTTATGGCCTGATTTTTTAAAAATACAGAAAAGTAAGTCAGTGAGAATTAAGACACACTCGTATTCTTCCATAGATGTAAGGGCAGGATGTTGTGTAGAGAAAATCATCATTACGGGCACCTAACCTAAGATGGGGATGGTTTACTGGAGGAGATGATAGCGGAAATGTGTCTTAAAGATGAGCTATAATTAGGCGGGTAAGGAAGATGTGATCGTTGTGATTTATAATAAATATTATTTGGTCTTCCTCACACTTCTGGCACACAGTTCCTAAAACACTGAGACTTTCCTAACTGTTGAGAGCCCTAAAGGTGCCTTTTGTTATGTTAATGAGGAGACTTTGGGAAAGCCCCAGAGATCTCCTAAGGGTGGGCACAGGTTGCCAGGGGCACTAACCGTGTGATTGGAGGGTTGAAATTTTCAGTCCCACCTCCTACCTCCTGGGAGGGAGAGGAGCTGGAGATTAAGTTAAATTACTGATGGCCTACGTTTAATGAATTGTGCCTATACAATGAAGCCTCCATAAAAACCAAAAAGGACAGGGTTTGAAGAGTTTCTGGGCTGGTGAACACTTGCAGATGTGGGGACAGTGACCAGCTCAGAGAAGGCATGGAAATTCCATCCTCCCTTTACCCATACCTTGCCCTTTGCATCTCTTCCATCTAGCTGTTCCTGAGTGATAGCCTCTTACAATAAACCAGTAATCTAGTACATAAAATGTTTCTCTGAGTTCTGTGAGCTGCTCTAGCAAATTAATTGAACCCAAGGAGGGGAGTCTGTGAAAATTCCCATCTCTAGTCAGTCGATCAGATGCACAGCTGACGACCTGGACTCATGTTCGGAGTCTGTAGGCAGTCTTGTGGAGCTGGGCCCTTAAGTGGTAAAATCTGATGCTACCTCTGGGTAGGTAGTGTCAGAACTGAGTTGAACTGTAGGACACCCAGCTGGTGTAAAGAATTGCTTGGCGGTGCGGGGGAAATCCCACATGTTGGAATTGTGTCAGTTTTATAGGGCGTGGGAAGATTCTCTCCATGAAGCATCAACAGGTGCAAAGCTGAAAAGGTGTGAAAATCCCTAGTTCCTAGTTCCATTAGACCATCAACGGTGCATGGGCCAAGAGGACTAAGATTAAGATGAAGCTGCAGATGAAAAAAGAGTTACCTTGTGTGGTAGCTAGTCTCCCAGAACTGACCCCAGCGTAGCAGGTCTCTCAGTAATCACACCTGTGTGTAGCACATTCCCACAGTGAATCTTGGTTGACCAAGTAGAATTTCACTGAAGTGACACTTTGCCAGTTCCAGGCCTGCCTGAGTCATAAGAACCCTGGCAGCTTCTGACTGGGTTTCTTGGAATGCTCAATCTGGGAAGCTCCCTCTCAGAACCCAGTCACTGTACTGTGAGAAGTCCAAGCCACATGGGAAGGTCACAGCCAGGCACTCTGGACAGCAGCCTCAACAGAGCTCCTAGCAGGTCACAAACACTAATTGTCACAACCAGTCACGTGAGCAAGCCATCTTGGAGAGCTCAGCCCAGTCAAGTCCTCAGAGGTCTGGAGTTCTTGCTGACACCACACGGAGCAAAATTGCCCAGGTGAGCCCAGTGAACCCACAGAATCAAGAGAGATAACAAAATGGTTTTCTACTGCTATCACAGCAACCTTAATGGCTTTAAAAAACACAAATTTATTATCTTAGAATTTTTCAGGTCAGAAGTGACTGGTATGGTCTCACCATGCTGAAAGCAAGGTATTCGCAGCCTGCATGCCTTTCTGGAGGCTCTAAGGGAGAATCTATTTCCCACTTCACACTGTTTATAGAGTTTGTTTCTTTGTGGTTGTATGACTGAAGTCTCTGTTTTCTGCTGGCTTGAGCTAATGGCCACTCCTGGCTTCTAAAGACCGCTACAGTCCTTGGTTCTTCAAAGACATGAATGATGGGTCAAGTCCTCAAATCACATCCCTTTACCTACTCTTCTGCTTCCTCTGCCACTTTTAAGGACTCTTGTGATTAGGATCATCTCCCCATCTCATGGTCCTCAATCTTAATCACATCTGTGAAGTCCCTTTTACCATGTAAGGTAACATTCACAGTTTCCAGGGATTAGAGAATCTTTTGGAATGTCCATTATTCTGTGTACCACAAGTCACTGTGCTTTGGAATTCTGTTACATATTAGTAGATAATGAGAACACATTGTGAGATGTATCTTCAATGACTTTGAACTTTACCTCAAAGGCTTTGGAAAGACAAAGAAGTACCCTTCTGAACAGAAAGGCCAGTGTAACTGGTATCTTTTGCAAGCTTGTCCTGACTGTACTGCAGAAGTGGGGCCTCAGCTAGCACACAGAGTGCCTTTGTGCAAATTATGTAATAACGACTCATATTGGTGGATGAATAACAGAAAGACGACCCTCGGGGCTGATAAAGTACAAAAAAAGGAAAATGCCACCTTTGTCCAAGGCTCATGGCTTGACTCTCAGAACTCAGGCCAGACTTCAGCTCCTATATACCTTCTCCACAAGTGTCTTTTATAGGGCACCTGTGTATGACAGCCCTGTGTAGACAAACTATGGGAGACAAGCAAGGTTAGAAGCCTAGAAACCAGATTGGAGGCCACTGCTGTAGCAGAGGAAAGACACGGAGGCAGGATGAGGAGAAAGAAAAAGTAAAACAGTGGTAGTAATCTGGTATGGAATAAAGGAGACTGATTCAGGAAGTACCAAGGAGGTAGAATTCACGGGACTTGGAAGCTGGTAGAATGTGAGTAAAAGAGAGGAAGGGATTAAAAAGGATGCAAATGTGATGATGCTATTCACCTGCTGTTGGAGGAGAAGCAGGTCTTCGCCAAGGTGATACTTTTCTTACAGAGAAGTGGGATTTGAAAACCAGGGAGAAAACAATGAGAATGACAGGCCTTGAGTCTGGTGCCCTTAACACAGTTGTTCATGTAGATGAAGAAATGCTATTGCATGCTAAAATATTTTGAAGCCCTCAAGGTCAGCAAGACTGGATGGAGTTGAAAGAAACGAAGGCTACAGAGCTGATGAGGATATTTTAATGAGAATCTTCTCATATTTGAAGAGAATTGACTCAGAATTTAGAGATCTCAGAAACTGAGGATGGGATAGGAAAATGCGGAGAAAAACAAGAGAAAATGTATCCCCTTCCTCCTCACGTCTTTACTTCCCTCTTTCCACAGCTTAGGTTTCATGATTAATTACCAGCATTACGAGCTTGTATAACCTTCATCTCCTGTGCCCCACTCCCCACCCTAGGTCAAATCAAACACACCACCACTTTCTCCAAACCTGAATCTGAATAGCTGAATGGACAGAGCATACCCCAAACTGTGCTCCTCCGTTTAACCCACTCTAAACCAAAGTTTTATCCCCTCTAACTCCACTGAAACTCCCTTGTCGAGTCCCAGCAACCTCCATCTTGCAGATTCCAATGGTCAATTCTCAGTCTTCAATTTGCTCAGCTTCTCAGTAACACTTGGCCCAGCTGATACTCCCTCTTTATGGAAACACATTCACTTGATTTCTGGAACACCACTCTCTCTTGGTTTGTTTGTTTGTTTGTTTGTTTGGGTTTTTTTTCCCCACTTAAATGTAGCTCCTTCTTTATTTCCTCCCAGTCTCTAAATTTTGGAGTTCTCTAGGGTCCTGACCTGAGTCCTCATGTATTCCCTACATACACCCTCTCCCTATCTGAGCTCACCTGATCACCTGGCTTTCAATACCATCTATACCTTGAGAAGTCCCAGACTTAAACTTTCAACACTATCTCTCCATTGAGCAGATCAAATTACATGACTGACATCTCCACTGAATGTCTAAAAGGCATCGCAAACTTAACATGTTCGAAGATCTCTTGATTTCTTACCCATCCCCCAAACCTGCTCCTTGCTCAGTTCTCGTCTTGATAAAAAGCACAGCAGTAATTTAAACTTGTGAAATAAAACTTGGATTCCAAATAAGTTATACTTTCAACAAATAAGTTAAGAAAGTTGTGTTTAACTCGACTACTTGGCTGTCCCTTTCTGGTATTATTATTAATTATTTTATTATCGTTGTTGTTACTTATTATTTTGTTCTGAAGCAGTCATATTTTCCCCCAAATAAATCATTTTTTTAGTTTGTGAGTTTTTGTCCCAATCTACGTAACATCAAACAATACTGGAGAAAGAGCATATATACATTTCTGTTTTACCATAGTACTTTTCTCCATTCCCATCCTCAAAGTATTTCCAAATTAGATAAGGACATTCTTTTTACCCCACACTTTGAAAATAAAGATTTTACAGCAGGCCAATATTTTAAAGTATTTTCTATGGCCAGCAACAGTGATAGCCACCTTGTAGGCACATGCCTAAAAGGCTATCTCATTCCATTTCTGTGAAGTAAAAAAATCTCAGTAAGTGCTTCTGCACATTCTGAAGAAAATAAAAACTGACCATAAACCTCAATAAACTATGAAAGCCTCAATATCATGAGTAAGCAAACCACAATCCTTTAAAGCAATGTATGTGTACAAGGAGTGCAGGACATTTAGCAGATAAGATCTTTTTATTTTCTTTGGTAAGGCTAAATGGGATTTGCCAAAATTTACTTTTGCACTGTTGCCAAATGTGCAGATAGATGAGCATGGCCTAGTTTGTATTTGAACAAAATATCAACAATCTTCTGTTTTATGTATCTAGTGGTTTTATTAAATCTACACACAAATCAAGAAGACGATTTTTCGACACCATGTTTCAAATTAAAGTCGTAGGAGCTAGGGGAAACATTTTTTGCTTGCCTAACTTGACACATCATTTGAAGTTGTTATATTGTAGAGAACAAGGTCATCCGACAGAATCGGCTTCACAGTACAAGAGGCCAATACATGGTATCAAAATTTCCCTTTTTGTTTGCCCTCGGGACAACCTTTGAATCAGGAAATAGAGAATGCGAGTTCTTTTCAAGTATTATACCCAACACTATTTTTGACTGAGCATTGGTTTCATTTAGAGAAGAAGAAAAACCTCTGATTCGAAAGTTCTCGCCCGTCTTAACCCAGACTTGGGAGATTCAGTCTCCCCTTGTACTGTCACACCTCCTTCTCCACTATGCCCAAATCCAAATCCTTTTCTACATATTGTGCAGTACTCTGTTTTGGTAATTTACCTCCCTAATCCAGTTATATGTGTTCTTCCATCTGCCATTTAGACTTTTTCGGTGAGGTCTGGGTCATGCTGGCATTCACATGGTAGTCGTTTGTTCTCATTTTCGTTATCTAGACTCAGGACACATGGTCGAAATAACCACAATGTTAAAAATTAAGATAACATTATTTCGATAAAAAGCACAACAGTTAATCTACAGGCAGAGGCAAACTGTTAACGCTCACAACTACAAAACACCTATTTCGCATATTTAGGTTACAGCACTCAGAGGGATGCAACACTGGACTGCCCATTACTGCGAACCAAAAATTCCGGTTGCCCTCATCAGCGGCCAGGGGAAAAACAGAGATTGCAACTACAGAAGTCGAATAATATGTGCCGCCTCAATTTGGCAATAAAATCAGTGTTCCTCTCAGCCCTCCAGGGGCGGGGGCGTCAGCGGAGGTAAAGCTGTCGTAGGGTTTTTTTGGTACTTTGCCCAGCCGTCCGCAACCCATTTCTGAAACCCTGACTCTTCTCAGCCCGGAAAGAGGTTTCCCAGGTGCGGCTTTCCCAAGACATTCCCGGGGCAAACCAGGAGACTGGGTAAGCCAAGCTTTTCACCTGTTCCTGTTTCTGTAACTACAGCTCTCTCATACCAGCAGATTCCCAAGAGTTTGCACCAAGGACGCCTTATTCTTTAAAGCATCAAGTCCCATATGTCCAGGAACCCCCTTTGGACTTCTTCGGGACGGAGCAGTGGTCAGGGAAGATTGTAGTCTGTTGAGAAACTGATGGGACTTGGGGAGGTGTTTTCTTAAAATGAGGACAGACCGCTTTATGGGAAATTTGCCTGCGAAGGGGCATAAACGAAATAGAGCGACAGCCTGAGACAGAGGCGCCGAGTCAAAGGAAGTGTTTTGTTATTTAAGGTAGTAAACACTTTAACGTGTTTGAAGTACTGATGAGAAGAATCGGGTATGGAAAGAGAGAGGGAGAGTGAGAGAGGAAGTGGGCCGTTTTCCTCTTTCCTAGAGACCACAGGGATGGACGCCGGTATAGGTTAAGTGCAGGTATCTGGGCAAGAAGTTAAGGAAACTCTCCTTCTGTTGTGAGAGGTGAGGGTCATCAGTTCAGAACGAGGGGAGCAAAGGCAGTGGCATCGACAACGACTTTCCTCATCTGATTCAGGTTGTAGAAGTTGTTGCACTTTTAAGACGTTGCAGGGGAGCATTTCATTTTCAGATTTTAAAGTAAAGGAACTACAGAGCAAGACAGAAGTTTAAGCAAGGTAAATTCCAGTGCTAAAGAGGTTTGATTAGAACGCTTCGCTGCCTGCCTCCTTAGCGCAGTAGGCAGCGCGTCAGTCTCATAATCTGAAGGTCCTGAGTTCGAACCTCAGAGGGGGCAGCTTGATTTTTGCCCTCGCCCTCCATCAACCAGTTACCGCCTTCGTCTGGCAAAAGTCTACTTCCTAGTGACTGGGCCAGTTGTGTGCTGGTCAAAAAGCTCAAGCCTAAGCTGTCTTCCTCCTGATTGGTAGGTGCAAAAATATGGAAAGATGTTGTTTATGTATAATGACTTGTTATCTTCAGCTCCTTCCAGTGGACAACCTCTTGTCCAAGTTCCTCTGATTGCTATTTCTTCTTGGAACAGTATCCTATTGGCGCAATCTAATTTATTGGGGAAAAATACTGAATGGACAGATATATGAAAATCTGACATTCAGTTTTCTCAGTAAGTCTTCTTGTTTCCTCTTCATATATACATGCCATCTCCTTGCCCTGGCCTCCCTATCTAATCTGGTCCTAACTGGTTTCCCATCTGTACTACACTGAATATTGTTCCACAAAAATGTATGCCCACCCAGAACCTCAGAACGCGAACTTATTTGGAAATAGAGTCTTTGCAGATGTCATTAGTTAAATTTACATGAGATCATACTGGATGGGGGTGGGGGTGGGGCTTAAATTCAGTGGCTAGTGTCCTAAGAAGTATGTCTGTTTTATCCACTCCTGTATTTCCAGTGCCTAGCACAGTATCTGACAAACAATAAACACTTGTCAAATAAGTCAGTGAATTAATTAGCATATTAAATGTTACTTTGTTTTTGTTTTGTTTTGTTTTTTGCCATATTCCCTACCGCTATATTACTCCAGGCGATCAACATCTCAAATTTGGATTTTTGCAGTAATCCCCACGGGAGTCACACCTACTGAAGTTCATCCTGCAGGCGTACTTCTCTGGCCCAGTCCGTGCTGGAAAAAGAGAGGGCAATACTTAGGCTGCTCCTGCTAAATATCTGGACCTGTATTTCAGGACAGTTCTCTCAACAGTTCATTCTGGTGCAGAATGAAAAAGGTATATACTAGGGAACATGTTAACAGTGTCTTCTAGACCCTCAGCCTCTGATTCCAGGAGCCTACATCTGCTACAGTTTAAGAGCTGCAGTTAAGGACTGTAGAGAGGCCAAATAGCTGGATGGTCTGGCTGTTTGGGCAGTTCCTTAGAGAATCTTGATTCTTGTTGGAGCCACTATTCCGAATCTGTTCGTCCTCTTTGTAGAATCAGAAACTATTTTTTAATTCACCCAGATTTTTTCAGGCTTACAGGACTGACTCGCAATAACCAAATGTCAGAGACATTCCAAGCCAGAGTATGAACATATTATGGCCGTACTGATGGTTGATCAGCATATTCTTTCCCTTGTAAAATAAACTCTATAGTGGAAAGCAAAGAACATTAGAAGATTGCTCTGTGAACCTATAATCAGAGTAAGGAAGTAATAAAATATTAATGACTATGATATTAGGCAATGATGGTCTGGCGCATTCACCACCAAAAAGCCAAGCCAAGCCAAGCTGTGGGTTGGCTGCCTCTGGGAAGAGATGGAATTCTGATCATAGTATATTTCTAAATAAAGTTACATTATCTCTGGTTACATATTCTTGTTACCTTTATGGAAATTTGATGTCCAGAAAAGCCTCCTCAGCCACTCATTTACCAACTCTTACTTCACTCTTAGGAAATTATTTGGTTCTGGTACAAAGCCATGTACTCTAAGGCTCTCCTTAAATGCTAGCTCCCTTCATCTTACAGTAAAGGTCCCATCTATTCACCTCGGCGTTTGCGTTTGCCTGAGTCACTTACACATACCGTGTAAAGAGATGGATGGTTTGCAAGGGCGGAGTCAGAACTGGATGGTAAAAGTCAAAAGCGACGCGTGAACAGGGGCTTGAAGCCTAGACCCTTAGATTAAAGGTCTGATGCTCTGCCGAGTGAGCTACCCGGGCCTCTTTCATCACAGCATGTTTCCTGTACATCCTAATGTGAAGAAAAGTACATGAACAAAGTTCCACTTCTGTTCATGTTCCTTTTCTTTATTCCTAATTCCATTCCTGCCTCTTTGAATATGGCTCACAACTACTTCTGCCCCAGGTCATAAGAAAAAGATAACGCTCATATTTGAGTAATATAAACAATTACTTCTAAAAGTTGTACGTTACTAGAGATGTAATCACCTGGACCGTCTTGTGCTTCATCTTCACAATTTGTGTTCCAGTCTCCCCCCAGACCTTAAGAATGCCTAGCAGAAAAAGCTCTTAACAACTAGGTTTTGAGAACTTATTCTGAGCGAGGAGCTCTGCTTTGCCCCTGGTTTACAGCAGTGGAAAGCCACCACCTCAGCCTTCATGGAGTTTACCCTTTAGAAGGGAGAGTCAGCCTTTTAAACAATGAATTACACCATAAATGTTTAAACAGCCATTGTGATAAATGTTCTTAGGAAAAAGTACAGGTTACTGAGGTTTGTAGAGAAACAAACATGTATAATCTCATGACCAGAGTTTCCAAGTTAAATGAGATAATACACGTAAACTTTTGGAATAGTGTCTGGGTCATGCTAACAGTTCAATGAAAGTTAGGTGTTATCATCATTATTATTTTTATTATAAAATAGATGAATTAGAAAATCATATTTAATTGGTTGGTTGTGCCACCTTAGACAAATTACTTAATCTCTCATCCACTTTCCTCCCTTAAATCCTGCAACAGAAATTTCTTCCTCAAAGGTTGGGTTTACCACAATGATATGTAGTACATTCTAACTTATGTATTTATTCATGCCACTATTCAAAATAGATTTGAGGTGGTCTACACAACTTCACTGTAATAAGATAAAATGGAAAATGTTAATAGACTTAAGTAGGGATAAAGGGAGCATAGAGGTAGAAAATTAAGATAAACGTATGCAAGCTATAGGTGTTCCCCACCCCATATCTCCAAGACAGTGGATTATAGAGGGAGGTGACCTCTTCCAGGGGGTAAGAGAAGACTTTTCCCAGGACATGGTGTTTAAACCAACAGTTTAACAGTAATAGATTAGATAAAAACATGTCTCCAGCATTTTAGGAAGAGCAAAAAAGCAGAATACTTTCAGAGAACTTAAAGAAGGCCTGAGGTGCTTGAGTGCAGATATCTTGGGACAATACTGATGGAGGTGGGGGACAAGATAAACAGAAAGGCAGGGACAGATGAGAGACAGACAGGCTCAGAGGTTATGGCTAGGAGTGCAGAGTACAAACTTCATCCTTGCAGCAATATAAAGTCACTGGGGATTTTAAGCAGAGAGGAACAACATGGTCAGAGATGATTTCAAAAAGATTATGTTGGTTTCATGTAAAGAATGTGTCAGCGTGAGGCAAGAGATGATAGGAAAACACAAATTAGGTTACTGTGTAGCCATGTAGACTTGACCTACTGACTATGTGGCAGTGTTGGGGAATGGTGCAGAGACTGGGAACATTTGGAAAGAAGCAGAAGACTTGGGCCCAGACTCTTCCTGGGCACCTAGAGAGGAAGAGGTGTCAAACTAATCCATTTCTCTCAGCAGGGCATTGCCTTAATAAACCCTTTACTTGGAAAGGCAGCAATAAAGCAGAATAAGAAAGGGCACTTTGGATCTTTTGAGAATTCTTTGGAAAGCATGGAGTGTTTGCTCTGTTCTTGATCTGACTTGTGGATACCTGAGGGCACTGCCGCCAGTTCTGATCAGCAGGCAAGCCGTGAGTGATCAGACAAAAAAAGGAGAATCTTGGGAGGAAGTGACCTTCCCCACAATAGTCAATATGAGATAACTGGATATGTGCAGAGGGATTCCAAAAACTTGTTCAGCTGTGCATTCAGATCTGATCTCCTGAGGTTGCTGTTAAAAATTCAGATTTGCAGTCTACCATGTCCCACTCAAACATAGTGAAGTCCATGAGATCAGGAGCAATTTCTGTTGTGTACGGTGTGGTATCCCTAGCCCCTATGTATCAGTCAAGGTCTAGTTCAGAAACAACACCAGGTATTTCAACTGAGAACACTGTGGTAACCCAGAGATAATAACTATGGAAAGTAGTTACCACCTTCTAGGGCGAAGGGGAAAAACGGGTAGGGGTTGGGCCTCTGAGGAAGAGCACAAAGAGAATGGTGGTTGGAATCAACTACCATTGTTGGAGCAACCCTGACTGGAATAGCAAAATTCAGAAAACAGTTCCTCTTCTCTTCTCCTGCCTCCCCGGCTCCTTCTAGTTCCTCTTATTGACAGAACCTAAGAGAAAGCCAACTGACAAAGTTTTAGATATGTAATTTGCAGATGGCCAGAGCCAACATCAAAGAGGAGGGTGAATTTGAAGCTGAGCGGGAATGGATTAATAGTAAGGGACACAGCTTTGAACAGTGCTTGGCACATAGCAGGTGCTCAATAAATATCTGTTCAATACCTCCCACTCAACAAGCTGAGATGTTAAGAGCTGGATATTAAATATCAATCTTGCTTTTTTTAAAATTAATTTTTATTGGAGTATAGTTGCTTTAAAATGTTATGTTAGTTTCTGCTGTACAGCAAGGTGAATCAGCTATACATATACATATATTCTCTCTTTTTTGGATTTCCTTCCTGTTTAGGTCACCAGAGAGCACTGAGTTCCCTGTGCTATACAGTAGGTTCTCATTAGTTACCTATTTTATACATAGTAGTGTATATATATCAATCCCAAGCTCCCAGTTCATCCCACCCTCCCTTCCCCCCTTGGTATCTATACGTTTGTTCTCTGTGTTCTTATTTCTGCTTTGATTCTTGCTTGTTTTTATTTGAGCCAGGTGCTTATCCTGTCTCTCTAAATATCACTTCTTCTTTCTTCGTTTCCTGCTTCTCTTGTTACTCTTTCCTGTATTTTGCAGTTTGGATGACCTAGAGACCCAGTCAAGAACACTGGAAGCAGGAAAAGAAGTCCAATGCAAAGAGACTGGGGGAGGGGGGGAATGTTTTCTTTTTCATGTAGGATGGCGTTTGTGATCTGGTGGTAATTCCAGAAGAATGGCAAAAGATAATCAGTAATTAATAGAAATGTTTTGCACATCATACTGCATCTTCCACATCCCCAGTGTAACCCTCCATCCCCTTCTCCCTCTCAACCAGTAAGTTTCTTGACCTTAATGTTTTTGCAACAAGTCAGTCTAAAAGTCTCCTAGCTCTATCTACAATTGGTATAAAAAGACTTTTGGAGTATTTAATCTTACTGAAAATTACTATTTTGTATCTGAACCGTACACGGTTCTGTTAAACAAAAAAATTCCCTTTTAGTTTCATCAAAGCAATTTCCTCCGAATTTTCCTTTTATACGCAAACGGAAGAAAAGGTTGACGTTGCCCCCTCTGAGGTTCGAACTCAGGACCTTCAGATTATGAGACTGACGCGCTGCCTACTGCGCTAAGGAGGCAACTGCGACTGCCACTTATATACCACATCTACCAACTGTATTAAAGGAATCATTTTAGAATTCTCTGAATCACAGTGTTTCAAAGGAAGGCGGAACCATGGTTTAATTCGCCTCTAAAATATTCGAAGTTTGGATGGCAAAGCCACACAGAACAAGGTAAGGGCCCGACTACCGGCCCAGCCACGTTTCCCCTGCAAACTTTCCTGCGAAGACTTTAGGGGCGGTGAGGGCAACTGAGTGCGGACTTTGCAGAAGTTCTGCTCGGTATGACCGGGGCCTGTGGAGATGGGCTACCTTCTGAAAGGCAAACAAGACTTAAATAACAAGGACCGTACTCTTTGCCTCCCTCGTGAGGTTCCAAGGAGGAGCTTGGTCTCCTGAGATAGATGAAGGAGGGCGAGGAAGGGAGGGGGCCTCAAGATTCTTTCCTCATTTCTCCTTGGCAGCTCCCGGGCTCAAGCCAAACGCCCAGACTTGCTCACTCCTGAAGTCCGGGGGCTTACTCTCTGAAGTCCAAGTGGATCTGGAACCCACAGCATCCACTGGAACTGTCAGTCTGCGTGACTCCTTTTTCCTATGCTGATGACAGACGGGGCAGGAGACTCCTCCCGCGCCACCTGCGCCGTCGCCGTTCACGGTGAACCTGGGAGCCATGAGAAAGCAAAGTGTCAGGCGTCAGGGGGTTGTCGGGTTGTGCTGGGAGTGGAGCGGGGAACGCTGGAGGAAGGGCCCGCGGAGACAGCTCAGAGTGGCGGGGGCACGGGTGGGGTGGGGGGGAGAGAAAAAGGACCTGAAACGGGCGCGGTTTGGGTCAGATGAGATGCATGTAAAAGCGTATGTCGTAGGGGGTAGCGTGGCCGAGCGGTCTAAGGCGCTGGATTAAGGCTCCAGTCTCTTCGGGGGCGTGGGTTCGAATCCCACCGCTGCCAGTGACCTTTTGCCCTTCACCGTTGTCTGAGTAGGTACTTTTTCATGTCCAATATACACCGTTCTCACAGGCTCCAAGTTCAGGTAGGTTCCTCTCCTACCACTTCTGCTATTCCCAGAGGCCAGAGATAACGCCCATATGCACTGTCCCCCAAAACAGTGTTCAACACATGACAGGCCTTCAACTGATTATTTCAATTAACAAAAAGTTAATGAGCATCTACTCTGCGTGGTACTTACTCCGTTATTGTAGTTTCATCACCCAATAGTTTCGAACGTATAACAGACCTTCATTTAATTCATTCGTTTATGTAAAAAAAAAGAAAAGAAAAGAAAAGGAATCAGCTCCTACTATGTGTTACCTACTAGGTACTTAGGCCCCGTAGATACAGTTCTTACTTATTACCTTATTCAATAAATGGTGGAACAGTGAGTAGCTGTCAGCCTCCCTGAATCCACTTGCAACTGGAGACAGGTCCTGCCTGGCCGCGGTTCTCAGCATCCCCGAAGCCTTCTCATTTCACATTTTGAATCCTAATTATGCTGATCTGAGCTGTGGCGACTCTACGCAAGGCGCCTCGCCTTGCCACTCAACTGCCTCTCAGGTCACACGGTCTAGAGGCGCTTCCCCCCTCACTGTGTGCGTCTCTGCGTCTTCCATTGGGCGTCCTCAGTCTCTGCTCCAAGCAATTCTCTCTGCCCTCAAAGCTTCTTATCCTCTACACCTCAGCAAGGTAGTTGCTCTCTCCTGGAAGCCTCCCTTGATCTCTCCCTCCAGAATTACAATTAGGCACTGAGGAGCTGGAAGGAAACAAAGGAGAGGGTCCCTGCCCTGGTGCAGTGTAGAGAAGACAAGCATTAGACGCATAATGGCCCCAAGATGATACAATTTCTACGGTAAAGAATGCAACTGAACTATGAATGACATTGTAGATATATAGTTACCAAAATAAAGGACGGTACGACAGTACAATGTATAGAAGAACACACTTCAATGTTTCCAGTGATAACAGTGTCAGAGGATAGGGAAGGGGGAGATTATAAATTCTACTTTAGGCACTTTTGTTTGAGTTGTTAGGATGAGTAGATATTTATTTCATAAGTCGAATAAGTGAATCCACGAGTCCACAAATGAATTGTTCAAAAAAATCCCAGTCTGATAAATACCGCGAAAGAGAAATGGAACGTGCTGGGGAGCCTGTAGCAGGCCTCAGCTTAGCCATCCCTTCTTTGGCAGGCTTTCCTCATTGCTACCTGCCCTTAATTGGGTATTCCTGTTGGTATGCTTTGGCCATGCTCTGTTATCACTTGATCCATCACTTATTTTAGCATTTATCATAACTTTGGGAAATTTTTGTGTAATCATCTGCTTTTCCCCATGTGTCATAAGCTTTGTCAGATATAGAACCATATTTCTCTCACTTCCCCACATCATGAAAACTAAATAGATATTTGTAGTAAGTATCAGTGAATAAATATATAAATACATGAAAGAATATCTTTCTAATTGTGAAATGAGCAAGGTACACAGAGCTGAGGATCCCGGAAGATGTTGAGGTCTTCAGTTTGAGGTAGAGTCATGTGTTCTGAAGCCCCATTTCTACAGGACACTCCAGCTAAACTTGGTTCTTGACTCTGATTACGCCACACTGACTTGCTCTTTCTGGATTCAGCTCTGCTACCAGGTTACTGCAAATCATTCTTGCGCAGATTGCCAGGGATCACATTACTTCTGTATTGTGGGTCCCAGTCATCTCTTCCCCCAGTCATCCCCCTCAGCAGTCTTTGTTTGCATTCACCTTGCAATATTTATGAACCAACGATGAGCGATTCCAAGTGAAAAGTGTAGTCTTCTGAACTCCACACTCACAAATAAATAAACCAACCCACGGCCATCTGTACTATCTTCCAGCTCTATACTCCCTATCCTTTCCTGGGATATAAATGTGCTAAGATGAAAAACATTCATTTACACCCCTTCTGCCTTGCCTATCCTCAGAGAGCAGTTTAAAGCTTATAATTGAATAGTGGGCTTTTGAGGTTCTGGTGTAGTTTTAAAACCAATGGACATTTTTCTTTAAGAAATAAGCCTGTGGCTCATGGAATAAAAAGTGTGCCACCTATACTGGGGAAGAAAGACTTGGTCCATTATTCAGCTGGATCTGAGATAACTTAGACCGTCTTTTAAGGCTAGGAGACTCAAGAAGATAGAACGGAGAGTTTATGTGCATGGAGGGAAGGAATAGACACTTAGGAGAACTCTATGGTGACCTGGCCAAAAGTCTTTGAATTTCACTGCTTCCCTCTCCACCTTCCAAAAGATATATGCCCTTCAACCCATATTTATTGAGTAGCTATTTCTTGACAGGCACCTTGCTTGGATGGAGTTACAAAAAAAGGATGAAAGCCAGAAAATGATTCAGGGATTCCAAGCAATTCAGCCTTGGGAGACTACCAGAGGCACATGAAGAATGACTGGCCAATAATTAATATTTAGACTGACTAAAGTAGTAATTTATACCTGAGTGTTTCTTCCAGTGATGCTACATGTATGATCTCTTTATTATATGTTGTTCTTAACAGTTAAATAATCATGCTATGTTAATAAAGTTAAAGTTTAGAGAAATAAATGACTATACCCAGCACTATGACGTCCTCTCTTGGCCATCCACATTCGAGGACATATTTGTGTGGCCATATGAACACTGGAATGTCCACCTGGGAGCTAGGACCTGGAAAGGAGCCCCTCACCCCCCAAAAAGCAACAATCATGCCCTTTAGGCTTGTCAGATTTAGCCTATGGAGAGAAGGAAAAAGAAACATTCAAAACAGTCCAGCGCTGGGCTACCTGATTATTTATTCACTCGTTCGTTCATTCATGCATCATTCATTCATGCATGCATTCATTCATTCCACCTTTCATCTAGGCGTTCATACAACTAGCCATTGATTAAGCTTCTACTATGTACCAGACCTTAGGGTGTTAAAGAGGAATGAGAACCGGTCCTGCACTTAAGGCATCTCGGAGAGGGAGGACAGATTTTAAAATGGCAAGGCCATGATTACAGCTAAGCAGGAAGCACCAAGAAACTCCAAGTTGCTCTGGAGGCAAGTATCCTAGAATGAATAAGCGAAGCTGTAGAAAAAAGATGTTAACGTTTTTCTCCCTTTTGAACGACAAGATTAAAATCCAATTTGCCTTTGCGTGGGTCGGAAATGAAGGCAAAATCAAAACCTCCAGAGGTATCCATTTTCTTGGATCAGGATCCTACCCTGACCCTGACATCAAGGGATGGAAATCTGGGAAGCAGGCTCAGTGGAAACAATCAGTGAAAGTCCCCTCCCACCCACCTCCCATCCTTGCTTTTGGCTTCTCCGTCGCCCTTCGGCTGAAAGAGCAGAGATTTTCCATCCCTCCAAAAAACGCCCCCATAAATGAAAACAAACAAACAAATCAATTAGGAAGAAGAGGCAGAGCTTTCGGTTAAACTGGCACGTTTCGTTTTAAATTGTTTTCTATACATCTCTCTCATCAAAAAAATTTTTTTAATTAAACAGCACAAGGATAAAATAATTTTAAATGAAGTACAATCTATAACAATTTTGAATCACTATGTTGTATACCTGAAACGAATATAGTATTGTAAATCAACTATACCTCAATTGAAGGAAAAAAAAAAAAAAAATAGAAAGCACAAGGAAAGAGATATCAGATGGACAGTGTAGAAACATTGTTGCAATAGGGGTTCCATGGTGTAATGGTTAGCACTCTGGACTCTGAATCCAGCGATCCGAGTTCAAATCTCGGTGGAACCTCACCTTTTCTTTTCACATCCCAATCCTGTAACAGACTGAACCACGCTGCTTTCAATTTCCGCACTTTAATTTTTGATGGGTTCGGGCAGTGAGAAAGGACGTGAGACTACGATGCTAGTGGCCCGTGAGCTCAGGAGCAGCCTATAATCACCGAGTCTGTGTACATGTCTTTCTGTTCCCACCAGACTCATTTTTCTCCCAGGACTCCCCAGGGTTAACGAGCGTTTAGTAAAAGCGCCTTTAATGAACAAACCAGAGTGCAGAGCAAAACGTGATCCGTGATAAGTAGCAACCAAAACGGAAAAGAAAGAGTCTTTCTTTTCCTAATCGAGGGTCCGTCGTTAGGACTGTAAAAGGGAAAGTAGAGAGAAGAATGAAGGGAAACAAAAAATGGCTGAGAAAGTGGTAGTGGTTGCTTTTAGAGCAGGAGGAAAAACAGTCTGTCAGAAGTGGGATTCGAACCCACGCCCCCATTCGGGGACCAGAATCCTCTCTGGAAGGAAGCTTGAAAGACTACAGCTTGAGTCTGGCGCCTTAGACCACTCGGCCATCCTGACAGCCCAACACGGTTGTCCCAAATGAGTAAAATCTGCAATTCTGCTGGAAGTGCACTCACCATGGGCTGTTAAATTCTTTGGCAGTCTAGGGTTTATCCGAAAAAATGGGAATGTAAATCCTTAAAAATTAACTGAACCTTCTTTCTCAGTAGAGCCAGCAACTTTGACTGAACTCGCGAGGCTTTCCTCTCAGTCCAGGGTATAATTTGGCATTTCTCTCCTCTCCCTTCTTTCTGCCTTTCCCTGCGAGCCCCGGGGCACTGAGGCTCAAGGATCCTAACAACCCGGAACCGACCCCGGACTGGACAAGAGAGAACTCCCTTTATTCGTTCCCAGAAAGGACACAGAGCACGGGCTCTGTTCCCGAGAAGATGCCTGGCAAACCAACCGAATTGGCGGGAGCTCAGCGGGGAAGAAGTGAGCGAGCCAGTGTAGACCTGGGGAGAAAACCGGCGAGTTAGTATAGACCAGAAAGGGGCATGGTGAGTGCGGTTTAGGGGCCTAGAGCATGAAGACTGGATGTGGATGTGAGTTGCAGAAAGTAGTAACCAATAAGAAAAAAAGATGAAGTGGAATTCATCAAAACTAAAAACTTCTGTTCATCAAAAACGCCATTAAATCTCTTTCTTCACGACTCCATCTTCGCGGTAGCGGCAGTGGTGCCCACGGTTCAGTGGCCGACATGCAGTTCTGTGTCTTCGCCCGGGAGCTACACACTCTTGAGGTGACAGGCCAGGAGACAGTCGCCCAAATCAAGGCTCATGTAGCTTCCCTGGAGGGCATCCCTCAAGTCGTGCTCCTGGCAGGAACATCCTCATCCTAGAGGATGATGCTACTGTGGGTCAGTGTGGGGTGGAGGCTCTGAGCACTCTGGAAGTAACCAGACACGTGCTTAGAGGTGAAGTCCATGGTTCCCTGGCCAGTGCTGGGAAAGTAAGAGGTCAGACTCCCAAGGTGGCTAAACAGGAGAAAAAGAAGATGGGCCAGGCCAAGAGGTGTATGCAGTACAACTAGGGCTTTGTAAATATTGTGCTCACCTTTGGCACGAAGAAGGGCCCCAATACCAACGCTCAGGTCCTTTGTAATCCTGGCTTTCTCTAGTAAAGTCACTTAGCCCAATCAAACAACTACAACAACAACAAACACCATTAAAAACGTGTACAGGAGAGGGCCTGTGAGAACACAGAGACAAGGTGGCTGCCTGCACATCAAAGAGAGAGGCTGACACCTTGACCTTGGACTTCCAGTCTCCTGAAAATATACCGAAAACATTAATTTGTGTAGTTTGAGCCACACAGCCTCGTCTTTTGTTACGACAGCCAGAGCAGACTAATACAAACGTCTTCCATGGTGGCTGAGGACTCTTAAGAGTCCAAGGCAGAAGATGTCAGTCCTCTCATAGGCCAGGCCCAGCATCAGTGTAGAATCATTCTGCCATACTCTCTTGGTCAGAGCATTCTAGGCAAGTCCAGATTCAAGGCAAGAATAGGTTGTACCTCTCGATGATGCATGTCACATGCATATGGAGAGGAAGGAAACTGATGGTGACCATGCTGGAAGTAGTTACCATCCCTGCCCCCACCTAGCCCCAGTGGCCTGTAAACTTCATAAGGGCAGGAAGCAGAGGGTATTTACCAGGCACCCTCCGCTCATATCAAAGTGCTGGTATTCAACGAAATCCCCCAAACCCTTGTTGTTTGAAAGAATGGGTCAGATTAGCTTTTCCCCCCACTGTCTCCAAAGATTTTATCCTCAGGAAATGGAAGACAGTTAAATGTCAGTAAGCTAATTGCCAATTCAAAAAGAAATAATATTCAGGGAATTCACTGGCAGTCCAGTGGTTAGGACTTGGTGCTTTCACTGCTGGGGCCCAGTTTGATCCCTGGTCTTGGAATTAAGATCCCGCAAGTCGCACGGTACAGCCAAGAAAAAAAAATTTTAATGACTAAAGATAATCACATTTTTCAGTGACAGCATTACCTGAGTATGCCTTGAATTCTTCTATCCTGTATCATATCTTAGATTGCTCTTTAATCTAGGACTCTTTACACTGGTCACTAAAGTAATAACCTACACCAGGGAATGTTGTTATGAGAATTAAACGAACTCAGCAATACTGGTATCTGATTAAAAAAAAAAAAGTTGTCTAGCAGAGACCTGGGTCAGACAGAGAGGCCACTTACTGTAGTGGTTAAAGCTTAGACTCTGGAGCCAGTCTACCTGGATTCTAGTCTTGGCTCTGTCTTTCACCGACTCTGTGACCTTAGACAATTTAGTTAACAATTTCCCCAGCCATAAAATAGAGATCATGATACTAGCACTACCTTGTAGGATCTGGAAGGATTTTGTGCTTTAATGAACAGAGCCCAGTATATACTAGCTTCTAAATAGGTACTTACTAAATGAAACACCCATCTCTCCTTCTCCATCAACCTGAAGGAATAAGAGGAAGAATATGCAAATCAATTATTCTTAAAAGTTTCCTGATTTTTTCCCTCTCCTCTTTATTCTCAGTCCTCCTTTAGATCCATAGTAGTCCATCCTGAGAGTTTTCCCTATGGGTTCTGTTTCAGTGGGGTTGCTGGGAGCTGGTCAGAAAACTACAGAGCCACACCTGTTCAGAAGGAGATCTCTTCCCAAAGTGCAAGCAAATTCCTCTCCTTTATCAGAGGTCTTACTCTCTCTCTCTGCTTCCTGCTCACTTCATGACTGCACACCTCTTAATTTCTCTGTTTTAAGATGACTCTCTCCTCCTTGCCTGTTTCAGCTTCATTCTCCATAGAAATAGCTGAGAATGGCACTGAGTCTCCTGATTTTTTTCCTGCTTACCTGCCCATTCCTGTGTTTCTATTAGCTCTTACCCCACTAATGTCCTCTTGTGTCATTATTGCAATAGCCCCCAAATCAGTCCTCCTGGTTGGTATTGCCTTTACTATGGCTTGCACCATCAATACGTCACTCCTATGCTCACAAAGCTTCAATGGAACCTCCCTCCTATAAGGGTTGAGGACGCAGAGTCTGTCCTTCACAAGCAATTTTATCGCCATTGCTTTGTTTTCATGAATTTATGTAGCCAAATTTATCAGTACTGCCTGTCCAAATTTTCTTCCACGTAGTCACTCCTAAACTTATTCCAAAACAGATTCTCTCACAGCTTGTCAATATCCTCCCAATAGTTTACTTATTAATGTTCTTATAGGTGCCACAAAGGATTTGAGATAGTTGAAAAGAGTATTAACCATACAATAAAGTATTAGAGTTTTAAACTTTGAAAGAAAAAAAATGTCAGAGAGCATATGCCTTGAGTTCTTTGCTTGTAACCCTTTGTAGTCTCTTGCCTAGCTCTCTATAACTACCCCTCCTTTTTTGTAACTTTTAAATTATCTGTACTGTATTTTCTCTAACAAAATAATATGTGCTTTTAGTAAAATAATAATATGTGCTTTTAGTAAAAATAAAATATGTATTGCAGAAATGTATAACCTAAAAAGTAGGGAATTCCCTGGTGGTCCATTGGTTAGGACTCCCTAAGATTCCACAAGCCACATGGCGCAGCCAAAAAAAAAAACCTAGACAGTAAAAAAGTCACTCATAATCTATCCTCTCCTCCCAGTCTTTCCAGTACACCACACACTTATTAGTTTTGTTTATATTCCTCTGGTATTGTTTCAGTATTTACATTAGTATATTATTATTTTGCAAAAAATTAATTTATTCTACATAACGTACTGCAACTTGTTTTAACATGACAACATAAGTTGGATATCTTTTCACATCAGTATACACATTTGTTAAAATGACATATAATGACAATAACATTGTAGCATGTACCATACTTTTTAAATTAATTTTTTGGACAATTTTTTTCTTTGCTGTTTTCTTTATAACAACTTTGCATCTCACTCCTTGTTTTTCTCACATAGTCTCAACTAGACCAATACCTAGATTTGAATAGTAAATATATTTTAAAATAGCAAGATAAATGCTGTCTTAGAATGGAAAATTTCAGAGGATGTGGAATGAACAGACCACTATCTCAAAATGAGATACCTTATGCTTTTTTACTGTTAAAAGAAATTTCAGACCTTATTTATAAATGAGCCAATATTCCTCAAAATCAAAAAGTAAATTTCTGAAACAAAAGTCATTCTTCTGATCAAGCAAAACCGTTTTAAACGTTTAAAATTTAAAACAGAATATCCATTTCTCTGTGCAGAAAAAAGTAATTTAAATACTTGAGAATTCATTTGTGTCCTTATTTCTTAATTTAGTTTGTTTTGCATAATTAAGGCATGCACATGGTATAAACTTCAAAGGGTAGAAAAGATCCACCCACTTTTCACCCCAAAGCAGAAAGGCCTCCATATTACTGGGAGTCCTTTGATCACTTCTCTCCAGCATTCTTTAATTGTGGATACCCTCCATTTTGCTTTCTGCATCCCCCTCCCCAGCCATCCATCAACTCCAAGTCAATGAGAGAGCAAAAAACAGCAAGACGCTGAAAAGGAAGGAAATATGGTGTTTCCTACTTTGTCTCCTTTCACAAGCTACCCTGAAATGCTCTTCCAAGCTGGGATAAAATGAATGATGAACAGCAGGCTTTTACTTATACTAATGATGAAATAAAATTCATATTTTATGGCAAGACAAGAAAAATGTAAACATAAAACTTTTCTCTGCCTGTTTGGACCTCCTCCCTCCCCTTTAGTGTATATAGTTCATCTGTATTAACCAGACCTCCTCAGGAGGTAACATTCTTTCTTAATCTTGTAAAGGCTCAAGATGACCCTCTACTCGCTTTGTACATGCAGATCTGGATTATGTAAACTGTCAGTATGTCATTTAATGTATAACTCTTTGTCTCAAAAATGTATATAACTGTACTTTGACCTCTAACCGGTGGTCCTCAGAGCTTTCTGAGAGACTCTGGGGTTATAATCTTCAGGTTGGCTCAAATAAAATTTTCTATTGCTTTCTTAGATTGACTATTAACTTTTTGTCAACACTAAGTTTGAGACAGTTCTAATATTTTTTTTTTTGTTTTTTTTTTTTTGTTTTTTTTTGCGGTACGCGGGCCTCTCACTGTTGTGGCCTCTCCCATTGCGGAGCACAGGCTCCGGACGCAAAGGCTCAGTGGCCATGGCTCACGGGCCTAGCCACTCCGCAGCATGTGGGATCTTCCCGGACTGGGGCACGAAACCGTGTCCCCTGCATCAGCAGGCAGACTCTCAACCACTGCGCCGCCAGGGAAGCCCCAGCTCTAATATTTTTATGAAGGTTTTATCATCCTGCGTTCTTGGTATTTGTGTAGTCAGGAATTTGGCCTCATCTAAAGAGACGTCTGGCCTTTGTCTTCTTCTGGGAGGTAACTTCTAAACACTAGGAATTTCCCTAGTAATAGGAGTATTTATTCCTGGTGGTCCCCTCAGAACACAACTGAGAGTTTAGCTCATGAGATGACTCAGCATGGGGCATACACATACTTCTCAGGTCTGTTTCATAGGGACTTTTGGCTTTTGACTGAGGGAAGATGTTGGAAAATGAAGGAGAGAGGCAAAGGATGAGGGCCAAGGAGGGTTTGGCCCTGGCCATGTTTCACATGATGTCTAGGACAGCATCGTTCCCTCTCACTATATTTGAATCAAAGTGCTGGGCTAGGAGAAACATAGCCCTGACCAAGTGGGACTATTTTTAAGTTACGCTCGTAAATAAAAAGCTATTGTGGAGTAGAAGAACCTTCTGAATAGGACAGCCTTCAAAGACACAGTGATGATTTACCTTGATTTATCTGGGATACTTCCTATTTCCACCTGTTGTCTTTGTATAATTATTAAGAGCACCCACTGTCTCTCTCAAAGGTGTTCAAGTTTGGACAATGAATTAAATGGCCACCATTTTTAAAAAGAGGGTTCAGTTATTTGGGACAAGTGACATTTTGTCCTTTCTCCATCCTGTCTCGATTATGAAACTCCAGCAGCCATCCTGGACTATGACATGATCTTGAGGGTTAGGTACCATGCTCAAGAATGATGCAGCATACACAAAAATAAGCTCAAAATGGATTAAAGACCTAAATGTAAGGCCAGAAACTATCAAACTCTTAGAAGAAAACATAGGAAGAACACTCTATGACATAAATCACAGCAAGATCCTTTCTGACCCACCTCCTAGAGTAATGGAAATAAAAACAAAAATAAACAAATGGGACCTAATGAAACTTCAAAGCTTTTGCACAGCAAAGGAAACCATAACCAAGACCAAAAGACAACCCTCAGAATGGGAGAAAACATTTGCAAATGAAGCAACTGACAAAGGATTAATCTCCAAAATTTACAAGCAGCTCATGCAGCTCAATAACAAAAATACAAACAACCCCATCCAAAAATGGGCAGAAGACCTAAATAGACATTTCTCCAAAGAAGATATACAGAATGCCAACAAACACATGAAAGAATGCTCAACATCATTAATCATTAGAGAAATGCAAATCAAAACTACAATGAGATATCATCTCACACCAGTCAGAATGGCCATCATCAAAAAATCAAGAAACAATAAATGCTGGAGAGGGTGTGGAGAAAAGGGGACACTCTTGCACTGCTGGTGGGAATGTGAATTGGTTCAGCCACTGTGGAGAACAGTATGGAGGTTCCTTAAAAAACTACAAATAGAATTACCATATGACCCAGCAATCCCACTACTTGGCATATACCCTGAGAAAACCAAAATTCAAAGAGAGTCATGTACCAAAATGTTCATTGCAGCTCTATTTACAATAGCCAGGACATGGAAACAACCTAAGCGCCCATCATCGGATGAATGGATAAAGAAGATGTGGCACATATACACAATGGAATATTACTCAGCCTTAAAAAGAAATGAAATTGAGCTATTTGTAATGAGATGGATAGACCTAGAATCTGTCATACAGAGTGAAGTAAGTCAGAAAGAAAAAGACAAATACCGTATGCTAACACATATATATGGAATTTAAGGGAAAAAAATGTCATGAAGAACCTAGGGGTAAGATAGGAATAAAGACGCAGACCTACTGGAGAACGGACTTAAGGATATGGGGAGGGGGAAGGGTGAGTTTTGACAGGGCGAGAGAGAGTCATGGACATATACACACTAACAAACGTAGTAAGGTAGATAGCTGGGGGGAAGCAGCCGCAAGGCACAGGGATATTAGCTCGGTGCTTTGTGACAGCCTGGAAGGGTGGGATGGGGAGAGTGGGAGGGAGGGAGACGCAAGAGGGAAGACATATGGGAACATATGTATATGTATAGCTGATTCACTTTGTTGTAAAGCAGAAACTAACACACCATTGTAAAGCAATTATACCCCAATAAAGATGTTTAAAAAAAAAAAAATGATGCAGCAGAAAAACAGAAAGTGACTAAACCACTAAGGATGATGAATCTGCCATACTAGCCCTGAATTGCCTTCTTCTGGTCTTCTTTTACATGAGGGAGATAAAAACCCTTTTCTGGGCTTTCCTATCATATGCAGGAGAACCTAATTGTAAAGGATATAGGGCCCAAGTGACTAAACAGTCAGAATAGGGGAAGGTGATGTAGCAGATCTTGTGGATGTTTCACCAGCATCCAGTCTAGTCCACTGCATAGTACCCAGGAGGTCTACAGAGTTTTGACTTCAAGGATGGGTCTCGGCTGGCACTGACCTGTGAGTATCATCTTCGCCCCCTTGCCACATTAACTGGTTCAGGGATGGGTAGTAAAAGCCAAATGTAAGCCAAGCAGCCCATAGTGTTCCTTTAAACACAGGGCTTTGTTTGACTGGAAAAAGACAAGACATGGAAGTTGTGATGTGCAGAAAATTTTAAAAACTTTTTATTCTGAGATTATTGTAGATTCACATATAGTTCTAAGAATAATAGAAACCCAGTATACTCTTCACCTAATCTCCTCCAATGTTACTATCTTACATAAGCATAGTACACTATCACAATCAGGAAATTGACGTTGATATCATCCACCAACCTTATTCAGATTTCCCTTGTTTTTATATGCACTTGTGTGTGTGTGTGTATTTAGTTCTATGAAGTTTCATCATGTGTAGATATCACATGTGATTAACACCACAGTTAAGATACAGAACTGTTCCATCACAAGGATCCCTTTTATAGTCACAGACACCTCCTTTCCCCCTTCTCAATAAACCATAAACCACTACTCTGTTCTCTATCATTTTGTCACTTCAAGAATGCTATACATGGAATCATACAGAATATAACATTTCGAGACTGACCTTCTTGACTCAGTATAATTCCCTTGAGATCCATCCAAGTTGTGTATTTCAATAGTTCATTCCTTTTCATTGCTGAAAAGTATTCCATGATATGGATGTGCCACGATTTGTTTAACCACTCATTATTGAAGAATGTTTCCAAGTTTGGCTATTATGAATAATGCTTTATGCAAACTTTTGGTGTGAATGTTAAGTTTTCATTTCTCTGGGTTAAATGTCCAATGACATATAGATTTGAGACTCAAAACCGCAGCAGCCATTTGGCTACCTCATCAGAGAAACCTCCTCTGACCACCCAATATAAAATAATGCCCCAATCACTCTTCATCCTCCATATCCTGATTCATTTTTCTTCATGGATCTTTCATACTACGTATTTATTTCTTAGCTTGCCTATTATCCATATTGCTCCCTAGAAAGCAAATCCATGAGCCCAGGAACTTGGTTTTGTTCCCTTCTGTATCCTGGAGCCTAAAAGAGAGCCATGGTACACCCTCAACAAACACTTAAATGAATGGATGGATGAATGAATGAATGAATAAATCTCAGACATCTTTCCATATTAGTATATATAGATCTAACTCATTCTTTTTGGTCCCTGCATACTATTCCATTGTATGCCTGAATAGTATTTTCATTAACCTGTCCCCTATTGAAGCATATTTATATTGGTTCCAGCATTTTACAAATGCAAACAATGCTATAATGACAATCCTTATACAATCATCTTTTTTTAAAATAAATTTATTTATTTTTGGCTGCTTTGGGTCTTTGTTGCTGCACACAGCCTTTCTCTAGTTGCAGTGAATGGGGGCTACTCTTCCTCGCGGTGCACAGGCTTCTCATTGCAGTGACTTCTCTTGTTATGGAGCATGGGCTCTAGGCACGCGGGCTTCAGTAGCTGTGGCATGCGGGCTCAGTAGTTGTGGTTCGCGGGCTCTAGAGCACAGGCTCAGTAGTTGTGGCGCACAGGCTTAGTTGCTCCGTGGCATGTGGGATCTTCCCAGACCAGGGCTGGAACCCACGTCCCCTGCATTGGCAGGAGGATTCTTAACCACTGTGCCACCAGGGAAGTCCAATCAATCATCTTTGTACAGATGGGAGAGAAGAGGAGTAGATGGTTCAAAGAGTATGTGCATTAAAATTGTTTTTCTTAAGCTATTACTAAGTTGCTCTCAACAATGTTCTCCAAATTTACCCTCTCATGGTATACTGGAATGCCTGTTTCCTCATGTTCTCACCAATACTGGGTATTGTTGAGCTTTTTAGTCTTTATTCATTTCATAAATTAAAAACAACATCACATTAATTTATTAATAGTGAGTTAAACTTCTTTCCACATGTTTATTAACTTGTTCTTTTCCCCTGTGAAACAAGGCAGGACCCGTGGGGCCCTCCCTGGTACAAACCCTTCCTGTGTCCATAGACTTTATTCAGCCTCCTTGAGCTTCCCTGAGTTCTAAAGAGCAGATTCAAACAGTTGCTAATCAGGGAAGGGAGGGAATGAAGAAGGAAAGGAAGAGCAGTCACGAAACAATAGTGCACCCTTGGGGCAGGGTCCTGGTTCCTCCTCAAGGAATATATATGACAACATATATACTGAGTTCTTCTGCCAGAACTAAGGTCCTCACCCAGGTGGAGGATGGTAACGTCAAGCTGAACACAAGATTTCTGGAGCACTGCCTGTCCTGTTACCTCACCACCAACCAATCAGAAGAAAGTCACACACCCTGCAGGCCTCACCCCAAATTTTGCCTATTAAAAACTTCTCCTCCAAAACCATTGGGGAGTTTAGGGGTTTTGAGCACGAGCCACCCTTTCTCCTTGCTTGGTCCTGCGATATAAACCTTTCCCTGCTCCAAACTCTGACATTTTTGTTTGTTTAGCCTCACTGTTCATTGGGCACAGGAACTTGGGTTTGAGAACAAGATTTGGGTTTATTTCTCAGTTCCCAGTCTATTCTATCGATCTATCAGCTTATTCTTACTTTAATTATTGTAGCCTTGTGTTTTTCCTATTTTTTATTTTTATATTTCCAGACTAACTTTAGCATCACTTGGTAAAGACAGATAAAAGAGGAGAGAGTGGAAGCAGAAATATCTTAGGCCTTATCAGGTTCTACTCAGTTTGGTGCCTGGAAGAAGAATGGTCCAAGGAGAAAGGGGTCAACAGTGTCAAACGCCTCAGGAACATTAAGATAAAGGCTGAAGAGTATCCTCTGGATTTAGCCAATACTAACAGAAATTACTGGCACCCTGAGGGCAGATAGGTTGTGTTGATAGGGAATTTATTTTTAAATAGGTGGGAATTTATTTTAAGATAAAACACTTTATTAATAAAAATTATATTTATTAGTTAGGTTTAGTTTCCGTTGCATATGCAGACAATCCAAATAGGTGGCTTAAACAGGACAGCTGCTTTAGTCTCTCTTACACATATAATTAGATGCAGGTACTCTGCAATGAATAAGGACCCAGGCTTCCTTTACCTTTTACTATATCATCTTAGTGCAGGCTTCCATCCTCAAGATTGTCTCATGGTCCAGGACAGCTGGTCAACCTCCTACCATCACGTGCACATTCCAGGCTGGAAGAATTAGGAAGGGGGAATGTTAAAAGGGTATGCTTTGCAGCTGAGTAGTCTTCTTTTAAGAAGCATTCTCAGAATGACCACCCAAAACCTTCCACATGGATATCACTAGCCACCTACAATCTCAGGGCCATGTTGAAGTGTGAAAGAAGCGCTAGGTGAGTTGGTGTTCCTGAGCACATCCATAACCAGCTGGACAAGATTTCATACAGCAGAGCTGCCTTCATGAATATACCATAGTATTGGCAGTAAAGGCACCTGGAAAGTATCTTTCAGCTGGGCATATTGCTACCTGGAATAAAACTTAAAGGAAGGAGTGGAGATTGGCTATAAAGTAGTCAATGACAGTCCCTTCCATATTGTGTTAAGGTTGAAAAGCACTTATTAAAATAAATAGCTAGGGCTTCCCTGGTGGCGCAGTGGTTGAGAGTCCGCCTGCCAATGCAAGGGACACGGGTTCGTGCCCCGGTCCGGGAGGATCCCGCATGTCTCAGAGCGGCTGGGCCCGTGAGCCATGGCCGCTGAGCCTGCGCGTCCAGAGCCTGTGCCCCGAAACAGGAGAGGCCACAACAGTGAGAGGCCCGCGTACCGCAAAATAAATAAATAAATAAGTAAATAAATAAATAAGTAAATAAATAAATAAATAGCTGTACCAGAAGTCCCAAACTAGAGGTGAAGTCAATTTCATCTTGCAGAGATGATTTTTACAATTTTTAGTTAGTTTCCAACACTTGAAAGTCAATCAATTTCACATAAATCTCTAGATTTCTGCCTTCTCTTGAAAATCAAAGATTTGGCAATATGCTGGGCTCACATTCTCAATAAGAAGTAGCTGCCTCATCTGTCCTCCAGTTATTCGCTGTCCCCATCTTTCCCTGTTGCGACCCTGGACTGGCCTGCTCATTTAAATTACCTTCTTGTCTCCAGAGGCATTTGTGTTTGCACCCTTTACAAATGAATAACTGTGATAAAGATAAGAAGTACACATAAAATGTGACAGTAGAATCATTAAGTTAATTGATTATTAGTCTAATAATTCAACAAGTGTTGAAGTCCTTTCACGTGATTAAATCTATGTGCAAGGCATAATGGAGATCATAGAAGGTCTGGAGAGAAGTCTCTGTCCTCATGGAGTTACTAAAGTATCTGACCTCAGTTTATTTATGTATACTTTATACTTGACATATAAAGTATGCTGGACTATGTGAGAGCACACATCACTTCCTATTCTAAAAGTGTGCCCTGAATTAGAACCTTGACAGACATGTAAGAGTTATTGCAGTGTTATGTAAATAGGTTATAGAAAAAGACTAGAAACAGGGAAACTGGTGGAATTGGTCACATTCAACCAGTCACTAACTCATTTAAAACACATTTGCAAACTGACATTGTTGAAATCATTTAGGTCAAAGTATAGTAATGTAAATTAAATTAACACAGGCAAGCCTGCCCAAATTCAATTAAATCTAGAGGAAGGACAATACTGAGAAAATAGCAAAGGAAACGAGGAAACACCAAGGTAGGGATGAGGGAACAACGCAAAAAATTTTTTTTAACTTTACTGGATAATGAAAAGAGCCTGTGTCACCCACAGGATTCCCAATCTCCCTATACTTCAGGAAGGAGCAAGCATGTTTAGGTTCTATTCAACACAGCTCTTTGCAGTGGGTACTTTATTATTTTAATGGATAAGCATACTTAGGGTTTAAAAAGTAAAAGTTGTAAGGAAGTCTCCCTCCTTGCTGGGGTATAATTGTTACCATTTCATCAGAGAGGAAACTGAAGCTCAGAATGGTAAACCAGTTTGCTTAGGCACAATAGGAAGCAGCAGAACTGGGCTTGTCTGTTTCTGTCACAGAAATGTTGCCGCCTGATAATTAAGCCTTTCTTTTTCGAAACAGAATTGCGAGCGCCTGTAAATGGGGTTTGTTTGATAAACCTCCCCACAGGCCGGGTGGGGCTCAGTCTGCAACCCTCATCCCTCCGGCCTCCCGGGGAGGCCAGATGTCTCTTCTTACCACACCAACACAAAGCTAGCTTTCTCTCGCCTTTGCTGAGGCGTGGGCACCAGACAGGAAACCCAACAAAAGACCAGGGATCCAGGCCCAGGGCCGCCGAAGCTCGGCGGCGGGCCCGGAGCGTGCAGGCAGGGGATACCCTGTCCCCGCCGTACCCCGCGGACACCGCCTGCCTCTGTAACCGGTTTCCGAGGCTCCCGCGCCCGCGCGTTCCGCCCCAGGGCGGGCGGCTAGGCCTCCACGGACCTCTGCGGAGGAAATCATCCAGGCCTGAGTCCAGGAAATCTTGCCGTGCGCAGGAGGCCTGAGCCAAGCCCCGCCCCCGAGCCGCCCCTTCCGCTCGCGCCGGGGTGAGGTCTGCGGGGCTGCCGGGATCCGTTCGGACGCGGCCACGTTGTCCTGAGCCTTCTGAGCGCCTGGCTCTGCGAGTCCAGCCCGACCAGCTGCCCCCTCGCATAGCCGCTGGGTTAGGTGGGGTCGCAATATCCCCACGCCCCCTCGGGGCGCAGCGGCGCCGGGTTCCAGCGCGCGGGCGCGTCTGGGATCAGGGCCGGGGAGGAGCCGCCCTCCGTCAGCCGGGCTCGCCTCCCGGCGCCGCCCAGAAGCAGCGAACGGGAGGGAGCGCGGTACAGCTGGGCTCCGCGCAGGGCTGGGCGCCGGGGCCCATGCCCGTGCGCCCCTGCGGGCCCGCGCCATGGCCTCCGGGAGCGTGGCCGAGTGCTTACAGCAGGAGACCACCTGCCCCGTGTGCCTGCAGTACTTTGTCGAGCCCATGATGCTCGACTGCGGCCACAACATCTGTTGCGCCTGCCTCGCCCGCTGCTGGGGCGCGGCGGAGACCAATGTGTCGTGCCCCCAGTGCCGGGAGACCTTCCCGCAGCGGCACATGCGGCCCAACCGGCACCTGGCCAACGTGACCCAGCTGGTGAAGCAGTTGCGCACCGAGCGGCCGTCGGGGCCCGGAGGCGAGATGGGCGTGTGCGAGAAACACCGCGAGCCCCTGAAGTTGTACTGCGAGGAGGACCAGATGCCCATCTGCGTGGTGTGCGACCGCTCCCGCGAGCACCGCGGCCACAGCGTGCTGCCGCTCGAGGAGGCGGTGGAGGGCTTCAAGGTGAGGGCCGGGCGTGCGGGGCGGGGAGGGGCCGAAGCGCGAGTCGGACAAAGGGAGGAGAGAGCCAAAGGGGCTTCCTTTTTTCCGCCTAGAAAATGGCTGAGCCGGACGTGTGGTTCACAGCCGTCATTTCCTCTCTGTCCGCTCCAGAGCCTCGGCACTCAGATTTGGGAGGAAAACCTGTAGCTGGTGAGGAAGCCAGAAGTCTCCCCACCCCCACTCTCATTTCCTTATGTGCCTCTATGTTTACCCGCTCACGGGCACATTATACATAAAGACGGCCCATGGAGACCCCTCTTGACGGTATAAAAGATATGCGTAAAACCACGTCCACAACGACAAGCTTCAGAGACGCTCGCACTCCTGTCGGCTCCTAGATGATCTGAGACAAAACACAGTCGGACGTTAACTGGCTGTATACACATCAAGCAGAGGCCCATCACCTCTCCATTCCCCAGCACTTCCCTGTGCTCCGTCCTCTTCTAGAAGCTCACGGAAAAGAACGAGCTCCTTACTACCTAAGTCATTTAACCACCGTGAGACTCATAGGAGATAACACAGTTATGAAGATTGAGTGAAATAAAATGATGTGTGGATCCCTTTGTGAACTCTTGAACCAACAGACTGGCACAGCTAAACAATAACGTGGAAACAAAGTATTAAATATAAAACAGTTGTAAGGCAACATTCAAGGAGTGCATGATCTGTGTGTTTGAGGACTGCAGGAATATGTACACAATTATGTACATGTTTAAATGTGAGTACATTCATGCAAAATTATTCACTTAACATTTATGGTGCTTTCAAAAATATTCTTTTACTCACACTGGTGATAACCCTCTAGTAGGTTGAGAAGGTGGTGTTTGCCCATGTCACACCAGAGGAAAATAAGAGAAGTTAAGTCATTTTCTCAGTACGCGTCTGTGAAAGAGCGACAACTTAAAGCCTCCTAGTCCATTCACCTTTCCACTAAGCCATGCAGTATCCTTCCAAGGGCAGGTAGGTGACCCACCATTTAAGATACAAACTACCAAAGGAGAGGTCTGGTGACCCCTGTGCCCTGGTGATGGCAGTATGGTCCAAGGATAGGCTCTAACCAGGAACTTGGCATCAGGAATGTGGGTTGCACGTGTGATAAGCAGAATAGCCATATTGATGGTATGGTCTGCCTAATCTTGAACTGCCCACCTGTTTTTGCTTTTCTTAGGAGCAAATCCAGAACCAGCTGGACCACCTAAAAAGAGTGAAAGACCTAAAGAAGAGGCGTCGGGCACAGGGGGAACAGGCACGAGCTGAGCTCTTGGTAAGGTTCTTTGGAATTCACAGGTAATATCAGTTCTGCCTGTCACTCTCTTTTTTTTTGTGAGGCTGTTAAGCTCCCCTTAACCTTGTGCAGTCACGTCGCCCAGAACTTCTAGGTGTGGGTGGAACAACCTTATATGACAGTTGGGAATTCACCTGGAGAACCAAGGGATTCCCTCCCACATTTTGGGGGAAAGGATGGAATAGCTGAGTTTAGAACCCCTAGAGATCTGACCTATCAAAAGTTTAATCTGCTAGCTTTGTGCAGATCAAGGTTGATCCCTGACAAAGCTAATACAGGTGAGATGCTTGGGCGCAGTTAGCCTCCTTTGTACCATTCTGCAGACAGTTGCTGATAGTGGCTTTCTGTAAGCCTGCCTGTTGCTTCTTGCTGGAATGTTCCTTTTCTTGACAGTTCAGTTCTGAACTTTTCAGTTTGTTCCCTTCCCCTAGTCTCCCAAAGCCTTAGCAAGTGACTAATGTGCTGATTTGTGATAGGGATATTTGGGGGGGTTTGTTCTGGAAAAAAAAATAGAGACTTTTATAATATATACTTATATGTTTACCATCTAAGTGTTTAAGCATCTTTTGAACAATAAATAAAATATTACAAATTCCCATCCATTAGAGGTATTTTCATCTGAAAAGCAAACTGTTAGACTAGTAGTGTCTAGCACCATCTTGTGAGAAATTTTGTCAGTCCTGACCAGGGTGTAGTATAGAACTTTTGGACTGGGAACTTATTCCCATGATGCCGTAAGATACCACCACTTGTTCTGCTCACAGAATCCACTGAGACCTCAGCTGCCTTTGCTTGAAAATAGGTCTGACTGAAGGAGAATCTTCTAGTGAGCCTGAGTGGACTTAAATCATTAAACACACCACTGTGTCCTCTCTGGGCGGGATTGTCAAAGGGGGGAAACAGCCCTTCTTTGAGAATCAGGGCACCTGGACATACTTCTTGGCTCTGTCAATAGCCAGTTGAATAGATGGAGAGAGTAATACTACCTCTCTAGGCCTCAGTTTCCTCACTTGTGAAATAGGTAGGTTGGACTAGACGTTTGGTTCTTCAGCGAGGTGAGTACTGCCCTCTCCTCCTCTCTGTGATGTGTGGGTGTTTGGTTGGAGTGATTGGGGAGGGTTGGGCAAGGATGCTAAATGTCCTGCAATGCAAAGAACAGTCCTTTGCAGGCAGAATTGCCCCCCCCCCCACCAGGGTGCCAATGTCATTCTCTTTGCAAAGCACTGAATTAGTTGAGCTTTAAGGACTCTTTCATTTCTAAGATTATATTGTATTGTTTATGCATTGAAAGACTTGTTCCTTTTGGGAGAAGTATAAGTTCGTGAAAAGGATTTATAAGCAAGGTTCGTGTGCATCACTGTTGCACAGTAAATAGTATACCTGAATGAAATGATGAGGTCTTGGGGTGGATAGCCAGGGGAGAAATATGAAGGGCTCTAGAAGTAGCCTTTCCTCTCTTCACTGCCCTTGCCTGTCATCCACACAGAGCCTGACCCAGATGGAGAGGGAGAAGATCGTTTGGGAGTTTGAGCAGCTGTATCACTCCTTGAAGGAGCATGAGTATCGCCTCCTGGCCCGTCTCGAGGAGCTAGACTTGGCCATCTACAACAGTATCAATGGTGCCATCACTCAGTTCTCTTGCAACATCTCCCACCTCAGCAACCTGATCGCCCAGCTGGAAGAGAAGCAGCAGCAGCCCACCAGGGAGCTCCTGCAGGTGAGGCTTAGCGCGCCCTGCCAAGACAGCTCCTGCTAAAAGGTCTCCCTTCTCTCTTTGCCAGGCAGTATCCAGGGCCCCCAACTGCCTTGCCAACTCTGTGGGAGTAGCAGGGGCTTGCCAAGCTCTCTGTTGGGCATGTTGGAGGGGAAATGTACAATAGAGGACCTGGTTGACACAGCTTGGGTCAGTCAGTTGCACTGTCTCATGGAAAGGGCAAAAGGGAAGGCCTAATGCCCAGGCCCATCCTGCACTGATAAGTGGTCTGATCACAGGCTCTCGACCTCTCTGGGCCTCAGTGACCTCATCTACTCATTATGTAATGAGGGGTTTGGCCCACATGTCATTTAAAGACCCTCCTCACTCCAGTTACCCTGTAATTTTAACATGTATGTGTGTATTACCACAGCTACAAAACAAAGAAACGCTTGAGTGGGAGTGGTCAGCCCAAGCAGTCTTGTGGTTTAATCTCGGTAGTGCATGTGGTAAAGCTGCAATGCACCCAACCCAGGAAGACCACTGGAAATGAGCTGATGCCTGACTGTCATTTGTTCATTCAATGCATATGAATTGTCTGTTCTGGGTCAGGCACTAGTCTAGGCACCGGAATTAAGTGGTGAATAAGCTCTCCTGAAATTTAAATTCTAATGTTGAGATCATATGATAAAGAAGTGAGCAAACAAGTATCATTGGTGTTGATAAACGCCATTAAAAAGGGGCTGATAGGATAGGGTTAGGGTCAGCAAATTATGGCCCGCCACCTGTTTTTGTATGTTCTACAAGCTAAGTATGCTTTTTACAGTTTTGAATGGTTGGGGGAAAATCAGAAGGATGTTATTTCACGATATGTGAAATTCTATAAAATTTGAATTTCATTATCCATACTTTTTATTGGAACATAGCCACGCCCATTCATTTATGTATTGTCTGTTGCAGCAGAGTTGAGAAGTTGTGACAGACTGTATGACCTTTTCCTTAGAAGAAGTTCACTGACTCCTGCTTTAGATTAAAATGAGAAGTCTTAACCTTGAACCTTAACTAACACCAATATTTAATTGCCAGGGAGAGAAGGAAGAGCTTGCAAAGCGAACAGTTGACCAGAGAATGTGGCAAGGGAGGAAGAATGTTTCAGGAAGGAGGGAGTGGACAACAGAATCTAATGCAGTTGAGGTGAAATAATATAAGGGCTGAGGTACATTTGGTTTAAAAACATGGGCATCATTGATAATCTTGATAATAATCATTATCATCTCAATGATTTTCATCTCAGATAATCATTGATATTCTGCCACAGTGGAATAATTTGGTCAGGAGCCACATGAGGGAGAGTTGTGGTGACAGAGGGTGAACGGAAACTGGAAGAGTAAATGACTATTTCAAGAAGTAAGACTGTGAAGGAGATATTAAAAAAAATACTCGGAGATGAGATAGGATTGTGGGGCTTTATGGGGAGGGGATGCATAAAGAAACTAGCTAAACGTATTTTAAAAGAAAATGTGGAAAGGAGCACCTATGTTGTAAGGATTCAGGTGAAGAAAATTACTGAAGCTATAAGGATGAACTAATCACTAATGTGCTGTTTCTGAGAAGGCAGAAGGGAAAGGTGACTAAAGCATATGTGTGGGACTTAGTTTTGGAAGATCCTCTGTTGTATGGGAAGAAAGGACGGTGGGGGCAGGTAGATGCAGGCATGTTGTGCACTTTGGTCGCTAAAACCCGTTGGCTTTTTTTAAAATAAATTTATTTTATTTATTTATTTTGGCTGCATTTGTGTCTCCATTGCTGCGTGAGGGCTTTCTCTAGTTGCAGTGAGCGGGGGCTACTCATCGTTGCGGTGCGCGGGCTTCTCGTTGTGGTGGCTTCTCTTTGTTGCAGAGCACGGGCTCTAGGTACACGGCTTCAGTAGCTGTGGCTCGCGGGCTGTAGAGCGCAGGCTCAGTAGTTGTGGCGCACAGGCTTAGTTGCTCCGTGGCCTGTGGGATCTTCCCGGACCAGGGCTCGAACCCGAGTCCCCGCCATTGGAAGGCGGATTAACCACTGCGCCACCAGGGAAGTCCCCCGTTGGCTCTTATTCTCTTTTGAAGTTAGAAAAGCAGGACCATCTGCTCCCATTGAGCAGGGATTAGAGAAAATATGAGCTTTGAAGAATGTGGGAAAGTTCTGAAATGATTGTTTCAGAGTATGGGAAAGCCATCTGGTTTGTGAGATGTATTAGAATTACTTGGTCAGTGGATGTCAGTTTATACTGGGACTTGTCTGCCCAGTTGTGTGACCTTTTTCTTGTCCCTGCTTTTTCAGACTGTTACTGCTCTGGTGCCAGGCATAGGGAGAGCAGGTAGTTGGGCTCATCCAGGATTAGGGCTTTGCAAGATTTGAGCTTTTTGTTTTGTTGTTTTTTGGTTTTTTGATTGTGATAAAATATACATAACCTGAATTCACCATTTTAATCATTTCAAAGTGTACAACTTAGTACATTTAGTACATTTAGTAAACTCAGTGTTGTGCAACCATCACAGCTATGTAATTCCAGAACACTTTCATTACCTCGAAAGGAGACCTCATACCCATTAGACAGTCATTCTTCATTCCTTTTTACCCAGTGGCAACCACTAATTTGTATTTTTATGGGTTTGCCCATGTTTTTAAGGTAGAAGGTATTTGTGAGAATATTTTTGAACACATGGACCATGAAATCAAAACTGGATGATAGGGACTTCACTGGTGGCGCAGTGGTTAAGAATCCACCTGCCAATGCAGGGAATACAGCTTCGAGCCCTTGTCCGGGAAGATCCCACATGCTGCGGAGCGACTGCACCTAAGCCCATGAGCCACAACTACTGAGCCTGTCCTCTAGAGCCCGTGAGCCACAAGTACTGAGCCTGCATGCCACAACTACTGAAGCCTGTGCGCCTAGAGCCTGTGCTCCACAACAACGAGAAGCCCGCTCACCGCAACAAAGAGTAGACGCCACTCGCCATGACTAGAGAAAGCCCGTGTGCAGCAACTAAAACCCAACACAGCCAAAAATAAATAAATAAATTTGTTTATTTAAAAAAAAACTGGATGATAAGTAAAAGTAGAGAAAAAAGAGGGGTTGTGGGCTCCATGGGGAAGAGGGGTCATGGTAGTAGTCACTTGAAAAGTAAGCTGAATCTTACTTAATGCGGGAAAATTAGAGCATTCCCACTGAGGTCAGGAAGTGGGCAAGATGTTCACTATTGTCTACCTGTATTTAACATTGTACATATGTATACACACACTCACACAGGAATATTAGGCAACTGTAAAACAGAAATATACCTATGAACTGATACAGAGTGGTTTCTATAATATATTGGTAAGTGAAAAAAATCAAAGTGCAAAATATAGAGTGTGCTACTTTTTGTGTAAGAAAGATGAGATAATTGGAAAATACATGTATCTGTTTATTTTTGCAAAGGGAAGACTGGAAGGATAAATCAGAAAATAATGGGAATGGGGAGAATGTGATGAGAGGAGTTACGAGAAAGAGTGACGGACTCTCTCTGGCCACATCTCGGATATTTTGAGCACCAACATAAATAAGAACAGTGATGGATTATAACCCATTGAATAAAGTACGAATTGATGGGTCCATACTAATAATAAATAAGGGAAAATTCTTCCTTCCAGTAGAATGTTGACTAAGTAATGTAGAAGGAATTTTTAAAATTTATTTATTTATTTATTTTTGGCTGCATTGGGTCTTCGTTGTTGCACGTGGGCTTTCTCTAGTTGCTGCGAGCAGGGGCTACTCTTTGTTGTGGTACGCGGGCTTCTAATTGCAGTGGCTTCTGTTACGGCACACGGGCTCTAGGCACGTGGGCTTCAGTAGTTGTGGCAGTAGTTGTGGCCCATGGGCTTCAGTAGTTGTGGCAGTAGTTGTGGCCCATGGGCTTAGTTGCTCCGTGGCATGCGGGATCTTGCCAGACCAGGGATCAAACGGTGACCCCTGCATTGGGAGGCGGATTCTTAACCACTGCACCACCAGGGAAGCGCTAGAAGGAATTTCGAAGGTAGACAATGATCATTAGGCAACTATCATATTAAAAGTTAATTTACAAAAAAAAAAAAAAAGTTAATTTAGACAATAATTATCGACAGATGCTAAACCTAAGGGGAGGGGGAGTTTGATAGGGACTGGCATATTAACGTAATTTCAAAGTATCACTTTTAGATTACTTGTTAATTACAAAAGGAAAAATAGTAGCTATAAAATATCACCAATAAGGGACAAGTGAATATCATGTTTATTTAGAAGCAAACAGCATACACTAGTCAAAGACGGTACAGCTTGAGGACTTCCTGAGTGGTGCAGAGGTTAAGAATCCGCCTGCCGATGCAGGGGACACACATTCGAGTCCTGGTCTGGGAAGATCCCACATGCTGCGGAGCAACTAGGCCCATGCGCCACAACTACTGAGCCCGCTCGCCTAGAGCCCACTCGCCTAGAGCCCGTGCTCCGCAACAAGAGAAGCCACCTGCAATGAGAAGCCCACGCACCACAACAGAGTAGCCCCTGCTCGCTGCAACTAAAGAAAGCCCGCGTGCAGCAAAGACCCAACACAGCCAAAAATAAATAATAAGTAAATAAATGAAGTAAAAAGAAAAACAGATAGTACACTTTAGTTTAATCATGACAGCAATATCTGGGAAACCCAAATAGAGAGATATTCTATAAAAGAATTAGCCAGTGTTAAGGCAGTGTGTCACAAAAGCCACTCCAGACTATAGACGCATGTCATCATAAAAATGTAATGAACGATCCTGGATTACCTGAGCGGGGAGGGGAGTAGCTGTAAAGAATATTAATAAGACAATTAAATTAGGTTATGGACTGTTGATTATACAAATGTATCAATATTCAGCTTCCTGAGTTTGATAACTGTACTATAGTTATATAAGAAAATGTACTTGCTCTTAGGAGGTACAGAATCATAAAGGGGTAAAGGGATATAATATAAACAATGACCTCTCAAATGATTCTAAAGATAAATATGTCTGGGAAAAAGAGTATACAGGAGCTCTTTGTGCTAGCAGCTTTTCTGTGTATTTGAAATGATTTCACAGTAATACGTCAAAGAAATCAAGCTAGACAGGCAGGCAGTTGTGGTCCAAGGGTGGGATGCTTGAGTCAGTAAATTTGAAATCTTGAGATCCTTGACCAGTGTGCAGGAGGAGAGCGCAGGCAGTGCTAGAATAGCGAATAGTGTGCAGCCCGGTTTCCTCTGCCCAGGTTTTAGCTCCTGGACCGTGAGTTGTGCTCCTTGTCTCCCTGGTTTCTCCCAGGAGAGCCACCCCATAGTTGGGTTTTCAACAAACATCTGTGAGAGAAAGTGGAAGTTAGGAATGATTTCTCATGCTTATCCTTTTCCTTTCTCTTATAGGACATCGGAGACACGTTGAACAGGTACAGTTTTCTCTCTCCCCCGTGCCAAATCAAGCCTGAAAAGATTTTCCCTCATACTTAGAAATTCTGGAAGGAGCCCAGAGCCTGAGGGCATCTTACCAAGTTGACACATGTCCCGCCTGTCCCTGAAGCGAGTCACTGGCGTGCAAAGAACTAGATGGAGTGCAGCTCTTCTCAGTAAAACTCAGGAATTATTGACAAATTATGAGGGTAAGGGGTGGAGTAGGGGGTCCATTTGGGAGGACACTTCTATGGAGAGGGTAGAGACTTACAGGGACTTAGGCAAAGTGCAAGGGTATTTTATAGTTTTTGTTTCCTAAACATTTCAGAATCCTGTCTTTTTTGTTATCTCTGTCTCTCTGTGTCTCTGTTTCTGACTCTTTCTTTTTTCTGTAATGGGGAAAATATGGTCTAAGAAAAGGGAGACCAGCTCAGAGTTATATAATGAGTGATGAGTTACCTGGATTCTGGCTCTTGTTCTCATTATTTCTCTACTGTATCATCAGATGGAAAGTGAGGAAGAGCTACCTGGGAATTGGGACATGACCGAGCAGGAGAAGCCCAGAATGTGCAAGAAGCCAAGATTAAATTATGTTTTCAGGGTTGGATGGCAAGGACAAATGGGATAGGCCTTGGGGGCATAATATTTGGTACCTACTGGGGCGGAGCCTGACTTTGAGGGAACTGAACTTTGAAGCTAATTAAAACCCTGAAGGGTGAAAACCCTCCAGAGGAAATGCAGCTTGATTATGCGGGAGCATTGGAGAAGATATGGGGGGGTGGCACATAGATGGGGTAGGATGGCTGGGAGGGCTATGTGGACAGAACTGTTGATAGAACTGAGCTTTTTGAGGGCTGCTGAGATGGGATGGTGATGAGCTGGAACTTGTACTAGTCCCTGCCAAGTGACCCCAACAAATACTCCCTTCACTTTTACTACTACTTTAACTTTTTGGTACCAGTCTAGCTCTGAACAAACAGGGAGATAGATCCTTTCGATTCTAGCATTTGGGACGTTAAGGTTTGGGTTTGGCTCTCTGAGTTAGGAAACCCCAAATTTCGTTGGCTTAAGGCTTAAACATAATTTTACAATTTTGTCACCATTAAAATTGTGCAAGTAGGTAGCCCAGGGCTGGTTTGGTGGCTCCAGTGATCATCAGACTCTGAGGTTTCTTTCCATTTACCCTTCTGCCATCTGTAAGATACAGTCCTCATTCTTACAGTCCAAGATAGTTCCTAGAATGCTAACCAGTAGGAAGAAGATAAGTCACATCACATACCTTTTTATTTTATTATTTTATATAACCAGAAACCTTTTTTTAAGAAAAAAATAAATTTATTTATTTATTTTTGGCTGCATTGGGTCTTTGTTGCTGCGCGCGGGCTTTCTCTAGTCGCGGCGAGCAGGGGCTACTCTTCGTTGCAGTGCACGGGCTTCTCATTGTGGTGGCTTCTCTTGTTGCAGAGCACGGGCTCTAGGCACGCGGGCTTCAGTAGTTGCAGCACGTGGGCTCAGTAGTTGTGGCTCACGGGCTGTAGCGCGTAGGCTCAGTAGTTGTGGCACATGGGCTTAGTTGCTCCATGGCATGTGGGATCTTCCCGGACCAGGGCTCGAACCTGTGTCCCCTAGCATTGGCAGGAGGATTCTTAACCACTGAGCCGCCAGGGAAGCCCCACATTCCTTTTTTAAGCAGACTTCTCAAATTACCGCAAGATACTTCTTACCTCTCATTGGCCAGAACTGAGTCACAAGGTCAAATTTAGACCAGTCAGGCATGAACCCAGTAAAATTTGGAAGATGGGAGAAGGCATATTGGGTGGGCAACTAGCAGTCAGTCTTTGCCGTAGACCCCTTGAGGGGGGTGGTGGGTAACTGGGTATTGTCCAGAGAGTACCTGTCTGTCTGAAGATGTCATTCTTTCCATATTTGGGAACCTGAGGATTATGGGTCATTGCCCACCACAAATATCAAGGACTTTATCATGGAATCTAGTGCTTTCTGGCAAGGTCAGGCTTATATTCAGTTTAATTCAGTAAATCTTTGAGGACATGCCATGTGAAAAGCCAGGAGCTAGTACTGTGGGGGAATAAGAAGGTGAATAAGATGTCTCTCCTGTTCTGGTCCAGAGGATCGTAGTCTAGAAGGAGAATAGGAAAAAGACTAGAGTGGCTGCTTTTAAAGATTGTCCACCTGTGTTGGCCAGTTTAGCCAGGTTTGTCCTGGACCCTGAAAGGTTGTGGAGTTGGGGAGGGATTCACTTGTTTTTTTGTTGCTTTTTTTTTTTAAAACTTAGGGCTGAAAGAATCAGGATCCCTGAACCCTGGATCACACCTCCAGATCTGCAAGAAAAAATCCACATTTTTGCCCAGAAGTGTCTGTTCTTGACTGAGAGTCTAAAGCAGTTCACAGGTAATGTAAGAAGAGGGATCCATGAGGGTTTATGCTCTCAATAACTATATTGCCTGAGAGGATGTATTTTCCAGCCAGATAATGGGATGCAAACTAAACATCTTCTTTTCTCTCCTTAGAAAAAATGCAGTCAGATATGGAGAAAATCCAAGGTAAGTTTATCTACTTAATGGGCTTTTGACGTTGAAGTTTCCTGGGAAGATGAACGCTAAAGTGTGGGAAAATGGGAAATGCGCGATACCCGCTGGCTGGCCTCCCCTCATATTTTACATCTTCCTTTTTGCTTTGTTAATTTTTTCAATTAATAGCCTCTTGTTTCAATTTGAAGCCTTTTAACTATATGCACTCATTTCTTTTTTTTTTTTTTGTGGTACGCGGGCCTCTCACCGTTATGGCCTCTCCCGCTGCGGAGCACAGGCTCCAGACGCCGAGGCTCAGCGGCCATGGCTCACGGGCCCAGCCGCTCTGCGGCATGTGGGATCCTCCCGGACTGGGGCACGAACGCGTGTTCCCCGCATCGGCAGGCGGACTCCCAACCACTGCGCCACCAGGGAAGCCCTGCACTCGTTTCTTAATCTACATTAATGGAAGAGAAAAATATGCAATCCAATAATTAATCCAGAATTAGTTTGATTATTTAAATTATTTTAATTGAGAAAGAGAATGAACAGAAACTATCCTAGCTACATTTCATTTGAGTTAGTGTTTGTGGTTATAATTTATAGAGTTTCTGCTGTGTGTGGGCACTGGTGCTGACCAGGACAGGAGGAATCAAGCAGCACTGATTGAGGCAGAACCTCGAGGGAAGTGGTTAGGAACAGGGATTCAGGAGTCCGGCTGCCTGGGTCCTGCGCCCAGCTCTGCCACTTGATAAGGATTCTACACTATAATTTCCTCATCTGTAAAATGAGGATAGTAGCTCTTACCTCACAGGGTTGTAAGGATTAAGTTAAATTAGTTACCATTTCTAAAGCCTTTTAGAATGGAGCCTGACACGTAATAAACCCTCCATTTATGTTTATTAAATGTTCAAGGTATTTAAGGGATGCCCTTCCTAGTACAAAATTTTCTGCTCGTGATCACATATGAGCATACAGCACATATGGCTGTATACTAAATGCTAAAATTCTAGGCAGCGTGGTAGAATTTGAAATCCTTATATGTAGGTAATCCCTTTTCTCATTTAGTACAAATCCCCATAATTCTGATAATTTCCTGTATATGCTAAAACTTTATTTGTATTGTATCTTTTCAGATACATACTTTTTTCACATCTAGCAATGTAGATTTAGGGAATGCTCACAAGCAAAACAGGGAGAAACTCCACTTAATACCAGAAGCTCAGACATGACGTTCCTTGATCTGACTCATTTATTTTTCCTACTCTTCTCCTGTCACTTAAAAGTCTCACTGAGAACGTATCTGTGAAAATGCTTTTTCAACTGTAAAAGCATTTTACTGCAAATGGTCTTGTTTGCTCCAGCTTGGTAGTGGATGTCACTTGAACCACTCATCCCCTAGAACAGGTTGCTTATGAAAGCCAAGAGTTATCTATGATGCGGACTTAGAACCTCCATCTCCCCCTGCAGAGCCAGCTGGCCCACTGGAGGGTGGAATCCTTAATCTTGGCTCAGTTTGGCCCCATAGGCTACCAATCTCGGGCATGTCGTTATTCTTCTGCCCAAAGTTTCCAATCCCTCTTCCCTTTGAGCTCTAGGCTGGAAGATGGAATCATACACTGTATGAAGAAATCAGTGCATGACTGACAACAGGGGTTCTGGGGTGTCTAATGGAAACCATTGCTTTATGATGACTAACCAAAGCTCCATCTCTTAGGTTTTCCTGGAAATATTCAGATGACTTCTGTAACTTCTTTTCTCTTTTGTTTTTTAGAATTGAGAGAGGCCCAGTTATACTCAGGTGGGTGATAGGAGACAAAACCATTTGGAAAAAGGAGTAAAAATCCTTATCAACGTAACTATTATTGTGAATGATTTTGGAAAGTGCCTGATTAGGATCCTTTAGGTTACATGTATGAAAAATGATAATAATCACAAAAATACATCAGTTGTTTCTATGGGTTTGTAATATCTTTGCCTCCTAAAATGCTTCAGAGCTGAAACCATGGACCTTTGAATAGGAGGAAATCAAACTCAGGAGCTATGAAGGATTATAGAGGTGAAACTACAGTTTCCAAAAAGTAGAGCACTGCCACTGCTAGTACACTGGTATGCTGCTCTACCCACTTAGCCTTGGGCGGTGTGTGGTTTACAAAAGGCAGTCATCCTTCCAGAACTACTGAGCTCACCTCTTATTCTGAGTGCTAGGGACAGCCCAAGAGGAATCTGCTGTCATCCCTTCTCTGTGCCTCAGAGCAAGAGTTGAAACTCTCCCTCTCCTTGACCATCACCAACACCTCAGGTTCAGAGACACTGGGTAAATCTGTGACCTCATAGGTACTCAGAACTGAGGTTTGTACTTTCCACAGTCACAGGACCGCCTTCTGTTTCATGAGATCCTCCTCGTGAACAGGACTCTACATACAATGGGTCTTCTTTCATTGATATCCCCTGGCTGTAATCCACATTTAATTCTTTCAACAAATATTACTTGAATACTTTGCCTATGTCTTACATTTCCTAATGTTGTGCAGGGTACTGTAGAGGGAACAAAAGAGCATAAGACACTGACCTATCCTTGGAGTTAAATGTCTGGTTGGAGGTATGAGGTATACCCATGACATGAGGGAAAAAATGGGCAACTGTTGTGAACAGATTTTTGAACCGAAAACCAAGCCTCTGGGGTTCTTGGTCACCTCCACCAGTTGCCTGTCATCAGTCTTTTGTGGGAATCGGTCAACCTAGCTGAGCTTTGGTTCAGAGAGAGAATGTTTGGGAGTCTTCCTTCTGAACCAGGTATGAAGAGCAAATGAGAGAATATATGCCAGTGATTTTAAAACAGGAGACCACCACATGACTGTAAGATGCATGTGGGACTAGTGTCTTTATCCGATGTAATGTGAACATTCGTATGTTTCACAGCAGATCTGTTGATATTTGGTTGTAGAGTGCTGTACCACACCCTATCTAAATTCTGTATTCTGTGAAACTTCTGGTCCCCAAGACTTTTAGATTAAGGGATTGGACATACATGTAAGAAAACCTCAAATTCAGCTTAATAATGGATATTGTGGTTTAAGGTGTGAAAAAGCAAATAGAGGTAAAAATTTCAATACTTTCAATATATCCTAGCTAAAGAAGTAACTAGATCCAAACAGTAACTTTTGGAATGTCAATTTCAGGATGTAATTGAGTGTAAGATGAATGTGCCTTTGTTGGAGAGCTCATATTCTCTTCTTAGCGGGTAGGAGAAAAGCTGGGTGTTCAGAGTGGGCTTTCCTGGCTCTCGGCTAACCTTCCTCTGCCCTTCTGTTCCTCTGCAGTGGATGTGACTCTGGATCCAGACACGGCCTACCCCAGCCTGATCCTCTCTGATAACCTGCGGCAAGTGCGGTACAGTTACCTCCAGCAGGACCTGCCTGACAACCCCGAGCGGTTCAATCTGTTTCCCTGTGTCTTGGGCTCTCCATGCTTCATCGCTGGGAGACATTATTGGGAGGTAGAGGTGGGAGATAAAGCCAAGTGGACCATAGGTGTCTGTGAAGACTCAGTGTGCAGAAAAGGCGGAGTAACCTCGGCCCCCCAGAATGGATTCTGGGCAGTGTCCTTGTGGTATGGGAAAGAGTACTGGGCTCTTACCTCCCCAATGACTGCCCTCCCCCTGCGGACCCCTCTCCAACGGGTGGGGATTTTTTTGGACTATGATGCTGGCGAGGTCTCCTTCTACAATGTGACAGAGAGGTGTCACACCTTTACTTTCTCTCATGCTACCTTCTGTGGGCCTGTCCGGCCCTACTTCAGTCTGAGTTACTCGGGAGGGAAGAGCGCAGCTCCTCTGATCATCTGCCCCATGAGTGGGATCGATGGGTTTTCTGGCCATGTTGGGAATCATGGTCATTCCATGGAGACCTCCCCTTGAGGAGGTGAACTCAGGCCAAAAGGGCCATTGACCATACTCCTACCCCAGGCATAAGGCATCCTGTTGCCTTGACACTTCCTGCCCATCACAGCTGGATGTCCTTACCACTTTCCGAGCCCTGCAGTGCAAGACAGGATGTCCATGTTCTCTGCCATCCCCTCCCTTCCCACGAAAATTGTGAGATGTAATGAGAAGTATTAAGATTGCCCGGAAATAAAAACCACATGTCCACCTCCAGTGTTCCACACTTCTTGGTCTTACACATTACTGGAGGGGATAAAGAATATGGATAATCTTGGGTTCGGAGAGCCATTCAAGATATTTAACACCTTGGCTCAGCCCCCACATAGTGATCATGGGTATTTTGCTGTCATTTCTGAACTAGGGCTTCTTTCTAAGAACCTAGAGCTGGACTAGAAAGTCCTGTCAGCATGGCTCCCTTTTGTCCCAGTTTTTCCTCCTGGGAATAGTACCTCTACCCCTGATTCCCAATTGGCCGTAGTTTTATTTATTAACTCCATTAAAGAGGTCTATATGTGTTTTGATTAGTTACTGTTATTTTACAATAATGGTGGGAAATGGTCCCACCTCTGTTATGAGATAATGTTCTAATCAATGTGCTCTTTTCTGTCTTTTTGAGGGCTTTGTCAGCTCCCTTCATTCTAATGAAAAGTCTATCCAGGTGCTGGATGCACGTCATCCAGGATAATTTTCTGCCCAGCACCATCCATTGTTCCTACATCCCCTCCCACTCACATTTGTGGACTGATGGTCAGTCATACACTATCCCTGGAAGGATTCCGGGGCAGTATGCCAGGGATTCATTGACTTTTGTCTCCTTTTCTCCCATCTCCTTTGAGGGATGGGGGGATTTACCTTTCTAATATGTGTACCATCAAGGGGCACTTCCATCCCCATGGCCATTGGATCACGAGGTGTTCTGAGGTCAGAAGACCAAGGCAGATCACTTTGAGCAAAAGCTCCCACAGTGGCTCTGAGTCCTGCTTCTCTTTGGGTACATGCTCCTCTGTTTGAAAATAAAGTGAGTATGGATGTTGTTTACACTGTTGTTGTCTTCTGGGTCTTGGTAGGATTGGGTTCATATGGGTCCAGAATCCCATTCTGGCCAGTATTTTACTTCCAACTGATTGATAAAAACAGTTCCATGTTACTATTTTCTAATGGTGCTGGGAAAGTAGTGTTGGACATCCACAGCCTACAGCTTTGTTAATCCTGTCACTTCACTGGGAAAGTGTTCTTTCAAGTCCTTTTTTATAACAGTGGGGTAATGCAGCAATGCTCGGTGTAGATCAGAGAGCCCAGGACTTGCTTCCCAACTCAGAAGCGGCAGCCTAAGCCCTTGGGGGCATGAAGGTCACCACGTCCTAAGGAGGAAAGATAGGCTGAGAGAACAGCTCCTTTCCAGGGTATTTGGATCTTTCCCGCTTCTGGACATGGCCTCAGAAGACAAGATTTTGTGGTCTTACTTAGTCCTGTACCCAGCATTGTGGTTCATGGCTGAAGATCATGAATTGGTGGTATGTCCTAATTCATTCATTTATTCATCAGGTTTTAAGAGAAATAACCAGGAGCTAAAGAGAGGGGCTTCCACGAGGCTAAGTTAGGTTTGGCTGAATGCTCTCAATAGATATAAATACATATGATAACATATATTATGTATGTATATAAAATACTACACAGATACAGAGCAGTGCTTAGCACATAATATGAAGTGCTTTATGCACAAGGGCTTATTTAATGCTCATAACAACCCTGCAAAGTGGGTACTATTGCCTTTATTTTACACAAGGAAACTGAAGCACAGAGAGGATAGTAATTTATCCAAGGTGCACAGCTAGGAAGCAGCAGGGCCAGAATTCATACTGAGGTGGAACACATGACCATATACATCATATCCTGCCTCACAATATCTATGGATTATGCTTTTCCACATGGGAAGGCAGAGCAGAAACTGAAGGCTTGGAGTGCCAGTCTGTTGACCTGGGACGTTAACAGTAACTCTGTCTACTCTAGACTCAGGATTTGCGACTGGAAAACTAGGTGAAGAGACCCAGTCAGAATCGCATTCCAGTTTCACTTAATGTAGTACATTGGGGCAGGGAGGAAAGATAAGAGCCCACAAAGAGGGCACTTTGCTTGTACCAGTCCAAGAAAATGTGCCCCTAGGATAGACTCCCTGGTCCTTGCTGCTGGACTGATGGAGCTGTCTCCAGGCTAACTTAAAGGGTCTCACATTGGGTCTGCTTTATCTCCAGTAGACCCAGTGCTTTAGGAGCAGCATCTTGAATTTTTATTAACAGCAGCACCTGGAGCAGTGATAAGCAGCCTTGTTGGATTTAGCAAAGCTACTTCCAATTTGAAATGGGATCTACTACATAGTGAATCTTAACAATGCTGAGTGAAAAAACATGTCTTAAAAAAACTCTACCTCGGGCTTCCCTGGTGGCGCAGTGGTTGAGAGCCTGCCTGCTGATGCAGGGACCACGGGTTCGTGCCCCGGTCCGGGAAGATCCCTACATGCCGCGGAGCGGCTGGGCCCGTGAGCCATGGCCCGCTGAGCCTGTGCGTCCGGAGCCAGTGCTCCGCAACAGGAGAGGCCACAACAGTGAGAGGCCCGCGTACAGCAAAAAAAACAAAAACAAAAAAACTCTACCTTACGATACCCTTCTTATAATATGAATAAAAGGACTGTGGTTACCAGTGGGGTGTGTGGGAGGATGGGATAGAGGAGGAGGATGTGTGTGGATGTGTTTCGTACTGTCTATCTGATTCTTTTGGGTGGTGGTTTAGAGTTATTAAAAACAATTTTTTAACCTGCCATTTTGAATGAAGTTAAATGAACCTTGTAAATGATTCTAAATTTACTCATCTGCAGAAAGGTAAGCATTTGAATTGGTATAGTCACAATATGGACCCCTTTAGGCAAACATGGGCCCAGTAGCATTCTTTGGCTCCTCTCTGGTTCTTTCCTCAGAACATTTGAAGTTGTTAATTACACATTAGGCCTTCAACAGCTCATTCTTTTGTTCTTTTGCGGCCCGGGAAAACTGTGTTTGTCTTCAGCTGCTCTAGTTTTTTCTGATACTGACCCAGCAGGTACAGAAGAGCATCTACCCCAAAAGCAGACAAGGCCTAGAAGGGACAGGTTCAGAGAATGAAAGGGAACTGGGCATGGCCCCTGCCATCCAGGATATGCAGTTGAGAAGATGAGAGAATACACATGACAAAGGCAACACTTAAAAGCACTAAGAAATTAAGAGCAAAGCTAGCATATCCATTTGTTAATACCTTCAGTTATCTGTGATCCTGACCGAAGTATGGATGGAAGTCACACATCTCTCAGCAAAATAAAAAACAACTTGAAAGCTTAGTGTACCAATGGTGGGTGGATTGCTTCTTCACAAATGCGAGACAATGATTCTTTGATTCAAATACACAATTAACCAGTGTTAATTGTGCCCTGGCTGAACTTGACTATTGAGAATACAAGAGAACATGACCCTGTCCTTGGAAAAGTTAATAAAGTCAATTAAGAGGAGAAAAAATAACATGAAAAAGTGGAGATCGACAAAAGACCATTTGCGGATAAGTAAAACATTGTGTGCTGAAGGAGACCTCATTGTGGACCACGGTAGTGGGAAGAAGCTGAACACTTAGGTCTAATTTCTTCTTGAGTGCGCTTTTTCTTGAGGCTGAGAGGCTGGTACCTAGTAACTTGGTCCTGCAATAAATTTTGACTTGATCATGTAATTAAATCACTACACTCCTGAACCTCCTTTAACCCAGTAGTTTTTCTTTTGACAATCCATTTGTTTAATTTTTTTAAACATCTTTATTGGATTATAACTGCTTTACAATGGTGTGTTAGTTTCTGCTGTATAACAAAGTGAATCAGCTATACATATACATATATCCCCATATCCCCTCCCTCTTGCGTCTCCCTCCCACCCTTCCTATCCCACCCCTCTAGGTCACAAAGCACCGAGCTGATCTCCCTGTGCTATGTGGCTGCTTCCCACTAGCTATTTTACATTTGGTAGTGTATATATGTCCATGCCACCCTCTCACTTCGTCCCAGCTTACCCTTTCCCCTCCCCGTGTCCTCAAGTCCATTCTCTACGTCTGCGTCTTTATTCCTGTCCTGCCCCTAGGTTCTTCAGAACCATTTTTTGGTGTTTTTTTTTCAGATTCCATATTTATGTGTTAGCATATGGTATTTGTTTTTCTCTTTCTGACTCACTTCACTCTGTATGACAGACTCTAGGTCCATCCACCTCACTACAAATAACTCAATTTCGTTTCTTTTTATGGCTGAGTAATATTCCATTTTATGGCTGAGTAATTTCTATGTGAGGTCTTTGTGAAGAATAATAAGAAAGCTCAACCAAACCAGTGTAGATTATTCTAGGGGAAGTGACTTTGCTAGGATATTAACAAAGTAGCTTAGATTTCATATTGTGCAAACAATACATGAATATGACAGTATTGCCCCAGGTACAGTTCCACATAAAACAGTCAAGAGATTCATTTCAAGGTTGGAAATTAAAGCCTGTTATTTGGGGCTTCCCTGGTGCGCAATGGTTAAGAATCTGTCTGCTAATTCAAGGATACACGGGTTCGAGCCCTAGTTCGGGAAGATCCCATATGCCCACCACAAGTACTGAGCCTGCACTCTAGATAGAGCCCACGAGCTACAACTACTCAGCCTGCGTGCTGCGACTACTGAAGCCGGAGTGCCTAGAGCCCGTGCTCCGCAACAAGAGGAAACACCGCAATAGTAAGTCTGCGCACCACCAAGAAGAGTAGCCCCCCCACACACACAACAACAAAGACCCAGTGCATCCAAAAATAAATAAATAAACTGCACTTACCAAAATTGAAAAAACATAATTTTAAAAAACTGGATAAACTGATCTAGTGATTCCACTTCTAGAAATAATTATGGATATTTGAAAATATTTATGCAAGGATGTTCTTTAGAGTATGTCTCATGAAAATGAAAAAAATAATCGTATGTTCAACAATATCCATTCGATATGGGATAATTGCAGTACTTTGCAATTTAAAAAATTATAAATTTTTAAGAAGTTACAGTCGCCTCGTCTGGGATCACTTGCGGGACAATTATAGCTTATGAAAGAAAACAGAGCAAATCTCAAATCTTGAGGGGAGGGAAATTAGGAAACTATTTTCCCCTATACTTCTCACTCCCCATTTTCTCTATCAAAAATAGCATATGAAACCAAGGGAGTCTAGAAATCTCAGGTTCTACCGAAATTAAAACTATTTCTCTTTATGCAGAAAACAGAACTAACGTTTGCCATACATAAAGAAAAAGGAAAACCTTTGTGTATCAATAAATACAAAAGGTAACCTATCGGGACAAAATCTGCTTAAAATTCCCAAATCTATGTTTCTACTGTCTGAACTTCACAGCCCAAACACAGCAGTTGAAACAAGTGAGTCAAACATACTTGTTGAGTTCCTACCATGTATGCCAGGCACGGTCCTGGGCAGGCACTGGGCCTACAAAGGTTATTTTCGCAGTTTCCCTGACCCCTAAGGACTCCCAATCTAGTTGGAGGAATGATTTCTTATTTTTTAGTCTCAGGATTTCATTAAAATATGTGACCTTCCAGACTCAGAGCTCAGATTACTTTGCACAAAGCTGAGAAAGCTGGAAAAGTCTGAGTCAGGAGATGTGGCACGTCCCTCATTTTCCCCCCGCTATCCCCCTTAAAAATCGCCATTTTATCCACGACCTGGCAATGGACGCCATGGAGACTTTCACTCCGGAATATCTGTGAGTGACCAGGAAGGTCAGGAAGCAAGCGTGTCGCTCCCAGAGTTTCTCTGGACCTGGGACAGGTCAATCCCTTGGGGCAGAAACTGGCTTTGTCAAGTCTACACCGGCGGGAGCTGTCGCGCCCTACAAGGATTTTCTCAGGCTGTTCCTCGGCTGTCACTTTCGGAGCCCAAAACAAACACTTCTCGAGTGGCAAGGCAGATCTGGGGACGAAAAGGAAACTAATAGAGAAGATAAAATGGTTCATGCCCTAGAATCGGGGTCTTTTGCTACATTTTTGGTGATGTTCCTCACTGTCTTCAAAAGAAAGAAAGCCTAGGGCGAGGCTAACTACGCTCAACATTTCGGTAAAGATTAGAGGCTGGAGAACCCACCAAGCGACCTGAGCTAAAGATGGTATTCTTTTTTCCCTTCCCTCCCGAAATATGAGCTGTCTTCCTTTTCAGTCCACAGGTGGCCTTTTATTCTCGGAGCGTTAGCCGGCGACTCGGACGTAAACCCTTCTCTGGAGTGTACGTCATAGAGACGCTGCTGTTTGTGTCTATTTCAATGGAAAATCTGGCTGCTTTCGTAGGGTGTCAGGATGGCCGAGTGGTCTAAGGCGCCAGACTCAAGCTGAAGCTTCCCTGCGTTGGGGATTCTGGTCTCCGTATGGAGGCGTGGGTTCGAATCCCACTTCTGACACACTCTTTTTTCCTTTCTCCTAATTTCCAAAACAAAAATACTGACAAGAGCAATATGTATAAGCAATTTATCAACTCACTGTGTTAAAAACTGACTTTCAAAATTTTCTCACAGGGACTGTTAATGCCAAAAATATTAAAAGCTGAAGCATCGCGATATTTTTTGGAAGCCACGCTATTTGGAGCGAAAACGCTTAATAAAGACCGGAGAGTACTACAAGAGGTTGGTTTTTCTGAGGCATCGCGAGATAATCTAGAAACAGCGAGTTTTGGGAACCCAGATAGTTCCCTTCGCTTTGGTGCTGGAGGAGAAAGGGGGCAATGGTCCGGTACCCTGCCTGCTCTGCTTATTTATCCGGCTCATCCACTTTGTTGCAGACCCAGGCCCTGCCCTGAATACTTCCTGTAGCACTTTGCTACCAACCCCACTCCCCTCTGGCTCATGGCAGTGCTGTCTGCAAAGAAATCTTATATAGATCCTCCGGTCTCTTCTCCATTTTCAAAAGTCATGTACTAGTTCTCAAACATTTCCTTTGTAAATTATGCACATTCACACTCACGTTGGCGTCTGATAATTATTTTGTTTCCTCAGTCAAAACTGAGTGCCGTTGTAACTCCTGAATTAAATGTGGAAGTTATACTTTCCTCCTCCAAATCTAACCACCATCAGTATTTTACTATATTTCTTACACTCCTGTTTTCTCTGCATTCGTGTATATATATTCATAAATATTTTGTTCGTTTTTACAGAAATGCAGTCATACGAAACATGCCATTCTCTCACACATTATTTCGCTTAATAGATCTTGAGCTCATTCCACGTGAACACTTAATCTTTTTCCTTACAAAGGAAATGTTGCAAATCATTCCACAGGACAGGTAGATCCTATTTCATTTATCTACTTTTTTTTTCCTCAACGTTCACTGTATTTATAATTACCATTCTTTCAACAAATATTTAATGAGTGCTTATTATGTACCAGGGGATGCGGCCCTGGTGCTGTGCCAGTAGAATAGAATAGGGTAGGATACGATAGAATTAAATTTTAATTTAATGTTAAAAACAGTAAAATAAGTTTATACCCTGTGTTGCTTATATTCCAGTCAAATGACTGATTCTGCCTCAGGAACACCACATTCCAAGATTCCCTTATCTCTCAGGAGAAGAATATACACATCCCAGATCTTGAGACTAAGTATTTAATGCCAGCTATTGAAGATTCATATATACATGACCATGTATTTCTCTGCCATTATGACCACTCATGACTACTCATTTGAGCTTTGATTTTTATCCTAATAGTCAAAATGCAAGAGACTAGGCAGGTGAAAAGAAAACCTAGTTTATTTGACAATTAAATTCTCCAGAGACATTCATCAGAGACAGATCCAATTGTTTGATCTGAGAAGTCACATTCTGAATTCAGATGGCGGGGACCAAATGGTTTCAAGTACTACCAAACATGCTCAGCTCCCTGCAGTTCTTAAATTAACTGTGGTTAACTGAAATATGAAATGAAATATAAAAGCTTAAGGAGGGGAAATCGATTCTCACAAGACTTCTATTATTTTTATTAAACACATAACTGTACAGGGCATATTATATCATATACATGTATATCCACTGCCTAATAAAATCATTTTCAGAGGAGCAGACAAGTGTATCTATGAATACTCTGGAAGAATTTGTATCTTCTTTGGAGAACTGGGTGAATTGAAAAAACTCAGGAAGATAGTTGAGGTGAAGAGATAGCAGCTGTTTCTCTTGGAGAGTTCTAGAAGAAAAAAAGAAGCAAGGATGCTATCATAAATGACTTTTCATGTGACTGTGATATTGGATATTTAAAAGGTTGATTTTAGTTTTAAAAAAAAAACACAATTACAGAATTTTAACAAAACTACTTTTTAAGAGGAAATTTCCCATTTCACTTGCAAGTGCCTCTTGGAATTATTGAGAAGATACTCCACCACTTCATTCATCCTCTTCTTTGCCCTCCCCATGGGGAGAGAAAACTGAGTAAAAGTCAATAAGGGTTTTTACCTTCTTTGACCCACATTTCTCTTTTGGGTGGAATTAATGTTCAGCTGTCCTTTTGTGGTCTCCCTCAGCCCTTTGCTTTGGTGGTTTCTAGGTGTACCTGTGTCTTCATGAGCTGCCAGGTGAGTGTGTCTTCTGGGTTCCAGGTGTAGGCATGGTAAGAGGGAGTAGAGAAAGTCTTTTCTAGCTTCAGATCCAAACCATGTTTTTCAATCTACATTTATCCCCCACAGAGTTGATATTTTATTTCTGCCACTAGTGAATATGCCTCAATTGTTTCCAAATTATTAAATGATACTTTTTTTAAAAAGGTAAAATTATGACTTTCACACTAATGAAAACAAATATGTCAAAGACTACTTAATTCATGAAAAATGTAACAACCAGTAAGATGTTACAACTGGTTCAAAAGAAAATTCAAAGTATCACATATTTATAGACAATTGTAATGTTGGAATAAATTTACAAATGGATTTTTTTAACCTGTCAATTTCAGGGCAATGATCAATTGCATTCCACTAAACACAGTTCACTTGCATTTCTGTGGATGAAAATCATTTGCACTATTATCAGTTTTCTACAACTTAAGAGTTGTAAGACACCTCAAATCTATGAAAGTTGTTCTTATGGACTGAATATGTTCCCTCCCCCCTCCCCCCAATTCGTTTGTTGAAACCCTACCCGCTAATGTGATGGTATTTGGAGATGGGGTCTTTGGAAAGTAATGAGGATTAGATGAGATCTACCCTCGTGAAAGGGATTAGTGTCCTGAGAGAGCCTACTTCCTCACTCTGCTCTAAGAAAACAGCCTTCTACAACCAGGAAGAGGTTCCTCACTGGAACCCTGACCTCTCGGACCATCCTGATCTCAGACTTTCTAGCTTCTAGAACTGTAAGAAAGAAATTTCTGTTATTTAAGCCATCCAGTTTATGATATTTTGTTATAGCAGCCCAATCTAAGACAGTTGTCCTAGACAAAATATTGAGTATAGTTGCCTGTGCTATACAGTAGGTCCTTGTTGGTTATATATTTTATATATGGTAGAACATTCAAGTGCTTTATATGTACGTTTTTCAGGTATTTTTATTTTCATTAACATCAGGGTAGTGATGACAAGAGAGAAAAGGAAAAATAGGAGAGGGGAAAATGACTAAAATTTCTATCTAATTCAATCACTTATGGTTTGAAGTATTAGCCTTTGAACTTTGACCCTTGACCTATTAGTGTCTTCTGTGAAAGCTTCCTCTTTCTTACTTCCTTTCCTCCTTTTCTCTCCTCCCCTTTTCCTGGTCACCTCCTCATAACTGACCTCCCCCACACCCTGACTCTTTTTTTTTTTTTTTTTTTTTAAGGAACAAGAGCCTAGTTTTTTTTATTTGATCATTTCTTGCATTTGAAGTACTCCTCGATGACATCCTTGGCCTGAGACTCTTTGCCATAGTCCTTAACCACCACACAGCTGCAGCCAACCACTTTACGGGGTTTCCCCTCTCTGTCAATTTTACAGAGGCCTACCCATTCCCCTAGTTTCTTGTTGTCATCAACCTTAATCAGGTTGATTTGGTGCTCAGCACAAAGGGCCTCCACCAGCTTGACATACATAGGCTCATCACAGTTGGATGCAAGCACACAGAGATGGGCTTGGCGCTTGTCTAAGGCTTTGGCAGCTTCGCGAATTCCACGTGCTAGGCCATCGTGGATGAGGGCGGTCTTCAGCACCTCTTGCAGAGCAGTATTAACGTCCATTACACCTCCAGCAGCAATGCCTTCCTCGGCCATGGCGGTGGGTTACGGGTGGAGCCGAATCTTGAATGCACCCGCGCCTCGGCCTCCGCGCGGTTCCGCGGCGGCAGGGAAAGAGCCCCTGACTCTTTTATCTTTAGCTGAAGTTGGTAGTCAAGCCTGAATTCTAAGCCACCTGTGAGAGTTACTCATTTTCCTTTGGGTATCTCCCATGTATATGTACACATGTTAATAAACTTCTGTTTGTTTTTCTCTTGTTTATCTGACTTTCATTACAGGGGGCCCAGTCAGGAACTTAGAAGAATAGAGGGAAAATTATTTTTTCCTCCACTACAAATTGTAAAATTCTACAAGCCTTTTCTGGGAGAGTCTCAACCATTGTTTCATCCATAAAAGAAGTAGGAAAGCAAAGCTAGACTGGGACCTGGTTACAGATTGTGCTGAAGAGGAAAGCAATGAACTTTTGTTACAGGTTTTAGAGCCCAAGTTAATCTAGAGAGGTTGTAGGATATGAGTTAAATACAATCAAGTGATGACTCTTCAAAAGCGTCAAACTGTTGAATTCTCCTGTCATAGAAGTTGAGGAAGAAACACAGTGACTGAGTAGAACTGTGACTACTTGTGGCAAAAGGCCATGGTTGTTTCAAGTTCTTTGGAGCTATGTTCCAAAGAACAATATCATAAGACCATCTACTTCATGCTTTACTTCCAGGATTAAAGGAGACAATGTGTGCAAAGTGCATAACTCTTCGTAGCACAAAGAAAGGGGTCTGTAAATGCTATGTGTAGGTAGAGAGGCAAACAGCCAGTTAACTCTGGTGGTGTCGGGGAGTAAGTTCGAAAGTTTTAGCAGCTTCTCTGCTTCCGATGCAGGAAACTGAAGCGGAGGAACCACTGAGAAGGCGAGACAGCCAACGTCCTAGAGAGGACCGGGAAGTAACCTTGGTTTTTGTAGGCTAGGCTCGCTTTAGGAGTGGCCGCTTTAGGATAAGTTAATTTTTACCATCCCCATCTGGAGCTGCAGGGAGGAGGTCGGATTCACTGGCCGGAAGGGTGGGGTGAGTCAGGGGTGAAGTGGTTCCGGCTGTGTGGAGACCTTGGAGCTCCAGCTGGGGCCCACTTTTCTGCTCTGGCGCTCCCGGACGTTTCAAACTTGGGACTTCTTTGTGGTCCTCCGCGTCGGTCAGACTCGCGTCCTGGGACCACCTGCTTTAAGGCTCGTCTGCACACTTTCTGCAGATCCTCAGCCCCTCTTCCCCTTCTCAGAGGTGGGTGGGTGGGACTGGAAGTGCCAAGCTTCTAATCTCTTGGTCTTTCTGGTGACCAGCCTTATTCTGAGTCTATCTAAGGGCACCACCCTAAGTTACCTCATTAGGATAAGAGCAAGGATAAGGATAAGATAAGGATGTGACTGACAAACCACACTCCTATCACTATGAAATCCCAAGAGTTTGAGGAGCTTTGTGCCAGGAACCGGGGACAAAGACCACATATATTTATTATACCATACTCACTTAACATTAACAAATCCATCAGGGCATGCCCAGGCATGAGTTGGCTGGAGCTTGGTTTAGCAGAGATAAAATTTTACAGTCATACTCCTTCAGGAAAGAGTCTTACCCAGTGACCAGTTCCGAGGTCCAGCCTGACTCTTAGGCAAGAATGAAGCATATTTCATTTGAGCCCATAGATATTTGAAAACTTTGAAACTCAGAAGGTAGGTGAAATATTGGAAGTGTTCATTCACTCTGAGACTTCCCTTGTAAAAATAGTGTTTTGTAATATTCATGATTCCCCACTTTCTGTCTCAGGAAAAGATGCTCATTATATCCAGAAAGGTTTATAAAACACATGATTGTGTACTAGCTAAAAATTGATTGGAGGGTAATAGGGAATGAGTACCTGACTTGTTTGGCTTTTAAAGTGTGAGTAAATAATGCAGAATCATGCTCGCTTCAACGGCACATATACTAAAGTTGAAAATGATACAGAGATTAGCATGGCCCTTGCTCAAGGATGACACGCAAATTTGTGAAGAGGTGCATAATTTTAAAAGAAATTAAAAGTGAAAATATCAGTAAATGGGAGTTTGACTAAGCTATCCTCAGAATGATACATTTCATCCTAGCCACTGAGTTCATATGATGCACCTAACCAATACTAACCAGTGTAAAGCATGTCTAAGATTTAAAAGGTGAAGTTAAAATTCAACTAAATTGTGGATAGCTCCAGCTCAAATTTAAAAAGATACTTTAAAAAAATGTGGAATACCCAGCATAGAAATTAGGTTCAGAGGGGACCAAACTATAACCACTACAACACAGGCCCAATATCTCCACTGATGAGTAGATATACAGTTGTCCCCTGCTATCCATGGAGGATTGGTTCCAGGACCCCAGTGGATACCAAAATTGATGGACACTCAAGTTCTGTATATAAAATGGCATAGTTATTTGCTTATAACCTATACACATTCTCTTACATACTTTAAATCATCTCTAGATTACTCATAATACCTAATAGAGAGTAAATGCTATGTAAATAGTTGCTGGTGCATGGCAAATTCAAGTTTTGCTGTTTGGAACTTTCTGGAATTTTTTTCAGAATATTTTTGATATGGAGTTGGTTTAATCCATGATTGCAGAACCTGCAGATATGGAGGTCTGACTGTAAATGAGATGAGTGTGGTACACCATCAGAGTGTTCCTAGGAAAGCAATAGTACAAGTTGCCAAATCTGATTTCTCTTTGAAATTTAGTATTCAGTTAACTCATCAGCTCTAGTATCATTCAGTTTCTTGTAAATTTGTTGTAGAACGGTAGCACTTTATTGAAATGACACATTGAAAACTCCTATTTTAACCCCATTTCATCCATTTTTATTACAGAAATCTCCCTTTCATGGAACATGAGGTGAGAAAGAGACTATATTTCACCACTTAAAATAGCATGCCTGTACTTCTCTGGTGGTGCAGTGGTTAAGAATTCACCTGCCAATGCAGGGGACACAGGTTTGAGCCCTGGTCTGAGAAGATCCCACATGCCATGGAGCAACTAAGCCATGTAGATCTGGACTATGTATCTTTGGTGAACTTTATGTAACTTGTCACCGTGTCATTTTGATGAATGATCCTTTGTCTTGAGAATGTATATAACTGTATCACTGACCTCTAACAAGCAGAACAGTCCTCAGAATTTTCTGAAAGACTGTCTCCCAGGTTATAATCCTTATGTTGGCCTGAATAAAATTCTCTTTTTCTTCTTTAGATGGACTTGATTAATTTTTCATCTACATTTGTATAAGTGGAATCATACAGTATTTGTCTTTTTGTGACTGGTTGATTTCACTTAGCATAATGTCTCCAAGGTCTATAAGGCTGTTTGGGTTTAATTTCACCTCTTGGCTATTGCAAATAATGCTGCTATGAACATGGGTGCAAATATCTCTTTGAGACTCTGCTTTCAATTCTTTTGGATATAATACCCAGAAGTGGAGTTGCTTGTCGGATCATACCATAGTTCTATTTTTAAATTATTTGAGGAACCTCCCTGCTGTTCAGATCCATTTATGGCATTTGCACTCTTGCTAAAACTAAACCTATCATGGCTACATAGATGTTGCTCCAGAGTACAGTTCAATTGGAATAAAAGCCTTTGGTGGCTTTTGCCTTTATGCTTCTCTCTGAGATTGCTATTTGGGAGGTAGAGGCCGTTATATTTAAGGTAGCTAATGAAAATCTGGAGAACACCTATTTCAAACCATTCAGAGCCACAGTAGTAGAGAATCCTAGCAGACACCTTGTTTCCAGAAATTTAACTCACCATTACCCCATTTAATTGATTTTTTTAGTGACCCCTTCCCTCCACCCCACCACGAAAAAAGTTCGGTATTTTAACTTTGAAAAGACCAAGTGCCTTCATATTCTCAGCGAGTTAGCACTATTATTCCTTATGCCAGGAATAATAAAACTCTGTTTAAAGGAGCCCCCATCCCTTATTTTTGATCTCAGCCTGTTGCTTATTTCTTTGATAGGACGTGAAACAAATTTTAGTTATTTTGTTTCTGTTTATTTGATTTCATTTGTTGGGTCCGGTAGAAAGTAAGCTCCTTGAGGACACGTGGTATTTCCTCCTTGTTCATTTGTAAAGTACTCGTCACACACCAGGCCTCCAATATCTAAATGTTATATAAGAGTTTATTTATTGAACTCACATCAGCAACAAGAAGGGAAAGGAAGCAAATCAGATTTTAAATATCTTCCAAGCTTTATCCAACCCGGCAGTGAATGAGACCAGCAAAGGGAAAAAAACGACGACCACGAAGGGACTCGAACCCTCAATCTTCTGATCCGGAATCAGACGCCTTATCCATTAGGCCACGCGGCCAGCTGACGAGAGCGCTCTCTCACGTAGCGTACAAAAGGTATGTAAACAGGAGGGGGAGGGGGCTTTTCTACCGCGGATTCTGAAGATCTAGCTAAACAAGAGTTCTCAAAATTCACCAACAGTTAAACTATTTCCAACACCGTCTAAAAGTTGTAAAAACTAATACATAAATGTCAGGAACTGTTAGACGGTTCATCGTTGTGGACCCTGTTGAAGTCTTTGATTAATGACTTCGAGAGGTGGGGTAGAGAGGAAGACTTTGAGTCTAGAGCTGATGCTGCCTCCCTTATGGAAAACAGCAAAGAGGAAGGAGTGAGCACAGATGGTGCATTCGGAGGGGAGTCTGAAGGGAATAATGGAGGTGCTGGAGGAAGGACAGAGATAGCCTGGAAGCTTCATAGAAAGTTCTCCTGTAAGTGCAAGGTTAGCTTAAGCCTAGAAAGGAATAGTTTATCCAGTATATATATATATATACACATATACGCTTGTAGGTTTAAAAAGAACGGAATGAATGGACGCTGTCAAGGAACTTGGTGATTTCCATGCTTGACTTGGATACGTCCCAAATTTGACTTGTTTTTGACAAGAAGATGTCCACTGGTTCGTTTATGGGTTAAGCCACAGAGCAATAGGGTTTTTTGAAAGAACCATGCTCATCAAAAGTGTGGGTGGAATAGGAAAGATGTGAAACGTCCAGCCCTAGAAGTAAAGCAGTAACACTCATGTATCCATTTACTCAATGGTTTTGGTTTCTCGAAAATGGCCAGCTATTTGAAACAAAACCAAATCAAAGAGAAATTTCTCCCCTCCTTTATCTTACACTCTTTCACAAAAAGACTTTTCCCCACCAACGTCTCCCATCCCTCCCACTGTTTTCTCCTACGGTATCTTCTCTTGGGGTTAACACAAAACTCAAATTATCGCCTAACCTGTCAATCAAGATTTTTGGAGTGCCTACTGTAGACTTTGACATCTCGCTCAGGGCTGGAATCTAGGGACATTGATGAGGGAGAGACTACTGAGGGTGGGGTGGAGGGTGTCCCAGAATGAGCACGAGATTTGGAGTAATAACAAGTGTGCTTCCCTGTCTTTCCAACACAAGATTATATAAACTGTTGCAGAGCAAAAAAAGTGACAAATATTTGCACTGCTGTAAAAGTAACTTTAGGATTAAAAACCTTAGAATTTACATTTCAGAGAGGAAAAGAAGAAATGAGGGAAGATATAAAGCTCAACGAATTACAGACCTGCCGTTTTCAGTTCTATTATGGACCATATTGCAGAAATGAAACCATTTGGGCACATAATTTTAAGAAAAGAACATTCTAGAGTTAGTGATTTTATTAATAATCCTTTGGCCAAGAGTGAAAATACAGACTGAAGGAATCTTAATACCCTCTACTAAACAAATTTAGAAAATTGAAGGCGGACTAGGGATACTAGCTGGGAATGAGTTTTGCATAGCAATTAAGTTGCACTCTTTGGAGACTGGTGGTTACATTCCAGAGGAGAAAACAAACTTTTGAAGTCTAAACTCTTTAATGGATTCTCTTGGATTTTCATCTTAGCAGCCATACCATTTGCAAATAAAAATTGGTCTCCCCTAACCCAGTTTTGTACTTTTTATTTCTTTTGCCTCTTCTTTGCCTCTTGTTCAAGTCTTTAATACATTTTTTAATATTAAAAAAATGGAAGTATAGTTGATTTACAATTTAATCTATTTGAGGTAATTTCTGTGTATGATGTAAAATAGTGCTCCAGTTTCATTCTTTTGCATGTGGCTGTCCAGTTTTCCCAACACCATTTATTGAAGAGACTATCCTTTCCCCATTATATATTCTTGGCTCCTTTGTGTGGGTTTACTTCTGGGCTTTTTTTTTTTTGCGGTACGTGGGCCTCTCATTGTTGTGGCCTCTTCCGTTGCAGAGCACAGGCTCCGGACGCGCAGGCTCAATGGCCATGGCTCACGGGCCCAGCCGCTCCGTGGCACGTGGGATCCTCCCAGACCGGGGCACGAACCCGTGTCCCCTGCATCGGCAGGCGGACTCTCATCCACTGCGCCACCAGGGAAGCCCTACTTCTGGGCTTTCTATTCTGTTCCACTGATCTAGGTGTCTTTTTTTTATACCATACTGTTTTGGTTACCATAGCTTTGTAATATAGCTTGAAGGCAGGAAATGGATGCATCTAGCTTTGTTCTTCTTTCTCAAGATTGCTTTGGCTATTCAGAATCTTTTGTGGTTCCATAAAAATTTTAGGATTGTTTGTTCTTTTTCTGTGAAAAGCACCATTGGAATTGTGATAGGGATTGCTTTGGGTAGTATGGACATTTTAACAATATTCATTCTTCCAAACCATAAGCAAGGCATATCTTTCCATTTATTTGTGTCTTCTTCAATTTCTTTCATCAGGGTCTTATAGTTTTCAGGGTACAGGTCTCTCACCTCCTAAGTTAAATTTATTCTAAGGTATTTTCTTGATTGGTGTTTTAAAGAGTGAGTAAAAGTGAAGGTCCAAAAATAATAATATAACTTCATATATTTTGCGTTAACTGAAACATCACCAACCTTTTGAAGAGAGGAGAAATTCCTTATAAGTTTCTTTCATCATATAAGTTTCTTTCACACTTAAAATGTGTCTGGTACAGATTCCAGTTTCTATTTATTTCAAGGGATGAGAACTTCAAGACGTTTTGAATCTCAGTGGAGAATCCTCTTAGATTTTTATATTTCCTCCCTTCTTTGTTCATGGTGATATTGCATTTTATTAACAATTGCTGCCTTTATATGCAATCTTTGCAGCTTTAAAAATTAAGGTTAAGCTACTAACGGGGTTCAGGACATGCTACCTCAAAATGTGGTACCTTGGTATATTGAATATTTAAGCTGAAGGAGTTTGAGAAAACAGGTTATAAAACTCTCAGGTGGAGGTGCCTTCCCTATACCTGGAGGGAAAGAGCATCCTTACCTCACATCCCCTACAGACAGAACTGTGATTTCTCTGCTCTTTCTCTGTAATTCTGATCTTTCACCTGTTTGTTCCATTTAATCCAAAATCTCTTTCTCCTTCAAGAGCGGTTACATTTTTATTCTTCCAAATACATGTCTTTTCTGTCATTTCCATGGTTCCTTGGAAGGGCAAGAGATAGTACCTACCTGCCAATCTCCTTGCCCTAGCCCATGGCTTCCCTGCTCTCTTTTACTTTTTCTCCATCCTTCTTATCCCCCAGTTTTAATTTCTTCAAAAATTGAAGACATTTTAAGGGGTTATTGTAATAGTTCTTTGGCTGATGAATTCACAAGCAACATTTGTTGGGTGGAGTATCGGTTGTGAAAGCATGTGCTGGCATGGGACATTGACACGGTGGGGGTGTCCTATTTTCAGCACTCTGGAAGATTTATTTTCCCAGCATGGGCTGGCAGCATGGAGCGGTTGATTTTTTACCCAAAATGATTCTAAGCAGGGAAATCATTTTAATTTAATCACTTTAATTTCTGTCCAGCAGCTCTACGTAAGGATCATCACTAGAGATTACTTGAGGGTGGAAGATATGACTTCTGTTTCTGTGAGCTGCATACCCCTTGTTTCATGGTGGAGGTGATTCAATGCATTCCACCACATCTACAGTTACTTCCTCCACTGAAGTTTTGAATTCCTCAAAGTCATCCATGAGGGTTGCATCAACTTCTTCCAAACTCCTGTTAATGTTGATCTTCTGACCTCCTCCTATGCCATGAATTTTCTTAATGGCATTTAGAATGGTGAATCCTTTCCAGAAGATTTTCAATTTACTTTGCCCAGATCCATCAGAGAAATCACTATCTATGGAGTGGAATCTTAAACCAGTCAATCTGGAATTACCTAGTCAACACTAGTGAGATAATCTGCCTGATAGACCCCTGCCATCCTCCAAAGGAAGGTGACCTTGCCACAAACAATCCACTCTTTGCTAGTAACATCCTTGTCCTGCCCCCTCCTGTCTGTAAAAGCCTTTCACTTTGTACAGCACTTTGGAGCTTCTTTCTATCTGCTAGATGGCATGCTGCCTGATTCATTAATTGTTGAACAAAGCCAATAAGATCTTTTAAATTTATGCAGTTGAATTTTGATTTTTAACAATGTCTAAATTCAGAAATTTTGTTTTTTTCTGAAAACCTTGTAAAGCATAAGCATTTTTCTACAGTCTGTCTTCTCACCCTCTGCTTGGGAATCCCAACCAAACATAAAAACAAGCAAGCAAGCAAAGTCAGTGTTTCCCACTGCTGTCCCAGCAGCCCAGGTCTAAGCAGACAGCGTCCTTCTTTAACACTCAACACTGTTCCCTGACAACCACATAGATTGGTTTCCCCTGCTGCACTTTAGAAAGACACCTATATTCGGTTACATAACTTCCAACAGTAGGGGATGAAAAATAACTTTTCCTCTACCTTCTAAGGTTTCTAGCTGAGGCCCCTGTAACAAAAGACAGATTAAGGAAAGAGCGGACATATTTATTAACGTGTATATCTCATGGAGACACCCAGGGAAATGAACAACTCTCAAAGAAGCAGCTTATAATACAGGCTTAACTCCGATCTTCAGCCAAAAACAAAGAAGTACGTGAGGAGCTAACCTAGAAAAGCACGGTAAAGGAGGGTACGGTTTGTTATGCAGATTTAAGTCAGGGCCTTCTCCACTGATTAGATTCTCTTTATGAGTTAGATTCTACAGAGGTTGTGAATTTTGGTCCCAGGAACCATCAGCAAAATCTGAAAACCTGTTAGAACTGCAAATTCTCGGGCCCAACCCCAGACCCACTGAATCAAATTCTGGGGATGATGTCCTCAATTTATATTTCAACGAGCCCTGCAGGTGATTCTGATGCACCTAAAGTTTGTGAATGACTGGACTAGTAGGACCAATGCCTTCTGCTCTCTCACCTTAGAGCAAGGGGCCTTTTTTCTCTCCTGCCTAGAGAAAGCGCAGGAGCGATAGGGATCTGGGACACTTCTACTGTTCTGCGCATCCAAATCCCCGGCGTCTTGAGGAACCCCCTCTGCTGCACTCTTCCTCCCACCTTTCTGCCTCCTGCTCCTCACTTCCCTTCTTGTCTTTCTCCTCCTTCTGTGTTAACTTTCCCAGGATCCTAGTTCATTCCAGTTTCTGTCCCTAGATTTTCAGGCCCAGTTGTTCCCAAACTGGTCTATCTTATTCAACTGAGGGAATATTTATTATTTTTTAACATTTATTTTGTTGAAGTATAGTTTGATTTACAATGTTGTGTTAATTTCATACCTGTACAGCAAAGTGATTCAGTTATACACATGTATATATACATAGATATACATTCTTTTTTCAAATTCTTTTACATTATGGTTTTATTACAGAATATTGAATGTAGTTCTCTGTGCTATACAGTAGGACCTTGTTGTTTATCCATTCTATAATATAATAGTCTGCATCTGCAAATCCCAAAACTCCCAATCCTTCCCTCCCCCCTTCCCACAAGTCTGTGAGTCTGTTTCTGTTTCACAGATAAGTTCATTTGTGTCATAACTGTTAGATTCCACATATAAGTGATATCATGTGGTATTTGTCTTTCTCTTTCTGACTTACCTCACTTAGGATGATAACCGCTAGGTCCATCCATGTAGCTGCAAATGGCATTATTTCATTTCTTTTTTATGGTTGAGTAGTATTCCATTGTATATATGTATCACATCTTTATCCATTCCTTTGTCGATGGACATTTAGATGGCTCCCATGTCTTGGCTATTGTAAATAGTGCTGCAAATGAAACATAGGGGTGGCATGTATCTTTTCCAATTACAGTTTTGTCCAGATATATGCCCAGGAGTGGGATTGGCTGGATCATATAGCAACTCTTAATTTTAGGTTTTTGAGGAACAAACTTCTGTTTCCCATAGTGGCCTCCACTAATTTACATTCCCACCAACAGTGTAGGAGGTTCCCTTTTCCAATTGAGGGGACATTTAAAATAACATAAGATTCCCCAGCAGAGCCGGAGATTCTGAGCGCACTCAGCGTCTAGGGAGTGGGGACGGAAGTCCGTAGTTTTATTAAGCTCCTCCAGGTGATGTTCCATCTTTAGGGACCGCAGAAGTGTTGTATAAAAAACACTTATATATCCCTTTAAACCTCTGGGTCCTGAGGGTCGCCTGTGGCCCATGCTTTGTATGTGGCCCCTTGTCTATCCGACACTCCCCGCCCCGCGTGCAAAATCCCTGGGTCTCGACAGGGTCTGAGTCGCCGGGATGGCCAGGTCCGGGAGCTGGGGAGGAGCCGAAAGGAAGATCGTGATTTCAGGTCTTCAAGAGTCCCACAGGTGTGAGAGAGAATCAAAGAAAAAACTTAGGAAAGAGATTTAGGATTTACCCCAAATACTCATTTCTGGGTTGACCCTCGTACCCAAAGCCAGAGAACGGCGGGAAGCGCCTGATAGTTGAACCTCGGAGAGTAAGGGGTCTAACGACTGCAGACGCACGGACAAGCCTACTCCTTAAAACGCCTTCCTTCTGCGTACTTTTCACTCCGTGGAGGACTCGGCCCGAAAGGGGGCGCTATAAGGCTGCTCGGTTTCTTTCGCTCCTCTTCCCGGCGCGCGCTTCTCGGTGGTGCTCGCGATCCCAGCCGCCATGCGGTTTCCCGACTCCGAGGCTGGACGCCGGAACCTACCGGAGTCGGGGGCTGCGGCCGACGCGGGCCTGTCTACAGTGTCCCTTCAGTCTTCTCTCCTACCTGGACCTGAAACCCCATGACACCGTTTAGACTTTCTTCTTTTTATCCTCCTGCATTGTACTCGGTTTTCTGGCAACCTTTTTAAGCAGAGGTCTTATCCCAGACCTTTCCCTGGGGGCGGCCAGTCAGGACTGCTCCCTTCTCCACCGGCAGGTGGCCGTCGAGCTGGCGTCCGAGAGGGTTACCAGTAGTGGGAGAGCTCAGGACCAGACGGGACTTTCGGTAAAATGTTTAGTTTGCCTTCTCACAGCCTAGCTACAAGACAGTATCCAGTATAGAAAATTCAAAGATTGAATTTGTTGAAGTAAAATTTCGTTGAAAATGTAGTAGCGGGTCATAGGAACATTTCTGAGCCTCTTTTAGAAGGAGGGGGTGTAGCTCAGTGGTAGAGCGCGTGCTTAGCATGCACGAGGCCCCGGGTTCAATCCCCGGCACCTCCAGGTTTTTCTCCTTTTAACAATTAATATTTTTAGTACTGAATCGTTCCTGGGCACCTTCTCGTTTGCTGAGAATGTCCGCCGTCTGGCCTCTTTTCTTTCTTTTGTTCCCTTCAGGTCTTTTAAGTCACAGAAAAAAACAAGGAAAACAAACCGACTCTTTTTTGTTTTTAATATGGACGCATTTTTGCTCTAGGGCCGTGGCACCACACTGGGTAGCTGAGTCAACTAGCGAAAGACACGATTAAAGAGGCTGGGGGAGCACCAAACCGCTCAGGACTCCAGAAACCGAAAAACAAGCGAGGTACCAAATTAACAAGCACAATTACATAGTTACGTTTCGCAGTATCATCTAAGGGCAAGAAACACAGAAAGGAGAAAAAACAAGAACAAATGTGAAGTCCATTTGAACTTTTGAAAATGTGAAGGAAATTTTCTTTAGATTCCTTCGTTTTCTGAGCTGTTCCTGAGTGAAGGAATAGATACTCGGAGAGGAAAACTTTCCTATGGGTTTCCCTACCACTCTCTTCCCATTACAGCCTCCCTTTCTTCTTTTCTCCATCTCTCTGTTTTTATACATTATATGCATTTCTTTGACTTATTGTTCCTGACTTTTTTTTTTCATGGTTCCTGACTTTAGAGTAACTTTTAAAGTACAATGTAAGCTTTGGATCTAGATAGAAGTTGTTTATTGTGTTAAATAAGTTCTCCCCTTTTTACCTGACTTGAAGTAGCATGTGATTGGCTAATTGTAAAAGATGAGTTAAGGAGGGGAATCAATCAAAAAATAAAGATACACACTCCTACCCCCTATTCTTACCACTCCTGTCTCCATCCCACATTTTGAAGGGCCTCACACATGCACGTGTGAACATCTCACACACACTTCCAAGATTCATACATACCCTTGGCCCTTCCAGGGCCACCTCCTAGGCCTAGGACCATGCACATTAATGTCATGGTCTGCCCCCAGGAGGATAGATTCAGAAGGAGGCCTGTGCAGGGCCTGGAAGAAGGGAGGATCAGAGCTGTTTGAGCAGAGAATTCTAGGAACCCTGGTATCATTAGGGAGATACTTGGCCAGGAGAGGCCCCAGGGCATAAGCACTTTTTGCCCAGGCTAAACCTGCCACTGAGTGTTTGCTCCAGAGTTTAAGGGTATATTTGTGTTTAACAATACCTGAGGGACTTCCCTGACTGTCCAGTGACCCAGGCTCCTTGCCTCCACTGCCAGGGACATGGGTTCGATTCCTGGTCGGAGAACTAATATCCCGCATGCTGCAAGACCTGGACAAAACAAACAAAAACAATACCTGAAACAGTCCTTTCCCGATGTAGTTCTAAGATTAACCTTTCACGCTGTCTTTTCCAAAATTCTCAGTTTCCTGACCCATGTATGTGTGGGTCTGGTAGTATCTCTTGCAACTTGTACCTGCTGGACTGTATAGTTGACAATACTTGAAAAGTTGGAATGTAATGTAGGGGAGGAAAACATTTTCCTCGACCCTTTTAGGGTCCCTGACTAGGTCTGAAAATTGAAACAATAAAGACAGATTAACAGGAGAAAAGCACGCAAACTTATTTAGTATAAGTTTTATTATGACATGGGAACCCTCATAAGAAAATGAAGACCCAAAGAAGTAGTTAGACCTGTGTATTTTATGTTAGGTTTGAGGCATAGTGGAGAGTCATATGATAGATGTTGAAATAAAATTCATATTTTATGATAAAACAAGAAAAATTTAAACATGAATTTTTTCTCTGCCCTTTTGGGTGTCCTCTCTCCCCTTTAGTGTGTATCGTGCATTTGCATTAACCAGACCTCCTTAGGAGATAACATCCCTCCTTAAACTTGTAAGGGGTCAGGATGACCCACTACTTGCTTTGTACATGAAGATCTAGATTGTGTAAACTGTCACTATGTCATTTGACGTATTTATCAAATGACATATTGTCTCAAAAACTTATATAACTGTACTTTGACCTCTAATGGGTGGAACAGTACTCAGAGCTTTCTTTTTTATAAGTTTATTTATTTTATTTATTTATTATTTTTGGCTGCATTGGGTCTTCATTGCTGCGCGTGGGCTTTCTCTAGTTGCAGAGAGCGGGGGCTACTCTTCCTTTGTGGTGCGTGGGCTTCTCATTGTGGTGGCTTCTCTTGTTGTGGAGCACAGGCTCTAGGCGCACAGGATTCAGTAGTTGTGGCATGCAGGCTCAGTAGTTGTGGCTTGCGGGCTCCAGAGCGAAGGCTCAGCAGTTGTGGTGCAGGGGCTTAATTGCTCCGTGGCATGTGGGATCTTACTGGACCAGGGCTCAAACCCATGTACCCTGCATTGGCAGGAGGATTGTTAACCACTGTGCCACCAGGGAAGTTCCTCCTCAGAGCTTTCTGAAAGACTGTCTTCCAGGTTATAATCCTCAGGTTGGCTCAAATAATATTTTCCATTTCTTTCTTAGATCATCTATAGATTAATTTTTCATCGACATAAGTTAAAGACATTGTGGTAAATGGGGGAAATTTAGCAAGGCTTGTCTTTTAGGGGTCTTCTTTCTTCTTGGCATCCCTTTGTCTTTGGAGATAAGGGTGTTTCTTTCCTGCATACGGAGAGTACCTGTCACAGGTCACCTTTTATGACCTGTTTCAGGAAAAAAAGGTAATGGAGGGAGGTCAGAGAGCCCTTTCTGCTTCTGCTGTTTTCTCAAATTCCTTCAGCTTAAAATATTCAATATGCTAAAGTGTCATATTTAGGAGTTGTATGTCTGGAACCCTGTCAGTAACAAGATAGAATCTGTCAAAGGAAGAATTGATCTAAACTTTATAGATTTCTCTAACAATGTTATATGTTAAAGGTTTATGGGGATTTTGTGGCATAGATCATATTATCTTAGTGTTACCTGAAAACTGAGTTCACCTCTTGGTGAGTGTTGAGCCAAAAGACACAACCAAGCGAAAGAGTGGGAGAAGGAAAGATTTACTACTTGCTAGGGAGAACACTGGGGATATTTCTCAGAGCTGTGTCTCCCTGAACGGCAAAATTGGCGAAGTTTTAAGTTAAGGGTACATGCATATTCACGAAGGGGCTCAAGCAGGAGAGAATTCAGCATAGAATCGGGGCAAAGGTTGACAGAGTCCAGGCTCTAGTTGATTGAAGTCACAAGGGTTACCAAAGGTCAGCATTATCGTTCCTTAGGTTCCAGTTAGTCTGGTGGTTGAGCGCTAGAGAAGGTTTGGATCTGCACAACAGTTCAAGAATGTGCTTCAGGCTAATCTTTACCTTTGAAACAAAACTGGGAGTCTTTACAACTGATATATTGCCTCTGATATGGTTCTTTCCCTGTTGTGATAATAGCTGTTTGTTCTTATATTCTTTTGTTCCCCTTAAAATCATTAACTACTGAGACTTCTTCTTCTGCAAGGGCAAGCACTGTGGCCAGGCTTAGATCACAAAATGGCTTAGGTCTAAAATGGCTTCTCTTATGTCAAGAAGAGAAGTAGGGGGTCTTTCTCCGTGGACCCCCTACCAAATCTGCCTATGTTAGGGCTGTTAAATTAATTGAACAAGGAGGCCAATAGACTGAGGTGGCTCTAATGTCCACCTAAGCAAACTAAACCTAAGGCTGTAAATGCTTCAAGGTTACAAAATAGAAACAATAAGGACAACCAGTCACAAACAGCCAACTAGGCTTTGAGCTATAGCCAATCAAATAATTTTCTTTCTCTGCTTCTGCACCTTCTTTATATAAGTCTTTCCCCTAACTCTTGTCAGAAGGTATGTTAAAGAAAGCTCTTCTGAAAACTTGAAAATGTTGATTTAAAAAAACATGAATTTATACTACTTTCTCAAAGTTTTGAGAATGATAAGAACAATGAAATGTATGTCTTAACGGGAGAATCTTAAGAATCTCACCTCTAAAGTGAATTTCTCTGTCAATTAAGAGTGCTAAAGGTATTTCCCAAATAGAGAAATAAACTCTGTAAACTGTAAAAGATACTATATATTGGTAACAGAGCTGTTGCCCTAGTCACACTTCAAGTGCTCGATAGCCACATGTGGCTAATAGCTACCATTTGGACAGCACAGATCCACAACATTTCCATTGTTGTAAAAAGTTCTGTTGGACAACACTAAGTTAAAATATTAGTCTTTTGGAAGAGAAAGCTTCACTCCAACCAAAAATTATACAATTTTACTTTTGAAGATATTATTGAAACATAATAAATTTTTTAAAAATTTGGACCACTGAATGAAATCTATTTGTAAATACCCAGATGGTCTTTGAGATAAAGGATTGAAGCCTTGCCATAACTTTAGTTCTTTTCTTTTTTGGAAGGGGAGGTATGATAAATACAGATAGAAAAGATTCAGCTACCCAGAGAGCTTCTTGGGTAAAGTTTTCCTAACCATAACTTTGGAAAGTTTGGGGGAATTTGTCCTCACCATTATAAGTGCTTTTATGTATTGGTAATTTAAGCATCAAAGTTCTGGAGAATGACTTAGGCGCCACCAGGTGGTCATCTTGGGAACACCAAAATCCTTTGCTATGTATGAGAGTTTTGAGATGGCCAATATCTTTCTGTAATGGTAGATTGCTATTTTTGAATATGTCCTTCTGGATTCTTAAAATCATATTGAGAAGCTGTTTTTACAATACATTTTTATTTAGCTTCAAAGTTCTACCTTTAGAATAGTATTCACTATTCATAATTGAGCTATTTTTCAGATGCTATTTTTCTCTAATAAATCATTAATATTTTCCAATTTTTAATTGAGGTTCCCAAGACAGATAAAAACCTCTGTGTTTCCGTATTATAGCATTCCAAAATCACAAAAATTCGAAGTCATATGTGCTTTCAGTATAGATGATAACTCTTAAATCTTTAGCAAAGATGCTCACATTAGAACTATTAGTCCAGTCATCTGAGTAGATGTTGGCAAAGGGGTAGCTTCCTTTACAGTGTTAAGAAGTTGCAGTGTCTCCAGCACAAAGTATACCTTGAAATTTTAAAGATATGAACCATTGACAATGAATTGTCTGGGGGAATATCAATCAGCACATGGAAGTCAGGATATACTCCCCCTTTCTCTATCTGACAAAAGGATCAAAGGAGGATCATTAATATAGTCATATCAATAGATAATTCTGGTCACCTCAGTCTTCTTCATCAGCTTTTAAATACACTCATATCTGACCTCACCAGACCTCTTGCCTCTGAAGAGCTTGGCAGTCAGCACAGTCAACAGCCTCTTCCAGCCTGCATCTTAATAGGATTCTGTTTTAGAATTTCCGCTTTTGAATATTCTTGCTCATATGATCCATGTCTTTTCATAGCCTACAAAAACTGGTGAATCAGAGGAAGCTTTTTTCTCTGCTTGGGTATTTCTCTTGTCGTTCCCTCTGGACTATGTTTAAACACTAAGCTTTCCTTAGGGAGAACCACCACGTACACCACCCTTGCCATGAAGGAGAGTGAGGTGCTGCCTGCAGCACAGAGGGACAACTGCAGAGACTAACAAATGTGCCAACGTGAGAAGAACCATAAGTCCTAAGTGAATATGACTGCTTGGTCTCAGGGACAGTGAAGTGAGAGGGACCTAGTGTATTAAAGCGGTTCCCCACTTACTTTAAATCATGCTTCAGGTCAAAAGCCTAAAGAGGACCAACTGGGATTGAAATCAGAATCTTCTATCAGTCTTTTAACCAGAAAATAAAAAGGCAACAAAACTCTTGTCATCTATGAATACATTTTTCTTCCATTTTTTGATTGAAAACAGCTGTAGAGAACCAAGTACAGTATATGGAATCAATGGCTTTTCTCTCCTCAACCAAATTATTTTACCTTCTCTCAGTCCTGATTTTCAGTACAGGCCCAGAGATGTGGAGGCTCAGACTCAGAGGAAAAAGACCCTTGAATTTTGGGCTCCCATATTATCAAGCTCTCTTATCTGTTCCATGCCATTATTTTGTTGCTGGTAACTTCAGGGTCCCCTGAAGCCAACAGATTCGATGTAAAGTGGAAAGAAAGAGGCTTACTTTTTTTAAAAACTTATTTTATTTTTGGCTGCGTTGGGTCCTTGTTGCTGTGAGCAGGCTTTCTCTAGTTGTAGTGAGCGGGGACTGCTCTTCATTGCAGTGCATGGGCTTCTCATTGCAATGGCTTCTCTTGTGGCAGAGCACGGGCTATAAGTGCACAGGCTCAGTAGTTGTGGCGCAGGGGCTTAGTTGCTCCGCGGCATGTGGGATCTTCCCGAACTAGGGCTCGAACCCATGTGCCCTGCATTGGCAGGTGGATTCTTAACCACTGCACCACCGGGAAGCCCCCTACTTTGTTATTGATGACACAAATAATCTTTTTATATGGTGTAACCATTAACTTAGAGTTATAATTAATTTTTATGCTTTTGTTTTTTAAATTCTATGCCAGATTTAAAAGTGACTTGTACACCTACATCATAAATTTTACAGGATTCTATATTTATCTATATGTTTACCTTTACCAGGGAGTTGTATATTTTCATTCAGTTTTGTATTCTGTTTATCACCTTGCTCAACTTGAAGGATTCCCTTCAGCATTTCAGCTGGGGGCAGGGACAGTGGCATACTTCTTTATGACTGGCACTCCTGTTATAGTAGCTGGATGCTGGGCAAGAAGCAATAGGCTCAGGTCTTCTTGGCATCTCTCTCCTGGCCTGGAACCTCTGTCTCATGCTGGGCATAAAGGGGCCCCAGTATTTTCAGCCCTCCAATAAAATAGAACCTCTTTTCCATGAGTGGGGACTCGGTGAAAGACAGGAGCCCTCACCTCTTGGCTGCACTTGTCCAGAACTTAACCTCTGCAAGAAGGAGCTGAGGGCAGGATTAGAAATGGAGGGAAGATATTATAGTTCTCCAAGTGGAAACCGGGTGGGGGGTAGGGGGCATGGAGCCCTGTTTTCTTGGCTGTATAGTTTGGAGTACAGTTTCCATCAGGCTGGCCTGGAGAGGGAGTAGGCTGTGACTCAGATGCCACAGATCTTCATTGTTATAACTGAATTTTAATATATTTTCTTTCTTTTTGGTTTTAGAATTTTATTTATTTTTTTATACAGCAGGTTCTTATTAGTTATCCATTTTATACATATCAGTGTATACATGTCAACCCAATCTCCCAAATCATCCCACCACCACCACTCCCCTGCCACTTTTGCCCCTTGGTGTCCATAAGTTTGTTCTCTACATCTGTGTCTCTATTTCTGCCTTGCAAACCGGTTCATCTGTACCATTTTTCTAGATTCCACATGTATGCATTAATATACAATATTTGCTTTTCTCTTTCTGACTTACTTCACTTTGTATGATAGTCTCTAGATACGTCCACATCTCTACAAATGACCCAATTTCGTTCCTTTTTATGGCTGAGCAATATTTCATTGTCTACATGTACCATATCTTCTTTATCCATTCGTCTGTTGATGGGCATTTAGGTTGCTTCCATGACCTGGCTATTGTAAATAGTGCTGCAATGAACACTGGGGTGCATGTGTCTTTTTGAATTATGGTTTTCTCTGGGTATATGCCCACTAGTGGGATTGCTGTGTCATACGGTAATTCTATTTTTAGTTGTTTTTTTTTTTTAACATCTTTATTGAAATATAATTGCTTTACAATGGTGTGTTAGTTTCTGCTTTATAACAGAGTGAATCAGTTATACATATGTCCCCATATCTCTTCCCTCTTGCGTCTCCCTGCCTCCCTATCCCACCCCTTTAGGTGGTCACAAAGTACCGAGCTGATCTCCCTGTGCTGTGCGGCTGCTTCCCACTAGCTATCTATTATATGTTTGGTAGTGTATATATGCCCATGCCACTCTCTCACTTTGTCCCAGTTTACCCTTCCCCCTCCCTGTATCCTCAAGTCCATTCTCTAGTAGGTCTGTGTCTTTATTCCTGTCTTGCCCCTAGGTTCTTCATGACCTTTTTTGTTCTCCAGAGTTTGTTGTTTGTAGATTTTCTGATGATGCCCATTCTAACTGGTGTGAGGTGATACCTCATTGTAGTTTTGACTTGCATTTCTCTAATAATTAGTGATGTTGAGCAGCTTTTCATGTGCTTCTTGGCCATCTGTATGTCTTCTTTGGAAAAATGTCTATTTAGGTCTTCTGCCCTTTTTTTTTTTTTGTGGTACGCGGGCCTCTCACTGTTGTGGCCTTTCCCGTTTCAAAGCACAGGCTCTGGACGCACAGGCCCAGCAGCCATGGTTCACAGGCCCAGCCGCTCTGCGGCATGTGGGATCCTCCCGGACCGGGGCACGAAGCTGCGTCCCCTGCATCGGCAGGCAGACTCTCAACCACTGCGCCATAAGGGAAGCCCCTCTGCCCATCTTTTGACTGGGTTGTTTTGTTTTTTTTAATATTGAGCTGCATGAGCTGTTTATGCATTTTGGAGATTAATCCTTTGTCTGTTGATTCATTTGCAAATATTTTCTCCCATTCTGAGGGTTGTCTTTTTGTCTTGTTTGGAGTTTCCTTTGCTGTACAACAGCTTTTAAGTTTCCTTAGGTCTCACTTGTTTATTTTTGTTTTTATTTCCATTACTCTAGGAGGTGGATCAAAAAAGATCTTGCTGTGATTTATGTCAGAGTGTTCTTACTATGTTTTCCTCTAGGAGTTTTATAGTGTCCAGTCTTACATTTAGGTCTTTAATCCATTTTGAGTTTATTTTTGTGTATGGTGTTAGGAAGTGTTCTAATTTCATTCTTTTACATGTAGTTGTCCAGTTTTCCCAGCACCACTGATTGAAGAGACTGTCTTTTCTCCATTGTATAGTCTTGCCTCCTTTGTCATAGATTAGTTGACCATAGGTGCGTGGGTTTATCTCTGGGCTTTCTATCCTGTTCCATTGATCTATATTTCTGTTTTTATGCCAGTACCCTATTGTCTTGATTACTGTAGCTTTGTAGTATAGTCTGAAGTCAGGGAGTCTGATTCCTCCAGCTCCGTTTTTTTCCCTCAAGACTGCTTTGGCTATTCAGGGTCTTTTGTTGTTTCCATACAAATTTTAAGATATTTTGTTCTAGTTCTGCAAAAAATGCCATTGGTAATTTGATAGGGATTGTGTTGAATCTGTAGATTGCTTTGGGTAGTACAGTGATTTTCACAATATTGATTCTTCCAATCTAAGAACATGGTATATCTCTCCATCTGTTTGTGTCATGTTTGATTTCTTTCATCAGTGTCTTATAGTTTTCTGAGTATAGGTCATTTACCTCTTTAGGAAGGTTTATTCCTAGGTATTTTATTCTTTTTGTTGCAATGGTGAATGGGATTATTTCCTTAATTTCTCTTTCTGGTCTTTCGTTGTTAGTGTATAGGGATGCAAGAGATTTCTGTGCATTAATTTTGTATCCTGCAACTTTACCAAATTCATTGATTAGCTCTAGTAGTTTTCTGGTGGCATCTTTAGGATTCTCTATGTATAGTATCATGTCATCTGCAAACGGTGACAGTTTTACTTCTTCTTTTCCGATTTGGATTCCTTTTATTTCTTTTTCTTCTCTGATTACCGTGGCTAGGACTTCCAAAACTATGCTGAATCATAGTGGTGAGAGCGGACATCCTTCTCTTGTTCCTGATCTTAGAGGAAATGCTTTCAGTTTTTCACCATTGAGAATGATGTTTGCTGTGCGTTTGTCATATATGGCCTTTATTATGTTGAGGTAGGTTCCCTCTATGCCCACTTTCTGGAGGGTATTTATCATAGATGGGTGTTGAATTTTGTCAAAAGCTTTTTCGGCATCTATTGAGATGATCATATGGTTTTTATTCTTCAATTTGTTAATATGGTGTATCACATTGATTGATTTGCATATATTGAAGAATCCTTGCATCTCTGGGATAAATCCCACTTGATCATGGTGTATGATCCTTTTAATGTGCTGTTGGATTCTGTTTGCTAGTAGTTTTTGAGGATTTTTCATCTATATTCATCAGTGATATTGGTCTGTAATTTTCTTTTTTTGTAGTACCTCTGTCTGGTTTTGGTATTCAAGGTGATAGTGGCCTCATAGAATGAGTTTGGGAGTGTTTTTCCCTCTGCAATTTTTGGAAGAGTTTGAGAAGGGTGGGTGTTAGCTTTTCTCTAAATGTTTGATAGAATTCACCTGTGAAGCCATCTGGTCCTGGACTTTTGTTTGTTGGAAGATTTTTAATCACAGTTTCAGTGCTTGTGATTAGTCTGTTTATATTTTCTATTTCTTTCTGGTTCAGTCTTGGAAGTTTGTATCTTTCTAAGAATTTGGCCATTTCTTCCATGTTGTCCTTTTTTTGTTTTTTTTTTTTTTTTTTTTTTTTTTTATTGGCATAGAGTTGCTTGTAGTAGTCTCTTATTATGCTTTGTATTTCTGTGTTGTCTGTTGTAACTTCTTCTTTTTCACTTCTAATTTTATTGATTTGAGTCCTCTCCCTCTTTTTCTTGATAAGTCTGGCTAAAGGTTTATCAATTTTGTTTATCTTCTCAAAGAACCAGCTTTTAGTTTTATTGACCTTTGCTCTTGTTTTCTTTGTTTCTATTTCATTTATTTCTGCTCCGATCTTTATGATTTCTTTCCCTCTACTAACTTTGGGTTTTGTTTGTTCTTCTTTCTCTGCTTCCTTTAGGTGTAAGGTTAGATTGTTTATTTGAGATTTTTCTTGTTTCTTGAGGTAGGCTTGTATTGCTATAAACTTCCCTCTTGGAACTGCTTTTGCTGCATCTCATAGGTTTTGGATCATCGTGTTTTTGTTGTCATTTGTCTCTAGGTATGTTTTGATTTCCTCTTTGATTCCTTCAGTGATCTCTTGGTTATTTAGTAATGTATTGTTTAGCCTCCATGTGTTTGTGTTTTTTACGTTTTCCCCCTGTAACTGAGTTCTAATCTCATAACGTTGTGGTCGGAAAAGATACTTGATATAATTTCAGTTTTCTTAAATTTACCGAGATTTGATTTGTGACCCAAGATGTGATCTATCCTGGAGAATGTTCCGTGTGCACTTCAGAAGAAAGTGTATTCTGCTGTTTTTGGATGGAATGTCCTGTAAATATCAATTAAATCGATCTGGTCTTTTTTTTTTTTTTCCTTTTTTTTTTTTTATGCTGTACGCGGGCCTCTCACTGTTGTGGCCTCTCCCGTTGCGGAGCACAGGCTCCGGACGCGCAGGCTCAGCGGCCATGGCTCACGGGCCCAGCCGCTCCGCGGCATGTGGGATCCTCCCGGACCGGGGCACGAACCCACGTCCGTTGCATCGGCAGGTGGACTCTCAACCACTGCGCCACCAGGGAAGCCCTCGATCTGGTCTTTTGTGTCATTTAAAGCTTGTGTTTCCTTATTAATTTTCTGTCTGGATGATCTGTTCATTGGTGTACGGTGAGCTGTTAAAGTCCCCCACTATTATTGTGTTACTGTCGATTTACTCTTTCATAGCTGTTAGCATTTGCCTTATGTATTGAGGTGCTCCTATGTTGGGTGCATATATATTTATAATTGTTATATCTTCTTCTTGGATTGATCATTATGTAGGATCCTTCCTTGTCTCTTGTAACATTCTTTATTTTAAAGTCTATTTTATCTGATATGAGTATTGCTACTCCAACTTTCTTTTGATTTCCATTTGCATGGAATATCTTTTTCCATCCCCTCACTTTCAGTCTGAATGTGTCCATAGGGCTGAAGTGGGTCTCTTGTAGACAGCATATATAGGGGTCTTGTTTTTGTATCCATTCAGCAAGCCTGTGTCTTTTGGTTGGAGCATTTAATCCATTCACATTTAGGGTAATTTTTGATATGTATATTCCTATTATCATTTTCTTAATTGTTATGGTTTGTTTTGTAGGTCCTTTTCTTCTCTTGTGTTTCCCACTTAGAGAAGTTCCTTTAGCATTTGTTGTAGAGCTGGTTTTGTGGTGCCGAATTCTCCTAGCTTTTGCTTGTCTGTAAAGCTGTTGATTTCTCCATGGAATCTGAATGAGATCCTTGCCAGGTAGAGTAATCTTGGTTGTAGGTTCTTCCCTTTCATCACTTTAAATATATTGTGCCACTCCCTTCTGGCTTGTAGAGTTTCTGCTGAGAAATCAGCTGTTAACCTTATGGGAGTTCCCTTGTATGTTATTTGTCATTTTCCCTTGCTGCTTTTAATAATTTTTCTTTGTCTTAATTTTTGTCAATTTGATTACTATGTGTCTCAGCGTGTTTCTCCTTGGGTTTATCCTTTATGGGATTCTGTGCTTCCTGGGCCTGGGTGGCTATTTCCTTTCCCATGTTAGGGAAGTTTTTGACTATAATCTCTTCAAATATTATCTCGGGTCCTTTCTCTCTCTCTCACATTATGGGACCCCTATAATGTGAATGTTGGTGCATTTAACATTGTCCCAGAGGTCTTTTAGGCTGTCTTCATTTCTTTTCATTCTTTTTTCTTTATTCTGTTCCACAGCAGTGAATTCCACCATTCTGTCTTCCAGGTCACTTATCCGTTCTTCCACCTCAGTTATTCTGCTATTGATTCCTTCTAGTGTATTAATGACAGCAACATAACTACTTATTTGATTAATTACATAAACACAAAGAGGTCATAATTACAATATCAAAATTACAATTAACAAATGATTACTTAAAATAGTGTAGTAATCATTTTTTTTCACTTCTTTTTGTCCTTAAGGTATTACCTTTCTCTCCATATAAGTAAGGTTTTTTTTTGGTTGTTTTTTGTTTGTTTTGAGAAACAAAATTTAGTTTATCCTTCTGTGTTCCATTTTACAGTGGCATTATGTTGATGTGCATAGTTGTCTCCGTTTTTCCTTTTGATGGATATTTGGATCATTTCTCATCTTTTGCTTTATAAATAGTGATATGGTAAATAGTCCTATGCATCTACTTACCTTTTTATTTTTGCCAGTATATCTTTGGATAGTTTCCTAGAAGAGAGATTTATGGGTCAAAGGGTAAATAAATATGTAATTTTTCTAGATACTGCAAATCTCCTTCCCTTAGGATTGTATTCCTACCAGCAATCCACAGATGGACTAATGTCTCTGCAACCTTGAACAACAGAATATGCTATCCAACCTGTAGATTTTTGCCAATCTAATAGGCGAAAAAATTGTATCATAGTGTTAACTTAGTTGTATCTCCCTTATTATGAGTGAAATTGAGCATTTTTTTCATGTAGTTAAGAACCATTTGTATTTCCTCCTCTTAACTCTTTATTCATACTTCTAAACTATTTTTTCCATGGATTTGTTGGCCTTTTACTCCTTTTAAAAATTTTATTTATGGGGGCTTCCCTGGTGGCGCAGTGGTTGAGAGTCCGCCCGCCGATGCAGGGGACATGGGTTCGTGCCCCGGTCCGGGAAGATCCCACATGCCATGGAGCGGCTGGGCCCGTGAACCATGGCTGCTGGGCCTGCGTGTCCGGAGCCTGTGCTCTGCGACGGGAGAGGCCACAACAGTGAGAGGCCCGCGTACCGCAAAAACAAAAAAATACTCTAAAGCAATTATACCCCAATAAAGATGTTAAAAAATAAAGTGGATGGATCTTAAATAAAAATAAAAGGCATTTAAAAAATTTTTTTTATTTATGTAGAAGGAATAGTAACCATTTATCATGATATAAATTGCTAATAATTTTTTCAGCCTATTATCATTTGCTTCTTTGATTATGGTGTTTTTTGTAATGCAAAAATTTTTCCTTTAATGTTTGTATAATCATATTTATAAATATTTAGAATATTGCTTTTAGATTTGGGGCCATATTAGGTAATTTTGCTACTCCTTAGGTTATAGAGGAGTTCACATGTTTTCTTTTTGTATTTGTATAGTTTCATTTTTTTAACATTAAAATTTTTAATACATATGGAATTTATCCTGGTATGCAAGGTGAGAAATGTATTCAATTTAATCCTTATTCATGTGACTATTCAATTATCTCAGTGCTACGAATTTAGAAGTTCATCTTTCCTTTGTTGATATGAGTTACTGCTTTTATTGTAAACTAATTTTTATTTGCAACTGGTTTTGTTATAGGATTTTCTGTTCTCTGTATCAATAACAGACAATTCCAGTTACAGAGGTTTTATGGTATGTTTCAAGCCTGTTGGGCTAGCTCTCCCTCCTTGCTTTTGCTCATTATTTTAGGGGTTTCCTGGCTATTATTGATGGCTTGTTTTTCTAAGTAAACTTTATAAAAATTACTCAGTTCCAGAAAAAATGTGATGGCATTTTTATTGGGATTACATTAAATTAATAAATTATCTTAGGAATAAATGACAATTATATGAAGTTGTGTCTTTTTCTATTAGAATATTATATATATTTACAATGTTCAAGTATAGTTTTGTGACTTCAAGGAGTGTATTAGAATTTTATTCATATAGATTTTGGAAATTTTTAAAGTTTATACCCAGGAATTTTTTTCTTTTAAAATTTTATTTCCTTTTCCCTTTACTCCCCTCCCCACCCTCCCTGCTTCCTTCCTCCCACCCCGTTTTCCCTTTCTTTGCTGTTGTTAATGGCTTCCTCTATTGTGTTTTATATATATATATATATATTTTTTTTTTTTTCTTTTTGGTATATGTGAAGGGTATTGATTTTTGTGTGTTATTTTTCTAACTTACCACTTCACTAAAATCTCTTATTGTTTCACAGTTTTTCTTTTTTTTTATTTTTCAGATACATAATTATAACTGAATCATAACATCGTTTTTCCTACTTCTCTCAATTCTTATGCCCTTAACTGTCTTGTTAATTGCTTTGACAACTGTCTCCAACTTAATATTAAATAGCAGTAGAAATACTGAATATTATTTTTTCCTGCCCGCAAAGCCTCTAGTGTTGCTCAGTTAACTAAAATGCTAGTTTTGGGCCTGAAGTATTTTATCATGTTGAGAAATGTCCATCAATTCTTATTTTATTGAGTGCTTTTGGCACATTTGTATTAATTTCTTAAGGCTGTCGTAACAAGGTACCACTAACTGGGTGGCTTAGAACAATAGGAATTTATTCTCTCGTAGTTATCTAGCCCAGAAATCCAAAAGAAAGGTGTCAGCAGGGCCATGCTCCCTCTGAGGTCTCTAGTGAAGAATGCTTTTTTGCCTCATGTTAGTTTCTGGTGGCTCCTGGCAATCCTTGGATTGTAGCTGCATCACTCTAATCTCTGCCTCCATCGTCACATGGCCTTTTCCCCTTTGTATATCTCTGTCTCTGCATGTTCTCCTCTTGTAAAGATGTCAGTCATTGGATTTAGGGCTCACCCTAATCCAATACGATGTCTTTTTAACTAATTACATCTTCAAAGACCCTATTACTAAATAAGGTCACATTTTTAGGTTTTGAGTCCACATGAATTTTTGGAGAACACTATTCAACCCACTACAATGTGAAATATATGTTGGCTTTTGTCAGTGTCTATTGTGCAGCTCTTGGAGATGATCATGTATGGTTTTTCTCATTACCTTTATCAATTTGATGGATTATATTAATGTTTTTAAAGATAAACCAGAGCTGGACAGTAGCTAGAGTGGTAAAAACAGATTTCATTCAGGAATATTGCAATGGGCAAAAGGCCTCAATATGGAACCAGGATCAATTCCAAATACAGCATAGCCAAGTGGGAATTTATAACTAAACAGAAGGGTGGAGTGGGGGTGAGGGTCAGTGGATAGAAAATTACTAAGAAGAAACATCAGAGGTAAGGAAGAATTCTGGCTAAACCAACCAAACAGGATTCTTGTTGAAAGTAGGCCAAGGTGATCAGACATCACCCAGGGGATGGCAGCGGATGAGGAACACAATTAGATATCAAGGGTGACCAGAGATGGAGGATAGAGGATTTTATCCAAACCAACCTAACAGGATTCTTGCTAAAATTGGACAACACAGAGAGGAAAACAGAAATCTAAAAGTCAAGGCCTATTTGAAAAAGAGTTCAGGGAACCCTGAGTAGAGCTTGGTAGAGGAGAGAATCTTTGTTAATGTCTTCCTTAATAATGAGTGATCTTTGCATTTCTGGAATAAACCCCACTTGGATATTCTGTATTATGTGAAATTAGACTATAGTTTTCACTTTCTGTGTGAACTTAAAAAGTTTGTGATGAACGCTATACTCACTTTATAAAATGAATTGGAGGGGCTCCTTTTTCTGTGCTTTGAAAATTTAAGTTGCATCATAATTCTCTGATATTTAACAGTTTGGTAAAATTTCTTTGTGAAAGTATTTGTGCTTGGTGCCCTTTTGGGGGACATACCTATTCAACTGTTTTTCTATTTTTCTATAGTAATGGTCTGTTTAGACTTTCTGTTTCTACAAGAAGTAATTTGGGTATAATGCATTTATAAAATCCACTTCATCTAAAGTTTTTAAATCATTTGCTGAGTTGTGTCTTATGATTTTAAAAATGTTTTTCTGTTTTGATAGTTATTTTCTCCCATCAGTTCTAATTTTGTGTATTTGCACTTATTTTCACTCTTCTTGATTAGGATGGTTAGAGGTTTGTCTATTTTGTTGACTTTTCAAATAACCAGCTTTTTTCTTTATTAGTTCTACTTTAAAAAAAACTCATTTTCTGAGTTGGTCTTTATGAACCCTTCCTTCTTCATTCTTTTTGGCTTATTTTGTTCATTTTCTAACATCTTGAACTGAGTGTTTGATTCGTTATTTGTCATTTTATTAACGGCCTTTCCCTCTCTGATTGGAGAAGTATTATTTACCACATTACCTTATTATGTCTTTTGCCCGTACAAGCGACTTCTCCAATCTTATCTGAGGCTCTGTCGGTTTGTGGGGCTGAAAGCGAGAGGCTCAGAGACTCAGAGAAGGATGTGGTTAGTGAACCAGTCCCACCGTGCGGAGGGTTTTTACAGAGGTTAATGTGCATCACAGGTGTAGCCTTCTTAATGGCCTTCAATTCCACCCCCAAGGGGGGCGCGATCATAGCCCATGCGCCCTCTTTCCTCGGCGACCAAAACAAACAGCTCTCCATTTGTCCTACCGTCTTCTCTCCCCTCTGGAGCTCATATGGTCTCTATTTTTGCATCCCCCGCATTATACTTTGTGGCTTTCTGGCAGCCCTTTCAAGCGGCAAGGAAAGAGGAAAGGAGGGAGTGAAAATAGGAGAGAAAATATTTCATCCCGTGGTTTTCTAGAGGCGTCAAGGAAGTGACTCCAGACTGATTGGAGCGAAAAGGTCCCAGGACCACCAATAAGGGCTTTTCCGTCTAGAATTGCAACTTACTCTTTTAGCAAAGCATGTCATAGGACCTAGATTTAGGTTCCAAATTTAAGATTTCGGAAATAAGCGAAATTAGGTAGATTGGACTTCAGCTTAATATTAATTCTTGTAAAACCTACTCAAAATGGCTATGTTGTGTTTTGTATATATTCCCGAGAGCACAGTTGGAGTGAGGGGGTGTAGCTCAGTGGTAGAGCGCGTGCTTAGCATGCACGAGGCCCCGGGTTCAATCCCCGGCACCTCCACTTTTGAAAGTTCTTGTTTTTCTCCCCATTTTACTTTTTTTCCCTGCTCAAAAAGAAAGTAAACCGATTTCGCAACTATTTGCTATCAGTATTGGCGCTGCCCTGTTTCTACTTCTCGGGTTTGGCAACACCCAGGGTGGCTGCGAAAGGAGGAAAAGATGGAACGAGAAGACAAAGTCTGGGCCCATCCAGCAGCTCGAGATTCCGGAACAAAAAGCACGTCACAGTATTATTCATAAAGCAGGAAAGAAGAGATAAGGATGGGAAAATTTAACAAAGGAAACACATGGTCGCAAGCCAATTTTTCTTAGTTTCTTTTGTTTTCTGAGCCGTTTTGGCCATGATCAGACTGAAGGTTGAGCAAGAAGAGAGCGTTCCAAGATGGGAAATCGAGAAATTTATTTTCATCAGTGGATGTGGAGAAGTCACACTTAGGCAGCAATAGCTCCATTGGGAATACATTGAGCAATACCTTGGGCTGAAGATTTCAGAAGTCACAGATTAATTTCCAGTTTTGTTCTGTCTTTACTTTTACCTGAGAATAGGATTTAACTAGATAATTTAGATGATATACAGAAGTAATTTTATCTGAGACTGTTGCACCCTCTATCGGAAAGGAATTTTCCAGACCCAGGGTCAGTGTGGTCCTTGGACCAAAGGAGTTGGTGGTACCTGAGAGCTTGTTAGGAATGCAGGATGTCAGTTCCACCCCAGACTTACTGGACTAGAATCAGCATTTCGACAGGATCCCCAAGTGTGTCCTTTGCACGTGAAAGTTTGAGAATCACTGGTTTGAGTGCTATGATGTGGATTTAAAGGGTATATATTATAAATATATGGCTGTATTATAATTTTTTGCAACTTCCTACTCTAATGTAGAAAAAACAATTGCAAAAAATGTATTTCTATTGTTGAACAATTTTTGTATTCTAATAATTGACACTGTTTCCCCTCTCATGGTAATATGATATTTATTAATATTAATTTTTGAATCAATATGCATAATTGAATTAGATGTGAAGTTTCTTTTTAATAAAAGTTTTGCAAGTTTTGCAATCAAGACGGGGCTAGCTTCCAGTATAAACTAGGAAGTTTGTATCTTTGTTTCTGCTCGGCAACATCTTAAATAGGATAAGATCTTTCTCGAGTTAAAATGCCTTCACTTTGGAATTTACCTCTTCAAAGGAAGAATAAGAGCTAGCACTCAGGAGCCAGATTTTCTTTAATAGGAGTAATAGGTCATTTTCGGTTCTGTTGACATATTTTTCTCTCTTGTTTTCAAAGTACAATTTTACAATGTCATTTTGCCACTTGTATCTACTGTGTCAGGAGAAATGTATTCACATGCTCCAACCATAGAAATCCATCAAGTTGCAAAAGGCAAATAGACTAAACTTGAAAAAGAAATCATGAATTCTTACCATTGCTTTTATGTATTATATTAGGGCTCAGGTCCAAATGGAAGTTTTTTTTCCCTTCCAACCATAGACTTCTCCAAGGAAGTTCACCTCTGAAATTTAAGGGAGAAGAGGATAGAGTGGAAAAGCCAAGAACTTAGTATGAGAAAACCATAGGAAATATAGAGTGGAAATTTCAAAAAAATTATATGCCAATAAAAGCAACATGTGACAAATGGAGGTACTTCTTTGAAGGCTAGCTGTGTCTAACTTTGGCCCAGGACAAAAAGGGCTCATTTTAAAGTACATTGTAGATGAATTCTGGAAATTCAACTATGTTTTATTTAGGGGCTCTATCCTTCAACAAGCTTTTGTTTAGCTTTCTTCGGGGAGGAATTAAAGATTAAGGACCTCTGAGAGGAAAGGGGAGGTGGCCATGTGTGTGACACCCTCTGTGAATGTGTGAGAGGTCACAGTTGGGCAGGACCATTGGCTGCATAGGAATATGGAAGCAGACAATATCCACTAGGCCATGCAGTCACTCTGACTCAAAAGACAGTGATTTATTTTTTTCAAAGACATATTTAATAGGAGAATAAAGAATACTTAATCCTTTACTGCCTACTCTAGGAACAGTTTCTTCATATTCAATCAAGGTGGGGAACTTAGAGCAATATGACTAAACCTCTCTGTCCAGGTCAGCAAATCAAGATGTAAACACCGAACATCATGAGTGTTAATTCAAATTCCAGAGCATTACATAAAACCTTTTTACATGAATACTTTATCCCTTTTGGTCTGTCAACTTTGTGTGTGTGTGTGTTAGCTAACACCTCTACTGTGTCACATAATTATTCTTCTAGTGGTGGGAACAATTAAGATCTAGTCTCTTAGCAAGTTAAATGTTTACAACACAGTTTTGTGGTCTGTAGTCTCTGGACTGTGTATTAGATCTCCAGGACTTATTTGTCTACTAGTTGCAAGTATGTGCCCTTAAACAACATCTCTCCAATTCCCCACCCCTCAGGCTCTGGTAACCACCATTCTACTCTGTTTTTTGTTGTTGTTGTTGTTTTTAAGATTCCACATATACGGGCTATCATATAGTATTTGTCTTTCTCTGTCTGACATCTCACTTAACACAATGTCTTCAAGACCCATCCATGTCTCTGATATATAACATCTTCTTTACCCTTTCATCCTTGTCTGTCATTAAAAGATGGCACCCAACCAGTTACAATTTTCTCCCTGGTTTTAGATGCATTAGAAAAGCACTTCATACATCTGCTAATTGCTGATTATTTTCACAGAAAATTGATAAACAATTTTGGTGTTCAGTGTACATTGGAGTAAACAGAAAAAAACAAAATGAAGCCAAAACTCCTTGTGAGGAACTTCTGTTAATGTAACTGTAGTTAGGCTTCTCCAATTTCAATGACTCTGGAAACTTTCATATTTGTGCTTTCACACTCAAACAGCCTAGTGTAATAATTTCCTACTCATCCTCCTGGACTCTCTCTCTCTCTCTCTCTCTCACACACACACACACACACACACACACTCATATACTAGAGCTTGCAGAATTTTGTGGGTGCCTCTTCCCTAGCACTCAATTTCAGTGAAATCTGCCACTTCTGTCTCCTCCTATCTATTCTACCAGCCCCATGAGCCAACTGAGAGAGAAATTCTGCCAAACCAATAATGTCCTCTCAATTCCAAAAGATATTCAATGATATATTTACTAGTATAGGCAAAGACATAAGATGAATGAGGAGGATATAACGCATACTAGGAGTCGTACCAGAAAACGAGTCTTTCTGGGCCTTCTATGGAAGTTTCAAGGCCATGATGATAACCAGTGCTACTGCTAGGGTTCAAGATCAGACTAAGAAGCATTTTTGTTTGTTTGTTTGTTTGCTTTTGTTTTTTGGCTTTGCACAACTATCAGTAAAAGAGTTCCTGATCGCTAATCTCAAAGGACGTTTTCAGTTCTCATTCTGCTCCCTCTCTGTGTGCTGTGCCTTCTGAGCACTGCCACTCCCGTGTATTCGTATCAGAGCGCTGAGTTGAGTTCACTGCGCTACACTGACAGGCGGGAACCTATGGGATGGATCTGTTAAATTCAGCATGTCCAAAACCATCTCCTCGGCATAATCTCTTTTCCATTCTGAGGAAGGAGGAGGAGGAGGAAGAGGAGGGGAGGAGGAGGGGGAGGAGGCGAGTAGGAGGGGCAGGAGAAGGGGGAGGATGAGCTCCCCAGGGTAAAGGCCTGGTCCGGTGGTTAGGACTCCGAGCTTTTGCTGCCGAGGGCACAAAAGAACAATAGATCTCTTTTTTGCTTTTCTTCCTGTTTCTTGGATGACTGGGTTCTCTCTTATGTGCCTCCCACTTTGTTTCTTGCTCTGTAAACCCAGTAGGTATCTCCAATCTGTGTCTAGATACCTATTAACTTGCTTTTAATCAACACTTCTTTCCACCGCTGAATCTGCTGTTTAGTGCGTGCCTTGAGCACTATTCTCCTAGACTATTCCATGAACCTTCTTAGTTGCCATCAGGATGTAATAAAGATGAATAGACTGTTGGGAATGAATCGCTGGACGAATTGCTGGTGGTTTTTATTTTCACCTGGGTTTTTCCCATTAAAATCTTGCCCTTAACATTCCTGTGGAGCAAACAGCAAATAGCAAGAAGTGTTTTATCCAAGGAAAAGTTCGTCAATTTTCTGACACACGTTTTCAATATTTTTCGTTCCACTTCAAGTTTTATTTGATAAAGAATCAGTATCACCCACAGCTCCCTGGCCTTCTCTATCTTAAAGCAGTCACAAATCCTGCTCCGACATTCAGCACTGCTAAAACAACAAGCACGGCAGCTGGGGAGATGGGCCCACAGAATACAGTGAGATATTTCTTGACGGACCTCCACCACTCTCCCGAGAAGGGGGTGTAGCTCAGTGGTAGAGCGCGTGCTTCGCATGTACGAGGCCCCGGGTTCAATCCCCGGCACCTCCAGCTGTGGGCTTTCGGGAAGCCGTGAGATTCAACTGCTCTTTTCCCTGATTCCTTTACCCATTGCCTGCTCACAAGAAAAGTAAACATATGATCCAAGACGTTCATTTTAATGCTGCACTATTTAGACTTCATGAGCCTCAAAACCACTCGAGTCAGCTGACAGAGTAGAAGTCTATTAGTTTCCCACGGAGGCTATAACAAATTACGACAAACTCGGTGGTTTAAAACAACAGAAATTTATTCTGTTACCCTTCTGGAAGCCAGAAGTCCAAAATTAATATCACTAGACCGACATCAGGGTGTTGGCAGAGTGCTGCTATCTCCAGAGGCTCTAGGAGGAGAATCCATTCTTGCCTCTTCCAGCTTCTGGTGGCGGCTGGCATTCCTTGGCTTGTGGCAGCAATACCCCAATCTCTGTCTCCGTGGTCACACTGCCTTCTCCTCTGTGTGTGTGAAATCTCCCTCTGCCTCTCTTTTAAGGACACTTGTGATTACATCAGGCCTACCCGGATAATCCAAAGTAATCTCTCCATTTCAAGATCTTTAATGTAATTGCATCTGCAAAGACTTTTTCTATGTAAGATAACATTCACAGGTTCTGGGGATTGGGGCCTTCTATCTTTGGGAGCAATTATTCAGCCTACTATTCATAAGATCCCCTAAACCCAAAACAAGTGTGCTGTCATAACTTTTCACCTTGGCTTCTATTTTCCACTATTACTGAGAGAAGAGAAAAAGGAGAAGAAAATAAGAGGCTTGAGGAAAAATTGCTTTAGTTTCCTTTGTTTTATGTGAAGTTTTAGGATGAGAAACAGAAAGTCTTCCATCTGATTAGCCTCTCCATCACCAAAAGTCTAGTCCAAAAATAAACTGGAGAATACTAGTTGAACGAGTGGGTGTTGCTACCGGAAAGGACTGCTGTCAAGAATCTAGCGTCCTGCCAAACATGAACAACAAAAAAAAAGAATCAGCTTTACACGACTCAGCTTACACATGCCAAATTGCTATTTTGTACTACCCAATTTCCTTTTATTTTGTCACTCATCCATTGTTCCTTCTTTTCAAATCTCTAAATAAGATTATGCCTGGAAATGTCAGTTAACAACAAATATGCTACCATGAAGAAGCAGCAAGAAAATTTTTTTTTGGTATGTATGTCAAAATGGAAATTATTAGCTGCCAAAACAAGAAGACATGTAGTTCACAAATGTCTAAGATATTTTCACTGTAGCGAAAAACCAGCCATTTCCTCTACTGTTTCCTGCCCATATAATCACTTCTGCTTATACTTTCCAGGCACTCCTCAAAATTTCTAGTCCATTGATGGCCCCATTAAAAGGCCATTATAGTTACAAATCCATCACTATCTCTGCCCATCTTCACTGCTGAATATTAGAGAAGGAAGGGAATTCTGTCTCCCAGCTTTACTCTTTCTTTCCCTCCTCACCTCTCAGCTCTGAGAAAGAAATTCAATCTCTTTCAAATGTCCTTAGTTGATTAATTCACAAGCAAGGAGTGTGAAAGGAAAAGAGAGCAAAACACCACTAAATTCTAATATAAATTGGGAAATTTGCATGTTTGTCTCTGCTTAGCAATGTTTTCAATATGATGGGAACCACTTGAGAAGCACCTACTGTCCAAATCTTGGGATCATTTCAGAACACTGGGTTGCCTCTCCCTCAATAACCAAAAACTGTGGAATATATAATTACTTGGACAAACAATATTTTTCTAAACTATTTGAGAACAATTTGCAGATATTATATCTTTTTCTCCACAAATCTTCTTATACACTTCCATCGTAATCTTTTTATTTTATACATTTAATATATATTTCTTAAGAGTAAGGGCATTTCCTTACCACAGCACAATGATCAAATTCAGGAAACTTAACACTGATAAGGAGTCTTTTCTAATATACAATGCATATTTAACTAATTTTACCAATAAAATACTTTATAGAAATTTCTCTCCCAAACTAGGGTCCATTCCAGAGTCACATATGAATTTAGTTACTCCTTAGTCTCCTTTAATCTGGAACGGTTTCTCAATCTTGCCTTTTGTGAGATTGATATGTTTTTGAAGAGCACGTGCCAATGATTTTGCAGAATATTCTTCAATTTATGTTTTGATTAGACTAAGTTCAGGTTATGAACATTTGGGAGGAATATCACAGAAATTATGTTTCCCTCTATCACACCAAGGGGCATGTGATGTCAGTTTCTCCCATTGTTAGTGATGTCAGTTTTGATTACTTAGTTAAAGTTGTGTCTAATAGGTTTGTTTCCCCATAAACTCATTCCCTCATAATTAATAAGTATCAGTAAGGGATACTCTGAGACTATATAGATATTTCGATCCTCATCAAAAGTTTACCTATGCTTTTAGCACTGATCTATGAATTTGCCAGAGTCTATTATTATTCTGATGGTAATTTTATAACTTTGTTACTACCTCTGCATTTATTAGTTGGCATACCACTGTAAGGAAAAATTTCTCTTCTTCCATATTTATTCATTTAAGTATCCAAGGATTGCAATCATTTATTGTCATTATTCATCTCACACGGCCCCAGATTTGACTAGTGAGAGGCCCTTCAAGTTGGTTTCTGGATCCTTTTGAATTGTCCTCGTGATTTTTTTTATTTTTGCGGTACGCGGGCCTCTCACTGGTGTGGCCTCTCGCGTTGCGGAGCACAGGCTGTGAACGCGCAGGCCCAGCGGCCATGGCTCACGAGCCTAGCCGCTCCGCGGCATGTGGGATTTTCGCGGACGGGGGCACGAACCCGTGTCCCCTGCATCGGCAGGCGGACTCTCAACCACCGCACCACCAGGGCCCTGTCCTCATGATTTTTGAGCAGTTATATTCTAGCACAGAAAGATAACTTAGGATCATCTTGTACTCTCCCTCATCCAGTCTTAGAGTCTGTGAATCCTACAAGTAGCTCAGTTTCCTTTTAGTGGGGATTGGTATTCAAAAATCAAGATATGGGACTAGCATTGCTTATTGCTACTGAGGTATTAGTTTTTCTAGGCCCTGTTAGCAGACAGATGTGGAGGGAAAATGACAGAAACACAAACAGACACACGTGCACACGCACACACACACACGCACACACGCATATTTCATATCCAGAGACAACAGGGCTATTTGTTACTTACCTCCTTCTCCTACAGTGAGAGCCCTGAATTCCAACAATATATGTGTTCATTTTCCCAACCACACAAAAGTAAATTCACACACACACACGCACGCATAAAAATAAATAAAATTCACACAAAATATCAGAATTAACATACCCTTAACACTACAAAAAATAACCCTGCTACATAGAGGTTATCATTTGTTTGCTTTTTTTTTTCTTGTTTTTTTTTTTTCTACTTGGGATAAAGTACTGTGTAAAACATTTATTTGGATGTGTTCTTTCTTTTTCTCTTGAATGAGGTTATGTTATCCTTTTGAAATGCAGTTAGATTTTTTTCTATTCATATTCAATTTTGCACTAGTTTCACACACACTTGAGTCAGTATTATTTTTTGACTATGTAAAACATTAATGTTTCCAAGAGTCAAAATAATTCAGAGAATAATATTCAGATAAATTGTGGGAGAATGTTGTGTCCCGTGACTCACCCAAGTGATGGAATGGAAGCACAGTCCAAGCAATCTAATCTGATGGGGACCCAACTTTGTGATCAGATTCTGATCACAAGCTGACCACAAATCAAGAACAGTGCCTTTCTTTCTACCATTAAGGTTCCTTTCTCCTGGAGTAGCCATGCCTGAGAGAGGATAAAGTGTAAGGAGTTTAGAAATAGCAGAATTGAACTTAAGGTGGCTTATTTTGATAACTTGGTCTTCAAAGACGCAATGCTGGTCACTAGAAGGTCACAGAGAGTCTTCTGAGAAGCTGATAAGAGTGAGGGGGTATAGCTCAGTGGTAGGGCGTGGGCTTAGCAGGTACAAGGTCCTGGGTTCAATCTGTAGGACCTCCACTTTTGTATTTTCTTCTTACCCACATACCCTAAGAACTCTTACTTCCTGAAATATCTTTGTCAAACTCAGTCGTCTTGGCTATGGCAATTCTTTCTTAACCTTTTTGGGACACAGGGAGGAATTGTGCTCCTTCACTAAAGTTATCTGTTGTTTGCTCTATTATTGACTGCATCTCTCCAAGCACTCTCAGCAATCACTAGCGTGTGGGCCACTGTCAATAGGTTACAAAAAGCAAGTAGCAGTTTCCCCAACCACCCAATTTCCAGTTGTATGGAATCTGAAAGGCTTAGCAAACGCGGGTCTGTGTGGCCTAATGGACAAGCCATCTGATTCCTTGTCAGAAAGTTAATCACTTAAGTTCTTCTATGGTTCTTTTATTCTAGCTCCTTCCTAACCAGAATGAAGGAGGCTGAGAAGATTTCACTAAAATATTTCACTAGATTTCACTGCCAGTGGTTGACGACGGTGTGCTGGTGGGCACTTTTTGGCTCAGAGCCCCTCAAACTCTGGAGCTTACATAAAAGTCATTTAACTACAAACAAATGACAAACAAGGAAAAGATAGCAGTCACCTCAGCAGAAATCTGTAAAGGGAAATAGTACTTCTCTGGGTGTTCGAAGAAAGTTTCCAGTATGAAATGGCAAACATTCTGAACTCTGGGGTCCAAGATCAATCTAGGGGAAAGTTCATTTCTTTGTTTCCCACAAATAGAGAAAGAGCTCTTATTCTCCCAATCCCAACAGATCATTTCCAACCTTACTCTACTTACTCTCCAGGGACACCCTCCTTCCAAACTACTGAACAACCTGTATCTCCAGATCAGAGCTCTTTGCACAGCTTCAGATTCTGGTATCACAATGCCTAAGCAGAAATCTACAGGATACACCGTCTTTTTTTTTTAAACATCTTTATTGGAGTATAATTGCTTTACAATGGTGTGTTAGTTTCTGCTTTATAGCAAAGTGAAGCAGCTATACATATACATATATCCCCATATCTCCTCCCTCTTGTGTCTCCCTCTCACCCTCCCTATCCCACCCCTCTAGGTGGTCACAAAGCACCGAGATGATCTCCCTGTGCTATGTGGCTGCTTCCCATGAGCTATCTATTTTACATTTGGTAGTGTATATATGTCCATGCCACTCTCTCACTTTGTCCCAGCTTACCCTTCACACTCCCCATGTCTTCAGGTCCATACTCTACATCTTTATTCCTGTCCTGCCCCTAGGTTTGTCACAGCCATTTTTTTTTAGATGCCATATATATGTGTCAGCATACGGTATTTGTTTTTCTCCTTCTGACTTACTTCACTCTGTATGACAGACTCTAGGTCCATTCACCTCACTACAAATAACTCAATTTCATTTCTTTTTATGGCTGAGTAATATTCCATTGTATATATGTGCCACATCTTCTTTGTCCATTTATCTGTCTATGGACAATTAGGTTGCTTCCATGTCCTGGCTATTGTAAATAGTGCTGCAATGAACATTTTGGTACATGACTTTTTGAATTATGGTTTTCTCAGGGTATATGCCCGGTAGTGGGATTGCTGGGTCGTATGATAGTTCTATTTTTAGTTTTTTAAGGAACCTCCATACTCTTCTCCATAGTGGCTGTATCAATTTACATTCCCACCAACAGTGCAAGAGGGTTTCCTTTTCTCCACACCCTCTCCAGCATTTATTGTTTGTAGATTTTTTGATGATGGCCATTCTGACCAGTGTGAGGTGATACCTCATTGTAGTTTTGATTTGCATTTCTCTAATGATTAGTGATGTTGAGCATCCTTTAATGTGTTTGTTGGCGATCTCTATATCTTCTTTGGAAAAATGTCTATTTAGGTCTTCTGCCCATTTTTGGATTGGGTTGTTTGTTTTTTTGATATTGAGCTGCATGAGCTGCTTGTAAATTTTGGAGATTAATCCTTTGTCAGTTGCTTCATTTGCAAATATTTTCTCCCATTCTGAGGGTTGTCTTTTTGTCTTGTTTATGTGTTCCTTCGCTGTGCAACAGCTTTTAAGTTTCATTAGGTCCCACTTGTTTATTTTTGTTTTTATTTCCATTTCTCTAGGAGGTGGGTCAAAAAGGATCTTGCTGTGATTTATGTCATAGAGTGTTCTGCCTATGTTTTCCTCTAAGAGTTTTATAGTGTTTAAATGTTTACATTTAGGTCTTTAATCCATTTTGAGTTTATTTTTGTGTATGGTGTTCGGGAGTGTTCTAATTTCGTTCTTTTACATGTAGCTGTCCAGTTTTCCCAGCACCACTTATTGAAGAGGCTGTCTTTTCTCCATTGTATATTCTTGCCTCCTTTATCAAAAATAAGGTGACCATATGTGTGTGGGTTTATCTCTGGGCTTTCTATCCTGTTCCATTGATCTGTGTTTCTGTTTTTGTGCCAGTACCATACTGTCTTGTTTACTGTAGGTTTGTAGTATAGTCTGAAGTCCAGGAACCTGATTCCTCCAATTCTGTTTTTCTTTCTCAAGATTGCTTTGGCTATTTGGGGTCTTTTGTGTTTCCATACAAATTGTGAAATTTTTTGTTCTAGTCCTCTGAAAAATGCCATTGGTAGTTTGATAGGGATTTTTTTTTTAAAAATCTATTCTTGTTTTTAGCCACCAAAGGGAAAACCAAGCCAGCAAACTGCTAAACATTCAGAAAGCAGAAAAGCAGTCTCTTACTCCATCTACAGAAGCCAAGAAACCTGGAGGTTTTCCATAATGCATCCTCCCCTTTTTTTATTCTCCAGAAGCTGTAACTGTCCACCAGGCAGTCACAAACCACCTGTACAGCCAATCTTGAGGTCATCTATTTGACTTGTGAGGGACTCATCTATATTTTTCTGTGCCTGTACTAGGAGTGAAGAGACCATGGCTTCGTCTGTCGGTATCACCGACTGTTCAGTGACAGTGGCTTTCCACAACCAGAGTCTTCAGACCCTCCTTTTGAAGCAAGAGCATCGTGTGAGGAGTAAAGGGGCCTGTTGCAAATGCCAGGAAGAGTTTCTTCAGGAGAAAGTTGTGTTTCAATAAGCTTCTAAGAGTTAGAAATATGTGCAGCAAGCAAACGGGAACTTTCTCAATTTCTTAAAAAAAATAAGATGCTTCCACAGTCTCGATTGTGTTCAACCTCAAAGCTGCTGCTTCTAATGTTGACTCTGCTCCCACCGCATCCACGCCCCCAAACCGAGGCATCCCTGCAGCTTCCAAACTACCAGTCCCAGAGGTTCCTGAATTTCAAACGAAATCTCACCCTCACGTTCGTCCCCCAAAGCTCTCAGCCTGTCTATCCAGCAATGGAGAGTTGCGAGGCACTCCCGAAGCCAGAACAGTCTTCGACATAAAGAGCCAAATCCTTTTCTGGGAAAGCCTACCTCCCTTGAGAGAAAAAGATCTCATCTCTTCCCTCATACCCGGACGAAGCCACGGAGAGACGTGGAGCTTAGACACCCCCCCCACCTCGCCCCATCAACTTCCCCTCACATCCTAATCATTTTGAGGATGCTTTTCCTTTGCCCACTTCCTCTCTGTCCCTTTTCTCCTTTTCTTCCTCCACTTCACCCCACCCCGCCTCTTCCCTCTTTTGGCACTCCTCTCCTCCCTACTGTGTGCTCCGGAATGAAATTTGCACAGTAGCTTAGCGCACTACTAGTCGTATTTACACACATTTTAATCTCTGTATTGAGACACTCATGTGTAGCTGATATTTTAATTTCCACATTGCTTTCTAATTCCTTTCCTTATGTTCCCAGATCAGCCTTTCCCCAGCATAGGCTGATGCTTGGTCTGGTGGGGGGCTAGGTGCATGGCTGGGGCTAAAGCCCTGGGTAGATAGAGAAATGCTGGGGGGAGAAAGAATCAGTAAGAGAATCTAAAATATTTTTAGTGGAAGTCATCCAAAGACTTGCATCCGAATTTCCACTCACACCAAATTTTGGCTAAAGGCAAAAAGCTCGACCCTTTCAGAATTGGAGATTGAGATTTCAGAACCTGTCCAGATGTACACAGGGGTTTATTAAAATTCACTGAGCAGCTGGTTCTTGGGTGCTGCCCTTTCCTCATTCCAGAGATTATTATTTCTGAAATCCTGAAAGCCCCTGAAATTGTTTCTATTTTGTTTAACAAAAGGAGTCCTATGTCCTGGCACTGTTCACTTCTTATAAAAAGTTCCTAATGCTCACAGATAGGTAAAAAAACAATTCTTAGCCAGGCACCAGTCTGCAGACCACAATCTGAAAAGCACTAATGAAGAGATAAGATGTACTGGAGGTGATAAGGTATCCAAGGAGATCCTTTTTCTTCTTTTCTTGTTATTTAAATTGAGGCTTAATTAATGTAAACAAAAATGCATGAAGTTTAATGATTCAGCTTGATGGGTTATTACATATGCATACACCCATGTAACCAACAGCTCTGGCAAAGATACGTGATTTTTCAGCCCCCAGCTGCTTCCTTGTGCCTCATCCCAATCACTGCCACTCTCTGACCTCTATCACCATAGATTACTTTTTCTTGCATTTTGAAATAATATAAATAGAATCATACAGTATGTACTCATTTGAGTGTGGATTCTTTCACTCAATTTTTTAAAAGTTGGATATATCCATATTATTCCTAGTAGCAGCAGTTCTTTTTCATTGCTTGGTAATATTCCATTGTGTGAATACTGTGCATCACAACTTTTTCATTCATTTTTCTGTCAATGTACATTTAGAGTGCTTCTAGTTTGGGGCTGAAATGTCTAATGTGGTCACTAGCATTCCTATATTTGTCTTTCAAGGGAAATACTCATGCATTTCTCTTGGGTATAAATGCAGCTGTGGAGTTTTGGGGGCATAGCTTACATGTATATTTAGATTTAGTCAGTGTTTCCAAATAGTTTCCCAATGTGTGTGCACCAGTTTACGGTCTCATCAGCAGTTGTGTGAGTGAGTATTCCAGTTGCTCCACGTTCTCAGCAGCACTTGATATTGTCAGTTCTCTTAAGGTAATTGATTCTGGTGAAGAGAAGTATTATTTCATTTGGTTTTTAAATCTACATTTCCCTCATAGCAAATTATGTTGGGCACCTTTTAAATTGCTTATTGGCTATTTTGGGTATCCTCTTTTTGTGAAGTGCATGTTAATTTGCTCTTTCTTAATGAGATTTTAGTCTTTTTCTTAGTGTTTTGTAGAAGTTCTTCACAGATAATGGTCTTTCGTAAAACATAAGTGTTGAAATATCTTCTCTCAGACTGTAGTTCATCTCTTCTTAAGAAGGAGAGGACTTGAAAAATTTTGTAAGAATAGGAAAGAGAGAAAGAGAGAGAGGTTGAAGTCAGAAAAAAAAAAAGTTCCATCTGGAAATCTTTCCTGGTGGTTGCAGAAAAAACGCCTCCAGGCAGTTTGCTGGGGCGGGAACCTCGGAAAGCGCTGATAGGATTAAATGTGTTAAGAGCAGAAACGGTGCTATCTGGCTTGCGACCCTTACATTTCTCCTAGTGTAGCAGCTTAAGAGGATACAGTCTAGAGGTTTAAGAAATGAGTAGGATTTGAGGCAGTGGCTTTTCTATCTGGCCAACTACCGTATCTTTGAAGACCCCCCTCAGAAATATGGTTACTATTTCAAAGATGATCTTCACGACCTTTCTGTCGTGAGAGGTGTAGTTCAGTGGTGGTTTATCGTTTCCTTACGAGAGGGCTGGAAACCATACACGTGCATCTATTTTTCTCCCTTTACGCTTTGCTTGCTCACACGGAAATAGACACATTATCCGATGGATTGCCTTTAAATGCTTCCGGTTTCTACTCTCTGTGTCTCCGCACTAACAACCACGTGTCAGCACAAGGAAGACAAGGGAAAGGAAGTGACTAGAAGAAAAGAATTGGCTCCTTCCAGATTTCCTCAAGCCGAAGCAAGAAGCCCGTCTCCATATTAACGTGCCCAATAATCCTTTTAGCCTTGTCATTGAAGAGCAAGAAAGAAAAAGAACCGAAAGTCGAGGCTCGATAATTTCATTTTGAATTGCCTTAGTTTTCTGAGCTGTCTTTGAGTAGTGGAGTAGCCGAATCCATTTCTCCCCCTATACTTCCCTCCTCCTCTACCAACCCATCCAGTCTCCTAAAACTGGATCCTATTTTTAGACATGGATTTCAGGGGAGCCCATATACTTTGGGGCGAACGAATGGGTGATGTTGAACAAAATAAAAGTAGACTGGCCCCCCACAAATGAAAACTTTAAATTTTGAGAGAACAGCTAAGCTAAGCGTTCTCAGGTGGCCGAAATAGCTCAGTTGGGAGAGCGTTAGACTGAAGATCTAAAGGTCCCTGGTTCGATCCCGGGTTTCGGCAGTGGTGTTTTACTGTGGTGTAATTTATTAACCCGTTACACGACAGTTATGCCCCAATTCCCAAAATCCATATATAACTACAATTTTTACGGCTTTTTGTAAGCGCGATCAAGGTGTGTGTGTGTGTGTGTGTGTGTGTGTGTGTGTGTGTGTGTGTGTGAAGTGTCTTCCACGAAGTGTTTCCTGACAGTGATATTTTATTTAAAGTTTCAAAACCTAGGAAATTATTTTCCTAGGAGCTAGGAAATTCCAATATGCTACATGGCCTTGCACTTACAATTCATTTCTGCCTTTATGTTGTGTGTGTGCGTGTGATCTTTTTAATCACAAGAATTGTTGTTGTTGGTGGTGGGGAAACCTGAAGAAAAAAGAACTACTACACTGTGTAAGTGTATATATGTGGGTGTGGTATATGCAAGGAAAAATTTCCAATCAGAAAATATTGGTTTGTATTTTGAGTCCACCCCGTTTTTAAACTGCTAGAATAAGGAGCTTTGTTGAACATCATTGAACTTTTAAACAATTACAAGAACATGCAGAGTTTTCTTTTTGACAAGACATTCATTCCTTCAGCCTTCCACACCTGTCTAGAATTTGCACATCTTAAGTTATTTCTGTTTTGTTATCCAGGAAAGAATGAGAATAAGAACTTCTTTAAGAATTATTCTCTTGAATTTTCACAAGGGGACCTAGAATACTGAAAAATGAAAGCAAATGGACAGTAAAGATGTCAAGACTCAGGTACCAATACCCCATTTTTTCCTTTTAATTTTGACTTTATTTCTTGAAACTCTTTGTTAGGGATAATAAGTCACTCTTGTGTCATTCTGAACTGTTTTCTTCTTTTCAAATTTCTGTGTCACTTTCATAGTGTCTGTTTTCCACCGACAACTCTTGGACACTTTGAAAGAAGAAAATAAAACACTATTTCAACATCAGAACTGCATCAAGTTGCAAATGGAAAATTGGTACAAACTGAGAAGCAACGTCAAGGTAGGGACATTCGCTGTACAGGAACTTGGCATTAGAAACTTATTCCATTAACAATCTATCCCTCCTCAATTCAGAAGCTTGCATTTTATTTCATTAAGAAGTATTTGATTGGACAAACAGCATCATTGAGTATTTTATTGCCTAACACAGTAATGATTCCTTTATATTCTGTTGAAGTGGGAGGTCTAGGGTAGTTCACAAAACATAATTAGCCTCACATTCAATATCTAAAAAATGAGGCTAATGATGTCTATGTAAAAAGGGATACTGTAAATACCAAAGGAGATCATGCAAGTGAATGCTTTGTGTCATGTCCACACATAGTAGGAAACTGGTAGACTGTGCTCTATATTCCTTGGTTCTGGTGTTCCCAGAACAGCATCTAAACATGTCATGTCTTCTGTAGCTAGGGATGTCAAATAGCAATATAATAAAGCCATAAATGAGTCACTTTTGTAACTTTACATTTTCTAGTAGTCACATAAAAAATAAAAATAAGTGGTCTTCATTGAAGAAGAATATTTAAATAACTTGGTATATCAAAAACATCATTTAAATAAATAGTCAATCAAAAAATTATTAGTGATATAGTTTACATTTTAAATATCATATTAAGTCTTTGAGGCCTGATATATATTTTACACTTACAGCACATCTCAATTTTTAAGTGTTCAATACTCAAAGTGGCTAGTGGCTACCATTTTGGACAGTGCAGGGTTAAACATACACATCATAGATTTTCAGATGTTCTGAATTGAGTATATATGGCATGAGTGTGTTCTGTCACTCAATTTAGAAGTTTAATTCCTGATAAGAATTCTGTATTAAATGAATCCATAGTCTGAAGATGGCTATAGACTTTTTAAAAATTGAAGTATAGTTGATTTACAATATCATATTAGTTTCAGGTGTACAACATAGTTACTCAACAATTTTTATAACTCTAAATATTTAATTTTTAAAATTCTCACTTTGTTCATGGGGCAAAAAGAAAAAAAAAGGCATACCTTATTATTATGGATTCCTGAGACCCCAATAGACATGCAGTTTTCACCAGGTGTAACACAAAATTATGACCAAGCAGTGTTTCTGAAAACCTTCCTAATATTGGAAAGCATCATAAACCTAATATTTTACCACATCAAACAGTCAAGATAATCCTCCTAAGCACTTCATGGGCTAAAAATTTCATGAGCCAACCGAAAGGACAGATCTGTCAGACAAACCATATTCTTTCAGCTTCAAAAGGAGCTCAATGTTATTTTATGAATATTGGCAAAATTCCATAAATGAGCAAACCAGAAGGAGAAAGGGTTAGCCACTGGAAATCTGGTGCCAGGAAATGGGTTCTCTTGCAGTCTTTTTATATATTTCAAAGAACACAGTCTTAACCACAATAAATCCCAGGGTTCAAGAGATGTCCGGGAGCAAATTTATTTTCCTACGAATATCACTAATGAGAATACTTTTCTGTCTTTATCCATCCTCCACATAGTTGTATCTACTGATCACTCACAAATCCAAACCTGGAGGCAGGGGTAATTGTGTGAGTTCACCATGTAACGTTCTCACAAGTGTGCACCACATAGATCTTGAATTTAACATGAGCAAGGCTTGCCCATCTTCTCTGTCTTCCAAACTTCCTCCCATTTCCAAAAGAATTTTTAAAACCTACCCCTTTTCTGCACTTTCTTCTGTTTGGTAATGACATAGCTTTTTTCCCTCCCTAAATAAGTGCATGAACAAACAAACAAACACATAAATAAATACTTTTTTTTCCCTTTATCCCTAATGTCTTGCGGCTATTTGTCTTTGGTCTCGCTCTCATAATTTAATATTCCTCTCCATCCCTGAAGCTGTTGTTTCATTCATGCCTTATGAATGCTTATGAAGAAGAGATTTTGGATTATTGGCGGGGCCTGCTAAATTAGCTGGGTGCCTAGATTAGAAGAGAAAAAGAGCCCCTTACATTGCAATGTTGAATGCATCGTTCTAGGGTTTTTTACTGCCTGTGGCTTTCCTCCATCAAATATGGTCCTTAATATTCCAATGGAGCAAACAACCAAGATCATGAAGCATTTTAGGCAGGAAAGAAGCTGAATTTCAATGGCCTTGTGTCTCAGGTTAAGACATATCTGGAGGAAATCAAAAGGTCCAAAAACTGGGACTTGATTTGATCTCTTGCCAAGCATAATAGGAGACCCCAACTATGTTTTAAAGCTATGGTGGCAACTTCTTTTGGTTATCTGACACGTTTCCAATCTTTTGCCTTCCACTTCAAGTTCTGTACTCAAAAGCATCAGTATCCTTCTTTGATTCCTCTACCGCCTAGACACCCAAGGATCCAGAGCCTCAGGAAATAAAATTTATTCCCAAAGAAGCATTAATTATCCAAAACTCTGGCGGGGAGGGGGTGTAGCTCAGTGGAAGAGCGCATGCTTTGCATGCATGAGGCCCCGGGTTCGATCCCTGGCATCTCCACCCCTTGGTTTCACTTTTCCCTCAAACCTCAAGGAATACAGATTTAGTTCTCCTAACCTTTTTTTCCCGTTATAGTCCTGTACACATACAAAGTAAAACATAACCCAATGGATTCTGGTGAAGTCCCTCCTCTCTTGCTGTGAGCCTCGACCTCACCAAGACGACTTCAACAAGCAGAAGAAAGACAAAAAGGAAGTGGGAGAAAGAACGGGAGGCCAACAGGAACAGTCTCGAAATCTTGGCCATGAGATTAAAGTCATGACAACCTACACACCGAACTATCTAGAGTTCAGCCTCTGAAAACCATTTCAAATTAAAAATACTTGGTTACTGCCTTACCCCTCTTATCTTCCATGTCTTGCATTCCAAGCTCAACACATTAAACAAACAACAACAACAAAAACACTCATACCTACGTATGAGTACGTAGCTATACCTACGTATAGCTCAGATGGTGAAGTCTAAAGACAAAGGCGGTCCCTCTTTCTACCTTGCGCTCTTCTCCTACCACTAGCACGTGGGGATCCGGACACTGTAGCCTCCCCGCCGCGCGGTCTGAAACCTCCAATACCACCGGGATACACTAAAATCAGAAACTCAACCGCAGGACTTCTCTCAAGTGCTCCAACCACGGAAAGAGCAGCGAAGCTCTCTGAAAACCGCGACAGTCAGACAAAACGAAGGGGATCTTCCTTCGGGAAAGCGGTCTCAGCTCACTTCTTTTACCGGGAATGGGCCTGCTTGTTCCCCACGTACCCAGAGGAAGCGCAGCAGAGACGCGTAACTAACCGCCTCTCCGCCCATCTGAAACTAACGCCAACCTAAGCACTCGTCCACTTTTTTCCTCCTCCACCTTCCTGTGGCCGCTGAAGCCGCGGACTCCACGCCTGCCTGTCGTTATCGTTACCTGTATTCTGCTCTCGCACTAATCTCCCTCCTGGTGTTAACTTTCCCAAACATATCAGCCCACTCATCTTGGAGTCTCTAAAGCCGAGAACTGCCAAACCTGGCTGACTTTCAGAATCATCGCGGGGAGCTTTTAAACAAGGTCGATTTCTGGCTTAGCCCATCAGAGATAAGTCAGAATTTCCTCCAAACCTAGTACCTGAGTTGACTGTCGGAACAAATTTTGGCTGAAGGTGGGAAGCGTCTCCCCTTTCCACAGGGACAATGGGATCTCAAGAACTAATTTGGCAAACGGCGAGTTCATTTTGCACATCGGGCCCAGCGGCTGAACCTCCCCCCTGGTGTTCTTTCATTCAAGAAAGGGATTCCGTATATACTAAGAGGGGCAAAAATCGATGCAGCATCCTGCTGTCTGTTCTTGTCCCCAACTTGGTCTCTGTGCATCTCAGAACCAGAGCTGCAAGAGCCCGGGAGACAAACCAATGTCGGATTTCCCAACCATGGTGCTGGCCCAGGCGTTGACAAGGGTATTGTTTTTATTAGTTTCTTCCTTCTGTTTGCCTTAGGTTTCTTCTGCTCTTTTTCCCCTTGGCTATCTCAGTGAAAACTTAGATGACTAACTTGTGATTTTTCTTTTCTTGTATGCACTGAGTGCTATAAATTTCCTTCTCAGTGCTGTTTTAATAAGTATCAGAAATTTTTAGTGCTGTCTTAATGTATCAGAAATTTTGATACATTGTATTTTTATTTCATTCTATTTATTTTTAAATCTCCATTGAGATTCCTCTTTATTCCGTGGGTTATTTAGAGCTGTGCTGTTTAGTTTCCAAGTGTTTGAATATCTGCCTCTTATCTTTCTGTGACTAATTTGCACTGTGGTCAGAGAACACACTGTATCTTTCAATTCTATTAGATTTGTTGAGGGTTATTCTATGTCCCAGGATATGTTCTATCTTGGAATACGTTCTGATGGATTTGAAAAGAATCTATACTCTGCTTGTATTGGATGAACCATTCTATGTTGATTGGATTCCGGTGGCTGATAGCATTTTCAAGTTTTTCTATATCCTTGATCATTTTCTGTTTAGTTGTTCCATCAGTTATTCTGAGAGAGACGTTGAAGTTTCCAACTATAATAGTGGATTTGCATATTTTATCTTTCAGTTTTATCAGATTTTTTTTCCTTCACATATTTTGCAGCTCTGTTGTTTGGTGCATACGTATTTTGGATTACTATGCCCTTCTTGGTAGATGGGCACTTGTATCATTATATGATGTCCTTCTCTGCCTCTGATAATTTTCTTTGTTATGAAACTGACTTTATTTGACATTAATATAGCTACTCCTGCTGTCTTTTGATTGATGTTTGCATGACATGCCTTTTTTTTTTTTTATCCTCCTAACTTCAAACTGCCTATATATTTACAGGTTATATTTGAGGTGAATTTTTTTGTAGACAGACAGCATATAGTTTGGTCATGTTTTCTAATCTACCCTGTGAGTTTAATTAGTTCACTTAGACTATTTACATTTAATGTAATTATTGGTAGGTAGGGCTTAAGTCCGGCATTTTATTTTTTTTGTTTTCTGTTTGTTCTCTGTTATTCTTATTGTTCTCTTCTCTCTTTTTTTGTTGCCTTTTTATGGACTACTTGTATATATTTTGGAATTCCATATTCATTTATCTATACTATTTTTTATTGTATCCTTTTGTATAGATTTTTAAAAGTCATTACTGTAAGAATTCCATTATAGATATTTAACTTAGACTGTACTGGTGTCACCATTTTACCAGTTCATGTGAAATGTAGCAGCCTTACGTCCCTTTCTGTCACTTTACTATTCCTCACTTGTAATATGATTGTCTTAACTATTTCTTTCACATACATTTAGACAGTGTTATACTTTTGCTTCAACTTTCAAACATAATTTTAAAAGCTCAAGACAAGGAAAGTGTATTGTACTTACCATGTTTTTTTGCTTACCATGTTTTTTTTCTTCCTTCCTGATATTCAATATTCCTTCTCTATCATTTCCTTTCTGTTTGGAGAACTTACTGTAGTCATTCTTTTAAGGTAGTTCTCTGGCAGCGAATTATCTTAGTATTCCTTTATCTGAGAATATATTGATTTTCTTTTCATTCCCGAAAGATATTTTCTCTGGATATTGTATTCTGGATTGATAATTCTGTTCTTTTTTTTTTTTTTTTTTTTTTTTTTTTTATAATTCTGTCCTTTAAGCACTTGGAAAATGTTGTACCACTCTTTCTGACCTCTATGGTTTCTGATGAGATAGATAGCCGCTGTCATTTGAATTGTTTCTCTATATGGGTAAAGTGCCATGTATCTCTGGTTTCAAGATCTTTTTCTCCCTTTGTTTTTAAGAGTTCAGAAGTCTTGGTTGATTTTTTTTCCCCAGTCAACTGATGAAAGAGACTCTCTTCTAAAAACCACATAAAATCCATATCTTCAGCTAAGCAATCCCTATTCCAAATGGCTTCCCAAGACTGTCCCTTGGGGTTGGTAAATTTATCATGTAATCATTTCACACCTATAAAGCAACCACATAAAATCCAAATCTTCAGGTCAGCAATCCCTATTCCAAATGACTTCCCAAGATTGTCCCTTGGGGTTGGTAAATTTATCACTTAATCGTTTCACACCGATAAAGCAATGAGCAAAGTTTCAATCAGTGTAAAATCAGGATATCATTTCCCCCTAACTCTTCCTGTATGAATAAAGATAAAACAGAAGCAGGACGCCTGAACAGGGACTTGAACCCTGGACCCTCAGATTAAAAGTCTGATGCTCTACCGACTGAGCTATCCAGGCCCACAAGGTTGGCTCTTCCCATAGTATCTTATCTATCTTCACACATTTGGACAATTCATTTTATCCTTCATGTATTAGTTCCCAAGTCAGATTTCTTGGATTTTCCTCATTGCTAAGAAGATTCTGTTTGAGAGAGATGTTATAATCGTTAGGAACATTTTCCTTCCTCTTCTCTTCTTTGTCTTCCTTCTCTAGGTTTTCAGAACCAGAGATGCTGCATCCCCTAGACAAAGCATTGCCAAGTTTCAGACTACATTGCTAGACAAAGAGGGTTTCATTTCTTGCCAAGTACCCCACCTAAATTTCTCCAGGCAACACTCACACTATTTCTGTTTCTCTCTCTCTCCGCATTGTCTTGTACATATTTCTTGCAGCCTTTATAGACAGAGGGAAAGAGAGTTGAAGGAGGAGGAATTTGAAGATGCAAGAAAGTGTTCCATAATGGGTCCCTTTCTGTTGATGGATGAAATTGCCCCCAAACATTCCTTGGGCAAGGGAGTTTTGGAGCTGGCTGATGGGAGGGTGGGAACCAGGTGGAACAGCTCATGCTGGCCAGGCATTCTGCCCAACGTGGTGTGGATTTACATTCTTCAGCTTCTACTGGAGCCAGTAGCTCTCCAAACAGGAAAACAACAAGGGACCATTATCCAATCTATGCTTCTCATTGAACCCATTTCGAGAAGGAAAGGGGTTTAACTAAAACAATTTCATAGGAAACAGCAGAAGGCATTTTCTTGGTCTAACCAGACTCATTCAGTCCAGGCCCTAGCTCTTACCCTCCACTGCTCCTGTTTGAGCTTACAGATTTTTCTCCCTGGAGGATGCGCCATTGTATCTTTGAGATGGAACAGGTCAGAACGTACCAAACTCTGAAGCTCCCTCTCCTTACACTATCATCATCCCTGCATTGCAGACTTTAGTTCTTGGCTCATATTTCTCCACTGAACTTGCATCATCATTAACTTGCATCAGACTTAGGTAAGAAAGCCTTCAAAGGCTGTGTCACTTCTGATCGCCTCACCGTTTATTAATTTTAAGTAATTGTTGTCAGGAACTTGATGCAGTCTTATTCCCTTTGGGGCAGGAATGTTATTAATGAGATCTTCTTTCCAATGAAGTTAGAAATTTGAAAACAGAAACCTACCACGTTTCAGCTTTCAGGTTTGAAAACAGGTAATCGCCAACTGGCTACGTGGCCTAATGGATAAGGCATCTGATTCCGGATCAGAAAATTGAGGGTTTGAGTCCCTTCGTGGTCGCTTGCTTATTGCTAGGCAAGAAACGGAATCCTTTTCATTTGACTTTCTAAGGGCTGACCTTGAGAAGAAAACCTGAAATGAGGCAAGAGTCTTAAAAAACCAAAATTAGTATGCCCACTAATTACCAATACCTTGCGTTTTGTCATTGGCATCTAATCACCAGATAATACCCAGTAGTGAAATACTAATGCATGTATAGTTATTGATACCATAATGACCCTGGATTTTCTGGCTCAGAATCCTTCTCTAGAACTGGTAGACAGTGGCCAAGAAAAGGATAGGAAGGGGAAGAAAAGTTGACTGCAAACATTTCTCTGGAGAAAGCTGGGTTTCAAAGAGTTTCTATCTAAGAGTTAAGAATATGTGCTTGGAGGGCTAGGGGAGATACTAAACCCTGAACATGCACTTGCAGTCTGGACCCTCATAGTGAGAGTCTGATGCTTGTCAACTGAACTATCCAGCTCAGGAATTCAACTTATCCTGAGAATTTATTCAAAGCTAATAAGTGGATTATTCTCTAACCTTTCTATTTGCCTTCGTTATAAATACAGGGCACCAATATTTAAGAAATTCACCTGGCAGAGGGATCCTCCTTCTACATTCAGCATAGCTTCCTACTTAGCAAATCTGAACAAACTTGCAACAGGTAGAGATTGAATCAGTAATCAAAAACCTTCCAACAAAGTAAAGTCCAGGAGCACAGGCACATTCAGCTAAACTGCAAGACATAAGATTAACACACAAAATAAGTTGTTTTTCCCTACACTAGCAATGAACAATCTGGAAAGGAAATTTAAAAAGCAATTCCATTTACAATAGCATCTGAAAAAATAAAATACCTAGGAAAAATTTAACCAAAGAGGTGAAAGACTTGTACACTGAAAACAACAAAACATTGCTGAAAGTAATTGAGGAAGAGGGGTACGGAATTTCAGTGGGAAGCATCTCTGTTCCTCCGTCTACTGTCTTTTTCATGACTCAAAAATTATGAGACTCAACAAAAATGTCTGTCAGGTTCTTTATTTTCCCTCTTTTTTCCATCTTTTTTCCCTGTACTGAAGGTGATCTTCCTCTTAATGTTGGGTTAGGCCTCTTTTTCTTAACTGTTTTTTTTTTTTTTTTTCTTTTTTGGCTTCATAGTGTGGATTGCAGGGATTGACCCTGCATCCTTAGCAGTGAAAGTGCAGAGTCCTAACCACTGGACCGCCAGGGAATACCCTAGGCCTCTTTTTTTTTTTTTTTTGGTGGAGATTTAGGATGGACTCCCCCCCCCCCCACAACTTTTCCTCTCCCATCCCATCTTCCTTTTACCAAAACAACCACCCTATGTGGAACCAAGGTCTATGGAATAGAACTGGAACAGCTGTAAAGGCAATGCACTGAAGCATTGGTTTTCTTTTCGTATGAGCGGGGAAATCATGAGAAAATGAATGAAAAGGTGCAAGAAGGATTGGGTTACAGAGTAAAGAACACACATGGAATTACAGGGGTTTTACTCAAGACCTTGTATGTGGAAGGCACCTGCTTAACACTAAAAATCACCTTGCCCTAGAAATTCTTCATAACATATCAGTGCCATTTTTGGATGGTTTTGAGAAACCTAAAAGTTGGCAAGGGAAAGTCCACTGAGATAAATTTCACCAATGTAAAAATCATTAAACCAGATCCTCTCTTGTATCTCTGGTCCAATATTCTGGAACAGAAAAAGCATATTAGGCAAAACTAAGGAAATCTGAATAGATTGTAGATTCCATTTTTAAAAATGTATCAATTTGAGTTCATTAACTTGGCAAATGTATCATCCTACTGTAAGCTGTTAACAATATGGGAAACCGAGTGCAGGGTATAGGGGAACTCTCTGTAATGTCCTCTCCATTTTTCTCTATATCTACAACTGTTCTAAAGTTCAACTCTTTTTATAAAATAAAATGATCTCTCTTTTAGATACACAAGAGAAGAGAGCATTTAAAAGGATTTAGAGCAAAGGTTTTGCTGCAGAGTGAATGCATTTCTAACAGGGCTCTTGTACCGGTTAGCGCCCACATTCAACAGGAGGGTGATTTATAGGACCTATGCCACTGTCTGATTTCTATGATGATTTTAAATAACATTCAACAGAGGCTAAAACAAAAGAATAAGCATGTGATTAGTAACGTGCTCCAAACGAAAGCTGGCTTCAGTAGGCTTTTGTGTATGTATGTATACATGAAATTATGCGGAAAGTGAAAGAGTCTACACCAGAACCAGGTCGTGAATCCTGGGTCCTCAGACTAAGGGCCTGATGCAGGTCCAATTGGGCTACCGAAGAGTACGAAGGTTTCAGTAAGAATCTATTCAAACCAAAAACGTTTAGTCACTGCTTAATCTTTTCCTTCCACTCTTTCCCTTGTATTTTCAAGCCAAACATGCTAAAAACTAGTTGATGGCAGTTGAAATGACCAAACACAAAACTGCGTTTGGAATTTGTTTCTAAACTCAATGCTGCATCCGGATACGTATAACGTCGACTTTCTAAAATCTCTAATACCGGGGTCTACTGCTCCAGAGATATGCAACCACAGGCGCGCCCTTGAAAATGCTCAGCCTGTGTTTGCCGTGACAGAAAGTGGAGCAAGGCACTCTCAGAGTCACAAAATCTTGGGCAAAACGGGACGTATCTTTTTGTGGGACACACGCTTTCAAATCACTTACCTTAGGAAGGAGCCTTCTTCTCTTCCCGAGGGCCTGCAGAAAGTGTAGCAGAAATGCCGGGATTGGTCACTTTCTACCTCCGAGCCTCTCCATTGAGACCCATCTCCAAACTAGTCCTCTTCTATCTTCTTCCTCTGCTGCCTCTTTTCTTCCCCTTCATTGGCTTCATCCTTTTCCCTTCCGAGAACCAGGCCACTCTCCCTTCTCCAACACCTCTTCTGCTTATTCCACTTCCCAGCCTCTCGTCTTTCTAGCATGGTGATAGTATAACCCATCCCGGTCGGTACCTGTCCTCTCCTCCCCATTCCCTCTCCTGACAGAAGGTTTAGGATTTTATCCAAAAATCTTACCTAGCTTAACAGTCGCACCAATGTTTGCCTAAAGTTGGGAGGTGTCGACGTTCTGCGCCCTGGGTACTGATGAAATTTTCAGACTTGTCCAGGCATAGGGAAGGTTTACAGACAGCGAATTGGTTTCGCAGGTTGCGCGCAGCTTCCCTTGCGCTCTCCTCCTTGCGCAAATAATGTGATGCTGTAACAACAGGAGCGCCCACATTTCTACTCTTACCTCTGTCTGCCGCCACTCTTGTGTTGTCTGCAAAACCAGAGCGAAAGCGTCGCCGTAACAAAGCCGCTGTCACGTCCCGAGTCCAGATGCCGAATGCAGTGGTTTGCAAGAGCACGCAAGACTGCCTGAGACACATACTTGTCGCTCTTCGTTTCGGTCAAGTATTGTGAACTGATTCACCTCTTGTCTTAACTTCACACCTGGACCTACATTCCCTCGGCTGCACTCACGGAGCGCGCCTTTGTATCCCCAGCACTACGTTTTGCATTTTTGGCAGCTTCGTGGGCAGAGGAGCACTTTCTAAAGAAGGGAGAATCTAAAGACATAACAGAAGATTCAGTTCTGGGACTCTCCCTCGTGGTGGACTAGAACTGACACAAGAGGCAGTTGACTAAAAGTTCGTGCTGGGGAGGAGGATTGTGGGAAGACCTAAGGGTTTTTTGGTCCAGAATGCATTTCTCTTTTTCCTGCCCTAGCTGTGAGACAGGAGTCAGTCCAGAGGTTTCAGAAACAGAGGAACTGAACATAATGGACTTTGGCTTGCCAACATCATCATACAGTGATAAATAAATAACATTGTACAATAGATAAGTGAACTTACAGTGGGGGGGGTGTAGCTCAGTGGTAGAGCGTGTGCTTAGCATGCACGAGGCCCTGGGTTCAATCCCCGGCACCTCCATTTGTCCTCAACTCCCTCACAGCTGAGGTCCTTCTCGGTTTTCTTTGTGTAGACCTTAACTTTTGTATCCTTCGGTTAATCATGTGACTATGGGCCTTGACATTCCTTGGATCTCCCAACCTGACTACTTCAGTACAATAAAGCCAGGAACCAAGTTAAGTACAGAAACTGCTCGCTCAGAATCAGTCTCCTGAAGGCGGAGCACCGAGTATGCCACGTAGGGTCCATTCTCCTTTGCTGCATTTTTTTCATTATTATTAAGAAGCAGGGAAGAAAAAGACAGACTGAAAGAGAAAAGGGGGAAGGGGGCCTTTGGGAAAATTCTTTTAGATTACTCCTCCCACCTCCCACCCCGTCTTCCTCTCAGCTGGTTTGTGTCAATGGACAGGCTGCGGGCTCCAGAGGAAATTTTCCTTCTCCTTTTCCTTCCCCCACTCGCCCCTGCGCTTTCACCACACACCGAACCTTGGTTGGGCAGCAAAAGGTCGGTCCAATCACCAACCATGGAGCGCTGTGTTCCCAGGTTTTTCTCGGTGAAGGAGTGTTTAAGATACTGTCCGTGGGAAAGACGCTTCTCACGAAACTCAGAGGCTTCCAAAATCCGTAGTTGAAAAAGTTATTTCCAGTGTTGGAAAGGGCAGCTAGTCTCTCTCAAAGCCAGACTCGGGCAAAAAAGGTTGCTCCTTCCTGTGGCACAAACGCTTTTAAGCCCGCTTTCCTTAGGAGGAAGATAACCTTCTGGTTTCCTGCATCCCTAGAGGGAGCAGAGGAGACAGAGGCAACGCGGGCGCAAATTACCTCCCGGGCCAACCAAATAGTGGTTATCGTAAGGACCTAGTCCCAAGCCTTCTTTCGCCCTTTCCTCTTTTAGTTCCTCCTCCCCAACCGCAGCCACCTGCCACCTCCTACCCCACCCCACCCCCATCCACTTTCTTCATCACCTTCTGCTTCACCTTCTCCTTCACTTTCCCTTCCCGTCTCTCCTTTCATTCTGTTTCACCACCTCCTCCAGGCTAGTTGTTTCCAAGCAGCTCACTTCAGTTCCCGCAGCTCCACTTTCTTGATTAACAGTTCTCAAACCTGGATGATCAACAAAATCATCTGGGGAGGCATTTCCATCCTATAGATCTCCACAGCACCCCCCCATCCCGTGATTCTGAGTGCACTCAGGAGCTACAAGGTAGAAATGGGCATACGTATATTTACAAAGTTATCCGACGGTTTCCCAGCTTCGGGAACATTGCATTCTAGTCTAAAACCTTTTATCTCTGTGTTGGTGAGTCGCTTCAGGCTGCCTATATTATTCACCAAGTTACTTTTAAAAGTCGTTTCGCCTCTGAGCGACCACTTCAGCGACTTTCCAGAGCCAACTAAGCCTCATTCGGGCTTTTTTTTTTTTTGAAGGGGAGGAGCAGAGGAGGAATGGAAGAGTTGATATATACGTAATTGATTCCGATATTCAGGAAAATACAGATTTCCCACTCGTGAGAAAAAGTAAAAGAGAAGACACAATGATTTAGGATTACTCCTAAAACTCACCTTTGGTCACCACAGATTTTGGCAACAGGAGGAAAGTGTCTATTCCTTGCATCTCTGTGATGGCTAAGGTTTGAGTATTTGTCCAAGAGCATCGGGTTGGAGTGGGAAGGTTCTTATAAAAGTTTAATTTGCTTCGCCGTTCTTGCTTAGCCTCCGAAGTGTCTCCCTTAAGCGTCATTGTGGATCTCAGAAACAGAACTGCACAGTCCCCAAGACAAAGCCACTGAGGTGCAGGGCTCCAGAGTTTGGAGTTTCGCTGGGCTCAAGAGTTTGCTAGAGTGACCTGTTTTCTCTTTCCAGCTGGATCTAAATTCCCCAGGGAACTTTTCAGGTTCTACTCCTTTGCACCCTTGTTCTAGCATTTCCAGCTGGGGTTGACAGCCAGAAGCATTAGAGGTGCAGGCCCCCCCCCCCCATGTGATGACGTGGGATCTGCCTTCTGGTGGAGGCCACCGGGAGAAGGAATTCAGAGTTCCAGCCTGAAGCCACTTGAGTTAACATGGGCTATGCATGGCCATGGCTGAGGATTCACAGCCCTAGGGTTTAGATACTCCCTTCTCCTGGAAAAATGGATCCAAAATATGTATTCCCTCATGGGTTACAGTGGCCAGGGTACTGTTCTTTACGGGGACTTCTGATGTCTCATGGCTTTTGACAGCTGCCTGAGAGATTCCCTAAGGCAGAAGGAGGGCTCCATGCTAAATACAGTGAGGCTGTAAAGAGCAAAAGGAGTAATGTCCTGAGAATCCGTGTTTAGCAAAATGGAAAAAGGTGGTCTAAGCTGTTTTTCACTGCTTTGTCTACTCTCCCATGTTAGAAGTCTAGAGAATGAGAGTCAAAGAGAAGGAAAACTCATTCACTTAATCTTTGCTCTGAAATGGTTTAGACAGCAGCTTGACAACAACATACTTGGATGGAGACAGCCCAGAGATGGCCCTGGTAGGAAGGGAGCTTAGTGGCTTGGCTGGTTTGAGCATCTGTCCAGGGTTTGAGTCCCAGAGGAAGCTGAGCTTGTGACTGATCCCTGCTTTCTCTTGATCTTGAAGGACCTAGGAGAAACATGATTTTAGTTTCTCCAAATGAGGGAAAATAGATGTCATTTAAAAAATTTTGACTTCACGTTTTAAAACATCCTTTTCAAATACAAAAGTTATCATGCAAAGGTTTTGGTAAAGAAAAATGGAACAGTTTTCGTGCATTCACCCAACACTCGACTTGCACAGAGAACAAAGTACAGAGCAATGATATTCTGTAGTTTGTACTGATTCTTAAACGAGTTGTTTCTGTTTGTTTTTTCTGTTTGTTTGCTTGTTTTGTTAAATACAAGCAAATTATATATCTATTCTTATTTCCACCCAAACACCTTTGGCCACATCTTCCTCTGGGACATCAGTGTGGTGTTACATGAGGTGTTGTTAATTCATTTAATGATTTAAGAACAGAAAAGTGAAGTTCAGCGAGGAAATGTAGAAGGTAAGGGATCTAAATCCGCTGTTTGCAGGGTTTCTGAAATTTACTTCAGCTAGGTGTTTTGGTTGAGGGGATGGTGGGGAGTTAGTGGGTGTCTTCTAGTATATATTTTGTGTAAATTTCCTGTGGAAGTTGATTTAACATGGAATACAAATGACTGTGCTGCCCAAACCTAGGATCTAACCTTTAAAATCCGTTGGTCACTTGCTCATCTAAGCTATTCCAGCGAGCATGAGCTAGTTCTTCAGTCTTCCAAATCATGTTTTAAACGTTCACGTGGCAAAGGCTTTGGTAAATGTCACCTTACCTTGGGCCAACGTCCACCCACTCACTCACCAAAAAATACTTGGGGTCTGTGCCCTGCACCTCCGTTGCTTATCTTGGATTCCCTGCTCCAGTGTCTGTGGAGTAGAAATGGTATAATATCGAAGGGAATCCATTGGACTACGTATTGTTTTAAATGGGAGCAGAGGAAACATGGCAAAATGTATGACAAAAATGAAAGGGGAGGATGAGGAAAAAACTTAGATGGAGGAGCCGGGGGTTGAACCCAGGACCTCGTGCATGCGAAGCACGCGCTCTACCACTGAGCTACACCCCCTGTTGCAGAAGCTCCTTGGGGATCATTTATAAAATACTACTTTTATTTTGAGATTGGCTTTATTTTCTAATGGAGAAAATCCACTGGGTTAAATCCCACCATTTGTGAAATTACTAAACTGGATATTGTCTAGCGCCTTCACTCAGGTTACAGTCCGACTGACACAGTCTCTGATTCTAGGACTTTCCTACTTCTGTTAGCCTGCTGCAAGGTCCACTCAGAAGAAACTATGTGAAAATTACTTTCTTTCGCCTGGAAAAGTCACGGATTTCCAACACAAATCTCCAGCAGTACTGGCTCAGATGAAGTGCTTTTCAGCCCAGAGGCAGCCAAATTGAATCCCGCACCAGGTTGGGTCGGATGACGGCCAACAAACATCCTTTATCCAGCTGACACTCATTGTTTGCTCACGCATCACCACATATTCTGAGATTGTCTTCAGTTCTGGTTCCACATCCCCCCACCTCTTGAGGGTTATGTCTACAAAGGATTTCAGGGGGGAAAAAATCTTTAGTTCTATCAACTAAAAAAAATCTAAAGTTCTATCAACTTAAAAAAAGCTGTCATGGGAATTCCCTTGGTGGTCCAGTGGTTAGGACTTCACGCTTTCGCTGCCGAGGGCGCAGTTTCAGTCCTTGGTGGGGGAGTTAGGATCCTGCAAGCCACGCAGCACAGCAAAAGAAAAAAAAAAAAGAAAAAGAAAAGAAAAAGAAAAAAGTGACATTTTTCTAGACTGGGGGAATGAAAGGACAAACACAGGGCAGCGAAACAACATTGGGGAACCTAGCAACTGTCAAACTGCTTTCCCTGAAGGAACCCATTATCACAGTGGGAAAACCTGCAATTCTTCAGAACATGAAAATTCGAGGAGGTCCTGGGTAACTCAAAGCTGATAGTACTGGCCGCGTGGGAAAGAGCAGAGGTAATAGCTCTTTTCTCGCTGGGATGCTTTCAGCTTTGTGTAAGGCCAATGACCTCCATGAGTCCAAAGCCCTAAACTATACTTCTTTATCATGATCTTCATATGATATTGATGGAAGTAATCCAGGAAGCTTTTCATTTAATGGCTTGAAAATACTGGACATAAGTGTTTATTGGTGAAGGCAGGGACGACTGGAGGCACGCAATTCCAATTCTTCTTGCCTTAGCCCTCTAAGCCCTTTTCTTGAGAAAGTGAATTCAGAAGCTTTTGTATTAGGGTGACACGTTACAGGAAGGAGAATTTGTTTTGACACAAACTGTGGGCTTTTCAAATCATGGGGAGGGAATCCTGATTTTAGTCCAGCCTTTTAGAGCTCTTCCAACTAAGCTATGTTGACCAAATCTCTACTGTCATCAGCACTAATAATTTTCTCCACTTTCAAGTTTGGAAAGCACAGCAATCCTTGAGAGATGTTGTTTCCTTTTTCCCTCACTTTGAGAAAGTTGGTGTCTGATATCCTGCCACATTTGGTAATTAGTTTCAACTACTAGCAACAATGGATGTGGGAAGGGAGCGAGGAGAGAAAATCAGTGGGTAGGTTTTCTGTTCCTCAGTCTTCAGTCTTTTAATTGACATAGGCAGAGCCGAGAACACAAAGGAATCCATTAACAAAAGTTGACTATGAGCCTCTTTTCCTTTCCTTTGTATCTTTTTCTTTCCTTTTCCTGGGTGAACTGTGATATGGAACAAAAGGGAGCATGGGCTCACTCTCTTATTTCTTCTTATGTTACTTGTGGTGATGCAGTTAGGTTGGTAGATGCCAGAGTCATAGAGTTGAAATAGATCAGCTTAAAAGCAATCTTTTGGGTAATGGATTTACTTTGGATGTGAGCAGGGGAAAAAAAAATGACTAAAGAATTTTTTTTGGTGGGGAAATTTGGATGTGTTCTTGAAATATAGTATTCGTGAGGAAAGGGAAAAGCAGTAACGCAGTCCAAGATTACCTGGATTCTCCTGCATGCTCAGCTTATGCTCTACCAGTGAGCTACACAACCAGATAAACCCTATACTTCAGTAAATCTATAACTGATGATTGCCCTGCCTCTTACTGAGGAGTCATTTTTCCTTTTCCCCTACATTGTTTCCAACTTTTATTTGGAAGCCAGATGGAACTTGGCTTTCTTCTAGGAAGGTCTTTAGAGCATGTTAGGGTGTTCCTTCACTTCTCACATCCTGCCATTGGCTTCGACTAGCTTCTGAAAAGCAGGACCTTGGGGGCAAATCCAGGGCAGCAATAGAATGAGAAAGTCATAAATGTATACAATCCAGTGATGTTTTGCTCTGTCTTAATCTAGACTGAAAGACAACTTCGGAGGTGCTTTCAAGGGTCCGCTAGACAAATAAAACAGTGAATTGAATGATGAAAGGCAAGGGAGAAATTTGATGTAACATGGTAGAATAACACAGGATTTGGACTCTTACTGGAGTCCAATACTTAGTACTTAGGAAGACTTACAGGTAGATTGGATTATGCAGACAGTGATGCCTTTCACAAAGCTAATAAAAACAGGGGAAGTGGTGGGAATTCTGTTTGTTGTTGTTATTGGTTTGTTGATATATTTTTGCGTCGGGAGCATAAGACGGGGTAATAAAGGGGTAACGTTGAGTTTGGGTTTTGGTATGACATATTTTAAATGCCTACAAGATGACCTCTTGAGGATGTCTACCTACACACATTATAACCTGAATCTGGAATTCTGTGGACATCTCTGAACCTCAAGTTTGGACACGTATGTGGCTAGGAGTAGAAAGCCTCCGAAGAGTAGGTAGAGTGAGAACTTAAAGTTATGCATTCAGACGTGTAGGTAACGGGACTTCCCTGGCGGCCCAGTGGTTAAGACTCGGTGCTTCCGCTGCAGGAGTCACGGGTTCAGTCCCTCGTTGCAGGATTAAAATGCTGCGTGGCACGGCCAAAAAAAAAAGACAAATAGATAAGGATGTTATTGTTAGGGCTTGTGAAAAACAAAGAAATGAGATTGCTCCTAGGCTGATCTCATTCTTCTTTGATTTATACTGGTTATTGTTATGGTCCTAAAGTTTCCTTAGAAGACCAATAAAAGTCCCGTTTTCTGCCATCAGCTTCCACGTAAAGTGATTATCTCTGCAGAAATTGCAGATCTCTTAAGCTGTCTGTAAAAGGAAACAGCATCAATTCTGCCAGTCCCCAAAGGACAACCTTTGAGCAGAAATACTGTCCACGGGGTCTGGTTTATTGAAAAGGAACGTCTCCTGCCTCCACCGCACCCACTTGCTGCTGAGCATCTGCTTCTCAACGTTTTGAGAATTCAGTGGAAAGGATGGGAAGGGAACAAAGAGATGGCTGACTTTTTAGAAGCCAAGGCCTCTCCATTACTTGAATTTATCTGAAAGTCAAGTGTTCTCTAGGGCAGGGGATGAACATCACTTTGTCTCCAAAATTAAAGCAGGTTGGTGGTGGGGCTTTCTTTATTTTGTCTTTTTCTGGGCTCTTACTGGAGAAACAGAGGTCCTTGTTCGAATTCATGTGTTCTATTCCAGGTATGTGATAAAAGTTCATGAATAGTAGTGTGTCTAAGGCATTTGGTTTGCAGTTCAAAGTGTTTTTCCGGGGACGGTTGGAATCCTGCTCACAGCACCCCAATTTTTCACGTGGCTACTGTCTTTAGGATTAGTTATTCTGGCCAAAGAAATTGCACACAGGTTTCTTTCTTTTTCTTTTTTCCCGTCTTACTTTGGATCTTCCTTCTCTTAAGTAGTATGGTAAAATGGTAGTTCAGGTGAAAAAGCTGGTTAAATTGGGGACATTCGCGAATGTGGAATAAGCCTGTTCTTTTTTTTTTTCCTTCTCTTGTTTATTCCTTCTGCTGTCCCAGCAATCATGTTTACTTTCCGTGTGAGCAGGGGGAAAAAAGTGACGAAAGGTGGAAAAGTAGGAGAGCAGATTCCGCGGGACTGAAGGAATGTAAAAATATAAAATATATTGGGGAGCAGAAAACAAAGTGCTCGTGGAGGTGCTGGGGATTGAACCCAGGGCCTCATACATGCAAAGCATGCGCTCTACCACTGAGCTACACCCCCAAGTAGTAGTGAACTCTTTTTTTGATATATTAGGAAATATGCCCATTTTCCGTATTCCTTGGCAAAGCTATTTTCTTTTGTCAGAAAATTTATTCTGTTAACTCCACTATTTCTACAGTTTTTAAATTAGATTTTTTAGGTGGATGTCTATGTTCAAGAATAGTAAATTCTAAAAAAAAAAAAAAGAATAGTAAATTCTAAACCCAAATTTTTACCTTTCCTGCTCGTGGTTTCTTCTCAGCCGGGTCAGTCCTCTCCAAGACCTTCTCACCTGGGCCAAAAGACAGAGTAGATGGAAGAGCATAAAAGAAAGGAAATTATCACCTTTTATCATCACTCGAAATCATCACAGGAAACAAAAAACTGATCCCACGTTCACAAAAATTAATCTGTTTCTCAGCATCTTTGAAGATTATGCAAAAACGAACAAAAAGAAGAAAAAATAAGGGACTCTAAGAAATTAAATTTTTTTTCTGTAATTTTCTGAGCTGTGTCGGAGTAGCAGAGAGGCTTTCTAATGAATCCCTATTACTTCTCTTCTCTCTCCACCTACCATCCCACATTGCCAGGAATTGGATGCAAGCACCATACATGGAAAACATTCCAAACTTTTGGGAGTGGGTAAATATATTGGACAATTAGACAGCAACACTTGCAGAGTCTGAAACATTCTAAAAACAGGTTGAAAACAATCTCAGTTTTGAAAAATGTGTCAGAGAAGTTTATTCTTAAGGACCTGAAATAGCTCAGCTGAGAGAGTATTAGACTGAAGATCCAAAGGTCCCTGGTTCAATCTCTGGTTTCGGCAAGTCTGAGTGGTTTCAGCCTACAGCCGGTAGGAGGGACTATCTTAGCAACTCCCGCGACCTAGTACTTGAAACTCTAATCTTTAAATTGAGGTCTTGTAATTGATGTCACATGAGCGAAGGAAATGTCCGGCATTCCTTGCTTCTCCCGTATGCGTGCGACTGCAATGGCCTGTGAGTTTTGAATTTTGATTCATCTTTAATGAATAGTAAAATTCGTTCTTATAATTTACGATGCTATTTTCCCTTAATAATAATGACATCAAATGGCAAATTAAGAAATACCATAACACGTCGAGAGAGCAAGGAAGAAAAAAAGCTAAATTTATGTTTTATTATCTTTACCGGCATCTTTCCCTGTTTTTTGGGTAAGGGACCCTATATTTTCTTTTTGCCCTGGTCCCGTACATTATGCAGCCGGCCCTGACCAACATTAAATCGACATTCTATGCTTTCACAAATTTCTTGGGCTAATTACATCTTACCTCCACACCCACTCTCAGTCTTCCCACACACCTATCATTGAATTATAATCTCGAGCACTGGCGAGTTTCGTATTAAAATCCACGCCCAGAGTCTACAGTCCCTCTCTGAATTTCAATTCGTTGTTCTTAATTCTTTACATGAAACTAGGATTGGGATATCTGAGATAACATTGCAAGGAAAATCCCAAGGGAAGACGTGGTTTGTATTTCCAAAAGGAAACATTAAGAAAACAGGCAGTACACTAAAAGCAGTCCTGCTCTTTGCTTTCTTAATATAGTCCTGCGTTGTGCGGATGTAACAAAATCAGTTCCATTTTGTTTCCAAAGCCTTTGGAAACTACCTATTAATGGGTGGCTGGTAGGCTGCTGGTAGGAGAAACCCCGCCAAAGTCGAATTTTAAGAGAGCAAAAGACGCACTCGGAGACACAGACAAGTTACACCTAGAGAGGCCCCGCTGGGATTCGAACCCAGGATCTCCTGTTTACTAGACAGGCGCTTTAACCAACTAAGCCACGGAGCCCACGCTGTAAGTTTGTTAGGGTTTTCTTCTGCCAGAGAATGCATTTGTATTGATGTATTTCAGAATAGGACCTGAGACGGGAACTATATATTCATCTCTTTTTAATAATAAGACATCTTTTCGTGGACTTTCATACTCTTGGCTTTTGACTGGGGTCAGAGCCACCCAACCAATGAATAACAGCTTTGACCCAAGCGTTATTCATCTTTTTTCCTTTCGCTCTGCATGACCTCACTGTATTTGGCGTGGAGCCTCGATACTGCCTCAGGGAAACTCAGGCAGAAAAGTTCAAGCAAGATAGAAAGGCAGAGACTATGCGTAGATTTCCTCAGAAAGCACTGGGACACTGACTTTGGTAAACTGCAAGGAAATCAATATTCCGAGTGAACCATTTTCTCCAGGAGACGAAACTAGCGAAACCATAAAGCCCTCAAAATCTACCTCATCCACCTGCGGTCAGGTTACTTCAACCTCTCTGTGCTGGCGTCTGAGAGTCCCCACGCTTCGCCGCTGGCATCTGGGTTGGTTTCTCCTTCTCTGGAAAAGGCCCTGCGCTACCAGGCCTTTCCCACATCTTTACACCGGTATCCCTGCCCTTCCACTGCTCCTGTCTGACAGAACCGCGGCTGACAAAGCTGGGCAGAAACTTCGAAGAGGAAAATAAAGTTGCCTCAGGAAATAAAGGTCCAGTTGGAGAGAGGACACAAAACCGCCAGGAGCTAAATGAAGACGAGACAAGGCAAGACAGTCCCTGCTCGCAAATCTCTTGGCCCAGCAGGTGATCGGGAACCCTGCGGCGGGATCCTAAAGACCTGGTTCTGAAAACTTCAGAATAGACCGTCCCATCAAACACTGCGACTGTGTTAAGCAGTCTTCTACCAAAAGAAGACAACAGGAGGGGGATGATACATAGCTTGGGGACATGACCTGAAAATGAAAAGCAAATTAACTTTTTGTCACACCCTTCATGCAACTGAACAATTCCCCAAACCTTAAAACCAGTAAAGCTCAAAGTAGACGCTATTGCCTTTAGCCAAATTTTGACCTGTCAGTCAACCCAGATACGAATTTAAGATTCTTTTTTTAAATTTTAAGGTAATCCTAAATCATTTCATCTTCTGTCTTACTTTGAAGTTTCATTCCGACCTCTCTTACCGGTGTGAGGTCCTATCTTCCTGAGGACAGAAATAACGTAACTAACTCGCCAGTTCCTCTGTACCACAGGTCAGGTCCCCTCTCTGCCCATTAACAAGACAGAAACTCAGCTGGCTCTGGGGATGTCACTGGAAATATATATGAAAATATATCAATATTTCTTAATGTACACTTAATATATTAAATAAAAATTTTAATATATTAATGTTATGATAAATAGCAAAGTCAACCACAAGCAACCTTCCAAGGTAGAGAGAAAAAGGTATATAAATGTTGTAGACGAATGTCAGTAGTACCCAGACCTGGGGAATGGCTTGAGAACTTGATGAAAGTATGGATTCCTGTGCCCACCACACAACTCCTAAATGAATTAAAAATAAGGCAGGAATCTTTATAATTTAAAATCTTCTTCATATTTTACAGATGGCCAGCCAGGTTGGAGAACCACCATTGGTCTAGAAAGTTAAGTGAGTGGAAGTAAGACAATCTGGTGACAAACTTCATCTGGAAGTAGTGGTTAGGGAGGGAGAGGGGTGGGCAGAATGATTCCTGGGTTCTTGGAGAAAGGTAGGCAACAGAGGTTGAGGGATTTACCATAGTAACTTTTTAAAATAATCAGGCTTGGCTTAGAAACAATAGTAATGAGACAGTTTTAAAAAAGAGAGAATTATAAAATTTTGGGGGCTTCCCTGGTGGCGCAGTGGTTGAGAGTCCGCCTGCCAATGCAGGGGACACAGGTTCGTGCCCCGGTCCGGGAGGACCCCACATGACGCGGAGCGGCTGGGCCCGCGAGCCATGGCCGCTAAGCCTGCGCGTCCGGAGCCTGTGCTCCGCAATGGGAGAGGCCACAACAGCATGAGGCCCGCGTACCGAAAAAAAAAAAAAAATTTTGGGCAGGGGGGAAAATGATGATTATTTGCACATGATAAAAAGAAAATGAAATAATGAGCTTTGATTCCAAAAGTTTAATGCTGACTTCCTTGGAAAGTAACCACCAGTCTTCAAAGTTTGTTAATAGTTCCATAAAACTCCTTTTATTTTGTGTCTGTTACCCAGATACCAGGTTCTAATATTGTCAGTAGGGTGTTACAATTCATTCTGTTGGCATCTTCCTTATCTGGCCAAAGAATTACCTTGTGGCCAGCAAATTATGCAGCCAGTCTGTCCTACGTCTTACTACTGGAGAATCCTGTGCTCTTCATGCCAGAGACGGTACTTTGTTCCCCAAAGTACTAGAGCAGGTTGACTTCAGATTTTCTAGCCTCTTAATTTTAAACTTTCTCCAAATCCAGGGAAAAACCCGTTGAACTGATTCCTGATGCTAGTTTGATGAAAGGTGAGGTGGGACCATGGTCAAAGTGATTTTCCTGCTCTCAGAACTCTAATTTTCCCCAGTTGTTAGTTTTTGTGTAGTACGGACTTTAGCCAACATAGGAGTGACTGCTCAGTGACTAGAGTGGATGGCTTTTAAAGGTGGACAAATAAGTTTGAGCAAATCAGCATGAATTATGAGTGATGAAGAAGTTTCAACATGTAAGAAAACCAGGGAATAAGAAGAAAGCCAAGGACCAAAGAAACGCTGAACAAGATGTAAGATATTCCAGCTGGAGGTGCCAGGGGTCGAACCTGGGGCCTTGTGCATGCTAAGCACACACTCTACCACTGAGCTACACCCCCTTTCACTTTCACTAGCTTGGCTGAAGAAAATTTAATGGCAATATCTATCTGCATTGCTTTTTTTGCGAATTTGAAATTGTTAGCACAAAAATCCTTTATGTACAACACCATTATTCCTGAAACTCCTTTCTTTCATTCTCTTTCGCGGTGACATGAGGAGAAAAGCAACTTCATGCTAGGCAGAGAGTCACCGTTCCTAGGACTGATTCACGCTTGTCAACCTACCCCCAAAGACCCGGCTACACAAAACTTGAATAGAGGAAGGCAAAGAAGAGCCCTTTCCTGACCCTGTCTCCTGGAAGAGCCTAGAATCAATGACACTCAAAGAACAATGAGAGCAGCTAGTTCCATATCTTAATTTCTTAATACAGATTTCCACTAGAAGGAACCAAAGCTCCTGGAAGAACTTGTTGTCACCAGAGGGCTGGGACAGGAAAAGTACAAGATGAGCCTAGAATATCTTTCTGAGCTAGTATGTAAGAACGTACTCAAAGATAATTGAGCACAGTATTTATGAGTCAAATCTTGGAAACACTGAGCATTAAAATGAGTAATAAACAAAAAGAATATAGTCTGGATGGATAAAATAAGAATACTTGAGTTCATACTGATAAGAAAGGGAAAGAGAAAGCAAGAAAAAAGGAAATGAGAGAGAAAGAAAGGAAGGAAGGAAGGAAGGAAAAGAAAGTTTACCCTACGTATTATGCCAATTATTGTGTGGAAGAAATGACAGCATCATCATTTTCCACTGTCCTGTGATGATTGATTCAGGCAAAATTCATCAATCAGTGCCCAAGCTATGGGTGACAGTTTGATAAAGAAAGATGTATTTATCAAAGTGTATTTATCCTCACATATTTCTTATGAAAATGGTAACTTGACCATTAAAAAACTCAGCAGAGAAAACCTTACCCCAAATTATCAGATTACCTTCATCATAATGGGGACACTGACATCATGTACCTCTGATGAGATAAACTGAGAAGGACACAGCAACACTCCTATTGTATTCTGACCAAAATTCATCATCATCTGAATCTAATCAGGCAGTCAAACCGAAATTGAAACACATTATACAAACCAACTGTAACATGCTCTTTAAAAATGTCAATGAACGAAAATATCATGAAAGACAAAGAAAAGTTGAGAAATGGTCCCAAATTAAAGGAGACTAAAAATACTTTAACATAAATGAAATGTGTCACCCTGGAGAGGTCCTGGATTTGGAAAAAAAAAAAAAAAAGGGAGCAAAGGCTAGTATCGGGACAATTAGCAAAATTTGTGTATGAGGGGTATAGTTTTGTATCAATATTAAATTCTCTACATTTGACAATTTTACTGTGTTTACATAAGGGAGTGCCCTGAAAGAATACAATGAAGTATGTTGGGGTAAAAGGATATGTTTGCCAACACTGTCAAATGGTTTAGGAAAAAATCTATGTGTGGAGAGAGAGAGCAAGAGAGAGAGAAAGAGAACCAATGAATGTGGCAAAATGTTACAATAGATGAAGCTGGATATATAAGATAGTTTTTGCAACTGTATTTTGTTTGAAATTATCTCCAAAAAAAGTTTTAAATATTCCTCCTTTTTACAACTTCCTTCCTCATTGTGCCAAAATGCTGCCAGAAAGACGTAAAAGGTAACGCATAGTGATTTAAACCATAGTACTGTGTGTGCTACCTCTGGAAGTTTAGACCTTGATGGGGAGATGGGAATGAATTTGCAATATCTGACCCAAGTGTGGAGGAGGGAAAGTGAAGAACACTTCGTGTTGGCATAGGATTTTGGTGGGTGCATTCTCTTTGACTCTTCCTTTAGGTAAACAAGAAACAAGTTCCCTTTAACCTAAGTGAAGTAGCCTGAAAGTGTTTGTTCCACATAAGACTTGGCTTGTTTTTTCTAAGCATGTCAAGGTTTGCAGAATCTCTCACTGCTCTTTCTTTCAAAACAAGACAAACAGTACATAGGAGGGCATGCGTGCAGTTGAGTTTTTGGTTTTGACAAATAGTCACTGGTATTTGTGGCTCTAAAGAGAGCAGTAAGAAACCACATTTTTCTCGACCCCATTGTAGCTGTGAGGAGACCCTTTTGTTTTAGAAATGGAATCTGCTGACACTTTTGAGCTTCTGTACCTAAGATTTGTCTGGAGTGACTATTTGTTAGCACATTGGGTTTATAAAGCAAAAGAAAGGATAAAAAACATAGGTTAGGCAGAAACCTAAATTCTTTGAATTGCAGAGGTTTTCATAACAAAATGTCTTTAATCCTGGATAATTTGATGGAAAAATAAACTTTCAATTTGATGGTTCAGGATTTAGGTCTTGTTTTAGAGCCTGGTAGTTTCTTGTTTATTTCTTTGTTTCCCTTACTTAGATATGAGCCAAGACTTGTACAACCCAGCTTTGTTCTGGAGAATCTTGTCCATGCATTTACCCTCCTGACATGGAGCTCTTGGCTCAACAGGAATACGAAGAGCTAGAAACCAGAGTAACATCTATTGACTTGCAGTGGTTTATTCTGTTGTACTGTAGGGATATTGTTGATTTAAGGAAGGTTCCTTACAACATTAAAAAAGAAACTTCAGTATTGCTTTTAAGGTTACAAATTTAGAGAAATGTAGAAAGTAACTAGGGAGGAAAAGATATGGCCTGTAAACTGGAAAATGCCGGTAAGATTTTTATTTTACAAATCATTGATAATTTAGAAATTTGAACAACTTCTTCCTAGACAAGATTATTGACTGGTTTACTGGGTGTGAGTGAGGAGGTGGCCAGCATCAAAGGATCCCCAACTTTTTCTCTGAGGATGGTAAGAATGGTTATGGTGTCTGTCAAAGAACTTGAGGACTTCCAGAACTTCAGTTTGAATTGAGAGGCCAGTGGTTCAAACAGATTACTCAGACACTTGTTGAATTAAAGTTCTAAAATCTCATGTATTTTGGCTAGAGTGAGACTCCATACATTCATTGTGAGTTCATTCATAGGATAATCTAGAGCCATTTTGTGATCATCAATGTTGCCTAAAAGACTGGCGAGCTAGAAGACACAAGAAACCACAAAATCTTGAAAATAGGGCAATTTTCTCTTGATTTCTGTCATGGCTCCATTGTTTGAATAGGCAGGAAGCTCTGGGAGGAGCAACTTTTTTTCCAGAGCACACCAGGAACTGATATCAGCTTCTCTGCCTTCTAGAATATGGTGGGAGAAAAGTTGAGAGAACAAAAATGTGGCCCATGTTTTTAGTAGGATGATGTTTCCTTTAGTTGAAATTACCTCAAAGTTCCATGTTCTTCGCTATAGAGAACATACATTGTTTTACCCCTCAAACTAGAGGAATTGGGATGGGTATTTCCACTTTTTTCTTGTTTAATGCCCTTTAATTTATTGGTTTCAAACTTTTCCCAAATCTAGGAACAAGTGCACTTGAACTGAATCAAGATGCCTTTTCCCACTGTGTGATAGATAATGAGCATCACTTACTGCCAGGTGTAGGAAAGTTTGAGTTTTGAGCATTGAAACTTGGTGGGTTTCCCAAGGGCAAGTTGAAATCCTGCTCACAGAACCCTAGGTTGAGGTCAGACTGTGGCCAATATGACACATTTATTTTTTCATACTTTCAAAATAAAAAAAAAAGGTGCTTGTTTAATGTAGCTAAGGGTAAGAAGCGGATAATAGTAATAACAATGGGTTACATTAAATGATTATATCACCTCCTTGATAAACAGACTCCCTAAGAGATGAAGTAATTACTTGGCCACCAGTTCACAGCCAACATGTAACAGGGCAAGTTTCAATGCCAGGCAGATTTGCTTTAGAACACCTACTCCAGGTCTTTTCTTTAGAGATGGAAATCCTGAAGTCAAAAGACCACTTGAGATTAGTGGCTTTTGGATTTATTCCTCTTTGAAAATGTCATTATCACTCATAGGGAAAGAAGTGGTGCCACATAATCATATAATGTTGAGCAGTTTTCAATTCTTTGGGGAAACTGGGAAGAGAGAAACGAATGAACTCATAATACTCACCAGGAAATAAAATACCTTAAGTCCAGCAATATGGTCTGCAAACCCTGCTGTGGCATTTTGTAGGGGACGCTACAGCTCTGGTTTTGGACACCTAAAGGAATGGAAGACAGAAAAGAAGGAGGAAAACAAAGTAATCCTGAGAGCTAGTGATTACAGTATCACTTTCAAGTGGAATTTTCTCTGCAATAAAGAGAATGCAAAGGAGATTTGCAACTAGGATAGTATCTACCAAATGAATTAGCTGAATATATATCCAGTAACTAGATTTATAGATTTGGGTAGCTCACTAGGTATACCTTTGGAGTTTTTAAACCGGGGAAACAAAGTTTGAATCCCTAGGGGCTCAGGTCCTTCTGTTCGAATTTATTCTCCAGTTATTTCTAACTGGCAAAAGGCTACTGAAAGCTTGCCTGTTCTTAAAGTTTGAGTATTTACAAGTTCTGAGACCCTATACTTTGTGGTTGGTAAACTATTGCCTGCGAGCTAAGAATGGTTTGGGAACGTTAAAAGGTTGAAAAAATAAAACAAAAAAGAGTATTAGTTGACATGTGACTAATGACTCTGAAAGGTTAGCAAGGTTCGGTTGTTCCTAGACTAATGCTGAGAAAGGGAGAGTTGAAGGGGGACAGAGAAGAGAGGGGATGAAGAGCGGAGAGTATCCTGTGGGGAGGGGAAGACAGTTGAGTGGGAGAAGCAGCCAAGGAGGACAGGAGAACGAGACGCTAGAAGAAAGTTTGGGAATGAGAATTAAACACGAGTAATATTTGGATGAGGGAGTATGTGGATGTATCCAAGGTCTTTATCTCTTCTGCATTTCTACAGGTCCACCGCAAGAGAAGCTCCATTATTCTAAGCGAAGTAGGTGAAAACGTTATGTCCCACAAGAATCCAGTTTGTTTTGTTCCAGTTATCGTAGTCTGAGAGCTACTAGTTGCTCTTTTCCTCACTGGTTAAACAAGTTGAGCACTTTGTAGGGCGCTCGTGTGGTTGAATTTTTGTTTGCGGTGCAGTACTGCTGGAATTGATAGCTTTATAAAGAGCAGCTGGAAAGCCACATCTGGATTCCCGTGTGACTGTAGTGGGAGCAATGTTGAGCGTAGAAGCAGGGTCTGCCGGTGTCTTTGGGCTTACGTATCTGAGGCAGCAACTGATTTTTAGCGCATTGGGCTTGGAATGTGAGGGACAAATGAGAAAGAAAGGTAAGCCGGACAACAAACAAATACTTTTGAATAGATGTCCAAGAATACAAGTGTCAGCACCTCGGATAGCGCATCAAACTTTCGACCTGAAAGTCGACCGTTTCAGTCTCTGAGAGCAGGTTCTTTAGTTCTTACATTCTTGTTTCTTACTCATACGCAGAAGTCAGTCCTCGGAAACCCAGTTTTCTTCTAGATACCTTTTAGGATATTTTCAGTGTTCTCCTTTACTGCTTATATTCTACACTTCTCCCAGCGGGAGTCTGAAGAGCAATAGTTTGAACAGACTTCCTCTGTTCCTCTCCTGTGGATCTTTGCTTTAAGCCCAATGCTATTTCCACCAAAGACACATGAGGATCAGAAGTACCTGGCTTCACTTTGGCTACTTCAGAAGTCATCACACAATACCTAAGAATAGTAAGGGTAGGGGCAGGCATCCCTTATGCTGTGTGTATCCCACGGCATAGCTGTGATTGTTCAAAATGGCTAGAGTGCAAATGGCTAATAAAAACCTGAATAAACGGTTTGAGTAACTCAGCACGAGCATCGTTGTATTCCACAGTGACAAAGAAGATTGTGGCACCAGGACAAGGCAGGAAACTTGGATATTCTCTCACTCAGATAGCCTAAGCCAATCCTGGTGTGCTTGCCGCGGTTCCCAATAAAGAGAGATGCCCGAGTGGAGGTGCCGGGGATTGAACCCGGGGCCTCGTGCATGCTAAGCACGCGCTCTACCACTGAGCTACACCCCCGACCTAGTCATGCCGTTTCGTTCATAGTAGAAATTGTTCCATGAATTAACTTACATGCGCTCTAGGGAGGGCACTCCACCCAACGTAAATGTCTCTTGCAAGAAGAGCTCTGCCAAGCTATTCCGTGTCACTGTGCTTGACATAGCATCAAAGTCACGGTCTCCCAAGAAGACGCTCCTTCCACTCAGATTTGAGACCCACTATGTCTACCCATCCTTAACATCTGGTGATTCAGCCAAACATATGTTGTAGGATCACCGTCTTGAAATCTACAGTGTAAGTGAATTGTATTAAAGACTTTTTTTTTCCTTCTGGTACAGATGCCAGTTGCTGCTTAGAGGTCCTTTCTGGAGGTTCTTTCCTCTGATAGGCAAACCTTCCTAATATACTATCTTCTGGCGCTCTATTTTCCCCTAGTCCTGTCATCTCTCATCATCATTTCCTTCCCCTTCACTGCAGAATTTAGCCTCTGGCTCAGGCTTCTCCAGTCCAAATGCCGTCATTGTTATCAATGATTAGGGGATTTTGCTGTTATTCTGTTTTGAACACACGCACAGACAACACATATGTAATCATGGAAGTGACATCAAAACTAGCTGGTCTCCCAGGTTTCTTAATACATCTCATTTTCTTACAGGAATTTTATATCAAACCTTTGGAATCCAAATGGAACTATCATAATCCAACAACTGTGCTTTGTTAACTGACCTATTTTGGTTGTGATTTCATTTACAGTTTTAAAATAAAAATATAAAGTTTACTTGGAAAAATCTAGGAAAGTTGCAGGATAAGAAATTCCAATATACTTGCTACTCAGCATCACACTTTTAATTTCATTTTACTTTGAGGTTTTATGTGTGTGTGTGCATTGGGGAGTATTGTGAGGTTTAGTCACTGTGAAATGACCCATAAAGAATAATCTCTTTATTGTGTGTGTGTCAGTGCTATATGTATGATATATATGTGTGAGAATTTATGTGACATTTCATATCTTGATTTCACTGCTTAATTAACCAGTGACATGAGGGAAAGAGATGAACATCCCTGGACATTTTAAAAATTACTTGAGCCTTCTCATTTTCCTTACTGACAAAACATCCCTGTAGCTGACATGCCATCACTGGTAAAGTTTTGCCCTTTGTCTGGAATGTCCAAATTTGTCTGGAATGTCCAGAAGATAGTATTAAGCATTCTTAAATGAAGGATAAGTTCACCACTCAGATTAGAGTAGTGAAAACTGAAAGCAGATGAAAGAATAGGGTCATAAAGATTCAGGTTTGACAATCCAATTCTTCTCTAAATCAATAACTTCTTTCTTGATATTCCTTGATATGGATACTAAATCGCTTCATTTAACTTAATTTTGCCATATGTTCATCCAGCATTTCCAAGCCAGAATCTTTGATGCAACCTTTCATTTCTAGCACCTCCATTACTGTCCTATTTCACTCTCTTAAACCGTGCTTGCACAGACTTTTCCCACTTTCCTCTCTATATTACCTTACCTTTTCCTGCTCAATAGCAAAGTTAAATTCATAACCCTTTACTCCACTCCAAGGGCCTCATCATCACTGTTGAAGTCTGTCTTCCCAACGAACATTTGGTTGAAAGAAACAAAAAAGAAAAATCTGGCTCATGTAGGATCTCTTGAACCTGAGGCAACAAACACAACAGATTCACATCATCAGGTTTGAGGACTCAGTGCCATTGGCAGTACCACTGAGGAGCATGAAAGAAAAAGAACAGAAAGAGGAAAAAGTAAGACATTCTCGGTCAATTATCTTTAAGAAGGCATTATTCTTTCAACTGTGCCTTGGTCAATGCAATAGCTGTGGGCTAAGGAGAAGCAAATCTGCCCAGTGATGATCCCTTCTCCGTGCTTCTCTACTCTTCTACCTCCAAGCATGATTATCTTCTATAGTCAGCAGAAGTAGGGAACAATGGATCATCAGTCTTTCTGAGCAAGTAATCTGGTGTTAAGACATTTACTTTGGGTGGAGTGCACCCGCTAGAGCTCGTTAAATTAATTCACAAAACAATTGGTGATTTTGCGAGACTCACCAAATCCTCACTAATTTCTAATATGAATGAAATAGGTTACCAGCATTGGGGGTGTAGCTCAGTGGTAGAGCGCGTACTTAGCATGCACGAGGCCCCGGGTTCAATCCCCGGCATTTCCACTTTGGTGTCTCTTTGTTGGGAACCAGCTAGAGAATAACATTAATTATTGTTTACAGTGGTTCAGCAGCTCCCAGTGTTGAGAAAAGTGCAGAAAGGTTGCAGGTGGTTGGTTAAGTGAATCCACAAGTGTTCTGATTTAGCCAAAATAGTGTCACCCATCCTTATTGGGATTATGAAAAGAGGTCAGATTTTTGTCATGAGGAGTTACGTATCCTTATTGGGATTATGAAAGGAGGTCAGATTTTTGTCATGAGGAATTATTCCCCTCTCAGTAATTTACACAAATTAGCTGACCACACATTCCTCCCTTCAGTTCCTAAAGTGAATTCATCAGAGTACTGATTTAGGGAAATTAGGGATTTTAGGCTGTCAAGCTTTCCTTGACATCACTCAATAAACCCCCTTTCCACACTGTTTTTATCTTTTTAAATAAAATAATGCCTTTTATTCATAAATTCCAATCACAAAGAGACACCAGAAAAATCACCTAAAGACTTTGGAGTCAAAATAAAAGTTATCAGTGGAATAGAGAGGAAGCAAAATGCCCCTGTGTCTGTTAGCCATAACAGTGAAAAGACCACTTCCTCTCTCTGATTCGTGCATCCATGAGTCCTGATGAGAGAGACACACATTCCCATTATTAGTCACTGATTAAGAGTATTCACCATATCCTGGATATCATTACACAGCCCCCTCCCCCGCTCCAAAGTATTGTCTCTCAGCTCATACAATAACCAAGTATTCAAAAGGTCATTCCACCATCCTATCAGGCCATCTGCTTCAGGGTTAGGGGCTTATGGTGAGGCCAGTGAATTCCAGAACATTAGCCCACTGCCAAATTTTATTTGCTATAAACTGGCTTCTTGTCTCAGAAACAATGCTGTGGATGCTGTTGAATATGACATTCAGTAAATCCATGGTTGGTGGTTTTGGCAGAAGCATTGTGGGAGGTGAAGGAAAATCCACATCCAGATTAAGTATTTATTCCAGTGAGATATACACTGTCCCCCTAATACAGAATTGGTCAAATATAATGAACCTGACACCAGGGGTTTAGCTGCTTCCCCCATGGAATGATAGCTTGTGAGGGCTCAAAGTTTGTCTGTGATATTGGTAGTTTAGTCACTTAGCAGTGGTTTGAACTACATCATTTTGGTGCATAGAGGTGCATGTTGCTGAACCTGTGTATGACCTCTGTTCCTGTCATCATGGCCAGTTTGTCCATAAGCTCACTGGGCAAGTAGAATAGTGGCTAAAGAGAAGCTTCCAGACATCAACAGAATGGGTCATCGTGTCCAACTGCCTATTAGATCACCTCTGAGGAGGTTGTTCTCTGGAGGGCATTCACATGGAAACAAATATCCTTAGACTCTGCACATTTGGGCAATTCTATCTACCCGCCTCTTTCCCAGACCTCTCTGTCACCACTTTTTCAATAATTTTCCTTCCAAGCTCCTAATTACCAGCCAAACTATTAGCCACCTCTCATAAATTAGTGTAGATCCCTACTGTACAAGCAAAATGAACAGTCATGTGCCCTGCTTGAAGTAACGCCCACTGAGAGGGTTTACCTTCACCACCAACATTCAGGTACTATGGAAGCTGCTCACCTTTGTGAGTGGAGTCCACTTTGGGTGGAGTGCACCCGCTAGAGCTCGTTAAGTTAATTCACAGAACAATTGGTGATTTTGCGAGACTCACCAAATCCTCACTAATTTCTAATATGAATGAAATAAGCCACCAGCACCGGGGGTGTAGCTCAGTGGTAAAGCGCATGCTTAGCATGCACGAGGCCCCGGGTTCAATCCCCGGCATCTCCACTTGGGAGTCTCTTTGCTGGGAACTGCTACAGAGTAACACTAATTATTTTTTACAGTGGTTCAGCAGCTCCCAGGGTTGAGAAAAGTGCTCACCTGCTCAGAGCTGCTCACCTCTGCTCACCAGTATATGAGCAGAATCACCTATAAACCAAGTCTGGTTCTTTTTTCTTCTTCTTTAGTTGTAGGAACTCCCTATGAAGCTATAGAGGTAGATTGAAGAATGGAGGATTGTACCAAGTGTAGGAGCCATGGGAACATAAGCTACTTTCTCATGCAAATTACTCATGTATGTAGGCCCTGCTCATATATTCTATTTATACTTGAATATGAAATGGTGCTGTGCACTGCTTATTACATCACAATGCTAAATGATTTCCTTGCCTGGCTAATGAAGGAGCCAATCAAAAGCTGATTTGGTTGTAGTCTCATTTTCATTTTTGAAGGAATTTTTGTGAAGAAATTCTGTTATGATGAGATATGCTGTTTCAAATTTTCTAAATTTTGTGAAAGTTGCTTCCCTGTCAGTTGGGAATATTGTCTCAAGAGTTTAGTCTGGTAATATTTATGTATACGGTATTCTTTTAGCAAATTCACAGCATCATTGGACTCCATTTCTCAGCATTTTTGGAGGTTGTGAGAGATGAAAGAATGAAAAGAAGAGAAAAATAAGGGACCCCCCCCCAAATAATATTTTCTTTAGTTTCCTTTAGATTCTGAGCTGTATCTGGGTCAACTGACAGGATGTAGAGGAGCGGAAAGGCTTTCTATTGAATCCCTCATTATTACCTGTTTTCAAATTCTCCCACCTTTACGTGTTCATCCAATACTGCCAAGAATTGGATGCAACTGGCATACGTGGAAGTTAATAGATTCCAGGTCTTTCCAGATAGGAAAGTATATTGGACAATTAGGCAGCCATGCTTAAGAAATCTGAAAACGTCTAAAACAGAAGTTGAAAACAATCTGAATATTAAAAAAGAAATGTCAGGAAGAGAGGGTTTTTAGGTAGCCGAAATAGCTCAGTTGGGAGAGCGTTAGACTGAAGATCTAAAGGTCCTTGGTTCGATCCCGGGTTTCGGCACACTAAGGGTTTTAGTTGATCCCAGGGGTGAATTTCCTTTCTGCGCATTAATAAGGAATGTCGTAATGCAGCAGCCCCCAACATTTCTGGCACCAGGGACCGGTTTCGTGGAAGACAATTTTTCCACGAACGGGTGTGGATGGTTCAGGCGGTAATGCGAGCGATAGAGAGCGGTGGGGAGCGACGGGGAGCGACGGGCAGCGGCAGATGAAGCTTCGCTCGCTCGCCCGCCGCTCACCTCCTGCTGTGCGGCCTGGTACCTAACAGGGCGTGGACCGGTACCTATTCACTCGGATGATGCCCACGAATGTTGAGTTCCTTTAGCATGCTAAAGCCTAATTGCACAATAAAAACAATGTTGCGCCACAGTTCACACTTTTTGTTTTGTTTTGTTTTCACACGATGTGCAAGCACTACTAATAGAAGTAATAACAATAAAATGTTATGGTTCAGAGATGCACAGGACACTGAAAAACTTGAGGAAAGATCACTGAGTCGCTGCAATGCGTAGTGCGCACAGCAGCAGTGGGAAGGGTCAAGGGTGCCACGTGCTGTCTCTGTTGCAATTACTCTCCGTGATAGCCCTAAGGTAGCCATAGACGACGTGTAAATGAATTGGCTGTATTCGAACAAAACTTTATATATGGACACCGAAATGTAAATTTCATATAAACTTCACGTGTCACCCAATACTTTTTTTTGTTTCCTTTTTCACCTTTAAAAATAAAAAACGGTACTCCTTTCGGCAACACTTATACTAAAACTGGAAAGATACAGAGAAAATTCCCATGACCTCTGCGCAAGGATGACATGCACATCCATGAAACTTTCCAAAACCATTCTTAGCTCGAACGCAATAGTTTACCAGCCACTGGGGTAGAAGAGTCCATTGTAAATATTCAGAACATCAAGCAGGCAAGACTTCAGTAGCCTTTTGCCGATTAGAAATAACTGGAGAATAAATGTAAACACACGGAACCTGAACCCCTAGGGATTCAAACTTTGTCTCCCCAGATTAAAAATTCTGAAATTTACCTAGTGAGCTACCCAAATCTACAGGTCTAGCTAGCGGACATGTATTCAACTGATTTATTTGGTAGATATTGTCCTAGTCGCAAACTCCTTGGCATTCTCTTTATTGCAGAGAAAATTCCATTTGAAAGAGATGCTATAATGCCTCACTCTCAGAAATACTTTGTTTTCCTCTCTCCTGTCTTTGTGTCCTCCGTTCCTTGAGGCGTCCAGAACCAGAGCTGTAGCGTCCCCTACAAAATGTCATAGTAGGGTTTGCAGGCCATATTGCTGCATTTAAGGTGTTTTATTTCGTGGTACATATTTATGAATTCATTCCCTTCTTTCTCATTTCCCCACAGCATTGAGAGCTGCTCAACATTAAGAAATTATGTAGGGACATCCCTTTCCCTGTGAGTGATAATGACATTTTCAAACGGAAATGAATCCAAAAGTCATTCTATCTGTCTTTTGACTTCAGGATTCCTGACTGTAAAGAAGGATCTGGAGCAGGTGTTCTAGGAAATCTGCTTGGCTTTGAAACTTGCCCTGTTACATGTTGGCTGTGAACTAGTGGCCAACTAATTACTTCACCTCTTAGGGAGTCTGTTTATCAAGGAGGTGATATAATCATTTAATGTAACCCATTGTTATTACTATTATCCACTTGTTACCTCCAGCTACATTAAACAAGCACTGTTTTTTATTTAGAAAGTTTGAAAAAATAAATGTGTCATATTGACCACAGTCAGAACTCAACCTAGAGTTCTGTGAGCAGGATTTCAAGTTTCCCTTGGGAAACCCAACATGTTTCAATGCCTCAAAACTCAAACTCTCCACCACCTGGCAGTAAGTGATGCTCATCATCTATCACTCACTGGGAAGAGGCTTCTTCATTCAGTTCAAGTGCACTGGCTCTTAGATTTGGGAAAAGTTTGCAATCAATAAATTAAAGGGCATAAATAAGAAAAATAAAAAGTGGAAAGACCCATTCCCAATTCCTCAAGTTTGGTGAGGGTCGGGGAAGCAATGTACATTTTCTATAGTGAAGAACATGGGACTTACAGATAATTTCAGTTAAAGGAAACATCATCCTACTAAAAACATGAGTCACATTTTTGTTTCCTTAGCTTTTCCTCCACCGTATTCTAGAAGGTGATAAGCTAGCGATAAGTGCCTGGTGTGTGCTGGGAAAAAATTGCTGCTCCCAGAGCTTCCTGCCTATTCAAGTAATGGAGCCACGACAAAAATCTAGAGAGAAAGCTATAATTGCCTTATTTCAAGGGTTTGGGGGTTTCTTATGTCTTCTAGCCCACTAATCCTTTAGGCATCACTGAAGGTCACAAAATGGCTCTAGATTTTTCTATGAATGAACCCTCAATGAACTTATGGAATCTTACTCTAGCCAAAGTACATGTGATTTTAGAACTTTAATTCAACAAGTGTCTGAGTAATCTGTTTGAGCCACTGGCCTCTCAATTCAGACTGAACTTTTGAAGTCTCCATGTTGTGTAACAGACGACAGAGTCATTCTTACCATCCTCAGAGCAAAGTTGAGGATCCTTTGACGCTGGCTATCTCCTCACTCAGACCTAGTATTTCAGTCAACTCTCTGGTCTAGCAGTCTTATTTCATTCATTACTTTGTATTCCTTTATTGTTTCTTATTCATTTTAATGCTCAGTGTTTCCAAGATTGTCTCGAAGACACTGTAATCTGTTGAGCTTACTATCGTCTTTAAGCACTTTCTTACATTCTGACACAGAATGATATTCTAGGTGACAGCAAATTCTTACAATGGGGATCTGTCTGAAGAAATTAAGTTGTGGGGCTAGTTCTCCCAGTTGTTCCTTGAGTGTCACTGATTCTAGGCTCTTCTTTTCCTTCTTCTATTCACCTTTTGTAGGTTGACAAGTGTGAATAGATCCTAGGAATGTACCTTTCTGCCTAGCATGAAGATGCCTTTCTCTTCATGTAGCCTGGAAAGAGAATGCAATAAAGGAATTTCAGAAACAACGGAATCGTACATAAGGGATTTTTGTACTAACAATTTCAGGTTCTGGAAACACAAGGCAGATAGATATTGCCATTAAATTTTATTCCACGAGCAAAAAGAGTAAGGGGGTGTAGCTCAGCGCGTGCTTAGCATGCTCGAGGCCCCGGGTTCAATCCCCGGCACCTCCAATCGCAGGCGAGGGTTTCTCATTCTGCGTGATGAGACCAGCTCCTTGTGAGTGTTCGTATTTCTGCCTAAAACAGGCCTTCGGTTTTTGGAATCACTACTATCCTCTTCATATTGAGTTACCTCCTTATTTTGCAGGGGGGGTGGCAAAAAAGTGAAATATGGGAATTCCCTGGCGGTCCCGTGGTTAGGACTCCGCGCTTTCACTGCTGAGGGCGTGGGTTAAATCCCTGGTTGGGGAATTAAGATCCTGCAAGCCGCGCGGCGCCGCCGAAAAATAAAATAAAATAAAGTGAAATACATCTAGTTTAGCATTCAGTAAATTAGTTTAAGTAGAAATAATGTAATTTTAAATGGCCTTTTAAACTAATGACATCAAACTGTAAATTTAAAAAGCAACTTAAAAGGATTTAAATATGATAATATATAGAAAGACATACTCATAATTTCTCAGATCTTCATGCACTTTTGAGTTGAAGTGACAAATTAGCTCTAATATATCACACTGTAACATGCTCCCTCTGCACATGACTATGTATGAAACCAGATTATGTCACGCAAAATATGCCTCTTTGACATGAAAATTATTTTGAACTGAAGTTAATTAAGATGCAAAAAAAAAAAAAAAAACAACAAAACACACACACACACAGGAAAGCTCTCTCTACCCTCCCATATCCACCCAAAGGCAGGATATAAATTCTCCTTTTACTGGAGACAAACTCTTATCAGCCCAGAGATGCACCAGAGGAATCTGCAAACAAATCTTACTCCACTAGTTTCTTCCCATATATTTAATTTCCCACAGTTTTCTGCCCTTGGAAGATGAAAACTGCATTCCTCGATCCTGTCATTTGTCTACAAATTTACTGTTCTTTGTTGAATATACTTCATTAGCCGCGGTGCTAAGCCGCCACTTTGAGTTACTTTTTGTTTAGGTTTCTTCTGTGTGATGCCTGTTGCACACATTAACAAGCTCTGTTTTTCTCTTGTTAACCTACCTTTATGTGTAAGCGTGCCAGCTGAAAGCCTAAGTTGAATAAAGTGTTGTCTCTCCTGTTCTAGTATGCTGCCCTCTCCACATTCTATACACCAAGCAATTGGACAGCACCCCATTAGATCTACACACTATTAAAATGAGTCAAGTCCTCTGATCATGAACTTGGGAGTGAAAGCAATTACAAGACCTTCTAAAATTTATAAATCCTTGCTTTTCATTTCTAGACTTATTCTTGGAGAACCAGTAGCAAATAATGGAAATCAGTGGGGACAGGTATTTCCGAATTTCTTGGATTATATGAGAGTAGAGTGCACAAAATGAAGTACTGGGTTTGGTTTCTAGCACCTTTGTTCCCGCCCTTTTCTTTTACTCTCTTAAACTATGTTGGCACAAACGTTTCCCACTTTCCTCTTTATATTCCCTAACTCACTTTTTCTTGCTCATAGCACAGTTAACTTCATACCCATTTGCTCCTGATCCCTTTCCACTCTAAGGGCCTCATCATCATTGGTGATGTCTGTTTTCCCAAGGAACATTTAATTGAAGGAAACAAAAAAGAAAGATCTGGCTCATTCAGGATTTCCTGAACCCAAAACGACAAACATGGCAGATTCACAACATCAAGCTTGAGCAATCAATTCCATTGGTAGTATTATTTAGGAGCATGAAGGAAAAAGAACAGAAAGAGAGAAAAAGAAAAAAGTAAGACATTCTCAGTCAATTATCTCTTAGAAAGCATTATTCTTTCAACTGTTCCTGGGTTAATTAAATAACTGCAGGCCAGGGAGAAGCCACTAGACTGTATCCAGTTTAGTAATTTCAGAAATAGTGTAATTTAACCTGATAGACTTTCTCCAGAGAACTCTTAGCTTACAAAAAAAAAAAAAAGATGGAGAAATAATATTTTATGAAATAGCTAGAAAGAGGTAGAGGTATGGGGGTGTAGCTCAGTGGTAGAGCGTGTGCTTTGCATGTACGAGGTCCCTGGTTCAATCCCTGGCACCTCCACTTAAATTTATCAACCCCTTTTCTCATATCCTCTGCGAAAAGAAGGGCAGTGGATTGCTTTTATAGTTTTCCCATTTTTGCTGCCTCTGGCTTATCACCTCCCAGGGCGGGGCAACAGCAAAATAAAGACAAGAAGAAGGAGAGAGAGAGGAAGAGAGGAAGGAAGGAAGGAAGGGAGGGAGGGAGGGAGGGAGGGAGGGAGGGAAGAAGGGAAGAAAGGAAAAGAAAGACATTCCCATCAGACATTTCACTTCCAAAGCAAGAAGCCTCCCACCACAACTGGCATATGCAAATAAAGACAGAACAGAAAAAGGACAGAATAAAGGGGAATAGAAACGGCCCTATTCTTTTAGTTTGTTTAGTTGTATGAGCAGTCAGATCTGCATCATCTAACAGACAAGAGAAAAGCTTTCACCTGCCTCCCCTGCCTCCCCCTTCTCATCCCCACCTCCTTTCCCTCCACCCCTCCATCCATTACTGGACGCAAGCAGTTGAGGTGGGGGAAGTGGGTCCCAAATCTTTCTGAGTGAGTGACTGAGAGAACATTGAACAACCCAAACAGCAGTGCTAAGGAATGATGAGACTGTCAACGTGAACATTGGGAACATAATTGGAAGCTTCAGGGTTGGAAGCTATTAGCTGGCAGGAATAGTTTGATTTGGGTGGAAATTAGGCTTAAGGCATTAAAATTTTTTGTTAGAAGCTGGATTTTGGCAGATGATAAATTGGGTCTCATTGGAGATTTTAACAGACCAGGTAGTAGAAAACACCCAACCCCATACACACACTCCTGGCTGAAATAAAGCTGCAAGGATATTGGCGAGTAATGAATTAAAATGTCTTCCCTTCTACATTTCCTACATTTGCCCACGGAATTCCAGTTTCTTGTTTTTAGAATTTTAAATAAAGTCATAAAGAGGAATACATGATTTAACATCACACCAAAGATTTCTGAGATGCAACCAAAGCGGTAGTGTGTGCAGGGTTGGGGAGATGAAGAGGGAGGGATAAAAACAGACGGATGCATAATTTTCTTGTGTTTCCTAAAATAAACACTATTGGTATAAACAAAGAGCTAATTAAAATTATACAACAACTTTGTTGCTATACATAATTGTACATTAGGTGAATATATCAAAATCAGTTCCATTTTCAGTTTTTTTTTTTTGGTTGCTAGTTTGTGTATCAAAAAAGTAGAATAATGTAAAAGCTGAATTTTGCAGAGGGAGGGAAGCTGGTTCATGTGTACAAACAAAAAAGATTTCCAGTTAGCCTCTCAAAGGCTAGGAGGGCTGAGAGGGTAGGATTAGCAACTCACAGTGGAAGATGAGAAGACAGGACTCCACAGACACTGGACCTTAGGATGCCCAGTTTACCCAGCAGCTGCTATAAACTCCTAAAGCACAGACATCCAAGGGCATCGTTTTTGGACCCTCCCAGTTGAGAAATGCTTTTACAAAGCAGTGTCTATTTTAGGGCAGATGCCAAGTAGAGACTGCTTTTAAATTCCTTTTTGAGTGAGCTATCTGTTGTCCTCTTTATTTTCCTTCCAGTGGCTCCTAGCAGCTCCTGGCAGAGAACAAAAGCTTGCCCTTGGTGTTTTCTGTGCCAGGAACCCTGATGCATATTCTCTCTCTTCCTCTTCATACTCACTGGATTAAACATGGAGCCTCCATACAGTCTCAGATAAATGAAGGCAGTGGGCAGAATCATGAAAGACAGAAAGTCTCTGAAGAGCACTGGGACTGTAGACACTGTAGCCCCCAAGGGAATCCATATTCTGGGCACTTTTCCCAGGGAAAGAAAATAACTAATACCTAGGACCTCTAAGGTTCACCTTTGGCTCCCTGATGGTCGGTGTGCCTCAAGTGGCTTCAGCTTTGACCTTGGGATTTGTTACTCCTTCTCTGGTCATCTCCATGGTACCACCGGTTTCCCACATCATCACAGCAGGGGACTGTACCTCCGCTGCTCCTGACTGCCAGAGACCTAGCAAAAAATTCAGGGGAGTGAGTACAAAGAAGGGAACTCAGAAAGTTACCTCTGGAAATTTAGGTACAGATGGAAAGAGAAGACAAAACCTTCAGCTACTAAAGGAAAAGGGGTAAGTGTCTGCCACAGACAATCACTGGTTCTGGCACTGTTTGAACATGAGATGAATTTGAAATGTGTAGGAAGCAACTTCATGATGATGAAGATGTCTCGTAAGCAAGGTCATACCTGAGTCTATAATTCAGCAGATAGCTTGCATCTAGAGACCTGGATTTTCACGTGGCTATGGAAGAGAAGGCGCCTGAGATGAGAGTAGCACACGGACTGAAAAAGACCCATTGGAATTGGAGAATTAGGAGTTATTGGTATGCATTGCAGGAAAACAAAAGAATGGCTGGCTTTAGATTGATTTCGGACCTTGTGGCTCTTTGTTTCTGCTTCGGGTATCTTCCCTACTTCTCTCAGCTTGCTTCAAAGTCTGCTCCACAGCTAGCTCTCAGGAAGGCATTTCCATTCCATCACCAAGGAAAGTCCCAGGAATGGGGCATTTTTCTTGTCTTCAAATTCTTCCTTTCCCCCAACTTCATCCTCCTCTGCCTCCAAAGCTGCCTAAAAGACCACAGAGGTAATGCAGAAGAATACAAAGAAGAAAAGTCAAGTATTTCTGGCTTCAGTATTTGTAGCACGTGGGCTCCATAGTTGTGGCTCGCGGGCTTTAGAGCACAGGCTAATTGTGGCACTCGAGTTTAGTTGTTCCGCGGCATGGGGGATCTTCCTGGACCAGGGCTCAAACCCTTAGTCCCTAGCTTTAGGTAGGTGAATTCTTAACCACTGCGCCAGTAGGGAAATCCTCAGCGTTAAGTATTGCGGAAGGGTGGTAGGGACGGGGCGGATAGAGGGGGATTTAGGTCCTTCCGGAAGAAAAGAGATGACAGAGCGGGAAGAATTTACAAAACCTACCAAGAAATGCAGAGCGACAGAGAGTGTGTAGCAAACCTAGGGCAGCAACTCGGCCGGGACCCGGCAACTGCTTTCCTCACTGAGGTTCTGTTTTGAAAGACAGAAGGAGGGAAGAGGAAGGAGGAAACAGAATACACAACCTCTTTCGGACGGAATTCTCTCCGGAATGTGAGAGAGCAGGGAAATGTGTGGGCTGGGAAAGGAACTGGCACTTTGTATGCCTAGAGAGCAGCTCACACCTCAGGCACTCAGGCGCAAAACCACTTTCCGCCTATTTTGTCCGACAGGTAACCCAGATATGAATTTTGGATGAAGTCCGAAATCATATTTAGAAGAGGCCGGACAGTAATTTATACTATTAGAAAGCTCCGCAGACTCAAAATCTGGCAGGTCTGGGAAACCCTGACTGGAGTGTCAAAAACCCGGAACCTGGATGGAGTGGACTGAGTTATTGGGAAGATCCCACGCAGGAGCTGGCAGAGTGGACCAGAGCGGAAAGGCGAAGCAGTGCGTGAATGGGAAGAGGGAGGAGGCGAGGTTGGAGTTAGCGAAGTAGGGCGAAGAGGGCTTGAATATGAATCTCTCAACATGAATAGGATTTGGGTAGATGGGTAGGAAGGACGTGTCCAAGCTCCATCTCTCTTCTTTGTATCCTATAGGTACAAGAAAATGTTGGCTTTCCGTGATTTTAGGGAAGTGAGCAGCAAACTTTTGTCCCACAAGAAGATCCCCCTCATTTTTACCCAAACTGTTGGCTTTTGAGAGCATCGTGGGGCTCTTTCAATAGCTGAGGTAGCTCCTCAGAGCGCTGGATTTTTGACGGAAGTCAAATTGTTTCAAACGTGTTGCCTGTTGTGGTGGCAGCTAGTTAGTGTAGAAGTGAGATCCGCCGGCTGCTTTTGGCTTGAGTATGTGGAGGTACTTGTGCCGGCGACTTTTTTTTTAATGCTTTGAGAACTCAAAATTGAAACCAACCTAACGAACTTACCTTTACTAGGCCATAAGAGAAAGTTGCGTCTCGTGGGCCCGGGTAGCTCAGTCGGTAGAGCATCAGACTTTTAATCTGAGGGTCCAGGGTTCAAGTCCCTGTTCGGGCGGAAGTTGTGCTTTTCTTTCCTAACATCTAAAAAAAAAAAAAAAGTCCCTGTTCTGGGCTATGAACTGCCAGAGGAAAGCAGATTAATCCTAAATGTTTCATACCTTCGCCCAAGTAAACAGGAGAAGGCGGTTGGGGTGGGGGTTTCGACCGTGGAATGTGTGCGAAGAAGAATGAATCCCCTTATACCTCTTGGCAGTCTGTTGTGCTTTTGGTTTGTGGGTGTTAGATCGAGCTTGGAACGAGTAGTAGCTTGGGTTTAAACATGATTAAGATGCCTGTTTAAGAAAATTTAAGATGGAGTCTTGTGGAGATATTTGGCAACCACAGTGATCCCTAAGATGGCAACTCTGCAGCAATCTGTGATTGGGAGGGGTTTTATTATTATGGAAAAGAGAGACAGTATGTAGAGGAAGAATGTAAAAGGGCATATTGTCATTTGAAGATTGGGAACTCATTAACGGTATTCCCGGAAAAAAGATGTATTAAGCTAGACTAATCTTGGACTCTAGTATATTGTTCCTTGAACTTCCTTAGAAATCCCGGGAAATGCTTAGAAATCTAGGTGAGGTGATTGGTATCTCATCTCCTTTTTGCCCGCTTCTGACCATATGAGAGTTTTGTTCATGTTCACAGAAATTCCATGAAGTAGATTTTGAACTTGGAAGGACCCCATTTGTCGGGAAGAACTTGTCTCTCAGTTTGTCCAATAGATTCATCTGACTGCCAGAATAAGGAATAGGAAACAGAAAAGTGACAGGTCTCAATGAGGGAGAGAAATGTGTGGGGTGGGGAAATGGGGCTGGCTTTAATTTGCCTCTGCGTCTTGGGGTAAAGCACAATTAGGATCATGTCCATTGTCCCTGGTAAATCATTACATTATGACAGAAGCAAACTGGATTCCAAGTGGGGTCTTGTACATTCCTGATATAAGCAAAAGCACGGTAAATTGGGAAGCACTGCCCAATATAATATGAGGCACAAATGCCAACCACATATATAATTTAAAATTTTCTAGTCACATTGAAAAAAGTAAAAAGAAACAAGTGAAGTTAATAACATTTTATTTAATTCAGTATACCTAAAATATTATCATCTCAATAAATAATCCATATAAAGGCATATTACCTAGATAATTTACATTCTTTTTTTTTCTTACTAAGTCTTTGAAATCTGCTGTGTACTTTACAGTTACAGTACATCTCAAGTTGGATTGGTCATATTTCAAGTACTCAAGAATCACATGTGCTAGTGGCTACCATATTGGATAGCAGAGTTCTAAGGATTAATGCATTTGAATAAACAGAAGAAAATATATAGATGTGCAAATTAGAGCAGTTTTGTAACTCAACTCAAAATCTATATGCAAAATTTCACTCATATTTGTGAGGCATGCCAACTAAAAATTGGCACTTGCCATCTGTCTCTACAAGGACTAAATCACTAGCCACTGCAGCCGCTGACCTTCAACACACCCTGAAAGGAGTTTGCAGTGGAGATCAGAAATGAGGCACTCTGTGCTCTGGGAAAAACTGGCACAACAGGCCTTCAAATAGTTAGATATTTTCAGGAGATTTTATGAGCCCAAATTTTTACATCTTATCATATCTAGAAAAGCACTAAAATCATTAACAGTGACATCAGCAAGCCTCTGCCAAAATGTGTGCTTAACAGCGCGTACCCCCTTCACCAGAATCTTTTATAATACTGACCTTCCTCCCTACGTCTTCGGAGCCGTTCCTCAGAGCTATCTGAGACAGTCTCCTGGGCTATAGTCCTCACTTTGCCCCAAATAAAACTTAACTCACAACTCTCACATTGTGGTTTTTTTTTTTTTCCAGTCGACATGTGTCAACTGAAATAAAAATGCACAATGCGGGAGCTATGAGTTTCAGTTTTATTTGGGAACTTATTGAGAACTACAGTCCAGGAGCGGCTATGTGCAAATACTGGTAAATTGCCACTATGTAAGGTTACCTGAATTCTTTCTGATAAAGTGCTAATATTTAATATCCTTTTACCATCCTTTATCTTTCCTATACCTAAAGACTAATATATGTTTTCCTGTGAGTGACAGAGATTGTCTTCTACCCAAATCATTCGCTCATAAAAATGCATGTGTTAAGACTTGAGAGGAAACATGCCATTGGATATTTCTGCCAGTGGATATTCCCCCCATTACTTCCTGTAAACAGAAAGCCATACTTAAAATTTCTAAGTCAGTGGTCACATTTCCACAAGACTCTGAATCCCTCAGTTTTCAAGAAATTACTTTGGGAGCCACTGGGGAGAGAGATCCTTTTGTTCACAAGAAAGTCAACTTCAAAAGGTTGATATATACTTTAAAAAAGCTATTCAAGTACGTATATGCTTTGAAAACAGTGTGTCACAGTAAAAAGATAAAATATATATTTGAAAAGAGATTCAGATATACATATTTTCAACAAAGGACTTTATCATAAACAAGGTAAAATTTTCATCTGAAAGGAAATTCAGATACACATTTGAAAAGAAAGAGAGTTACAATATCTTTCAGGGAAAAAAAAGGAGGGAGGAGAGTAAAACAAAGAATATTAGTTGGGCTTTAGAGTCTTCTAATTGGTATAATGCTATTTTGATTATGAGGGAACTCTGTTCTCATCAGGAGTTCTATGTGTGTCTGTTAGATAAATTGCACAATTCAAATATTATGTATCCATACTTTATTTCTGACGGTAATTACTGAGCACAATGGGTTATAATCCCCCGTTATGGATAAAAATGTACTATTTAATCATTGGTGTGGCAAAAGCTGGGTAGTTACCTGGAAAAAAAGTATTGACTCCATATCCCACAACTCACAGCAGGATGAATTCTAAATGGTGTTTGAGATTTATGAAAACAAAACTTACTAGTACTTCAAAAACACATGTGAAATTTTTAATAACTTTGGAGTGGGGAAGGCTATTGAATCAATTGTGATTCAAAAATCCAAAATTAGGGCTTACCTGGTGGCGCAGTGGTTGAGTCCGCCTGCCGATGTAAGGCACAGGGGTTCGTGCCGCGGTCCGGGAAGATCCCACATGCCGCGGAGTGGCTGGGCCCGTGAGCCATGGCCGCTGAGCCTGCGCGTCTATATTAAAAAAAAAAAAAAAAAAAAAATCCAAAATTATTTAAAGGAAAATTTTAACAAATTTGATTTCAAGAGAGCTTCTGAAAGAGTGGTAAGAGTATAGGTAGAGTTTGTTTAGTAGTTTTATCCTTTTCTTACTTTCCAAATTTTCTGCAATAAATATGTATTATTTGAATAATAATAGAGTAAAACAGAACAAAACAAAACCTCCTGTAAAACAAAGTAAAAATACACAAGCAAAGTCAATGAAAAATTCAGACTGGGAAAATAGAATTGCTATTCATATAACAAAAGGCATAATTTCCCCGTGTCACTCAGCATAGGCTTGATCATGATGTAAAAGAAAACATCCACAAAATCTCAGTGGCTTAAACAATAAAGGCACATTGTATATTTTCCCTCATTGGTTGGCTGTTGGCTCTTCAATATTCTCAATTTGGGATTTAGGATGATAAAATAGTGTAGAAGAGGGGAAAAAACATCTTTTCCTCTACCTGTCTTAACTTTGTTGATTGGAACTGTGCAAATAAAAGCGACAAAAAACAGATTAACAACAGAGAAACAAAAGTTTATTAATGCATGCATCATGCATACACATGGGAGGATTCAATGATAAATGACTCAAAGGGGTAGTTAGCCCTGAGCTTATATAGTGTCTTAGGAAAGAAAAATAAATTTGTAGAGAAGTGATGAGATAAATGAAAAGGGTTTTAAAGGCTTTTGAGGGCAGAAAACTGTGGGTAGGTAAATATCTGAGGGAAACTAATGGAGTAGGGTTCGTACAACTCCCTAGCATTTGGTATTGTCAGTGTTCTGTATTTTGGCTATTCCAATAGGTGTGTAGTAGTATCTCATTGTTGCTTTAATTTACAATTCCCTGATGACGTACGATGTGGAGCATCATTTTATATGGTTATCTGCCATCTATGTTTCTTCTTTAATGAGGTATCTGTTCAGATACGTTGCCTGATTTATAATCGGCTTTTCATTTTCTTGTTGAGTTTTAAGAGTTCGTTGTATATTTTAGATACCATCCCTTTATCAGATTCGTGTTTTGCAAATATTTTCTCCCAGCCCATGTCTTAACAGTGTCTTTCTCAGAGCAGCAGTAATTTTTAATTTTAATGAAGTCCTATTTATCATCATGAATCGTGCCTTTGGTGTTGCCATTTTCACTTTTGAAGAGCTTCTGTTCTCTGCTGTATGACTTCTGAAGTGAGAGACAAAAATCACTGCAGCTGGGTCTGGGGTCAGAAAAGCCTTTTCAGTAGATTGTAGTAGTGCAGCGGGGCTGCGGGTGCAGAAGCGCTCCGGACCCGGATGCTGGTTTAGGAGGTCTTGTCCACGTTCATTCTTCCACGGGGTAAAGTAGGCTGCGGAACGAGAAGCTGGCCACTGGATAAAGGAAAGGGGGAAACAAAGGAATGCGGGCTTCTTTAAATCTAAGATTCTTCATGAAGCCAAAGTTCACAGATAACCACTCCGGTTATCTGTGGTCAGGTGGACTCGAAGGCCTCTGTGGGACAAGCCGTTGCCTCTGGGGACAAATATGAAGGCAGGATTTTCACATTTCATCTATCTGGACAATTTTCTTTTTTTTTTTTTCCTCCAAGCGGGATCAAGTTGGAAGACGCAGCTCCAAAGATTCATTTGACCATTCAACTTACTCTGCTGCAAAAAAATTGGGCCGCATTTTCCATGAGCCTTTGTTTTGGCTCGTAGACCATTTTTCAAAGGGTCCTGAAAAATCCCTCAGTTCTTTCCACCGGGGGTTTGATTTGACTGACGGGAGAAAAAACAATTGTGCTGAAACGACTAAAATAAAAATTGTGCTGAAGCTACTAAAATTGGGCTCTGTTCTCAGTAACAATACGAGTTGGATGTTGTCGACGGGTCTCGGAAGGGGGCTACTTGGATATAATCCGAAAGAGGCTTTAGATGTAATTCGTCTTCAATGACGGCTACTCTCTAGTTGGAAACAAAAAACCCCAAAATTGTGCACAACGCTTTGAGATTTTAAAGGGACAGGAATGCTGCCCAGTAGCTGGCATCCAGCAGGGGATGTAGCTCAGTGGTAGAGCGCATGCTTCGCATGTATGAGGCCCCGGGTTCGATCCCCGGCATCTCCAGTAGGTCCTCTCGTTTTCGTTGTCAGCCTTCGTTCTCGTTTTCGGCCTTTGGCCTTACATTATTAAATAAAATATTCTAGCTCTTTCTCATTTTTCTCCCATTATCATTCCCTTTAAATCGAGCTATTTTCCATCTATGTGCTTATTTCTCTTCCGTTTTGTTAAATAAACACCGCCATTTCCCCTGCTTCCTGGAAACTTCCTTGGGGTGTCTTATTACGCAGTGAGTAGTACAAAGCCAGAGGGACAATTCACAAGTAAATTCATCCTATGAATGCACCCAGGAAAAGGGAATACAGCTGCGTATCAAAGATTTATTTAGCTCAATTAAAGGAGGTCCTATCCATTCCCACTATCCACTGGAAAATAATCAGTAAAAATAAAATATCTCAGTAATTTTTTTTAAGGGGAGGAGAAGGTATCATGTGTTTAGTATTGATGTGGTAGTTGCACATCAGTATTCAAGGGTACACCCTATGACCATAGAGGAATTTCTTTATGCATAGTTACTAACCTAGTTACCATTTTATTTCTCACTGTGTCTTTGGCATTGCTCAACGTTTCTGTGCAGAAAAACTGGTCACAGTCCAGTACAGGAGGTCTGGAAATGTAGTAAAGGTTAGGAATAGCCTGTGGAAATGGAAGGCACCCTTAATAGCATGACTGTTCTCCTAGCAACCAGCCCCTAACTCTAGAAGCAGGCCAAAGCTCACCTCATTAACATAACAAAAACACCTTTGTCTCTCTCTTCACTTAGGAAATTCTAAGGATTTTAGGAGCTCTGTGCCAGCAGCAGGTCTGAAGGCCAAATATACATTTCTTATTATAAATCACAATATTAATAATGTATACCCAGGTGTGAAATTGCTGCATCATATGGTAGCTCTATTTTTAATTTTTTGAGGAACCACAAAAACCTTTTTTTTCTCCTTTCTTAGCTTATCAGTTATAATTCTTTAACTTTTTTTAGTGGTCCCTCTAGAGTTTGTGGTATACATTTACAATTAGTCCAAGTTCACCTTCCAATAACCCTACACTTCTTCACAGGTAGTGTAAATACCCTTGTAATAAAAAAAAATCCTACTTTTCCTCCCTCCTAGCTATTGTATCATTGCTATCATTTATTTCAGTTATATATAAGCATACATAAGTATATATACAATATTTGTATAACCATATAATCAAATACATTGTTGCTATTATAATTTTGAACAAACCGTTATCTGTGAGATCAACTAAGGAAAATAAAAGTTTTTATTTACCTTCCCATATCCTTCTTTGATATTCTTCCTTTCCTTATGAAGATTTGAATTTCTGACCTATATTATTTTCCTTGTCTCTAAAAAACTTCATTTAACATGTCTTGCAAGACTGGTCTACAGGGAACACATTCCCTCCGTTTTTGTTTGAGAAAGTTTTTATTTCTCCCTCACTTTTGAAAATTTTGCAGGGTACAGAATTCTAGGCTGTGGTTTTTTCTCTCAACACTTTAAATATTTCACTCTAATCTATTCTTGTTTTCATGGTTTCTTAGAAGTGAAATGTAATTCTTACCTTGGTTCCTCTATAGGCTAGATGTTTTGTTTTGTTTTTCCTCTGACTTCTTTCAGGAGTAATTTCTTTCTATTTGATCTTCTGTAGTTTGAAAATGATATGCTTATATATAGTTTTCTGTTTGTTTCTTTTTTCATTTATCCTTCTTGGCACTCTCTGAACTTCCTAGATCTGTGGTTTGCTGTCTGACATTAGTTTGGGGAAATTCTCAGTCATTATTATTTCAAATATTCTGCTCCTTTCCCTCTTTCTTTTCCTTCTGGTATTCCCATTACACATATGTTATATTTTTTGTGCTTGCCCTAGAGTCCTTGGGTATTCTGTTCTTTTTTTTTCCCTAGCCTTTGTTTTCTTTGTTTTTCAGTTTTGGAGGTTTCTATTGATATAGCCTCAAGTTCAGAGTCTTTCCTTACTTATGTCCACTCTACTAATAAACCTGACAAAGGCATTCTTCCTTCTATTACTGTGTTTTTAATCTTTCACATTTCTTTTTCCGTTGTTTATTTTAGGATTTTCATCTTACATTGCCTATCTGTTCTTGCATACTATCTACTTTATTCATTAGATCCTTTAGCATATTAGTCATAGTTGTTTTAAATTTCTGGTCTAATAATTCCAACATCCCTGCAATGTCTGGTTCTCTTCTGGCTCTGCCTTTTCAAACTGTTTTTTGCCGTTGGATATGTTGTGTAATTTTTTCTGTATAGCCTGACATGGTTTACTTGATAAAAGGATATATAAGACTTTAGTAATGTAGTGGTGAGATGTTGGGGGAGGAGAAGCTTTCTCTAGTCCAATGATTAGGTCTCAGTCTTTTAATGATCTTTTACCTCTGGGTCGTGAACTTCACAACTGTTTCTCAGTTGTACCCCCCGCCCCCGCAAATGCCCCGACTTAGGTGGGACAACATAGCTAGAGTATGCTGGAGCTGGGTTTTTCCTTCTCTCATGTGAAAGCCTAGAGCCAGCTGGAACTGAGTATTTCCCTTCCTTCAGGACAATTAGGCTCTGACAAAACCCCAGCAAGTTACGGTCTGGTTAAATCGATTCTTTAGTAGGCAGGCCTTGTTAAGAACAACAGAGTGCTCTGGCATATTTCAACTTGGTTCCTCTTCTCCCCACTCTGCTGGAAGCATGAAGGAATTTCCCCCCAATATTTGCATATTTAATGTGAGAATCTGGTCAAACTCCTAGGGGTAAAACTCACAGAAGTGTGGGGATGCCACCTCCACCCTGCCCTGGCCATGACTCAGGGTCCCTGGAGTTTTTAACTATCAGACTTGCTTACATGGATCCTTAAGCAATTTATCAATTACAGTTCAGGTTTTGGTTCTTCCTGTGGTTTCCACTTGTGAGTCACTGCTCAGGTAAGTCATCACTCCCTTTATTCACCTGTCTATCTCTCCATTCTTGGGGGCAGCCGTTTGCCCTGTGTCCACACCTCTCTTATAGATTCAGGAAGACGTGTTGATTTTTCAGTCTGCTCAGCTTTTTCCTTCTTGATAGAATGGAGTGGTGACTTCCCAGCCCCTTATATATGGAACCAGAAACTGGAAGTCTGTTTGCTAGTTTTTTATACGTTTTTGTCTCTGTACTTATAGTGAAATGCTCCTATAATTTTTCCTTCTTGTATTTTCTCCACTGGGTTTTGGTATCAGTATTATACTAATCTCCTAAAATAATTTATAGTTTTTCAGAATATTTTGTACAACACAGAGGTTAATGCTTCCTTTACGATTTCATAGAACATGCCAGTAAATTGATCTCAGACTGGAAATCAAATTTTATGGAAATTTTGCTTCAATTCCCGATTCAGTTTTTTAAATGGCAATATATTAAATCAGATTTTCTATAACTTTTTATGTTAGCTTTGATAAGTTATACATTTTTATACATTTTCCATTTCTTTGAATGGAATTGAGAGGATTGAAGCCAAATTTCATGATTTCTCACTTTTAAAATTTCCTAAGTAGCCACTGAAAATATTCTCCTGTTTATTCATTTATGCAAACATCCATCTCTCTATCCATCCACTCATTTACATTTTAAAAATGATTCAAATATTCACTTACACTGGGTATTGTAATAAGTACTGATATACAATTAAGGATAACACAGTGTCTTAGCTAACCTTCAAGAAGACCCCCTATGATCCTTACCTCCTGGTCATCACACCCTTGTGCAGTCTTCTCCCACTTGAGTCAGTCACCAAGACATGAGGGGGAGCTGAGGCTTCCTACCCACATGTGAATGAGCCATCTTGGAAGCAGATCCTCCAGATGCAGTCCAACCTTCAGAGCACTGCATGCACAGTAGACACCCTGAGTTCAACTTCAAGAGACACCTGGTGCCAGAATTACCCAGCCAAGCCACACTGGAGTTCCTGACCCACAGAATCTGAGATAATAAATATTATTTTTTTTAACCGTGTACATTTTGGAGTATTATTCAGCAATAGATAACTAATATTCACAGCAAGCCTTTTTAACATTTCTCTTAAAGGAATAATCATTATTTACAAAAAATATACAATTTTTATGTTTCTCTCAAGCTTGCAGACTACTATTTGAAAATCAAATAGCAATGTTAAATTAAGATGTGTGGCTCTCCTCACGTTTTTCTTTTTATCCTGAAAAAATTCCGAAGATTTTAGGCTGATTGCCTAGTGTAACTTATCCACCAGAGGGTCATGGATCTACCATTAAAAGAGTCCCTGGCAAAAAGAAATGGAAAAACCATAATTATTTTAGATGACTCATGTTTTATGTAAACTGTCTGGGACCACCACCTCTACTACATGAATAAAATTTAGGTTCTCTTAGCAAGGTGAAAAGATGAGAAATGCAGGTGTCATCTTGGTCAAGCTGATTTCTCTGCCTTCATCTCCACCTTGCACCTCCCAACTCACACCGTTCTGAACTACATACAGTTCCACTCCTGTACGCATGTTGTATCCTCAGTTTTCGTTTCCTTTCTATTTGACATTCTTATTCATTCTTCCAGGCTTGCTCACAGGTTACTATATCCGGGGACTTCCCAGAACTAGGCAGGGATAAAACCTTCTTGATTTGTTGAGACCCTTGTTGAGAGTGATCTGAATTCCAAAGGACCACTCCCTCTGCAGAAAAAATAAAGCAACCCGGAAGCAGAGGTTTTGCCTCGATCTTAAAAGTAACACGTTTCTTTCTTCCTGGCTTTTCTTTCCAAAGAATCAGAACAAGATCCGAGGATTCGTATTCCTTGGATTTGATTTGTATTCTTTGGATAAAATGAGGATCAGAGGCCTTAGGAAGCAATCCAACATCTTTACCCTTTAGCCCTCCCAGTTGCTAAGAGTGGAAGGAATTTATTTTTCTAACAGAAATACCTTCATTGGCTCCTTGTTTTCTAATAGTTACATAGCGGTTTCTGGAGTCCGGGACTAGGGTGCAGAATTGGGGAGGGGAATGGGTTGGTAGGTTTCATAATTAGAGACAGTCATTGGCAAAGTATTTTTTTTATCCTTCCTGTAAGGAATTTTCCTTTGTTCCACATATCTTTCGGCAAACGAGACAAGCACTCAGAAAAGGAGGGTCTGTGAGATTCCTACTCAGATTTCCGAGATCAGTGTATTCTCATCAGTCACTGAATGTCTGCAAGATACAGGTTAATAGGAATTCCTTGGTAACAGAGTTCTATAAAATAGAAGGTGAGAATTGTATCGTTTAGAAAAGAACAAAATAATTTTGTTTTAAAATGTAAATGTGTTTTATTTCATGAAGGTAGTTTAGAAAACAGCTTTCAAGCGCGATGGGGATGTAGCTCAGTGGTAGAGCGCATGCTTAGCATGCATGAGGTCCCGGGTTCGATCCCCAGCATCTCCAACCTTTTGTTTCCTAGCTCCGGAAACAATTCTCTTCTGCCTTACGATCACAGCCCATTCCTGTAGAATCTGAAGATTAACCATCTTGCCTCCAGGTACTTAACAGTTTGCTCGGGTTATGCTAGTAACCTTTCCGTTTAAAAATTTTATTCCTTTCCATCCTCAGCAGGGATTAGAGATGGTCTTCCACAAAGTGAAATCAAGAGTGACTTTAGTCCCTGTTCCATGAAAAAACAAAATGACAGTTATTCATGTAAACTCTAAACGGAAGATTTGCGAACGGATTAGTATTTTCACTTAACTTTGCTGCGGGGTTTCGAACGGGAGATGGGACGGTAAGGCTGAGCTTCTGTCTCAGGTTTCATACTCTGAGGCTCAATAAGAAAGATGGATTTCACGGGAAGCTCCCCTAGAAAGAAAATACACTCTTCCCAGGCCGGAGGCTGTGAAAGTATTGGGTAAATTTCGCTTCTTAAAACGTGACAGTTCTCTCAGAAATCGAGCACAAAGGAGTGAAGTAGAAACATTTCGACGCAGACATGTTTCCCCCTCAGTGCGTTTTGCCAGAGCTCGCAGCGTCCACATCGCTGTGGATTTGATTCCTTCTATACTGATCTCTTTTGTAATCTCTGAATTTGCCTCACTGATTCTAAAGTTACTGACTTTAATTCTCTCCAAAAATCCACTTCTCTTTCTAAACCTAGCCCTTTTACACCACTCATGTGGGTAAGGACTTTCTTTGGCTAGCTCCTTTGTGTGTTTTGTTGAAGTGCTATTCCCCTTTGGAATGCAGCATCTCCTGTATCTTGGTGCTTTTGTCTCAACTTCCAATTTGTGACACCTTGTCACATTAGCAAGGGAAGGAAATTTAGAAAACAGTTTTTTGTTGTTCCGTTTATTTCTCAGCAAGGCCTCCAGCAGCTCCAGGCGTCCCTTGCCTGGCTGTAGTTAAGGGCTCCTGAACCTTAGGGGATGGAATGTACCAAATTCTTAGAGGTACAAGAGCCCAGTGTTAAAAAAATAATAATGGCTGCGATCCTTTATGTTGGACTCTTTAATGATTTGGTCTGTCATTCATGGGTGGATCTAGTGCTTGTGCCTCTTGACTAAGAAAAACCACAAAATTAAAGTATGGGTCTTAAAATGGGCCTTTGAAAGTGTGGTGCGCTGAAGCTTGCATTCTATTAGCTAAATCGTCCTGTGCTGTCATGTACTGAACAATTGGTCTTGCCAATATTTATTACAGACCTACAATAGTTTAACTCTGGTGTAGCTCTAAAGATATTAGAACACTTTGAACAAACTTAAAATAGTAGCCATAGCATCTACCAGCTGAGCGGTTCATGAGGAAATAGTTCACAGACTTTATCCTTTCTTGTTCCTCCCATTTTCAATATGCCGTATTACCCACACTCAAGTCTAGCAGTGGTGAGATACCAACAGTTCTACCTAGGAACCAGTTTTGAGTTGTAATTATGACTTACCACCTGATTTTTTTGTCACATCATGTCACCAGACTATGATCAACTTCATCAAAGATTGTTTTTAAGATTTCTCTATTCCAAACCACATGAAAAGACTCACCTTAATTTAACCAATAAAAAAGTTTTACGTGCAATCCAAGAACAGTGTCCTAACTAAATTATTTTATCTGGTAGGTAAAGTGTGTACTGGGTGATGGGAGGGAAAGATGAAATCAATACAGTTTCCCTGAGCCCACAAATGTCTTTAAAATTGAAGCGGTGGTTCTACAACTTGGCTGCACGTTGGAGTCACCTGGAGAGCTCTAAAATTTTCTGATGCCTGGATCCCACTCTGAGAGATTCTAGTTTAATTTGTCTGGAGTGTGGAATGGACACTAGCGTTTTAAAAATCCCCCTAGGTGATTTGAATATGCAGCTAAGGTTGAGAACCACTGGTCTAGAAATTCTCTATTTAAATTATCTCAAATATCCACAAAGGTGGGAGGAGGCATAAGAGAGGTATACCTGCAGACTCATCCCTTTCTCAGTTAGTCTAAGCTTATCTAGAAACACCACTGGTGACTGAGGTAGTCACAGATACAGGAGCAGCCCCCAGACTGGCCAAGTCAAGGGCAGACAGGGGTGATCCATGGGATATAACTTAATTTCACATACCATTCTGCTAAGTAAATAGAAACACCTCTCTCTCTCTTTATCTTACCACAGTTGTTCAAGGACTGTGAAATGAAAACTGTTACTTCCTAAGATCCCTGTGTTTGCAAAGCTGGTCACTGGGAAGAAAGTAGATCACTTAATAATTCAGTGCCTTCCAGGACAGAACAAATATACTCTAAGCTTCCCCCCACCCCAAAATTTAAATTTGGGGATATCTATCAGTGGTTTGAGATGGCTCTGACCTAGACTTGAAGCAGGAAAGACACTACATTTTCTGAAATAAAATTTCCTCATGAAAAAGGGGAGTTGATACTGATAACTTGGGGCTAAGACTTTATAATGGAAGGCTTGTTTTTTTTTAAACATCTTTATTGGAGTATAATTGCCCTACATTGTTGTGTTCGTTTCTGCTGTATAACAAAGTGAATCAGCTATACGTATACATATATCCCCATATCCCTTCCCTCTCGCCATCCCTATCCCACCCCTCTAGGTGGTCACAAAGCACCGAGTGCATTCTAGACAACAGGACCTCAGGAAAATGTTGTAAATCTGGGAGATTTTAAACATTCAGGGAAGGCAATCTGATGATCATTTTTTGAATTCATATAGTGTGAGGTGATCAAAGGAGAGGAGGGTTGGATAAGGGGGTTGGAATAGCTATTTCACAGTTGCTACCAAATGACAAAAAAAGGATTAACTTTCTAGTAATGAACAAAGTAACAAATGGGCTAGGTGCATAAAAATGCAATATTCATATCTTTTGGTATTCTAAATAAGCTATTCACCAATAAAAGTTAAAAATGAAAATAAACTGAAGAGACAGAAAAAAGTTATACAGGGGAGAGCTAATTTGCTCACATAGAACTTCCTGTGCTTAATCCTTAAAGGGTCCTACTACTTTTTTCCCCCGAACTTTTCTTTTAGGGTAAATTCTAAGTTATTCTGAATGGTTGTTTCACAAAGTGAGGAAACTTTAGATTGTTATTCCAAGTCATTGCCTTTATTTTTTCCCCTTGTATTAGCTTTCTGGTATGTTTGACATAAAATGTTGGAAGGCTTGCCTTTACTTATGTCACTGTGCTTTCTTATGTCACAAGCCCATTTCCATGTGGCCTAGGTAAAGCTACAGTATCATTACCCATAGATACATTTTGTTTTGTCAACTAACATTTTAGCTACTTAATGGCAAAGATTATTTCTCTGCTCTTTGTTATTTTCTAGAAACTATAGAAATTCTGGCAATATCTGTTAAGGGAAGAGGCTCTACTGCATGTAAAGCAAATATGTGAATACTTGGGGCTTTGCAAGTGCACTAATCTTTACTTTTACTTTTGTTATTTTTCTAATACAATAATGTGAAAGTTTATGCAAATATATTTTATTTTATTGAACTTAAAAGTAATTATGAAATAGTAAAGCATAAATACAGAGAATATTATAATAGATGTCATGTACCCTTTACCCAGATCTTCTTTTTTCCCTAAGGAAATAATTTAGAAGTATAGCTGAAGCATCACCCCTCATTTCCCATTCCCCTTCCTCTCTCCATAAAAGTAACCACCATCCTGAAGTCCATTAGTATCTTTCCAATCTGCATTTTAATATTTTACTACATGTATGTATATCTATAAAAAATTTATAGTAATTTTTGTTCAGCTTTTTAGTTAGTGTACTTGAGCCCTTCTCACACTTACCACCCATCACCCCTTATTCATTAGTTCTCTTTTTATTTTATTTTTTATTGAAATACAGTTGATTTACAATGTTTTGTTAATTACTGCTGTACAGCAAAGTGATTCAGATATCTATATAGAAATATATTACATAAGAATGTATATATATATACATATTGTTTTATATATATTGTTTTCCATTATGGTTTATCATAGAAAATTGAATATCGTTCTCAACGCTTTTTAAAATAAATTGTCTTCAGTTAAGTTCGGGGCAAAATTTAGGAAAGAACTTAGCTCATATTCAGAGGATGATGCCTAGGGCTACTGTAACAAAATAACACAAACTACATGGTTTAAACCATAGAAGTTTATCATCTCATGATTCTGGAGGCTAGAAATCCAAAATCAAGGTGTTGGCAGGGTAGTTCCTTCTGAGGATTATGGGGGAGAATCTTTTTATGCCTCTCCCGTAGCTTCTGATGGTTTGCTGACCATCTTTGGTATTCCTTGGTTTATGAGTGCATCCCCCTCCCCAATCTCCGCTTTCATGTTCACATGTGTATATGTCTGTTTCCAAATTTCCCCCATTTACAAGAACCGCTGTCATATTGTACCAGAGAGGCCTGCCCTACTCCAGGATGACTTTGTCTTAACTGATTACATTAGTAATGACCCTTTTTCTCAACTACTTCTACAGTCACATTCTGAAGTAGTGGGGATTAGGACTTCAACATATGAATTTTTAGCGGGACAAAATTCAACTGATAACATCTACTAGCTAGTATTATGTTGAATCACCCTATTCTCAACAGAGGAAGCATTCATTAGGGTAATGAGAAATCATTGCAGTTATGAAAAATCCCCTGTTCCACTATCCATATTCATATCCCTCATTTAGTTATTTTGGGTCTAATCTTAATCAAGCACTTGTGCATCAAATTGTTCTGGGGTCTCATATGTTATTTGCTCTTTCAGTTCTCATACGTATTGTTTGCCTGAGTGCAAGGCTATTTCCGGAAGGACCTCATTGGAATAGGTTCCATGGATTCTGCCTCTTTCTACTCTCATGATAATTTTATTTCATGCGCCTTGCAGACCTTCCTACTGTTGGGTCTTGGTCAGATTTATTTCATTCCACCTTGGCAGTGATTCCTATTTTGGTTAAGTACCTGGGATTAACATGAAAGTTTTAGAGATGTTTCCAAGTACTACTTGTACAGTTATACATTATATATATATGTAAAATATACTTTTTCTACAAAAAATCAAATACATTAAAGAGAAATCATCAAAAAATGTATTGAACTGGGCAGTGTTCATAGTACAGAGTATTTATTACAAGCCCTTGTTAGGTGCTCATCTATCATCTTGTGCTTCTTTTATTATCATATTAAATTTTTATTAAAGTTCCTTGTTCTATTTTCTATCATCTTTGGCCATCTGGTACCTAGTTGTATCCGTAGAACTGATTTCAGCCCCTGACACATAGTAGGTACTCAGTAATATCACTCTTGTTGGACAATACTTGAACAATACTTAGCCAAAAATGCTGTCATCCCAATTGTGCTTTTGTAACTGAAATTTATACAGTCCTGATCATAAACAATTGAGCTAATTAGAATTCAGAAGCACCATGATTCCTTGTCCATTATTATTTTGAAGGTGCTGTTTTCCAAACTGTATATTTTCCAAATATACAGTAACTGTAAATGAAGTAGTAGCGTGAGCCTTATCATAGAAGTTTGTTAGCATATATTAAATTAAAAAGTGACTATCCTGGTTAGCAAGAAAATAAGTTGATATTCACTATAAAAACATTCTGAATGGGATAGAAAATCTCAGTGCCAGACCATTTGACCCAAGAAAGGAATTAAAAAAGACTTTGGGATTCAAAGGTCTTATCAGGCCCAGAGCTCCTTTCAGCCTTTACTTGGTTAAATAAAGAATTTTGGAGTCCTCGCATTTTGTATTTTAACCAGGCAGCAGAAGCTGGGTGGATGTGCTGTGGCATCTGCTAATTTGATGAACTCAGTCCCTTTTCAGCGCCAGCCTTATTCCAATTACAGGCAGAAAACCAGGAGGCAAGTGTTAACAGTTTAAGAATGGATTCTTAATTTCATAATTGTACAGTCAGTAAATGTTTGTTTAGCTTCTACAAGTTGAGGGCCCATGAGGAAAATACTAAAGAACATCCTTTTGAAGAACCAATAAGAAGGTAGTATAGAAAAGGAGGAATTTCCCGATCTGCGATGCCTCCCAGAGCCTAGGGAGCTGTGGTTTCCATCTGTGCACCTTCCTAAGAGCTGCAGGAACAGAGGTCATTTCCCAGCCTCGGGCAGGCAAAGGCTCCTGGGATTTGAATCATAAAACCTTTAAGTGAACTCTGACCGAGCCGCCTCCTGAATGGCCATCTCCTACTTCCCCAAGCAGAGCACAAGCGGACAGCTGTTAGCAGAGTCTGAAGGTGTCTGGAATTTTGGGTTGTTTGTCTCCGTTTTGTTTGTTTTTCAGTACACAAGTGTGCCCTCTTCTAACAACCAGGAATGCCATTAATTTGATTGAAGTTCTAACTGACCTATTCTGCTATTAAAGCTTTTCACTCTACTTTTAGAATATCCACTTACTTGAGGATTCTAAATTACTACAATCGGATGGAATATAAGAACTTCTTTGGCCTCATTCAGAGAAGTCCCCTCCTCCACAACGAACACTCGGCTCGTATCTACTCTTTCCCATTCCATGGTTGTTCTAAGTACATTTTCTCTGTTACGGTGTGAGTGCGTGTATGCGTTTTGCTAGGCTTGATGGGAGTCTTAAGTTCCAGGAGTCTCCATCGCGGGTCTGTCTGTTCTGCAAGGTCAATTTATTCGAGAAGAAAGTGAGCAGTGACTCTAATTAACTCAGGTTTTCACCTAATTGAGTACGATTTGAACAGAAAGGAGGCCTTAACTTTCGAACCGCAGGCTCTGTGGCTAAGTTGGCTAAAGTGCCTGTCACGTAAATAGGATAATCCTGGGTTTGAATCCCAGCAGGTCTTAATGAGGTGTCTGTTTTCCCTCCTAAAAGTCGTTTCTCTGATATTTTCTTTAATCGCAGTGGTTGGAGGTTGTTTTTAACCTCTTCTAATTACACCTGCATTCTCATACACCTGCATTCTCAATCACCCTCAGGCTCTCTACTGATGGTCTATCATACGGTTATACTGTACTGGAATTTAACTACTTAGGTGTTCAATATCAATTATGAATAGAGCTTTCCAGAGTAAAATTGGAAAACTTTTTATTCAGATCATTTAAAAATATATTCTGCTGGTTTCTCAAACACCAAGCAATCTTACTTAAGTTATACATAGATGAAAAATGGCTGCAATTTATCGAACACTTACTATGTTGCATTTTTGTGTTTCCTCACATACCTTTAAATCCCTAAAAACACTCACAAAAGTAAGCATTATTATGCATATTTTAGAGATGAGAAAACTGAGAATTGGAGAGAAATGAAGTAGCTTGCCCAAATCACAGCTAGGAAATAAATGACCAAATTAGGGTCTAAACCTAATATTTTCCAGTTCAAAGTCATGGTTTAAAATGTCAAATAATCTTATTTATAAAGTCAAACAGTATCCAGTATGGTTTAAAATAATAGTTCTTAAAATTGTATGGCACATAAGCTCATTAGATTATCTGATGAAAACTTGCCAATGACCACCACGAAAAACTGCTCCAACAGACATATGGATAAATTTTTTATATTCTTTGAAGGTGTTCACTGATCCCCTTAAGCTCTTAGGTGTCCATGAACCACTGAAAAAAAAATCCTTGACTTTCATAAACCAATAAAGTAAATCACAAATTGGTATTAAGGAAACATAGCGGTTGTAGGGGCATATTTTACTTCTTGATGTTGATTTTTATGGGACTATTATTCCCTCTCCTAGGCTGACTAAAATTGGGCCATTAGAGGCAAACATCTGGTCATCAGTGTCATGACTCTGGGCCAGCATATCAGGTTCAAGAAGTTATATTTCTGGATGTGAGATCACTGAAATGAGTTCTGAAAGAAGATCTGTACAGACAAACAACCCTTACAGCTGGCCCCAAGCAGCAGAAGATCTACCTTTATCTATTTTAGCTGATAGCTATGAAACATTCTTTCATCGCCTCATTCCAAAAATTATGTATTGTATGCCTACTCATTCAGCATGTGGAAAGGTGAGCTGAACAGGTCTGGTCTCTACCTCCAAAGAGTTAAGAGCGTAGTGGGAAGGAAGGAGATAGAAATCAATTACATAATCACAGACAGAAATATAATATCATGACTATGATAAATGCTACAAAAAAGAATGACTGAGATTTAGGAGGACATATATGAAAAATTCTGTTTAATCTGGGAAGTCACAGAGGGGGACACTTGAGTTGCAAAAAAGCGGAAGAATTATGTAGGAAAGAGAGGCAGAGCATATTGTTTTCTTTTTGGAAGACAGATTTAAAATGAAAAAGAGTAGATTTTAAGCAACTTAACCAGAGGTGCAGAAAACATAAATGTAAAAAATAATAAAAGGGAACTGGCATCAAGTTTTAGGGAGAAAATCCCCCCAAATGAGAAAGAACCTATTTCTACAACTCCAGGGGAAGCATTGCTGACAGTGACTTTTTTTCCAAGACAGTTTTAGAGTAAAACTTTGACAGAAATAAAGTAAATGCATCCATTCCTTTTCCTTAATTTTAGATCAATAATACATAATCCTATCCTTTCTTTCTCTATCTAATGATGATGAATTCACCAATGTTTTAGTGAGAAGGTATTTGTGCTAACAGGGAGTTCTCTTTGGAAATTTTAACTCTCCATTCTGTTTCTTATTGGAAGTTCTTAACTACCAAAATAAGAGAAATTCGAGGTCAGCTCTTCTAAGGTTATTTGAACCCCAAGTGCAGCTTTGTAACGAGGTTTAATGGAGCTTTGTAGTCTCCTCATACTCAGCAAAGAACTCAGTTGGTCTCCTTACAGTGCAAACTCAACAGAAAACTCCTAAGATTCTGCACTGGGGCATAGATTAAAAAGTGAAGTGGCTTTCAATTCAATTCAGAGATGTTTTCTTCCCTCTAAAGAAAGCACTATTCATTCAATGGACCAAACTGTTATTGTAAAAAACCAAAATCTGTCTATATATGAATGCAGAGAAAAGGCTGGCAATAAAGTGACTGACCATGCACAGAATAGAAAGGAGCATCGAGTTTTAGGTGATAAAGTATCTATCCATTTCCTGGATCTGCCATTCACCAAATATGGGCTTTTGTTAAGGGATTTGATTATCTGAAGTTATATTTTATTCTTACCTTTTCTTTTAACTATTACTTTTAAAGTAATTTTATCTTTACAGAGAAGTTGCAAGAACAGGACAAAGAATTCCTATTTATCATCATTCAAATTTCCCAGATCTGAATATTTAATCTCATTTAATTTATTATATATGTATATATATAAATCATTGAGAGTTGCAGACATGATGATCCTTTACCTCTACCTACTTCAGTGTATGTTTCCTAATAATCATATTCTCTAATATAACCACAATACCAAAATCAGAAATTAACATTGATATCATACTGTTATCTAATATACAGGCCTTATTCAGACTTTGCTAATTGTCCCTGTAATGTCCTTTAAATTTTTTAAAATTTTGTTTTGGCAAAAACACAACATGAAATTCCTTCCTCCCTTCCTTCCTTCCTTCCATCCTTCCATTCTTTCTTTCTAACTTGAAGTATAAAGCTATAAATGGTACTATATTTTATCAGTTTGACTTCAAAATAAGTGCCTATTAGCTAACGGGAGAGTTTTGGGACAAGATATTAAATTCTCTTGTCCAAAATATTTTAAGTCAAAATAAATGGCACTTGCAGTTCATTTTAGATTGAAACACAGACACCACACACACCCAATTACAAATTTCACTGCACGTTAATATATTCAACAATCAAGGCTGCCTTACATAAGTTCCACCTTCATCCAAATTGTTGATTAGATAAGAAAAAATAAACTATTTTATTTATTTTTAATTGGTTTCCTTTGGAAATTGATTTGTAGAAGCTTCTTATTTATTTTTAATAACAATTTTCATCATATGTAGCTTATATAAATATAAATGGTCTATCCTGGTTTATCAGTTTGTCAAAAGGTCATATTAAATTTGACCAAGGCAAGTGAACCAATATTTTTATTTATGTAGTGGTTTCTTTGTGCGTCTTAAGTAGGCCTTCCCTATGCTAAGTTCAATAACTTTAACTGTAATTTTATTTTATTGAAAGACCAGCTTCTGTTTCCTAACCTCGTAACCCCACAATACCTATTTTTAGCTTCTATATTCAAAATGTTAAATAAATCACGATTGCTCAATCTTAACATGTAAAAGGCTAATTTAATCCTTGCTCAAGAAAGGGAGGATTGCGAGATTGGAACCAAGATGGCAGAGTAGAAGGACGTGCTCTCACTCCCTCTTGTAAGAACACCAGAATCACAACTAGCTACTGGAAAATCATCAACAGGAATACACTGGAGCTCACCAAATAAGATACCCCACATCCAAAGACAAAGGAGAAACCACAATGAGACGGTACGAGGGGCGCAATCACAGTAAAATCAAATCCCATAACTGCTGGGTGGGTGACTCACAGACTGGAAAACACTTATACCACAGAAGTCCACCCACTGGAGTGAAGGATCTGAGCCCCACGTCAGGCTTCCCAACCTGGGGGTCCGGCAACAGGAGGAGGAATTCCTAGAGAATCAGACTTTGAAGGCTACTGGGATTTGATTGCAGGACTTCGACACAACTGGGGGAAACAGAGACTCCACTCTTGGAGGGCACACACAAAGTAGTGTGCACATCGGAACCCAGGGGAAGGAGCGGTGACCACAGGGGAGACTGAACCAGACCTGCCTGCTAGTGTTGGGGGTTCTCCTGAAGAGGCGGGGGGATGGCTGTGGCTCACCGTGGGGACAAGGATACTGGCAGCAGAAGTTCTGGGAAGGACTCCTTGGCCTGAGCCCTCTCAGAGTCTGCCATTAGCCCTACCAAAGAGCCCAGGTAGTCTCCATTGTTGGGTTGCCTCAGGCCAAACAACCAACAGGGAGGGAACCCAGCCCCACCCATCAGCAGTCAAGCGGATTAAAGTTTTACTGAGCTCTGCCCACCAGAGCAAGTCAGCTCTACCCACCACCAGTCCCTCCCATCAGGAAACTTGCATAAGCCTCTTAGATAGCCTCATCCACCAGAGGGCAAACAGCAGAAACAAGAAGAACTACAATCCTGCAGCCTGTGGAACAAAAGCCACATTCACAGAAAGAGAGACAGGATGAAAAGGCAGAGGGCTATGTACCAGATGAAGGAACAAGATAAAAGCCCAGAAAAACAACTAAATGAAGTGGAGATAGGCAACCTTCCAGAAAAAGAATTCAGAATAATGATAGTGAAGATGATCCAGGACCTCGGAAAAAGAATGGAGGCAAAGATCCAGAAGATGCAAGAAATGTTTAACAAAGACCTAGAAGAATTAAAGAACAAACAAACAGAGATGAAAAATACAATAACTGAAATGAAAACTACACTAGAAGGAATCAATAGCAGAATAACTGAGGCAGAAGAACAGGTAAGTGACCTGCAAGACAGAATGGTGGAATTCACTGCCGCAGAACAGAATAAAGAAAACAGAATGCAAAGACACGAAGACAGCCTAAGAATCCTCTGGGACAACATTAAACACAACAACATTCACATTATAGGGGTCCCAGAAGGAGAAGAGAGAGAGAAAGGACCCGAGAAAATATTTGAAAAGATTATAGTTGAAAAGTTCCCTAACATGGGAAATAGCCACCCAAGTCCAGGAAGCACAGAATCCATACAGGATAAACCCAAGGAGAAACACGCCGAGGCACATAGTAATCAAATTGGCAAAAATTAAAGACAAAGAAAAAGTATTGAAAGCAGCAAGGGAAAAATGACAAATAACATACAAGGGAACTCCCATAAGGTTAACAGCTGATTTCTCAGCAGAAACTCTACAAGTCAGAAGGGAGTGGCATGATATATGTAAAGTGATGAAAGGGAAGAACCTACAACCAAGATTACTCTACCCAGGAGGATCTCATTCAGATTCCATGGAGAAATCAACAGCTTTACAGACAAGCAAAAGCTAAGAGAATTCAGCACCACAAAACCAGCTCTACAACAAGTGCTAAAGGAACTTCTCTAAGTGGGAAACACAAGAGAAGAAAAGGACCTACAAAAACAAACCCAAAACAATTAAGAAAATGGTCATAGGAACATACATATAGATAATTGCCTTAAACGTGAATGGATTAAATGCTCCAACCAAAAGACACAGGCTTGCTGAATGGATACAAAAACAAGACCCATATATATGCTGTCCACAAGAGACCCACTTCAGACCTAGGGACACATTCAGACTGAAAGTGAGGGGATGGAAAAAGATATTCTATGCAAATGGAAATCAAAAGAAAGCTGGAGTAACAATACTCATATCAGATAAAATAGACTTTAAGAATGTTACAAGAGACAAGGAAGGACACTACATAATGATAAAGTGATCAATCCAAGAAGAAGATATAACAATTATAAATATATATGCACCCAACATAGGAGCACCTCAATACATAAGGCAACTAACTGCTAACAGCTATAAAAGAGGAAATCGACAGTAACACAAAAATAGTGGGGGACTTTAACACCTCATTTACACTAATGGACAGATCATCCAAAATGAAAATAAATAAGGAAACAGAAGCTTTAAATGACACAGTAGACCAGATAGATTTAATTGATATTTATGGGACATTCCATCCAAAAACAGCAGATTACACTTTCTTCTCAATTGCCCATGGAACATTCTCCAGGATAGATAACATCTTGGGTCACAAATCAAGCCTCAGTAAATTTAAGAAAACTGAAATCATATCAAGCATCTTTTCTGACCACAACGCTATGAGATTAGAAATGAATTACAGGGAAAAAAACATAAAAAACACAAACACATGGAGGCTAAACAATACGTTACTAAATAACCAAGAGATCACTGAAGAAATCAAAGAGGAAATCAAAAAATACCTAGAGACAAATGACAATGAAAACACAATGATGCAAAAATCTATGGGATGTAGTAAAAGCTGTTCTAAGAGGGAAGTTTATAGCAATACAATCTTACCTCAAGAAACAAGAAAAATCTCAAATGAACAATCTAACCTTACACCTAAAGGAACTAGAGAAAGAAGAAAAAACAAAAAAGAAATAGAAGCCATTCTTTGATGAAAATAAAAATTTAAATATATTTAATATACAATATAAAGCATATTATATATATAAAGTATTAAATTTTTAGCTTTTTGTTTTGGACATTTTAAAACAAAGTAGGAATCATACTATAATGAATAACCATGTACTTACCACCCAACTTTGGCATTTATCATAGTTTTGTTGTTCTTCTTTGTCTCTTTTTGTGCTTTTTTTTCCCCTCCTGGAATAAAAATCAAGTTCCAGATATTAATCTCAACTATAAATATTTTCCCATGTACAACTAATAGTTATAAACTCTTTTTTAACACTGCCACAATAACATCACAACCAGCAAAAATAATAAAACTTCTTAATATAATCAAATCCTCAGTATGTGTTTGATTGTTTCTTTTTCCAATTACTTTGTTTGAATCAGGATCCAGATATGTTGCATTTGTCTATTATTCTCCTTACATGTCATTTAATCTGTATCAGTTCCACCTCCCTTTTTCCCCCATGCCATTTCTTTCTTGAGGGTCAGTTTGTCCAGAATGTCCCACATTCTGGATTTGACTGATTGCATTTTTGTGATGTTATTAAATATATTCCTATATTCCCAATATTTACTGTAAACAGATGGTTCCATCTATTAGACTAGACAAAGCACTAATTTTTTAATAAAAGTATTTCATTGGTTGTCCCAGGCATGTTCTATTTCACTGTGTCAAGAGGCACATGTTGTGTAGCAGTCTCACTTTTAGAGAGGAATTGATCGGGTATGTGAGCCCGCTCCATCTGTTCTAGAGCTCCCCCATCCAATTTCACCTCATGGTTGTAGCAACCACTGATGATTGTGACCAGGATGCATTATAGCAATATCAGTTGCAAAATGTTGACTCTATTTTATCGTTCCTCCTGCATGTATTAGCTGTCATTCTTCTAAAGAAAAAAATTTTCCTCATCAACTGTATGTTTATCCTGACATACATTCTGTATGAGAGGTAGTATAAGTACTTGATTCTTTTCCTTCGTTTGTCAGCTTTCAAAATAATGAATCAATAACCAAAAACCTCCAAAGTCTTGATGTAGGAAGACCTGTGTGTGTGTGTGTGTGTGTGTGTGTGTGTATTAATTTTACAACCAGGTTCTTTACTAAATTGTCCATTTGTAGTAGCTTTTCTGTTCTGAGGAGTAGCTTCTAGATATATTACCCTACCAAGATATATAGAGAGAGCTTTATCCCTTCCTATCCACTACCTACACCTCTAATTACTTTTTCATGCTAAATTCCTTGATTAGTACCTCCATTATAGCATTAAAATAGTAACGATAGTGGATATCCTTATCTTGTCATGAAGAAATTAAATCTCTGTGACCACAGATACACTTAAAGTGACTTAAATAGGTGGTACAGATGATTAAAACTTACTAAAAATATATATTGTACAGAATTATTTTCCAGAATAAAAACTAATTCCTAGAAATCAATACGTTTAAAAGAGACAACTTATTTTTTTCCTCTCTCATATTATGAAACCAGTGTTTCAGACTAGGTGGGCCTAAGCAAATCAGCTTTGATTTTTAGGTTGGTTAAGACATATTGTTATTGTGGGATACTTGTTTGTGTTGGCAAAGTGGAAGTAGTCGTTCACTCAGATTTATTTCTGAAATGAGCCCATGTCATTTATTTTGATTGAAATTTTCTTGAACAGGAGATATTTAGATGCTTGATCTCTCACACTCCCAATAAGTTATCTCAGCAAAGCAGCAATGGTCTGGATTCACTGAAGCAGCCAGTCTTCATTCACTCTGTATCATTCAGTTTAGACTTGGAAGGCATCACGTACAATGACAGACAGTGCTTTATTGTTTCTCTGTGCATAGAACCTTGTGGTTATGACTGGAGCCCACTGCTTCCATATCTAGTGATTTAAGAAAACTAAGTATGGGGTGGTCGGACACTCATAAGGAAGAAATCATAAGATATTTTTCTGCTATTCCACTTCCAGTTTGGTTTTTGCTCTAAGAACTCTTCAGAATTCAGAAGAAAGTGAATGAAACCGAGAGTCTGTTGTTTTCTGTTTTCTTCTTTTCTGTTTTTAACTTGGCATCCAAGGAAATCAGGCCAATTATCTTTCAAAAACGCTTGTCACGTAGGATTTAGGACATTTCTGGTGGTGACAACGCTCTCGGGGCGAAACTGGGTACTACAAAGGCAGTACAGGTAGGCAGAAAATTGAATGAAAGAAGACACCAGGTTTAAAGGGAGAGATGAAAGGAAAAGTGGTTTGATCACAAATGCATCCTCTCAAAACTGGTGGAGGAAAAAAAAAAAAAAAAAAAAAAAAAACTGGTGGAGGTGCCGGGGATTGAACCCGGGACCTCGTACATGCTAAGCACGTGCTCTACCACTGAGCTACACCCCCAACTGCAACTGATTTTCTTCGGCTTCCTTTCGTGATTTATAATCATTATTTCTTTGCTTCTCAAAGTTTTAGTAAATTGCAGAGGGAACGTGAATGTAAAATTCTCCATTTGCGTAAAATTCTCCATTTGCGAAACAGACTGAGCAGCGGCCTCATAAGAAAGCAACAGAATGAGACTCCAAAGGAAGGAGGCTGAAAAGAGGCAATCTGTTGTCTCGACAATCTGTTGTCTCTCACTCTCTCCAGCCTCCCTCCATTCCTGCCCTTTCCACATGTAAGGCTTCAGGTAGCTGGGCAGCCGGGGTACCCATTGAGGAGGTGGCGTTGGGAAGGAAGCAGAGGTGGAGTGAAAGCGGGTCCGCGCCTGCAGAGCTCCAGTTCCCGCGTCCAGCACCAACTCCCTTGGAACAAAGACCCTCAAATCATCTCCATTTCCGGAAGCCAGAAAAATCCACTGAGTGTTTCGTGGTGATGGCAGGGAACATCCCAGCGAGCTCACGATGTCCTGGACAGTAGGCGCCCAGATCGTCCAATTTAGCAACACTTACCTCCGGCAAAACCCTGGAGTCCCATTGCCTTGCGGAGCTAGTCGAGTGTGGGCTGGGCTGGGCTGGGATGTTATTTAGATAAAAGGTGAGCAGGCAAGGCAGGACTGGCTTCTGTTTCTCCGCGACCAATCCCTTGGGAACCAGGGAGCTATGAAGAATTATTAGTACCTCGGAAGGTTTGGGAAGCGGGGAAGCTTCCTATACTTTAAAGAGTTGGCCCGGGCCCAATTCACATGCATTGATTTCTCCGGCACGTCCAGCGCAGTCTCTCTTTTTCTCCCTCTGAATTTCAAACTTATTAAAATTTTGAAAAAAATAAAAATATTACCCCAAATAACCATATACCTTTCACCCAGACTTAGCTATTGTTAATATTTTACCCCATGTCCTCCCTCTCTCTCCCATGTGAGAGTAAGCTGCAGTATATCATGTTCACTTACCCTTAAATACTTTACTACATAACCACTGTACGATCATGAACTTCAGTGAATTTAACATTAAATAAATAGCTGTATTTAATCTACAGTCTGCATTCCAATTTGACCAATTACCCCCTAGAGTACAGGATCTAGTCTAGTGTCAGGTATTGTATTTAGATGACATGCCTTTAGATTTCTTTAATCTGGGACATTTCCTCAGCCTTTCTTTTTTTTCCATGACATTAATGTGCCATTTCAATAATAGTGTATTTTTTCTTTTATTTTTAAAAATAGAATGTCTTTCACTTTGGTTTTTGACTGATGTTTTCTCCTGATTAGATTCAGACTATGCATTCCCCAGTGGATTACTATGTAGATAATGCTGTGTGCTTCTCAAAGTATCATACCTGGAGACAGGTAAGGACTCTCTGTCACTCACTGGTGAGGTTAATTTTGATCCTTTTGATCCCTGCTTTTTAGGACAGTGATTTCAGACTGCAAATATCCTGTTCCTCATCAAAATCTCCCCCAAGACTTAACATGCACAGTCTGAGCAAATCTTTATTACGATTGTTACAGAATAATGATTTTCCAACTCCAGTCCTTCCACCATATTTACAGTCAGTGCTTGGCATGTTACTAAACAATCATTTGTATGGATTTCTAGTTTTTTGATGCTTTATAATTGATTATGATACTTAACTACTTTGGTGCACAAATAGTCCCAGATTTGGCCACTGAGAGTCCCTTCAAACTGGCTTCCTATGTCTGTTTGAAATGTCTCCCTCATTTTTTTGAGTCCTTTTTACTTTCTAAGCCACTGTCTTGTTCACACTCTCCTAGACTGAGTCTGTCCTCATGTCCAGTAAATAAACACCCAACACTGGGATTCTGCTCAACAGAAGTGGATGAGGGAGCTGATGATCAGGATGAGAATTTGGGCTGGGGAATTTGTTTTTGTTTTTTTAACTGAGTCCTACCTCCTCTGATATACCCAAAGCAAATAGGGGTAGGGGGGTGGAAATCACAAACATCAACTTGTTAGATGAAAGAAACTAACAGAGTGTATGATTCCTTTTGTATGAAATTTTAAGACTGCCCAAACTAATGTATGGTATAAGAAATTAAGTCAGTTCCTGTCTTGTGGGTAGTGGCTAGAACAGGACAGGAGAAGAGCTTCTGGGATACTGGGAATGTTCTCTTTCTTCATCTGGGTGTTGGTTACACAAATGGGTTCACTGTATGAAAAGTTGCCAAGTATAATTTGTGTACTTTTTCTGTATGTTTGTTATACTTCAATATGAAGTTTTCAAACACAAGAACGGTGTTCAGAGATATGTTATTTCAGTCGCTGGGGGGTTCCTCTTCCTGTTTCTGCCTGGGGTTTATCTCCACAAGAGATTTCCCTTCCACGGTAAAGTGTTTACCAAGGATATCATGATTAACCTTGAAGTAAAAGAAAAGAGCAATTCGTTATTGTTTCCTGAGATATGATGTATAGTGGCTAATACAGAGCATCAAGATGCACTATCAAAGTTCAACAAGAATCTTTTTATGTGGGAAAAGGAAAATTAAATGAACTAGTTTTTGGTAAGCTTTTATCTTCAGAGTACTAGAGAATTGTATGTGACCTGAATCCCCTGATTTAGTGTTTCTACACTTAAGTGGGAGTTCTCTTTTTTCTCTTTCTGTTTTTTTTTTTGTTTTCGTTTTTTGTTTGTTGTTGTTTTTCCATTTTGTTCTTAGGCAGACAAGGCAATGAGAAGTGATATCTGGATCGTTTTATTGGCATTCCCCCTCCTAAAATACTCTCAAATCCAATGGTGGAGTCTTGCCTCTGTCCCTCCAACTTGCAGCTCCCTCTGGAGATGCCCAAACATCCTCAAGATCAGTACTGACAGGGCCAGATTTCAGGTCCATACTCTCCACAGGGCAATGCTCTATAGCATATATTTCTTCTTCTTCAATTTATACTCATTTTAACATCTCATCAGAAAGTTCTTAAAAGGTTTTAAGAAACCACAAAAGAGGCCTAAGGAGCAAATTAGCAAGATCCCTTTACCTTCCCCAGAGGTCATGCTGGGCAATTCTGCTTTCTGCATGAGAAAGTCCAGTGAAACCTAATGTGAGACAGACATTTTTCAGGAGCAAACACCACTTGGATTTTGCAATAGAGAACACTGGCCTAGGGAGAAAAGGGGAACAGTATTATCTATTTGTTTACAGAGCCTTGCAACCTGCCAGATTTGGGGGTTGAAATGGCCTTGGAGATGTCTCAGGTGCCTGGGTTGGATATGTTATTTAATCTCTCTAAATCTCAGTTTCTTCACATGTAAACTGAAAATGATAATACCTATATTTCATGACTGTTGTGAGGTTTAAAGAAGAAATGTACAAAACTTTTATTCACTGGGACCTAGAACAGAGTGTGCTTTTACTATTTGGTGGCTATTCTTATTGTTGTTGGTATTAAACTGGAACTTCTCAGCCTGGAGTAATCTCGTTGTATCCCTTTGATAACCGCCATCTTCCCCAGCTCAGGAATTCCCCATGTCTTTGGGACTGTATATTATTTACTGGTCATAAGGATCTCTGAAGATACAAGGGGAACCACAGGGAAAAATATGACCCCTCTGTGAAATCAATCATATTACAGAAAAATGTTCTTTAAATACTTTTTCTCAGAAAACATGGTCTGGATAACAGGCTCACTGCTGTTAGAGAAAATAAGGATCCAGGTAATTTTTCGATGAGAAAAAAGGTTTTTTGTTACCTATGGAAGTAGAAATTTCCAAAACCTACTTTAGGTTAAATTGTTCTTTATGGATTTTTGGCAGGAGAAGGTAAAGAGGAAAAAGCTATGAGAGTGGAAAAATAGTGTTCAAGAAGGATTGAAAATAAAAACTAGGGATCACACCAAGCCCAAATACTCTGGCTTTTCTGTGGGAGAACTCACACATTAATAATATTTAGAATGAGAAGAGCAGAGAAGAGAAAAGAGGAGGACTAATGACTAGATTGAAGACAAAATTAGATGTTGTGCCTGTTTACAGTAAGCATCGTTGTAAAGTTTTCCCTAAATATCTCGGAGATATGCCCAGGAGTTATATCACTGGGTTCAAAAATATATGTACTGTGTAAGCCAAATTACAGCTGTCAAAGATATCTAGGTCCTAAACCCTGGAACGTGTAAATGTTACCTTATTTGGTAAAGGAGAGTGAAGATATGAATAAATCAAGGGTCTTGGTATGGGAAAATTATCCTGGATTATCTGGATGGGTCCTAAATATAATCACAACTGTCTTTATAAGAGGGAAGCAAAGAAGAAGAAGGCAATGTGTGGACTGAAGCTAGATGCTACACTGAAGGCTTTGGAGATGGAGGAAGCAGCCACAAGTCAAGTAATGCAAAGAATGCAGCTCTAAAAACTGGAAAATTAAAGGAAATGTTCACCAATTATGATTGACTAGAAGCTCTGATGGACCTCCTACTTCCCAACAGTTAGCCCCTAGATAGTGCACTCTTTGTGACATTTCTGGTCTCACAAAGAGTTGGAGAATTCTCTAGGGAGGTCACCCAAAACAAACAAATATGATATTATATGGGGCCTAAAGTCATTCAGGAGCACATGGAGCACAGGTCAGGGTGACTAGTGATAAAGCTCTAGATGTGGGAGCCCTGCCTAGGGTGCCTGGGAATCAGAGCAGTTGGGAACAAGAACTGCAGGAACCTGACCTGGATCAGCAGAGGAGCAGGTTATCTTGAAGCCAAATGGCAATAGAAATACAACTGTGGGGATGAATATTTAACATCAGAAGAGCAGAGAGGTGGAGGAACTGAGCCTGGACTTCTCCTTATGGGCCAAAACCTGTAGTGGGAAAGAAGTGGTTCAGGGTATGTTGTATGTTGAAGGTGAGTTTATGAAATTCAGTAAAGGAACATGAGAGGGAAAGAAGAGGGTCACTCTTCCAAAGTTGAGAACCGAAGTAGAGATTTCATAGGAAGGAAGGAGCTACAGCATTTGGGCATGTGAGAGTCTTTTCAAATTTCTCTCCAAAACTCTGCACTAAATGTAGAAAAGCAGTTGAACCCTAGTGAGTGACAGGGGTTTATTGATGCTGAGTTTATTTGAAGTTGTCAAGTTCAGCTTCCTCCTGGGGGTGGGGAGGGTGGGGAAGAATGGTGGTGGTGGTGGAATTGTGGAGGCAAGAGGGAAGGAGTGGATATGGAACTGGTGAAGTGGCCTGCCTGAGGTCACACGGTGAGTGGGACAGAACCACAACAGGACCCAGGCGTCCTGGCTCCTGCACTAGTGAAGATTTCCCCACCTGGCCCTTCTTGGTGGGGAAGGGCCACCAATCGGCTCTAAGACGCCAATCTGCTCTAGAAACAAAACGGCCCGGTCAGGACGCTTGCGGATTTTCTGCTGATACTTTTTTTCAACCACGTTTTCACCCGTTGCTGTGTGTCGCAGACTGATGAATCCCAAGCCCCAGAGAAGGTAACAAGACCGAAATGAAGGAGTCTTTCAGCAGTCCAGCATATTTCAGAAGCAAATATAAAAACTACAGAGCCAGGTTTTGATGTTTCCTGGTCTCTCCCAGAAAACAGGAATCCCGGGACGTGTTCTAATCAGGACGTAGGGAATTCGGCCCCTCGAATTCAGAGTACAGCGGCAGAGGCACCCTACTCTCTGGGAGAACACAGGGCAGCTGACTGGAGCCGCGTCAGCAAATCAGGGTTGAAATCCTGGCTATGTCCATTCATTCATGTGTTCAACAAGGACCTATGTATTTAAATACCGACGTGTACTGGTTTTACCTGTTCATTTTGTATGTGCCAAGTAATCGAACCACTCTAAGTGTCATTTTCAGTTTTATGGTTGCTGTGAAATGTATATAAAAAATATCTGATTGTGAGGATTGAGTCAGGATTAAACCAGAAAAGAAAGGCAATTAGATATAGTATGACAGAACGGAACTGCAGTAATGAAGGACATGATTTTGTCTCAACATCATCAGACGAGGTGGCCGAGTGGTTAAGGCGATGGACTGCTAATCCATTGTGCTCTGCACGCGTGGGTTCGAATCCCACCCTCGTCGTGAGGTTCTCTGGACCTTAATACTTTCAGAGCAACCACTGTGTGAGCAGGGTGTTCTTCACTAACTCACTTGCTACTTGTCATGTGGATAGTGCCTGTGAACATCTAACATAGCAACTTGCCTCAGAGCGGGAGGTGTACTTATATACACACGGACTTTTTCGAGGAAGAGCGATATAATAAAACATTGCCTAGATATACACAACAAATTATTATATGTTGTGTTACACTTGCAGGATATTTTCAGCCTATTTTTAACTGTACTGCAATTTTCACCAAGTTTGTTAAAGAGACAAAAGTGAAAATATATCCCACACGACATTTCCTGTTAGATCCAAGGACTCCTCCTCTAGCAGAACAGAAGAATGTCAATATTGTGTAGTTTCTGCTGTGATCTCCAACTTGTCAGAACTTTGGGGCAAAATATTTTTATATGTATATAAAATATTTTATAAAATAAAAGTTATTTAAATATTTTATACATAAAATATAGTTTAATTTAAAATTATTTAAATATTTATGAAAATATCATACATATAAAGCTATACAGAAAACTCTTGCATCCTTTCTTATTTTCCAACCACCTAATTACATTTGCCACAGATAGCCATTGTTATTAATTCCTTCCAGAATCATAATAAGCATATATGAATATGTACCACGTGCAGTAAATATATCTTTTTATCTCAAAAAGGGGTAACACAAATGATAACATAATATGCATACTGGTCTGTACCTTACCCTTTTCCCCTAAGCAATATATCTTGGAGTACTTTCCATATCATAAAAAAAAGTGACAGTTTATGCTTTTCCAAGGACACATGGTATTCCAACATATGAGTTACTGTATATTATTTAACCAGCCCTCTATTGGACATTTAGGTTTTTCCCCCCATCTTTTGCTTTTACAAACTATGCTGCAATGAGTAACTTTATACATTTATATATAATATTATACAGAGAGACATTTATGTATAAAGTTATTCATATATATGTAATTTTGAATATGTGCATTTGTATACTGCAAGATATACTTGTATACTGCAAGATAAATTTCTAAAAAGGAGTTTGCTGTGTCCTAGGATATGTGCATTTGAAATATTCACACCTACTGCCAAACTGCCCTCCAAAGGAATTTTATTAATCTGTACTCCCAGCCAGTAATGACTGAGGTCCTTTCTCCCTTCACCCTCCCCACTATGCTATGTTGTCAACTTTGGCTTCTCTGTTATTTTAGTAGGTGATAGTGATACCGCAGTGCAATTTAATTTTCATTTCTTTTACTACAACAAAATATTTGTTACATTTATAAAGATAGAATTTTTTTTGCTTTATTTTATTTTTTTTTTAAGGTAAGAGCAGTATTTGAAGTATGATCTCTAGGCTGCTTCAAGTGCTTGTTGTGAATGAAGAATTCTGGGCCTCACTCTTGATCTATTAAATTATGATCTCAGGGAGTGTGCTCTAGAATCTGTAATTTAATAAAGCATCCAGATGCTTCTCATGTTGATCTTAAAGCTTTGTGTCTGGCTGAGGTATCTATGTATTACATCCAATCACCCAGAATGCTCTCTATTTCTGTAAATGTTCAGCCCAGGAAATCTGCTCCTGCCTTAAATTTTACCAGCCACATCCTCATATCTTGGACAAATTTTAAAATCTGTTTTTATATCCTCAGGAAATTAGCTACCATTAATTCATTCAGTCGTCTACATTGGACACACATTCTCTACATTTACTGCACCCTCAAATCCTGAGTTAGCTCTCTTTTCTGAAAAAGCAGTTTTCCCAGGATGTGTCTATCAGTTCTTTGAGGAAACTGTCAAAGAAAAATTGCACCAGATGGAGTCAAACAGACAAGGAAGACTTTAAGACTATTGCAATCAGGAAGATTAAACTCCATTTGGAATGCAACAGAGGCAGCTGAGGATTTTTAGCCAAAGGGGCAGAGTAGGAGTCATTGGGTGGAAAATTACTGAAAGAAACTTGATTAAATATCAAGAGTGAAGGAAGGGGAACTTGACTGGACATCAAGGGTGTTGGGGGGATTCTAGATAAACTGGCTTAGCGGGATTCTTGCCCAGACTGGAATCAACAGGATTCTTTACTAAAACTGGCCTGGGCAGGCCAAAGATGGTTTGTAAGAGGGCTCAGAGGAGCTTGACACAAGTTTGGTCAAGGAGGGAGTCCTTGTTAATATCCACAGGGATTCCTTCAGCTTCCTTAAAGAATGGGAGATCCACAGACCAGATAAGGTCCCTACAGAAGTGTCCACATGCTCTCCCAGCTTGTTCTGCCTCCCTATATCAGCTGTTCCTTGGCCTTCTCTCCAGCCCTGGGTCACTTGAGTGCAGGTACCTCCTCCAGCCAGGTATGTTTCATTACTGTAACTTAGAGGCTTGGAATAATGTCTGAGTTGCTGAATTTGAGCTAGGACAAATGGGTCCTTGATGCTAAATATGACCATAATGATTATGTCATTAATTCTCCTTCAGTATTTGAGATGAAGTGGTTCTCCCTTTTGTTACATCATTTCCTAAAGTTCCAGGAGGGTGGTTGGAACTCTGGAGTCTATTTGAGGTTTTGGCTTTGGGTTAGGATGTTAGTGCTGCAGATGTCTGAGAACCACAGGCTGGAGGTGGCATTGGTTGGAGAGAACGCAGTTAGAAACACCCCACACCGGGAAGGCTATCAGGTCAGTTCAGAAGAGAGAGGATACTTTGGAGGATACTTTTGATCATACTAGCATAAACAGGGTTGAAAGAAGACAGGACCATACCTGCTAAGGCAACACTCCAAGCAGAAAATGTTATTTCCCCCTGCAATTAGCATCATCACAGACCATCTAAGTAGAGATACAATCAAGTGCTCATAGTGGGAAACAAAAGAATCTGTTTTCATAAACTTAGTAACCTTACTTTGTTACAAAGTCTCTGTGTAACCAATGGTAAATCATAATATGAGTCAATGAAATATTTATAGTTTAGTGAGTTACTGGAATTGGTGAGAGTAGGACTTGATTTACTTTTTGGTTACATATGAGAACATTAAAATGTTGAAGCAAGAAGGAACCTGAAAATAGATCACTGGATTTAAGGGTTGTCTATTATGACATAGAAGAGATTAATTTGTACAGAACATAGATACCTGTCTCTTCCTAATTTAGTTCCTGTCCAGCTGAAGGAAATCTTTCGTCCCACTCGCCTACGTTTCTCATTCTAATGGCAAATGAATGGCTATCTAGAACTAACTGGACTTTCTACGTTTGATCAGCTTTGTCTCCAACGTGATCTCTGTCTACACACAGAGTACTTTTTCAGGGGGACATTTCTTGACCCTGAGCCTCAGCTCCATAGAACCGTTTCCCGGGTGCTTCGGGTGCAGGTGTTTGACACTTTCTGGGGAGGTTGCGTTCAGAGTTTCGCTCCATTTCCCGCGGGCCCGAGCGGCGGGAGAGGGGAGACGCGGGGAGAGACGTGAGTTTTTCTGCTTGGACGGCAGGAACTGCGCGCTCCGCGGCTGCAGGCTTTCGAGGAGTTTCCAAGCCGGCTTCGCCTTTGAGGTGGGTGATGAGAACGAGAAGGAATGAGAGAAGGCAGAGGAGAGTGAACTGTCTCGGTGAAATGGGAATGGGAAGAGGAGGTGAGAAGTGACCCCGGACGGAGAAAGCGCGCTCCCGGCCGAGGCTCGGCGACTCGGCCGGCACGTGGGGTTTTAGGCTTAGGAGCGGGCGCGGCGAGGAGGCCTTGGTACCTTGGACGTTTTGAGATGCGGTCTCCATCAAGGAATTGCGCTGCTGGAGCTGTTCCGCCCGAGCCCTGAAAAGTTCATGAGGTTGCTGGGAGGCTGACCATTTCTAGTCAGCCTCCTTGCTATTGAACTTTGTGCAATTGGAAAGCTTAAATTTAAAGAATTCGTTAGTTCCCAGGAGAAGTATTCTGTCCTTTTGTTTGAACAGAGTCGTAGAATCCAGTACTATTGCACACGACCACAAATGTGTAAAGCAGAGGAACGCTTTCTTTCCGGTTCAGATATGATCCCAAGAACTATAAAATGTTCCCCTGAGAGAGGTCCCACCGAGATTCGAACTCGGATTGCTGGATTCAAAGTCCAGAGTGCTGACCATTACACCATGGGACCAACCGAAAAGGTAAACTTCTGTCTGTAATCATAGTTAAATATTTCCTTCATAAGTTTTCAATAGCTCTAACCCAGAAGAGTTAGGTCAAGCTTCAGTGAGACCACGCTGATAATGAAATCTGACGCTTTACTGTCGCTGGGGAAGAGGCATTGGGCAAAATATCATTCAGGGCAATCCGGGCACTCTCTCTTCTGCTTCTGTTGGGATCATAAATTAATTTTTGGAAGACCAGCAGAGGCGGATCCAGATTTTGTGAAGTCTGAAACTTACACAAGTTTCCTAAAAAGGACACAAGGGGGTCCTTTTTAAGAAAAAGAATAGACATTCTCAACAGATACAGCTACTGTAAAGCATATATAACGTATCAGAGGAAAAATTGGAATAAAAAGAGGCCGCAGTCTTAACTAATTTCCATTATAATATACTTTTGCAAGTTTTACAAAAACATATGTTCATACAGGGCGACCCCTTCCAGGGCCTTGGAGAGCAGTCTTGACACACTTAGTGAAGCTCATGATAAATACCCCTCCAAAGAGCAGTTTGGCGATATCTATCAAAATAATCTCTACTCAGCAATTTTTCTTTAAAAAAGCCATCCTACAGAAATACAAAAAATTAAAAAATTAAAATATATGTCTAAGGATGTTCACTGTAATATTTTGCAATATCAGAAACTTGAAAATATGCCCATCCATTCAACGGAAATAATATACTAAAAAGAATGGGATAGATGTAGGTACCCACATGTTGGTTTGGCAGTTTCTGGAGAGGATTTAATCTAAGTTTAAAACAAATAAACACAACCTAGAAATTTGCTGAATTGTAATATATAGCATGAACTAATTTTTGTAAGTCATAGTTTGTGAGTTTATATATACATTTTAAAATAGCTTAAGAAGCGGAATTGGGAATCCGCTTCTCACTTTTTGTCATGTTCACTTTTGTGAGATATAGTCACTTTAGTAATTAAAAGTGAAAAATCTACAAAAAAAAATTAATGCCCTTCAGTAGAGGACTTAGAAGTCATGTTTACTCCATGCTGACTGCCTCCTGTGCTCAGTATGGCGGTGATCACAGAATGCAGAAAATGAAAAATGTAGAAGATAGAATCCCTGACTGCAAAGGGTTAACAGTTGGTTAGGGGGAAACCACAAAAGATAAGTGCAACATGTTAATAGTGGCTAGGAAAATGTATGGGGAGCTCCATCTCAGTCCTTTTGATGATCTGATGACTCGCGCACATAGACAAAAATTGTATATACAATTTCACTGGGTTTAGCGACTCACTCAAGACCATTTACAGACCTCAAAGGTAAAAAATTTTGATTTAGAGATCTCTAAAAAAGACCTTCTGATCCTTCAAAGTCTCTTGGATCAGAAATGCCAAAGTGTGAGTAATAACAGGGAACAAAGTAGAAGCAGAGGGAGAATGGGGAAAAGGAGGCATTCAGCAATTCAACAAATATTCCTCGGACATCTATTATTTATTGAGCGCTCTTAACAAGGCCGTGGGGGCAGGCTGGGTGGGGAGGAGGAAGAGGAATTAAGGCTGACACTTGCAATGATTCCTAGGCTTCTAGACCTCCAGCAGAATCCACCCGTGCCACAGCCTTTTCCTCTTGAAACAGCGTTTTCTCTTTGCTTACTTGCATCCACTCTAGCACTGCCTGCTCCGTGCATCTTCGAATACCTTGCCTGGCAGAGCACACTGCCTTGAAGGAGCATGAGCCAGGTGGGAATTTCCTGATTGCCCACCTGTAATGACTTGTTAGACTCTGAAAACACGTCCAGATTTTCCTTGTTAGGTTTCTGGGGCCAGTTTCACAGGACTGTTTACAGCATGGCTCACAGGAATAGCTACTCCTGTCGTTAGGGGGGAAGCTCACTATATGGATCTTGATTTTTCCCATATATAAAATGGAAAGAAGGAACTAGATCTTACATTTCTTTTTTCGAGTCTGATTTACGGTGAATGGGAAAGGAGACAGTGGCCCAAATCTAACGAGAAAAGGCCGGTTGAAGCCTACAAATTCGCTGACTTGGCATTCGCTCAGGGATGCTCTTCTACGTCTGTTTTAGGACGCGGCGGTGAGTACTGCGGGTCTGAGTGCAGCGACGGCTTATCACTGTGACAAAAAAAACAACAACCCAGAGTAGCCTCTACACTAGCGCTACTCCCACCGTGAAACTCTTTTCACCCGGGAACTGGGTAACTCGGGAGTTAAGTCTCTGTACCGTTTACAGAGCACTTGCCTCCGGGTGCTCACCAACGTTACCACGACCACCGAGATGACTGCACCACCTGGAATCCTAGAGCGGGCCGGAAGTGAGCGCTGCTCCCCCGGCCTGGCGGGAACGTGGGAGCAGCTGCGTCGGCCAGGAGTGTAGCCCGCGGCCCATTTCTCTGGCGTGGCGCGAGAGGGTCCGAGCTTCTCTGAAGGGAAGTGCAGGCGGAGGGAAGGTTGTGTCTGCGCGGCGACAATCGGGCCTCCTCCGCAGACGGCTAGCCGTGTGGCAGGAGCTCTTCGCCCTCTCCACGCGGGCCTGAGCCACAGGGAGCGCCGGTTTCGGAGAGACCTGTCTGGTTTCCTTGGTGGAGCTCGTATATCTAGGCTTTATTTAGGGCCAAAGTCTCCCCAGTTTTCTGTCTCGCAAGTAACCTGCCGCTCAATCTGTGGTCCTGGAGCTTTAGTGAGTAGTTCTGTGCTCACAGTTTCCCGTCTTGTCAGAGAATGGCTTCACTTTCAATGGAATTGCTCGAGTAACTGCCCTGTTGTCACCTAAACAAAATTTTTTTAGCTGCGTCTGTAATATTTCTGGTCAACAGGGTTTTCTTATATCGAAAACTTTCCTGACCAAGAATTGACTGGGGCCTTCAAGGAAAATCTGCCTAGACCCTTGTTGGAGCGAGCCTTTCTCTAAGCTAAGCTAAGGATGGCGGCAGCCCCGGGGGCCTTCCCAGCCTTGGTTGGCCAGGCTTCAGAGGAACAAGGGGAGATTATCAAAGTAAAGGTTAAAGAAGAAGACCCTATCTGGGATCAGGAATCCTGCCTACAGAAGGATTTGTCTCATACCAGGGAACTCTCTCGTCAACGCTTCCGGCAGTTCTGCTATCAGGAGACTCCCGGACCCAGGGAAGCTCTGAGCCAACTCAGGGAACTTTGCCGTCAGTGGTTGAGCCCAGAGATACATACCAAGGAGCAGATCCTGGAGTTGTTGGTGCTGGAGCAGCTCCTGACCATCCTGCCTGAGGAGCTCCAGGCTTGGGTGCGGGAGCATCATCCTGAGAGTGGAGAGGAGGTGGTGACTGTGCTGGAAGATTTGGAGAGGGAGCTTGATGAACCTAGACAGCAGGTGAGAAATTGGGAGGGGCCATCTTCTGTGAAGAATTTGAGTGCGTGGGTCCAAGGTAGAGTAAGTGGGGTTAACTTCACACTGACGGCTGCAAATTCTGGTTCTGGGCATTATTATTTGATCACTGGTGCAGACGAATAGATTCATGCTTCTGGGATAACAATTTGCATGTCAGTGATAGCTGATCCTAATAAGGAGATGGTTTAACCAAATGGGAAACCTTGGTCTATTGCTTGCAAATGGAAAATATCTCTTATTTAGTGACTGTGAGATTAAGGTAGCTATCTCTTCTTACGATCCCCGCTACTTTTACCATATATGAAAGCAAATCAGTGCAGGAATATAAGGAATACCTTCTAGGAGAGACAAATAGAAAAGTAGTCTAATTTAATGGAAAATCAGGAAATGGTGAATCATAAGATCTGGGTTCTATGATAGGCTCTGTCACTAATTAGCTGTATAATCTTGGGCACACACACTTTCTCTGGACTTTGATGACTTCATCTGTACAGTGAAGAGATTAATTGCATCATTTTCTAGATACTTTTCAGTACTTGCAGTTGTTGCTATGTGAGCCAGTATTCTGTCTTTTCCCATCACACTAGAGGTTATTTTTAAGAGAATATACTTGCTTTCTATGACTGTAATTTTAGAACATTATGGATATTGCCAAACACGGTTACATTTCTATAATGTTACTATCTATACATTTATCTGAATTCTTTTTGAGTATGAACATTGTATGTATACAGTCTGATCTGTTAAAATATGTTTTTCTGGAATGCAGAATCTTTCATATGAGATTGGTAAATAGGAAAATAAGTCAATATAATGCTGAAATTGTGCCGGCTCATATATGAGTTTTCTCAGAAAGTTGATGTTTTGGGCCACCAAGTAAGAGCAGCTGAATGCAAAGTATATGACTATAGCTGAGTGCAGCAAGTTGTGAAGACATACAGTGCATAATGTCCATCCACTTCCATATCCTTCCTCTTGGCTCTCTTGGCCCCAGTCTCTGTTTTGGAAGCCCTTATGTGCATAGTTCCCTCCCATTTTGGTGCATTTTTTGCTAAATTTTTTTGTATTTCAGAAAATGAGCAAGGAAGGGGGTTTGCAAGTGCCATAGAAGCATGCTGGTGATAAAATTTATGCTAGTGAGCACAAAAGAAGAAAAGATTTAACAACTGAAGAAAAGCTCGAAATTATAAAATGTTTTGAAATAAATGAAAGAACATGTGACACTGGGTGTGCAACTGAAATAAAAGAGTCAACTTTACGAACAATTAGAGACAATGCTGGGAAAATAAAGTTATCTAGCTGGAACAACTTCCATTGCTACAAAATTTATTGGAAGAAGGCATAAGGAAATGGTAGAAATGGAACATTTGTTTGGATTTTATACCAAAGAAAGAAGCAATCAGAGGTAACCTTTCTCAAAATTAAAGAGAAGACTTTAGCAATACATGAAGACCTTAAGAAGAAAGTGGAAGATCCTGCAGAAGTGCCTTCATTTAATGCAAATAGTGACTGGTTTAGTGGCTTCAAGAACTGCTATGGTTTCCACATTATTAGGATCTCTGGTGAAGCTGTGAGTGCAGAGAAGCTGCAAAGACATTTCCCCAAGTGTTAAGAAATTTGATAAAGAAGGCTATAACCTGGATCAGATTTTTAATTTTGATGAAACTAGTCTCTGTTGGAAGCAAATGGCCTCAAGGGCCTGTATCTTGAAGGAGAAATCATAAGATCCGGTGTTTAAGGCTACAAAAGGTCAACTGACTGTGATGCTGGGTGGGAATGCCAATGGGAATTTAAAGCTAAAGCTTGTGTGATTTATCACTCTGCCAACCCACAAGCTTTAAAAGGAATTGTAAAGACTAGCCTGGGTGACTGCTATAAGTCTAGCAAGAGAGGCTGGACGACAGGGCAGGTATTTACTTATCGTCAAGGTGATGTTTTGTAGATGATTTCTTAAAATATTGCAAGAAGAACAATTTGTCTTTCAAAATTCTTATAATTCTCAATAATACACCAAGCCATCCTCCAGCAGTTGCTGAACTTTCTTCAATTATTAAAGTTCTCTTCTTATCTCCTCATACAACTACTTTACTCCCTGATCAGGGTGTGGTCACAGTTTTTAAAGCTTATTATTTAATGATAACATTCAAGGTGTTTATTGGATCAACAGGGGGTGACAATGCACACACAGTTTTTGAATTCTGGAATTGATAGAGCATTAAACCTGCAATTGATAGTCTTGTAGAGGCCTGGAATGATGTCACCAAAGCCTGTTTGCATGGGGTGTGGTGTAAGAGTCTCCCTGATTTAATTTATGATTCTAAAGGCTTTGATCCTTCAGAAGGGCTCCCTCAAATCAAAGCAAGCTGTATTGCTCTTTCAAAGGAGGTTGGATTTGAAGAAGTTGAGAGTGAAGATATTGAGGAACTGCTGCAATCTCATGCAGAGGCTCTCTCTACACAAGAGCCACAACAATTAGATGCTGAGGCTCAAATGGAAGCGTTTAAGAGGATGGTGCAGTTCAACAAGCCACCCCACAAGAGCATTTCACTTCTCAGTTATCTTCTGCTCTAAGTATGATAGAAAAGCAGTTACAGTGGATAGAAGATAATGATGCAGAACACAGCAGGATTTTACTTCGTGGCATGAGGTCCTGTTTGGAGCCATGTTAGCAGCTTCTTTATGAAAGAAAGAAAATATTTAAGCAGCAAAAACTACATGTCTTTTTATAAGCCAATATCAAAGAAATAAAAACAAGATGATGAGCCAGAACCGTCATTATATTTTTTGTAATATCACTACATTTCTTGGAAAGTGTGCAAATGCTTGTCCATCCGAACTTCTGATGATGATATCCTCTACCCTTGCCTCACCCTTTCCTTACACCTCTTTCTAACAAGATACCATCACCTTTCAAAGTAAAATCCTATACTTAATGTAACATTTCTTTATTTAATGTCTTTTTGACTCTACTTGTACTTTTATTGGAATTTCTGTAGTTTTATTAATGCTCTCCTGACCAAGTTGTGTAGAATTTAAATAGTCTACCCTACAACTTTATTTTCTCCATAAATCCTGTTATTTTTTGTGCAGTTTTGCAGAAAGCATGTTTTTTCATGAGTTCATATGTTACTGCATAGATGCCTGTACAGGCAGTCTCTTATCTCTAGCCAGCACACCTTTTCTCTTTGTTTCAAATAAACAATATTAGTTTTTTGCCTTAGGATGTACCTGTTACTTTAAAATTTTCCTCTTCTAGCTTTGTTGAAAAATGCAACCATTGGTAGGACTTGGTGTTTTGTCAATCCTGAGTAATGTTCAGGGTTATGCTCTGCTCATACTTGATAGTTTTTCATGTGACTCAGGGTTATAGAAATCTCCTAGTCTTATGGAATGTCAAGTTTGCATAAATGTTTCTCATTTTTCTTGTTTCTGTGTGATTTCTGAAGGGAGGGGGAAATGCCATTGTTGCAGACACTTTTAGCTGCCAACCCAGTATCTATTGTACACGCCTTCTTTCTTGCTTAAAAAATGTTGATTTTGTTCATGTTGGCTATGTACCTAACTAAATTTTCAGCTTTCCTTGTGCTAGAGTTAGCCATGCATCATAGTCTGGCCAGAGAGAAATAAGCATATTTTCTGGGAATTTCTGTAGAAGCTTTAATTTTCCTTATAAAATGGCACAGATGTGTTTAGTTCTGCCTTTTCCCACTTCCTGTCTTGAACGTCGATGTGATATCTGGAGCTGTGGTAGCCATCTTGTGACCATGACATGATGATAAGCATGAGGATGAATACCAATATGTTATGAATGGCAGAGCAGAAATATAAAGACAACTCGGGTCCCTTACAGAACTGTTAGGTATGTGAATCAATGCCAGCAACTGCCCTCCTCTGGATTTCTTAGCATATGACAAAAATAAACCCCTATTTGTTTAAGCTACTATAAGTTAGGTGTTTTAATTAATTGGGAAATACATGCATTTCTAATGAATACAGTCATATTTACTCCACTATTTTATGACCAAAATTTCTTATTAGATATCTTAAAAAATCAAATCTGGGAATCATATAGTGAAAGACAAATGACTTTCATAACCAGTTTGAAGTAATTTCAGCTTTGTGATTTGTTTTTGCCATCCAGAGGCACCCTTTACACTTTTGTGGTAAAGGCAGAGTGGAATTCCTCCTATTCCTTCCAAGACCAGGCCCACCTACCTTGGACTAGTCCCTCTAATGGAAGTAAGAAGAAGTAAGCAAGCAGAACCCAGGGAAGCTGAGGAACACAGCCAACCAGCCAATGTCCATAGAAGCGAATTCTAAGGGGATTATCTTAATAGGTAATAACAATGAGGTATTACTATATTATAGGTTCATCTATAGCCAGGGAGGATATCTGTGTTGCTTAGAACCCAAAACTTGAAAACGATAGAACATGAATTTCTATCTACTGTGTTAGGAGAAAACAAAACTAATTGCTTACTTTTGAAAAGGATTAAAACACTGAACTGTATTCATATGTGTAAATAAGCGTGAAAGAATCGGTAGGAAAAACTTGAAGAGTAAAGAAGAGAGCAATAGTCTCATTCGATACTAACATACCATAAAGCCTCTTTAGGTAAAATTGTGGTACTGACACATGAATAGCTGGATCAATGAAACCATAGAAAGTATGAAAGTGGACTGGAGCACATATGAAAACTGAGTACGCAATATATGTGCCATCTCAAATCACAGTGGGGAAAATGGTGCTTTAAGTAAATGGTGTTGGGACAAAGAGATAGCCATTTCAAAAAGAAACACATGAAACCCATACCTCATACCATATTCCAGAACCAGAATAAACTCTAAATGTGTCAGAGGTCAATATATAAAATTTTAAACATCCAGGAACTAGGAGGAAACAAGCATGACTTCTTAAAATAATCTGAATGTATAGAATTACTCAAAATCTAGAAGTAATATCAAAAACCTTTATTTCTACATGAAACATTTTTTTTAAATGCAGGACAAAAAAACCCCACAAGCAAATCAATATAATAAATTAGTGAATATATTTGCAAAATATGTCATAGGTATAAGTGAATCTCCTTAACAGAAATGCAATAAAAATAATCACGAGACATGAGCAGTTTTTTTTTTTTTACAAACAAATGGCTATGAGAAGATACTCGACTTCAATCATAAAAAGAGCAAATCAAAACTATACTGAGGTGCCATTTGTCACCTGTCAGACTGGCAAAAATTCAAAAGCGTGACAACGCAATCTGTTGGTCTGACTGGGGAAACAGTTCCTCTCAAATGTTGCTGGTAGAAGTGCAAAATGGTACCATCCCTATGGAGGGGATTTTGGCACCATCTAACACATATTTATGCATTTACGATTTGACCCAGCAATATTGCTTCTGGGAATTTACTTGGAAAATACAAGTAAGAAACAACATAGACACAGTTTTTCATTGCAGCATTATTTGTAAAAGCAAAATATTGTAAACAACCTAAATGCCCATTCGTATAAGGGTGATTGAATAAACTATGGTGCATCAATATAATGGTACTATGTACACAAAAAAAAGCATAAGCAAGAGATCTATGAACTGGTATGAAATGATTTCCAGATAATATTTTTATATTAAGTGAAAAAAAAGGAGGTGTAAACTACTATACAATATGAAAAAATAAGTATACACACATTTGCATTTAATTTGTATATGTATTATATACACACAAATATATACATGCAGACATGTGTGTGTATACGTATGTATAATGTTTTTACTAATTTTTGCAAAAAAAAAACCCAGAGGGTAAAGCATCAACAACAAAAAATGGTTTCTTATGGGAGTGGGGGAGAGTAGAATGCAGGCTATGTGAATGTGAGCAAGACTTCTCTGGATACATATATGTATTTTTTTATATCACGTAAATGTTCTCAGTATTTAAGAAACAATACTAAATTCAAAATGATAAAAACAGAAACAAATGAACTCAACAATATATCAAATTAACATAGTAATACAGAGGAAAATAATAATTCAGGTGGCTTGACCACAGTACTCTGACCATATACTTTTAGCGGGATACTGTCTATGGGCCTGTAAAGCTGCAAAGATATATTGAACTTTACTTAGTAGGTATGTTGTTGGAAGTGTTCTACAACACAAAGCACGGTGATTCTGAAACTCTTTTGTATTATTGTAGTTTAGAGCCAATGAGTAAATAATATATATACATTGTTATGAACTGCTTTTTTTTTAACTGTGGGAGAAGGAAGATATTAATATGGAAGATGGAAAGGTGAGGAAAATTCTATAGGTATTGAAGTTGAGTTGAATTCATGTTATTTTATAAAATATATTTACTAGCTTTATCCTTGAAAGGGCCTAGAGGAGATGACACCTATTAAAAATGAGCCTACTACTACTCAATCTTTGCTACTAAACATTGTTGTCCTCTAAAATGAATAAAAATTTCTTGGGAAAAAAAACAGTTGAACTAGATCTGGGACAGGGAGAATACAATGTGGTCCTTGTATTGTTTATTCTAGAAAGCTTGGATGTGCCAAAACCCAAACCAAAACAAAACAAAAACTAGTGGGGTCATGTCAAAAGGTTGCAGGTGCCAGATCAAGGGGGCTCCCACTGGCCAAATTTGAGACAGTTTGAGCATCAAAGTGAGTGAGGATGGAATGGATTATAAAATAAGTCTATAGTGATACTCAAAAAGAGAGACAGACACCAAAGTAGGATGGACAGAAAGCTCTTTACAGAAAATTGCTAGCTATTAAATGTAGAAGGAATTGTAAAGCAGAATTGTAAGCAGAAATCAATGAATGTTAAAACCATTGGGGAATAAGATAATTGCATAGTTCCAAATTATTACCAATTATTATTTATTACAGTTGGAAAAAGTATATTTTTGAATGGATAGATCTGGTAGTTACCACCTTAACTAAGTAATCAAATTTAGCATTATCTACAATAAAATAATTTGACAACTTAATGTAACCTGTGATGTGACACAGTAAGTACACATTACTTACGTAGTATTCTTCCAAAAATGTTCTTTCCCTGCCGCCAAGCAGTCGCGTGGAGGCTGAGGCTCGGGTGCTTTCAAGATTCGGCTCCATCCGTAACCCACCTCCTTGGCCGAGGAGGGCATTGCTGCTGGAGGTGTAATGGACGTTAATACTGCTCTGCAAGAAAAAAAATGATCAAATTAAAAATACTGGGTTTTTGTTCCTCAAAAAACAAAGAAAGAAAAAAAAAAGTTTAACCGAATCTACTTGTGAAGAAACAATTAGGCAAGTTCCTAATGTGCGATATTCTATAAGACAAGTGGCCCTGACTTTTCAAAATTTAATGTCATAAAAAAGTCAGGAAAAAAAAAAGTCAGGAAATGATTTTAGATTAAAAGAAGCAAAAGAGATATAATAACCAAAAACAATGTATAAATATTGAATGGATCATGGACTTAAAAAAAGCAAACATAAAATGCAGGTGACCCTTGAACACCTATGGGGGTGAGGGGTTAGGGGCATCGACTTTCTGCACAGTTGAAAATAGTCCTCCCTATACATGGTTCTTCCATATCTGTTTCTGCATATGCGGATTCAACCAACCAGGGATCGTGTAGTATTTACTGTAGTAGTTACTATTGAAAAAAATCTGCCTATAGATAGTCACCCAAGGGTTCAACCGATGTTGTTCAAGGGTTAACTGAATGTATGGGGACAATTGGGTAAATTTAATTATAAACCGAGTACTAGATCATTGGTGTAAGGAAGAGATAAATGTTTTCTTTTCACCCAACAGTTATCCATTTTGATTGGCTTTTTTTTTCTCCCATCCATAACACACTGCGCTAATGTTTTCCACATTTGGTCTAAAACAACTATCAGATTTCTTCCTGGGTTTAACAGTTCAGTTAGTTCCTATTAGATAATTTGCATACCCCCCCAAATATTTACTTTTAATTGCTCACACTGAAACCCATTTACAATTTTCTTCTGGTTAGGAGGAAAATTAGGAAAGATTCCTTTAATGTGCTTCCATTGTTATTCCCTAAAACAGAAACCACGAGGATGCGTATCAACTCCTGTTCAATGCAGACAGTTTCTGTTGTATGGCTCTGGCTTTATTCGTCCCAGCATTTTTTATTTCTCTCCTTATTCTATCTTGCACTCCTCTTAAGAATTCAATGAAGACTTTTTTTCTTCTTATATCCATTCTGTTTCAGTAGAAGAATGTTATGAAGTTTAGCTATGGTTTGTGCAGTGATGTGATTAATATTATATTAGTTTCCAAATGTACCTGTTTATCTGCAGGTCCCACAGGACACATACGGGCAGGAAGTTCCTATGGAAGAAATGACTCTTCTAGATACTGCAAAGGCGTCCTTAGGTACCCATCTCCAGACTATAGAGGACGGAATGGAATGTGAATCTCCAGAGCCACATGCACTTCAAGATAATGGTGAGGATAAGTTAGTCTTTGGAAGGAGGATGAGATTTGGGAGGAGGGAAGTGTCCATTCATGGAAAGCTTATGAAATTTTATTCCATTGCAGCTTCTACTGAATATGGCTGAAGGAAAGGTCAACGAGTGTAGTGGAATGCTATTAAAGAAGTTGAATTAAGCAGTCATGCAATAATGTAAAAAATAGTTGAACACAAGATTTTTCATGGATATTTTGCAATGGAATTAAGTACCTATGGATAGATAAATCAGAGATGCCTCTGTATGTAAATGCTGATCACTTGTCAATGTGGACATGGGTCCCATTTCTGTAGCCTCTGCCCCCAATTCTTGTTACATATGACTGTTTAAGACTTGGAAATACTACTTCGATATTCTACTGAAGAAAATGGAATTTCTGAAGTCTATGTCCACTAGAGATCTAAGGACTATTAACAGTGTAATGTGTGGTGGAGGCGGCAGCACAGGCTGGCCTAGTTATGGAGTAGCTGTCTTTTCCCAAAGGCTTAAGTATAATTGATATAATTTTCTTTTTTTCTTTTCTTATAACCCTAGCAACTCCTTATTCTCTGCTTATCCTAGACCTACTAACATTGATTGTGCTAATTTCTGAAGCTCATATTCTCAGATTACATATTCTGAAGCTCTGGTTCTCATTCACGCTGCCCTGTATTTCTTTCCTCCCCCCAGTTTATCCTTGTTTACCTTCTGTTATGTTCATGGCTCCATAGCATGATGCAAAATGTATCAGTGTGGAAAGAAATACTATCTATATAATGGTCTTTTCAGTCACATTTTGAAATACCACTTATTGTGAGTGTCGTCATCCTCATTATAAAGTTAACAAATTTTTATCCAACACTTTTTTTTTTGTGGCCACACCCAAGGCTTGGCTTGCAGGATTTTAGTTCCCCGACCAGGGGTTGAACCTGGACCACACAGCAATGAAACCACCTGAGTCCTAGTCACTGGACCACCAGGGAATTCCCTATCTGACACTTTTCTATGTAGTAATGTGTTAGATAATGGAAAAGATACTGGAGGAAAAAGTGATCCCTGCTTCTTTAGAAACTTACAATCTTGTTAGTTCTATGAAACAGTTAAAGAAGAAAGTGCTACAGTGCTAGTTTGTGTTGTGAATAAATTATGTCCTCAAGAAAGGAGAACTCACTGTAAGCTTAAATTAAATGATCAGGGAAGTCTTGTTGGAACCATTGAGACTTAAGTGAGGCCAAAACACACAGTAACATATTAATTTGAAGTTTTGGAAGTTATGAACATTTGAGAATGATTTAAATTTACCAATTCAATATTTGTTATGCAAATTAGTAGTATAAACAATGTTGACTTGAGAGAAAGTATTTTTTCCAAGCAGCTGTAAGACTTTAGAGGTGATATGCTAATTCCAAATTATTCTTTTTGATTTTTTCAAAATAGTTTCCTTAAGACTAGCCAAATTTGATTTATTCTAAGTGTTTCTGTTATTATGAATATTCTAAACATTTATTTTAATATGCTATATTAAGTCAGAGCGTTTTCACTACTTCAGGTTCATCTGCTACTCTTTCTTTATTAAAATCAGTAATAAAAAAAATCAGTAATAAGATTATTGGTATTGGGTTTATAGTTTCACAAGCACCGAAAAGGAGCTCATGCAAATATATGATGTTGAAACTTCAGCCCCAAATGTTGCTATAACAGCTAACCTGACTGAATAAAACAAAATGTGGTATAGTCTGGGGCTTTAAAAATATCTATGACTGTATTTCTGAGACTTCTCTAGCCAAAAAAAAATGTCTTGTGTAATTAATAAATAAATGAAAAAATAATAACATCAGTTTGCTCCCTGTTTTACATAAAACAGTGCTTTACTTTAAGGCTAACCCTGGATACTGCTCTGGAAAGTCACATCCTGGCTTTCTACTCTTTACTATATCAGAACTCTTTGTTCCTGGGTTGAGTTCTTCATTTACCTTCTCTATTCCTCCAAAGGTAGACTCCCTAACCAAAATTGTATTCCCCCTCTTGTGTGTCCATAGCATCTACTTATACTCCCAGCTCTCTCTAGTGGCTACCTGAGCAATATACATATTTTAAATTATATTCCCAAATAGTCTAACTGATTTTTTTCTTAATATTTTAGGGTCATTTTTGTGGCTTTCCATGATGTCTCAAACCGTGGGTGATGATAACTTTAGTAGCTTAGATACTAATGAAGCAGAAATCGAACCAGAAAACATGAGAGAAAAGTTCTTCAGAAGCTTAGCAGTGTTACTGGAAAACAAGAGTAATAATACCAAGATATTTTCTAAAGCAAAGTACTGTCAATTAATAAGGGAAGTGAAAGAGGCTAAGGCCAAGGCAAAAAAAGAATCAGTTGACTACCGTCGCTTGGCTAGATTTGATGTGATCCTGGTACAAGGACATGAGAAGCTGATTGAGGCTGTAAATGGGGAAACAGATAAAGTACGGTATTATTTACACAGTGAGGATTTATTTGACATACTGCATGATACACATCTCAGCATTGGACATGGTGGACGTACCCGCATGGAAAAAGAGTTACAAGCAAAATACAAGAACATCACAAAAGAAGTTATAATGCTATACTTGACACTCTGCAAACCATGCCAACAGAAAAATTCAAAACTCAAGAAAGTTCTAACATCGAAGCCAATTAAGGAAGTTAACTCAAGATGCCAAGTAGATCTTATAGACATGCAGTTGAATCCTGATGGGGAGTATAAATTTATCATGCATTATCAAGACCTTCGTACAAAGTTGAGTTTTTTGCGGTCATTAAAATCTAAAAGGCCTAAAGAGATTGCACATGCTCTTTTAGATATTTTTACAATTATTGGAGCACCCAGTGTTCTACAGTCTGACAATGGGAGGGAATTTTCAAGCCAGATTGTCAGTGAACTTAGTTATATTTGGCCAGAACTGAAAATTGTCCATGGGAAACCTCAGCCCTGCCAAAGTCTAAATTCTATAAATCAAACTAATGAGGATATCCAAAATCGGATTATCTCCTGGATGCAAACTAACAATTCATCACACTGGGCTGAATTTTTGTGGTTTATTCAGATGACCCAAAATCAACCCTATCACAGAGGCATGCAACAGACTCCATGTGAGGGTACATTTAGCTCTGAAGCTAAACTGGGCTTATCTCATTCTCAGCTAACTGAAGAACTTATTGCCAGCCTGAACACAGAAAATGAATTGGAACAGGCCGACAAGGAATTAGAAAATACTCTAAGAGCCCAGTATGAAGAAAATATTGAGACTGGAACAGATAGTAGTGATATTGAAGAAAATCTTTCTATTTCTCCTAAGATAGCCCAAAAAACTCCTCCTGAAAGCAGACTGAATTTTTTATCTTGTGTAGTTTGTGAAAAAGAATGCACAGGTGTTAATAGTTGTGTATCATGTGATAGAAACGTCCATGCAATCTGTGGAGTGCCCTCTCAACGTGAGACTGATGGTTATCACCATAGAATAACTTGTAGTCTTTGCTATGAGACCACTACAATGAAAAGGAAACATGATGAGATTCCAAGAAGTTTGACTGTTCAACCCTCCAAAATGTTAAAGCCATCGGAGACACCATTTTCATCAGACAAAGTAGGAGACTGGGTAAGAGTGAGTGTCTGCTGTAGATCAAAGCAGGGGAAGAGCTTCATACTTTACTGTGACCATGATGAGTGAGAAATTTTTGACATGGCGTACTAAAGCACAATTATGGCCATCTTGTGTATATTTTCTCCAAAGAAAGGCCAATTACATTTAATGTCCTCCCTCCACTCCTTTTTTCAAGTTGGAAGTTATAACCTTGGATGCAGCTTTGTTTATTGTTCTGGGGTGAAAAACAGTAGTATCTCTTACTTATTTCTGATGTCAGGCATTTCTTAGTGGAATGAGAAAGCTAGGGGATAAATGGTATGCATGATGGTATGTTTCTATAGAAGGATAAATTTGGGGACAGATGAATTTAATGTTATTTTGTTTTAATTATATGTGAGTTTGGGTTGAGGGGTAAGCTAAGAAAGGGCATCTCAGGTCAAGTGAAGAAATATTTAGGAAGGGCAGGGGATGATAAGTTTGGTTGGGAGATATGGATTTGTGTTGGGAAAGAGTTTGGTTTTCTGATTTAAATGCAGAGTGTGAAATAAGACCAATGAGGCTAATATGTGTTCAGGTAAGTGTTTTGAAATGTGAAGCTTACACATGATTTGGGCCAGTGGTACTCAGAGTTTGTTCTTCAGACTAGTGCTGGTCTGCAAACTGTTTATACTAGTCCATAATTAGGTAAGTACACAAATTTGAGAGTATTTGGAAAGTTACAACAATTTAACATTGCTGCAATGCCCAAGCACGTGATTAATGAACTCATCTTTTCAAATAGAATATTCAATTTGGGTGTTAAACTCTCAAGGTGAGTCACATGTGGTAGCAGCTCTACATTAGTCAAGCACAATAGGTTCATATTAAAATGTGTGATATAGGGGTTCCCTGGTGGCGCAGGGGTTCCCTGGTGGCGCAGTGGTTGAGAGTCCGCCTGCTGATGCGGGGGACACGGGTTCGTGCCCCGGTCCGGGAAGATCCCACAGGCCGTGGAGCGGCTAGGCCCGTGAGCCATGGCAGCTGAGCCTGCGCGTCCGGATCCTGTGCTCCGCAACGGGAGAGGCCACAACAGTGAGAGGCCCGCGTACCGCAAAAAAAAAATGTGTGATATGCTATGATTAGCTTGTCAGCTGTAACCCAAAAGTGTATAAAACTCTGAGAAAATGTAAGTATTTATTTATCTTTATAACTTAATTTAAAAATCATTTTATATTTTTAATCAAGCCTAGTTTTGGGGTTTTTAAAAGTTTTTTAAAGTATAGTTGATTTACAATATCATGTTAGTTTCAGGTATAAAGAACAGTGATTCAGTTCTATATATATTTTCTTTTTTCAGATTCTTTTCCCTTATAGGTTATTATAAAATATTGAGTATAGTTCCCTGTGCTATACAGTAGGACCTTGTTGGTTATCTATTTTATATATAGTAGTGTATATATATTAATCCCAACCTCCTATTTTATCCCTCCCCTCCTCTTTCCCCTTTGATAACCATAAGTTTGTTTTCTGTGTCTATGAATCTCTTTCTGTTTTGGATATAAGTTCATTTGTATCTTTTTTTTTTTTTCAGATTCCACATATAAGTGATATCATGTATTTGTCTTTCTCTGGCTTATTTCACTTAGTATGATAATCTCTAAGTCCATCCATGTTGATATATATATATATATATACCACATCTTCTTTATCCATTCATCTTTTGATGGACATATAGGTTGCTTCCATATCTTGGCTATTGTAAATAGCGCTGCAATGAACAGTGGAGTGCATATATCTTTTTGAATTAGAGTTTTCTCTGGATATATGCCCAGAAGTGGGATTGCAGAATCATATGTTATTTTTAGTGTTTTGAGGAACCTCTATACTGTTCTCCATAGTGGCTGTACCAATTTGCATTCCTACCAACAGTGTAGGAGAATTCCTTTTTCTCCACACCTCTCCAGCATTTATTATTTGTAGGCTTTTTGATGATGCGAGCCTAGTTTTTGATTTCTAGTTTAACATTATTAAAGACAAAAGTAAAAATTGTATTATTTATTTTTAATTCTAATTTGCAGATGGAAAAACAAGCTTCACTGGACTTTTTTGTGAAGAAAAGACATACCTTTTCTGAATATGGCAGTAGTAGTAAAAGAATTGGTAACAATGAAAGTCATCCTGAGGAAGTGAAAACCAAGAGAGTTCATACTAGCTTTACTCGGAAGTATGATCCCTCATATATTGAATTTGGTTTTGTAGCTGTAATTGATGGTGAAGTGCTGAAACCACAGTGTATTATTTGTGGAGATGTACTGGCTAATGAAGCAATGAAACCATCGAAACTTAAGCGGCATCTATATTCAAAACATAAAGAAATAAGTTCACAGCCAAAAGAATTCTTTGAAAGAAAGAGTACTGAATTGAAAAGCCAACCAAAGCAGGTGTTCAATGTTTCTCACATAAACATTAGTGCTTTGCGGGCTTCTTATAAAGTAGCACTTCCGGTTGCTAAGTCTAAAACACCATACACAATTGCCGAGACACTAGTGAAGGACTGCATCAAAGAAGTTTGCTTAGAAATGTTGGGTGAATCTGCAGCAAAGAAGGTAGCGCAAGTGCCACTTTCCAATGACACCATAGCACGACGTATTCAGGAACTGGCAAATGATATGGAAGACCAACTCATAGAACAAATAAAACTAGCCAAGTATTTTTCACTGCAACTTGATGAATGCAGAGATATTGCTAACATGATAATTCTTTTAGTATATGTGAGGTTTGAACATGATGATGATATAAAGGAAGAATTCTTTTTTTCAGCCTCTTTACCAACAAACACAACTAGCTCAGAACTTTATGAAGCTGTGAAGAATTATGTTATCAATAAATGTGGTTTGGAATTTAAGTTTTGTGTAGGAGTGTGTTCTGATGGTGCAGCTTCCATGACAGGAAAACATTCTGAAGTGGTTACCCAGATTAAAGAACTTGCACCAGAATGTAAAATAACACATTGCTTCATTCATCGAGAAAGTCTTGCTATGAAAAAAATATCACCTGAACTAAATAGTGTGCTTACTGACATAGTAAAAATTGTGAATTATGTAAAATCTAATACGTTAAATTCAAGATTATTCTCTTTATTATGTGATAATATGGAAGCTGATCATAAGCAACTGTTATTGCATGCTGAGATACGGTGGTTATCACGGGGAAAAGTTCTATCAAGAATGTTTGAAATACGAAATGAACTCTTAGTATTTCTGCAAAGCAAGAAACCAGTTTGGTCCCAACTTTTCAAAGATGTGAATTGGACAGCCAAACTTGCTTATTTATCTGATATCTTCAGTATTTTTAATGATCTTAATGTTTGCATGCAAGGAAAGAATGCAACATGTTTTTCAATGGCAGATAAGATTGAAGGACAAAAACAAAAGTTAGAAGCTTGGAAAAAAAGAGTTTCTACAGATTGTTATGACATGTTCCATAACTTAACAACAGTTATCAGTGAAGTAGGTAATGATCTTGATATTGCATATCTGCGAAAAGTTGTCAATGAACATCTTACAAATTTGTTAGATTGTTTTGAATTGTATTTTCCATCAAAAGAAGATCCACGCATAGGAAATTCATGGATACAAAATCCATTTCTTTCATCAAAAGATAATTTAAGTTTAACTGTAACCCTACAGGATAAGTTGTTGAAGCTGGCTACTGATGAAGGATTGAAAATGAATTTTGAAAATACAGCATCACTTGCTTCATTTTGGATAAAAGTTAAAAATGAATATCCTGAGCTTGCTGAGATTGCTTTAAAATCTCTTCTTCTGTTCCCCTCAACATACCTCTGTGAGACTGGGTTCTCTACATTAAGTGTTATTAAAACAAAACATAGAAACAGTTTAAATATACATTATCCCCTGAGAGTAGCGTTGTCATCAATCCAACCTAGATTAGACAAATTAACAAGCAAGAAGCAAGCTCACTTATCACATTAAATTTTTAAAATACTGATTTATAAGGTTTTAATTCAAAGTATGCATATAGGCATTATGGAAGTGTGAAAAGTTATGATTAAGTTGACAATTCTCTATATAAATTGCCTGTATGTAAACAAAAGTGTACAGTTTTTATAATTCTCTTATTTTTCCCCGTTATATTTGTTATATTTATTAAGATATAATTTTAAATCTGTTCATTCTAATATTAAAAAGATTTGTCTTGTATTTTGTATGTCTTTTCATTATTGCATTTTATTAGGATATTAAGATGGTAGGATGACTTCAGGAGGGGAATAATTTCTTTGAAATGACAGACTTCATCAGTGAAGGGAAGTGAATTCAAGGGGTGGAATTAGAATTTGAATGCAAGGGAGGGGGTCAGTAAGATGTTAAGTTTGTTAAACTGATCCTGGGTGGTTTGGTTGGAAGTTGATAATAAGTTTGTTTTGTTGGTGTATGTTCAGATGCAGTGTTTAAGTGGGTAAGGTGGGGGAAAGCTATCAATGCTTATAAAAGCTCAAATGGGAAACAACCCAAATGTCTGTTCACAGAATAAAATGTACTGTTTATTCAACAACTAGAATACAGTAGTAAAAATGAGTTATTGTGGAGGGAATTCTGGGGTGTGATGAAATGTTCCATCTTGATTGTGGTGGTGTTTACTATTAGCCATATGCAAAGTTGTCAATCAGGGTCCCAGATGAGTGTTATCTGGGTATACAGGAGACTGCTGTCAAGAACTACCTTGTTCTTACTCCTCTTAATTGACTGCAATTTCATCTTTCATCCTTTCTCCTACTTCTCATCCCAAATACGTAGCAACAATAGATTATATTGACTGAATTTCCACAGCGCCCACACTAGCCCAGCTTATCGTTACCAAAATTGATACTCATGTTTCCCAAACTATGAGCTTAAAAGCCACAAAATTGAATACTTTCAACACAGACAAGGAGGAGATGACCAAATAAAGAAAATTTTTAAAAGAAAAATCCCGAGTTTGGCAAATGAGAAACAATATTGGATGGTAGTTGTGATAAATTATTATTATTCAAAAGTATTTACTGCCTCTTCCTGGGCTAAGATTATACTGCCCCACTCCACAGATATCAGATTTGACTCATTTACTTCACTCTGGATAATGAAATGTGAGCAGACCTGACATGTTACTTTTGGGCACAAAACAAGAAACAGTCCTTGATTTGCCATATCTTTTTTCTTCCTCTGTCAAGATGCCATCAGTGTTTCAAGTTGAGGTGGCTCCATTATCCTGGGCGGAGTCATGATGGACAAATAGCAGGAACAGGGTATCTGTTATGGTAAGCCACTTTTATTCTTGGGGTTGTTTGTTTCTGCGGCACTGTGAAAATGCTGTACTGACAATGTGATTGAATTAGCACCAGAAAATGACTTCGTCTTAACTCCAGTGGTTCTTTGTCTGAACAAACTTGAACAAGTCCTTAAACATTTTTGGAGTTGAATATAAAATAAAGATGATAATACGCTCAGCATTTGGGGTTGTCACTGATGTTCAAAGAAGAAATAAATCCAGAAGCTTTTGGCAAATTCTAAAGTACTAGAGAAATGTAAGGTATTACAATATTTTCACTCAAAGTCTGGACTCAGACGTGGTGTCTATGGCATCATTTTAGCTTCTGTGTTGCTGTGAGGCATAGTAATCATCACATTGTCAGGCCCTTTGTTCAGTCACTGAAATGTGCACAAACTGCATATGAATAAGACAGAAAAAGAAGATATGAGGATATTTCTCAAAAGAACAAAGAAAAATGATGAATTCAATAAAAGTTACTTTTGAAACCCACTCATTGCTAGGTTCTGTGGCTTAGTTGGTTAAAGTGCCTGTCTTGTAAACAGTGATAGATCCTGGGTTCGAATCCCAGTAGGGCCTCCTTTGCACATTTCTTTAGCCCTGAGAAGGGATGAGGAAATTGTCCGTATAAAAGTACTACAGTACCCCCTGCCTCCTCCTGACTCCGGAAAAAGTCAGAACCCTAAAAATTAGTTTAAACTTCCGCAACTCTCTTCTTCCCATCACAAAAAGGCAAGTGAACTTGCGAGGGCCATTTTCTGGGGAAATACAGATAGTTGTCCCGGGAGGGGTTCAGAGAAGTGTCGAATATGCACATTCTTGCCATTTGCGACAACATGGATTGACCATGGCTATCAGAGGGGAGGGTAGTGGAAGGATGAGTGAAATAGGGAGATTAAGAGGTACAAAATTCCAGTTGCAAAATGAATGAGTCATGGAGGTGAAATGTACAGCATGGGGAATATAGTCAAAAATATTGCAATATCTTTGTATGGTGACAGATGGTAACTCGAGTTATCATGGTAATCATTTCGTAATAAAATATCAAATCACTACATTGTGCAACTGAAACTAATATAGTGTTATAGGTCAAATATACTTCAATTAAAAAAACTTTCCATAAATAAAAGAAAACCTGAATCAACATAAAAAATATTTCATTAGCCCCACTGGCACTAGCATTTCTACAGTGTTGAAATAGAGTCTTGCATTTAACAAGTTAAATGAGTTTGTTGGGTTATAGATAATGGTTTTTCATCTATCTTTTTATCTAGTTTGTTATATTTTTTTCCCATTTTCAGTTTGTCCATTTATTTTACATGTAATTCCAGATATGTGGAAATCACATATGCTGCTTGCAAAAGTGTTTGTAGTAAAGTCACTTGCTGTGACTCAGTTAAGTCCACTCCTAAGTACACATCTGTCTTGCAGTCATTCAGCTGAAATGAAATGGTCACTGTACCCAAATGATTCAAATGGCAAGACTGATAATGCTACACATGCACCAAGAGGATATGAAAATGTTTATCACTCACATAATGACGCTGTCTGGGAGAGCAGGGGAGGCTCACAGGTAAGTCCAAAAACAGCTTGGAAGAGTAAGGAAGGGTGATGGGCTTTGGCTTTTATTGGGTTAGAGGGTGGGCTGGCGGGTGAAGATTCCTGAGAACCAGGACTAGTGTGATTTGATCTTTCCTCTGAGAGAGCTTAAGCACTTTCTTATGGGCTGGCTTAGATGTGAGTGAGAGTGATGGGTCTTGAAAGCTGTCAGTAAATATCAAAAATGGAGTCAACCTCTTAATTACAATACTCAATAGGAATTTGTGCACAGGTCCACAAAAAAGCATATACAACAGTGTTCCTAACAGCCCTATTCATGATATGCCCAAACTGGAAACAACCCATACATCCACCACTAGAATGGATAAATTGTGGCATATTCATACAATATGACTATATATATGGCAATAAAAAATATTGTTAAATGCAAAAACATGGATGAATCTCATAGTGCTGCACAAAAGTAGCCAGGCATAAAAGAGTACTTATTATATAATTCTACTTATATGTTATTAAAATGTGCAAACCTAACAGATGATATCAGAGTCAAAAGACTGGTTACCCTTATGAGGAAAGTCATTAGGAGGCACGTGACAGGGGCTTCTGGTGTGCTGGTAATGTTCTATTTCTTGACACAGACAGCCTAAGTGACAAAACTTAATTCTGGATCCCATTTGATGGAAATAGTGGCAATAAGTTGGAACAAAAGATCTGAGTGAGAGTTCATAGATATATTCCCTTTGTAAATATTCAGTGATACATTAATACATATATATTCAGATACATATCTACATAAATATAAGTATTCTATATATGCTCATGTTTGGGCACTTTCCTGAATGTTTGTTACACTTCAATTAAAAAAAGTAGTTTGCTTTAAAAAGAAAAACAAAGTCACCAATTAGGAAAGAGAACATTACCATTATTTTAGAAGTTCCATTTGCCCCACTCCACTTTACACCTCTCTCTCATCTAAGATAACCACAGTATTAATGCTTGTGATAATCACTCCCTTGATTTTACTTAATAGCTTTACTACTTATATATGTATCCATAAAACAATAGATTATTTAGTATGCTTAGCTTGTGATTTCTATAGATGATACCATGTATTTGTTTTGGAATGTTTTTTTGTTATTGAAATGTTAACATCTCATTCTGTGTGATTTCTAGATTTTTCTTTATTGCATATAATTGTTTTTGTAAATTTTTATAGCTGTCATGAAAATGTGTTAAAACTGACACTATAATAAGCATACGACCTGTTTAAAAAAAAAAAGACATTTCTGTTTCTTCCTTTCTTTCTTCCTTACACCTTTTTTTACTCTCCTTTTGTCTAGTAGGGAATAGAAGTGGCAGTTCCTGGTTTACTCCATGTGTTCCCAATTTCAAACAGAATGTTTTGAATTTTTTGCCCTTAAGTATTGTTTTCTGCAGACTATTTTTGTATTTTAAAAATCAGGTTAAAGAACTTTCCTTCTATTTCCAAATTGCTGTACCATTAGTGGACACTGAAATTTATTAAATGCTTTTTTCTGTCTGTACGGAGGTGAACAAAACTTTTTCCCTTTAATTTCTTGATATGCTGGTTTTGATATTAGGATGAAAGTAGGCTTATAAAATGAGATGGGGAGGCTTCCATCTGTTACTATATTTGGAAGTATTTGTGTCCAGTTGAAATTATTGTCTCTGGAATGTTTTATAGAACTTCCAGATTAAAATATCTGGGTTTGGAGTTTTCTCTGTGGAAAAAATTTTGACTATTTATTCAATACATTTAATGGTTTGGACTATTCATATTTGCTATTTCTTCTTTAGCGAAATTTTTATTTTTTATTTGTTTTTTGCAGAATTGCTGTTTCATTTAAAATTTCAAATTAATTGGGCAAAATTCTTTACACCATTGCACATTCTGATCCACCTTCTGGAATACTCTTCTAATGCGGTTTTTTTTTTTTTTGGTTAACTTTTCGCATCTTGTAGATTTCAGTTCCTGGAAGGCTTACTGAAGACTGGGTTAAGGATAGAGCCCAAGCAGTCTGTCACTTTGGCCTGATGTGGCCCAGAGAACCGGGGTGGTGCTTTCCTGGAAAGCAAGAGAAAGAGCGCAGCCTCCTCAGGGTGCAGTCGCTGCTCAGAAGCGCTTTTGAGAAAACACTGTTTCTCCAGCACCTCTAAATTGTGCAAAACCTATGTAACCGACTTTGGGGGGCCGGGAGCCAGAATGTGCTGAGAAGGCAGGTTGGATAAAGACCAAAATCCGACCCTCCCAGTTCCTATTAATGGGGGATGAAGTCCCCCAGATGCCTCGGATTCCAACCGGGTTGCTTTCACCACGCCCACAGCACCCCCAGGAAGAGGGTCCAAAGCAGGCGGTGTTGAGTAACCCGGCCAGCCTCGAGCGCGCCTTCCCACCACCCGTGTGCTCTCCTCGCCCGCGCCATCAGTAGTGGGGGATCGGGATCCACTGAGATGAGGGCGGCTGGGGAAAATGAGGTGCCGGAAAGAAAATATACGAGCACAAATTGACTCAAAACCCCTCCTTTCTAACCTGAAGTCTGGCTCCTTACCTCTGAGCTACACAACACCGCAACCCAGTGGCTGCACAAGAGGAGGGCCATTTTCTAATTGCTCGCTAAGTGCAACTGTTGGGCTTTTTAACATAGGTCTCCCTGGAGGGTATTCAGCGGGTCTATTCATCGTGGTTGAAGCAGTCTTGGCAGGATTGGGCGCCCAGCTGAGAGGGTGGCAGGAGGGGTCTTTCTTGTGATTTTCATTTATTCCCGGAGGGTCTTAATTCTGACTCTGTATTCATTCTGAAGGTAAACCGAGCGTTTGTAGCCGTGATTACAGAGGGACATTCAGTCCTTTTCTCCTATTTCTTTACAGGTTAATGCAACCGGCTGAGAGAGGCATCACAATGCAAGTGTAAAATTTTGTTCAGAGAAGAAATTTGGTGTCAAACTAAGGGCAGGAGTTTGGAGAAAAGCGAAATTTCCATTTTGTCTTAGCCTCTTACCATAATTTCTTGGAGAAGTTACTTGGCTTTTGTATCAATGACACCATCTTTTAAATAAGATTAATAAGGAAGGCCTCTCTTCGTAAGAATTATATGAATACTAAATAATACAGAAATAGTCCAGAGTCTCAACACTTGTAATATTTTTCACAGCTGGAACGTTGTAGGACCACGTGGCCTAATGGATAAGGCGTCTGACTTCGGATCAGAAGATTGAGGGTTCGAATCCCTTCGTGGTTGTAAGTCCCTTTTTCACGTTCCGGTTCGCTTTTCCCAGGCATCACTATCCCAGCTCTCAGATTCCAAATTATAACATCCGAGCACTCCAGAGATCTCCCCTGTGGTATGATTGATTCAGTAAGTGGGGTCGGCGCCAGCCCCCTGCATCCAGCCGCTCGTACTTTAGAAGTCCTTGGCCAGACAGGCACACAGATGTGGGAATAGGGAAAAGCGCCAGCCCTGGTCTTCCTGACCCTCTTCTAGTGGGTTGGGTGAGCACAGTGAGCGAGGTGGGTGCGACAGGGCACAAATGTCAAGGAATTTTGCTCGCTGGTCAGGCAGTGCCGGGACGTCTCTGTTATTTTAGCGTGAGACGACCCTCACTCTTTCATTGGTTTTCAGTTGGTTCTCGGCAATTTGACGCTGAAAACGCGTCTTTATGTTGAGAGATTTGTTTTTTTGAAGTCAGTTTAAATGTCGCCCCCTTGCGAAAGGAAAACTTGCCACATTTTAGAGGCGCTAGAGAAACGATGTTCTAAAACCCGCCCCTGATTCAGGTGGCTGCCTCCCGAGAGGCGCGCGGTCCTTCTCTGGCCTCTGCAGAGACCTCATGTGGGTTCTCCCGCACGGTGCGGGATGAATTAGTTGGACTTTCAGCAATATCTGAGGAACCAGGATTAAAACAGAGACCTGAAACTATGAGAAGAGGCCAGTCACGCAAATTAGGATGAAGAGGGAGCAGCCTCTACACAAGTGGAAAGAATGTGGCCAAATACATTTAAATATTTAGATGTAATGGACAAATTAATAGAACAATATGACGTATCAAAGTAGATTCAAGAAGGAATCGCAATTTTAAATAGTCTTAAACTATGAAATATTTTGAATTAGTTGTCAAGTCTTCCTTCTGAGAAAATTCCACATCCTTTCGTTTACCAGGGGCTTCTTTAAAATATTCAAAGAAGAAATAAATCTAATTAGACACAACTCTTCCACAGTATAGGACAAGAAAGAGAAAGAAAAAAAATCCACAACTACTCTTGCTGAATGCCGTAATGAGCTTTTTCCCATGAATGTACCTCTTAAACAGCTTTATTGAGGCATTATTTTCTTAAAATAAACTGCATATATTTACTTATAGCTTGACATATTTATAACTCATGAAACCATCACTACAATAAAGATAATGAACATAGACATCACCCCCAAACGTTTCCTCGTGCCCTTTTGTAATCCCTGTTTATATGTTGCTGGACTTTGTTTGCTAATATTTTGTTGAGTACTGTCGTGTCCATGTTTATAAGAGATATTGATCTATAGTTTTCCTATCTCATTATATCTTTATATATCATTATATCATTATATCTTTGTCTGGTTTTAGCATCAGGGTAATTTGACCTTCTTTTCCAAATTTTAAAGAGTTTGTGAAGAATTAATATCAATTAAAAAATGTTTGGGAGAATTCAGCAGTGCAGATGTCTGGGCTTTTCTTTGTGGGTAATTTTTACTTAATCAATCTGTTTGCTTGTTATAGACTCTTATTCCACGCTAAATGCCTTTATCAGTCATCTACATCTTTGTAACAAACCTCACCTAAATTTAGTGGCTTAAAACAATAATTATTTATTTTGTTTGCAATTTTGAAGTTCAACCACTTGGGCTGTGCTTAACCAGGCAATTCTTTTGCTGGTTTTGCTTGTGGTCACTCATTGATTGCAGTCATCTGGCAGCTTGACTGGGACCAGATGGGCCAAAATGTTCCCACTCACAGTCTGGGGAGTGTGGCTGGGATGGCTGGAATGGCAGGGACTCACTCTCCACATGATTTTCCATCCTCTAGGAAGTTAGGTGGGATTTCTTCACATGGTGTCTCAGGGTCCCAAGACAACAAGAGGAGAAGTTGTAAGACTCTTGAGGCCATCTTGGAACTCTCACAACCTCACTTCCACAACACCATTACCACAGCATTCTATTGGCCAAAGCACAAGTTCAGCTCACATACAAGAGGGAGGGAAATAGACTCCGCCTCTTAATGGTAGCTGCTGCACAACCACATTGCAAAGGGACATGTAAAATGGGAGGAATTTGTGGCCATTAATCAATCAATAATTTATTATCTCATTTAACACTAAAAACAACACTCTGAATAGCCCCTATAGATATGTCTGTTGTATATCTTGGTAAGTAAGTTATCCACGATCACTTCTTTACCAGCGTTAATCTAAATTGGTCTGTGAGTCTTATTTCGAACCCACATGTACCTGGTGGGCAGCTCAGGGTAGGGCCGGGGAGAACGTAAGCACTCCAAAACGTAGCAGCAGATGAAAAAGAACTGATAGTGCTGAGCACTTGCGCACGGGCAATTATAAATCTTTTGTAAAGCCGGAGAGCTCCATGTCCGTGTCTCAGGATGACTCTGATAATGTTTAAGATCCAGGTGAGATTAAGTGACCCACACATAGGCTCCTGACTCAACTCGTTTTCTGAGACTGAATACCTGTGTCTCCCATATATCTACAGGCAGCATGGACTTATAAATAAGCATCCTAGAGGAAGCCAGAGGAGTGGAGAAACGGAGGAAAGCAGGTTCAAGGACAGGACATTTTCCGCTGAAAGACTTGTAAGAAAAACCAAGATCGTCCGCATTTCACATAATTGACAAATCAGACGTGGTTGAATACTGTGAACAGTCGTCTTGGCAAGTGTCAAATGATAAATTGCCAAAGTGTTGGAAGAAGGCAGGCACCACACTCAGCAGGATGGTACTTGTTATGCATGACTTTAAGAGAGAATTCTAAGACAAATCACAACAGTTGATCTCTTCGGGGGTGGCCTCATATTTGGCCTGTCTCTTTGTATGGGCGTGAGAGTAGTAAAAGTTGCTCCAGGTGAGGCTCGAACTCACAACCTCGGCATCGCTCACAAGTGTACTGTCTTATAAGTACCGCGCGCTAACCGATTGCGCCACTGGAGCTACGTTAGGAAGATATAAGTGAATATACTTTCACAGATGAAGACGGTATTTTTGTTAAAGATATTAAATATTATGAACAAAATGGCACCTTCTGATATGGGGCTTCCACAAATGGGATTAAAAGCAGCAATCAAGGCATCCCTGGTATTTGCCACTCTGCAGCCGTTTCCTCCCCGGTACAGAGACGCTGCCGGGGCTGAGCGTCGCAGTTATCTCTATCTTGATTTTCCGCTCAGATTCCCACGGCTTCTCTAAATTCAGACTGTTATTTGAAAGCATTTGAATGAAAAAAAAATTACATTGATTCCACAAAGGCAGGAAGCTTTTCACTTAGGAGTGTGTATTTCATCTGTAAGAAACCAGTGCATTTTCATTGCTTCCGGATTCCCGCGGACTTTCCATCTCAGCGGTTCTACTTTCTTGAGTTTCCCGTCTCCACTCTGAGCTCCGCTCGACTGACCTTTCATCTGCTTCAGATGCCACCTATCCCACCCCGACCCGATCACTCGCTGTTTTTTAACCTAAGAATGTTAAAATACGTTGTTATCCTGAAACATTCAGAGCTAATATTTCCTTTCGAAAAACCACTGTTATAAATGTGCAGATGCGATACATACAAAGGGAATGCAGAAAAACAAAAAGATAACTTGAACATTTTCTGACGTCTCATACTCAGAGAAATCTATTGTTTATATTTGTTGTAGTTCATTTCAAGCTTTTAGTGGGCGCGCTGTGAACCAGACCTGAGCCACAGCTCCATTTGTTACCTGGTCCCCATTACCTCCATTTTAACAGGGGGGCGGGCCATGATGACACTTTGGGTCTTAACGTATCAATATCAACTTGGACCTTGTTTCCAACAGTCCTTGAAATATGAGAGTATTTCTCTTTCTTGAGTTTATGGTTATTGAGTAAATGCTCATAAGTCCCTTTAGGAAAGGAATGGGGGAATTATATTCTACATATTTGCAGTGGCACTGCAGGGTCCTCAGGACTTGGCTTCTCCTTTAGTCAAAAATTTCAGGTCTGAAAACTGGTTTAAGATCAGAAATTGAGCAAGGTATTGTGATTTTATTTTTAACTGGTGCAGCTGCCCTCAGTCTCCTGATTATCTATCCTCAATTTCTTCTAATTGTGTAGACAGTGATATGCTTGTTGACTGCCCATCTGTGTTGCTTCTAGGGATGCTGTATTTTATTAATTATCTCAAACACTCTGCAAAGTTGGCTACCACTCTGAAATTGTCTCTCATTACAGTAATTTTGCCCACCCACTCCTGGGGCATGCACAAACACACACACACACACACACACACACACACACACACACACACTCACGGATTCTGATGGTTGAGTGCTGCTATCTCTGGCCTGAATTATTTCCGGATCCTATAGTCCCCATTGCTGTCAGTGAAGTTACTTCTGTAGCAGAATCTCATACCATCAGTCCAGCGCCAGTAGAGGACACTCATCATAGAACTTCTCAGTGAGGCTGGTGCCCCTCTCCTCGGCATATTACTTTTTTTCTTTTTTTTTCAAACAGAATGTCCTTTGGCCCTCTTGTGACACATTCACCTAGTGGGTTTTCCAGCATTACATGGTAAATCCAATAAATCCACTCTAGCATGCCCACTTTTCTGAGCTTTTGATCCCTGCTTTCTGCCATCAATCACGAGAGTCCTGGCATTCTTACCACATTTAGTGAGAGCCATTTCTTTTTCAAGCAGGAGAATCCTAATAGTATGTTGAGTTCTTGCCAGTGTGTAAAAATTCTATACTTTTGGAGAATACTCCAGTATCAGTAAACTCTACTTCAGCTAACTTTGAGTTCTCTTCTTGATCCAGAACCCTTAGAATTTAGTTCTATATGGGAAAGACGCTGAGTGAGTGGCAGAGGCACGTGTTTGGCAGAGGAGAGGTCTCTGCATTGTCTTCAAGGAAGAACCCTTAATAAGGAGGACTGGGCTACTTTTAAAAGGCTCAAAGGATCTTGGGAAATCTGGAGATTTAGATGTTCTAATGCATCCCATCAGATGTCTCCATTCAATGTCTCAAGGTTCTATTCTTTTCCAATCAAGGCCATGACCTAGGCATAGAAGATAATCTAGTTTGAGAATTTAACCCACTTTGGAGTTCTACTATTCTTATGATTAAATCTTGGATCTGAACCTTAGCTTTTTATGCTCTTGAGTTGCAGAATATGAGAGGTTCTTTATATCCCATTATGGAGACACTCTGGCTTTCACAGTTAGCCTTTATTTGATGAGATATCATCCTCAGCCTTTAATCATCTTTTTCCAAGGCATCAGTTTCTTCTAATAGCAACGATACAATTCTATTATTATTACCAGCTCTCCCATATTTATCAAGCACCTGATACATCACACCTTCTTGTGCATATCCACCAGTACAGCATCTCAGTTCAGGTCTGGTGAAAGTTTTAAAAACTGCTACTTTGTGCCAGTGGCTGTTTGTGCTCCACCAATCCCCTCACTACCAACCAGATGGTGGGTAATTCAGCTTCAAAAATCTCATCTTATCATCCTCTTTCTCAGATCACTTTTGGTACTAACTATTGTAGGTTGGGTTCCCCGGAAAGACTCCAAGATGGGGATTTGCATTCAGAAAGTTTACTGGGGCACTACCTCAGGGTCGACGCCTGAGAAGCAATGAAGAGAATCAGAATTTATCAGAGGGAAAAATTGGGCTGCAGTACAAGTGCAAAAGGGCAATTGCCTACCCCTTGGGGGTCTCCACCACTGGAATGGGTCCTTCAGAGTTGTCCTAAATTGAGAAGCCAGATCGTGGCTGTTACATCTCTCGTTGACCAATAATTGCATGCAGGCTGCCCCTAGAAATGAAATGTGACCTTGACCTGAGACAATTCCTAAAGAGGGATGAGAGTTGAGAGCCATCAGGTAACAACCTTTCAAGGACCTGGGATGGTAAATCCTTCTGTCCAGGGGGTTCAGGTAATTTGGTCAATCCACCATCTGTGACAGTCACAGTGAGGAAGAAGAGAAAGGTATGACAAGTTTGAGCACAGGGTAGGATTTAAAAACCACCACACTGATCCCAGTTGCTGCAGAAAACATTTTATTGGAGATAGGGTCAGGGCTGGTTCTGAAGCTGAGAAACCTAAGGTTGAGAGAGGAAAGCCTGTCCTTCAAAGGGTGCTCTGCCCAAGTGTCACAATCTGAATACAGTAAAGATCAGACATAGGAAAGTTTTTGTAGGGTCCAAATTAGAAAGAGGCTCCATGACCCACTATCGTGAAGATGCCCTTCCCTTCATGTGAGGCAATTTCCTGCTCCCACTAGACCTAGGGCTCCTACAGAAGAGTGACAGATCAGTGGGAGCAGGGGTGGGCTGGGTGTCACAGATAAAGACTGATCCGAAAATGTTTGGAAATTGACATTACATGTTTCTCCTGGGGAAGGAAATATGTTATGAAGTGGAACCTAGATTGTATGGCTATACACCCCATTGCTATTTCTACACCTTTAGGGTAGAGAGAGAAGGAGAAATCAGAATGTGTAGCAACGTTCTTTTTCAGGATATTGTGACAAACTGAACCTTCCTCATGGAAGGATGATTTCCCTTTGATGGATATGCATTATTAAATTTGTAACAGATGTCTGAGGATTTAGGGTTTCCATTCTGTTTTTTCTTCACCCACTTACTCTTGCAAGGGGAAATAGCAGTAGCCTTCTGAATATAAATCTACTTGGTAGAGAGTGGGAATTTTGGCACTATAGAGGTGATTTAGTCAAGTGGAGACCATTTAGGAAGAGAGTATAGTGAAAAGATGGAAGAAGCAGAATGGCTCCTGCCCCCAACTTGGTCTTCCTATTTGATTTTGAGCTGTTTCAGGTCTGCCAGAATATCTGACTTGACTGTACTGACTGGAGCCTGATGGAACCAGCGCGTGACAGGGACTCCATCAGGTCCCACCAGGAACTTTTCAAAATTCCAGCGGATGTCATGGGCCATGATGGGTTCCCAGGATAAATGTTTGATTGAGCCCATAAGTTCAGAAGGGTGAGGACAGGATTGCTGCAGCAGAGAGATGGAAAAGAGAAATGACTGTATCATTTCTGCTCTTGGATGATTCAGTCTATTTTCACCCACAGGTAATCTACTCCCTCTTATATCAAGATATTTTCATTTCCTCTGATTACTAATATATTCTCTGAATCACTAAGATACCAACTACCAAGAATGTTGTAGATATTATAGCAAAAATCTATTCCCTCTTTCTGTTTCTCCCTGTGACCACATCACAAAATCCTGCTGCTATGAATAAGGTATGTCACCTCTCTAGCTTTCAGTTTCCTTTTCTGCAAAGTGAATGGTTTAGATTAGAATGTGGTTTCCCAGGTCTTGATGCTCCATGGGCCAGTAACATTTCAAAAATATCTTTTGGGACCAGTAGGAGTTCCAACATTTTGTTTTGTCAAATAAGAGAAAATTTTAAAAACATCATTGCTTCACCATTTAGTTTTTAAAAGATAATTATAAGAATAAATTACATATAGGTACTAATCTTAGAATAAAGGGTAGCCCTATAAATCAGTTGAGTTTATGAAATCCTCCTTATATTGTCCTATTTTTTCAATTTACTGAGAATATATAAAAATCTCAACATAGGCCAGCTTTGGCCCACAGTTCAGCATCTAAGAACACTGAACTCTGATGATCTTTAGAGGCCCGTTCAGCTCTCACATTCTCTATATCTAAGAGTCAGTGTTTCATATAAAGCACTTAATACATTGTATTATATCTGATTTCTATGTCATCCTCTCCAGTATGAAATCATCAAGGAATAGGGACTGTTTCTATTCATCTTTATACCCTTATTATTTAGAAAACTGCCTTATAGATAGCAGGCACTCAACAAGTATACCTTGAATGTATGAATGAACAAAAGAGAGTGGTCCCAGTGAAAGGTGACACTCTACACAACTCTCTCCACCACACAAAGCCAGAGCATCATAGATACTAACAAATTAAACCCCAATCCCTATGCTAATCTGGAGATCTCTTCCAAAGAGTCCAATCCCACCTCCAGGCAGGTGCCCTTGGATCCATTTCTACCACACCAAGTTTATGCTAGGAATATTTGGGAAGAAGAGGCTTAGGTCAGTGATTAACTCACCTTCAAGAAGGTGAAGACTTTCTGCTCTTTTTCGCCATTCACATCCCCTTTCTCAAAAAGCTGGAAATTAGGTACATATCCTCCTCCTGGACGGACATACCTGCAATGAACCATAATGTTCCCAGGAAGCTCCAGAATGTATGAAAGAAAGTTATAATGGGGTACCAGAATTTGAGGTCATGAGAAAGGGGAGAGAGAGGTGGCGATATAGAAAACAGGGCTGGGAAGGGGAAATAAGGCCATTTTTAAACTTTGGGCTCCCTGATTCACTTTATTTTTCTCTATTCCACATCCTATCACTGTCTCCCCCTGCACTGTTTCTGTAGCAGCAATACCAGGAGCTATTTCTGTGCTCCTGGTCCTCCGTGGTCCGTCCAGTTCTCGCTTCCCAGAGAGGGGGAGAGAGTGTCTGACACTGCCAGACTCATATCAGCAGAGGCCAAAGTTAAAATCAGTTTGCAGATGCCCCTAAGCCTATTAACCCACTACCCATCCCAGAAGTCCCTAATATGGAAGTGCCTCTGGAAACAGAGGAAAGGTAGACAGAGACCCCTATAGGGTTTCAAGCAGGTACTTACTTCAGTCCCGGAGGATCTCTGAGTTCTCTCCTGGTTCTTGCTTTCCAAATTGGTTGCAGGGAAAGCCCAACACAACTAGGTCAAAGGGCTTCAGCTCCTCCTGAAGTGCGCTCATTTCTATGGGTAGAGAAGGGACAATATGGTGGCCTGGCTAGAGAGCCTCCTTGTGTAGAGAAAGATCCTTAGAGATACCCATTTTACAGAGGAAAAAACCAGAGGCCCGGGGAAGGAAAAAAAAAAAATATCTAGGTCAGAAAGACTGTTCGTGGCAGGGCTGAAATTAGATACTGGATCTCTAAACATGTATTCAAAATGTTGTAGTGCAGTATTTCCCAAATCTGCAGCACATCAGAATCAGGTGGGGGCCTTCCTTTAAAAATAGGGATACCCAGGTTCCATTCCAGAAAAATTTCTGATTACATTCTTTTGAGATGGCTCCCCAGTCACCTTTATTATTCTAAAGCTCACCAGATCACTGCTGGTGGGATTGTAAAATGGTTTAAGTGCTATGGAAAATAGTATGGAGGTTTCCCAAAAAATTAAAAATAGGACTACCATAGATCAGCATTCCCATTTCTGGGTATATATGCAAAGAATTGAAAATAGGGCCTCAAAGAGATATTTGCATATCCATGTTCATAGGAGCACTATTCATAAAAATCAAGAAGTGGAAGCAACCCAAATGTCCATCAGTGGATGAATGGATAAACAAATGATTGAAGAACTGGCCTTCAAACAAATTCAGCCTTAAAATGGAAGGAAATTCTGTCACATGCTACAACATGGATGAACCTTGACGACATTATGCTAAGTGAAATAGACTAGTCATGAAAAAGACAAATACTGCAGGTAAGACAAATACTTTTGGTATCTAAAGTAGTCAAATTTATAGAAACAGAAGGTAGAATGGTGGTTACTAGGGGCTGGGGGGAAGGGGAAAAGGAGAGCTATTATTTAATGGGTACAGAATTTCAGTTTTGCAAGATGGAAAAGTTCTGGAGATTTGTTTCACAAGAATGAATATTTTTAACACTACTGAACAGTATTCTTAAAAATGGTTAAAATGGTAAATTTTATGTCATGTCTTTTTGTACCACAATTAAAAAATGAAAAGCTCATCAGGTGATTTTTAAACAAAACTGCGTTTAAACATCACTGCTCATCAGTTTGCCTTCCCTGGTTGGTTAATTGGTAGATTGAGGGACTTCCCTGGTGGTGTGGTGGTTGAGAGTCTGCCTGCAATGCGGGGGACACGGGTTCGAGCCCTGGTCCGGGAAGATCCCACATGCCACGGAGCAACTAAGCCCGTGCGCCACAACTGCTGAGCCTAAACTCTAGAGCCCGCGTGCCACAACTACTGAGCCCGTGTGCCGCAACTACTGAAGCCCGTGCGCCTATATCCCGTGCTCCACAGGAGAGGCCACCGCAGTGAGAAGCCCGTGCACTGCAAGGACGAGTAGCCCCCTCTCGCTGCAACTAGAGAAAGCCTGAGCGCAGCAACGAAGACACAATGCAGCCCAAAATAAATAAATAAATAAATAAATTTATAAAAAAAAAAAAAAAATTGGTAGATTGAATCTTTCTTTTAAAAGGAAAAGACACACACAATGAGAATGTGCTTCTCTCCTCTGCACAAGCTGGTTCACCCTGGGTGGAGTGTGGGTAAATCTGACAGGGGCAAAGAGAACCAGAGAAATTCCAGGTTGAGCTTCCTGGTGTTCTTCAACAGTCTTCAGGATGTTAAAGATGCATTCTACCTAAAAACACTCATTGATATGCCAAAACACAAGCTTCCAACTGCCTTCTTCCTCAAGTTTTCCAATTTGTCTCCTCAGACTTTTGTAATTGTCTTCTTTGTTCACCCTTTCTGAGCTAGATATTTTCAGTCCCCTAGCAAACACTAACCAGTCCCACTCAGATTCTGCTCAGCAGTGGGGTCAACTGATGTCTCCTCTTAGTCCTTTATTTATTTTTATTTATTTATTTTTGCAATATGAGATTGCTTTCCTGTTTCCAAATGGTTCCTTAGTACCTTTCCCCACATCCTCCACTCTTGTCTTTAGTCACTGTAGGTAATCACTTCCTCTAGGAAAGAGACAATAAATTAGGAAACATGTCTACCAGTCCTTGAGTAGCTATTTCTCAGTTTCCTCATCTGTTATGTACAGAGTGGGAACTGAATAAATTGATTTTTAAAGTCCCTATAAACTGGTAAAATGAAGTATGGTCCAGTAGAATATTCTTCAGTCTTAAAATTAAGAGGGAGGAAATGGTCTGAACTCCAAGGTACTTTATTAATTTTAAAAAGCAAATTGGCAAATAGTATTTACAATATGTTATCAACTGGGGGAAAAGAAAAAAAAAGAATACTCATATATTTTGTAAACATGATAATATTGGTCATCTGAAGGGAGGGGAAAGAGGTGAAAAAACTTTTCACTCTAAACTTCTTTATTCCTTTAATTTTGAGCCTTGTGAATATATTACCTTGTCAAAATATAACATAATCAAAAATTTTAAATCAAAGTTCTTATTAGTTCAAATATAAGAAGTACATCTGTTTCTGAAAGAAAATAATCCTGTTCATTATTTATTGGCTTTCAAACAACAAGGCCTAAGATATGAGAAAGATAAAATTCTGCCCTGAGTCATGTACAGAGAGGGAAAAACTACACTTAAAGGAGGCATTGAGGTTGGAGAGGGAGTGTTCGCCTCTATTATGGCCTCCTCTACCAGCCCTTGCTCCAGTCAAATGTGCTCCAGGTATAAAGCCCCTTTCCCCTTTTCCCTGTCTTTGTAAGTTACATGTAAAACCCTGGAAAAGTCTCAAAAACATCAATCCTACCTCCTATATTTACCAAGGAGACTTGAATCTTCAGAGAGGCTCCTAGCTGTCAGATACATTATTGATTCTCCTGGAAATCTCAGGAGCAAAGCAGAGGCAGGACATAGGAAGGGGTCAACAAACATTTTCTGTGAAGGTCCAGATAGTAATTTCAGATGGTCTCTGACACCATCACTCATACAACCACTCAACTCTGCCTTGTAGCTTAACATCCATCACAGACAGTCTGTAAATGAATGAGCATAGCTATGTTCAATAAAACTTTGTTTACAAAAGTAGGCTGGCCAGATTTGCCCTGTGGACCATAGTTTACTGACTCCTGACATCAGGGAATAAAGTCACTTGATCATGAGTATTTACTTTGATACATAGAATTAGAATATAATTCCAACATGACTTAGAATATAATGAGCTGGAAAGTTTAGTCCCAAGGAGATTTGGTTATGAACTCTTACCAGAGTATTGAGCTGTCAGACCACAATAGGTGGCCACATTGACAAAAAGGACATGCTTGCCCGCATACTGCAAAGAGGGAGAAAGCAGAAGTCAGAGTCTTACAAGAAGGACTGAGGGCAAGATTTGGGAGCAGGACAGAAGGCTCCACCTTTGAGCCCTGTCCCACCCTCTCTGGTGGTCACTAACCTTCTCCAGCTTAGAATTTGACTGCACAAAGCCAGCTAGGAAAAGGGGGAAAAGATAGGAGGCCCTTAACTGTACAATCATGACTAGTATCTGTAGATCACTAGTCTGAGAGTCTGAGGTTGTCGGGTACCTGGCAGCCTTTTGATACCCTGTCAGGGACTAGCCCAAGCCTATGCAGGCCAGTTGCAGGGTGGCAAGGATTTCTGGGGCGTGAGTAGGGCAAGAGGACGTAGAATTCAAACCACGTCCTCACCTACACACACCTCCGTGAGCACTCAGTGCTCACTAGTGCGATGAGGAACCGGGACTCACATAAATTCTGGCAGAATTATGAAAAGGTGAGGGCAAGCACTCCACAGTCCTTGAAGACTATTGTCTATTTTTTCTGAGTGGATAGCCGTATCTAGGTGCAGACATCTCAGTAAAGTCACTGCAAAAAGGCATGACAGGGCTTCCCTGGTGGTGCAGTGGTTGAGAGTCCGCCTGCCGATTCAGGGGATGCGGGTTCGTGCCCTGGTCCGGGAGGATCCCACATGCCGCAGAGCGGCTGGGCCCGTGAGCCATGGCCGCTCGGCCTGCGCGTCCAGAGCCTGTGCTCCGCAACGGGAGAGGCCACAACAGTGAGAAGCCTGCGTACCGCAAAAAAAAAAGCATGACAGAGACATTCCAAATACTAATCCTAATATTATTATGTAAGTTAAAATAAAATCAAATAATGGACCACATGTGATCCATTAGAAGGAAACTGGGCCTGAGGAAGGGAAAAATATTTGCACGTTAATATGTTCACTGTACAAGTGTTTACAAATGCTTTCATGTGCTTACTAGTCAGTAAGAAAAACCAAGCAGCCCAAGAGAAACACGGGCACCAGACAGTAAACCAAGTGGCATCTGTAGTAGGATACAATGTTCTCCCTTACCAAGAATTAAAGAGGTATAAAGAAGAATAGTTGCATTTTGCATTTATCAGATTGGCCAAAGTTCAAAAGAATGGAGGTGCCCAGTCTTGGTGTCAGTCTGGTATAGGAGGCTCTTACACGCTAGATGGGGGCAGGGAGGACTACTAATAGCCAACAACTTTCTGGAGGATAATCTGCCATTTTGAATGCGATGCTTTTTTTTTAAGTAAATAACTTAAATTTTTTTTGGAAATAAATATATAGGAAGTTGCAAACACTCCTCTTAATCTCCTGGAAGCCCGAAGGGCCAAGAAGGATAATGGAAATGAGACTCAAGTTCCTCTTAGGATAAAAATGCTTTGCCTCTCAGCCATCATAAGAACCCCCATCCATTCAGCAACAGTTTCCAGCCACTGCTCAATAGTCTCAGCCAAAAGTTTAGAATAGATGAGTTGATGATGCAGACCTGGAGCCCTAGGAATTGCTGAGTTTCTCACATAAATAACATATTTAAATCCCACCAACTTCATGGGGGGTGGGGGGACTGACCAGTAACTTTCTCTTGTCTACAATACAGTTTTACTTTCTGGACCTCAAGTGCTAAGGTTTGAGTTAATCATACTCCTAAATTCATGATTTGTCCTTGTAAGGTTCCTCTCTTGTTTTATTTATTATTCATACCCAAACTTCATTGATTTTTGATTCCTCTCTGCCTATAGGTAAAATGTTTAATATGCATAGTGTTCTTATTCTTGACACAGTTGTATATTCCTCATCAGATTATTAGCTCCTTGAAGTTTAAAAAATTATTTGGGTTTTTTTTTCTCAGATTTAAAGGGTAGAATTAATCAAACTTTTAAATTTATGGCACTTTATCATCATTAGGCTATGCAATGATTCTCTTCTTATATTAATTTAAAAAAATTTTTGTCCCCAATCCACTCCCATTTTCCTACCTCTCAGAGAGGAGGAGTGGCAAGGAAACAGTTACTACAAAATGGAAAGTTGGCAACATTTGTTCTGTTGCAACAAAACATTTGGTAAAACTGTTGCCTGATGACTTAGAAGGCAAAATGACTAAAACAAGGATGAATGCGGTTCCTAGGGCTTTGGAATTACAAGGGATGAATTCAGCAACTAACTGTGCTGTAACAAGATAACTAACAAAGAGATGTTGAAAAATATTTGGATTAGTTGAAGAGTATCGGGTTTGTTTGCCTTTACCACTCTTCCCACACTCTTCTTCCTCCTCCCACAGGATTTGGGCTGACAGCTCAGCTTTACTCCCACGTTTATTGAAAAGATAAATTCTTCCCCTCCAATTCTCAGTTCCTTTCCAACCAGCCCCCTCCTTCTTCCAGGTTCACGTAAAAAGCTGCCTCCCCTTCCTTAAAACTGAAGTCAGAGTAGGGTTTAATTCTTGCTTCTGGTGGAATCTGGGTATTCATTAATTCTCTTGGAAAACAGAAGATTTTTGTTATCCCAGATTTCTGATCTCTTCTCAGAGGCCTCTAATCTAGAGGGAGGAGCCCAAAACAATGACTGCTGGTCCAGCCACAAACCTCCCAAAGCCCTTTAGGGCAGCTATACAGGTTTTCTGCTTTGTGGCCCCTTTCCACCCACAGATACTTTGCCCAGCCACAGTTCAAGAACTAAGGAGATTAAAATATCAAGCCTCAAAAATAGTGTACTTCAATTCCTTCATCCTTCCCAGGATGTGTGACTTTGGGCAAGTTACCCTCTGTGCCTCTGGTCCCATTTGTGAAATTGGGAGAATAATATGAACTTCATTGGACTAATTTAAAAAATAAAGGAGATAATTCATTTAAACTCTTAGCACTGGACTTAGCCCAAGGTAAACACCCATCATTAATTTAACAGATGAGGAAACTGATGCTCAAACAGAAAAACTGACTTATCCAAAGTTACGTGGAATTACACACTGCTTCTCCCTTGCTGTTATAAATTCCTTACTTTCTTAGTCACTTTATCTTTGCTCATCACACAATAACTAACTCCTAAAGTAGAAGAGAAAATTTCATCAGGTCAAGTGGCCTAAAATCTCTGCCTTCCCAAGTCTCTGTGTCCCATTGTCTTAGTTTCCCTGGAAACAAAAGCTCTGACCTGGAGAAGAAAAGGTTTAGGAGCTCATGCTCAGCAAGGGGCTACGTGGGGCCCCTTCCTGTCATGGTCTACCTGACTGTATCATATAACTGCTGCCTTCTCTTCATACCTTCTACCAGAGCCACATGTCAAATTCCTGTTATTTCCCTTCTGGAATGCTGAAATAATTTCCTACTTGTCATGTGTTCTCTCTTCCAAGTTCTTCCCCTTCAATGTTTTTTTCCTTCACCTGCTGCCACTGGAGCTGCTGAACACTTGTCTGATGATATCCCTCCACCGATAGTGAGCCAATAAGGCTAACTAATTTATTATAGCATCAAATCCAGAATCTCCAGCATGGTATCCAAATTGCTCCTGATGCGACCTCAGCCTCCTTCTCAATCTTCACTCTCAGTAGCTCCTCCTGTGAATCTCATTCTTCAGACAAGCTAAATACTCTCCATTCCTTGAAACACTTTGGATTTAGGTTCTTGATCTTGGAGGTCAATTACACTGATTACTTGGGGATTCCACCCTGCCCCAAATTATCTATATATTTATTTCCATTGAAAGGACAGGGACGGCTTCCCTGGTGGTGCAGTGGTTGAGAGTCTGCCTGCCGATGCAGGGAACACTGGTTCGTGCCCCGGTCCGCGAAGATCCCACGTGCTGCGGAGCGGCTGGGCCCGTGAGCCGTGGCCGCTGAGCCTGCGTGTCTGGAGTCTGTGCTCTGCAACAGGAGAGGCCACAACAGTGAGAGGCCCACGTACCGCAAAAAAAAAAAAAGAAAGAAAGGACAGGGAATGTAATTTGATCAATTTTTACAAAACAAGATTTTAGGTTTGAAATGTTTGTCACCTGAGCCATATATTAAGTCTGAAAACCAGTCCAGATTTAAATTAAACAATAAGAACTGTCACTTCCTGACTTTAAAAATCCTGTAATTGCTAATCGTCCATAATCTTAAATAGAATGGCAAAAATCAACATGTCTCAAGCACTGCCTATTTTCCCCAGTCGGACTCCAGTTTTTCCTCGAGGTAGGTTTCTCATGAGGATAACTTTCTTGCCCATAGCTAGTGGGTGGCAGTTTAAAGTCAGATAAAGCCTTTCAGACTCTCTGTCTTAGCCTCTGTTAATGACTTAATCCTACCTAAAAATCAGCACCAAGTTTCTTGTGTTAGTTCCTTTGATCATAGAGGAAACAGGTTCAGTTTTTTTCTGAGATGTAGTCCACCTCTTCATCCCAGATTCAATCACAGCCTCTACAACCACCCAAATATGATTTAGAGATTTTTGTCCACCATTTAGTTTTACTTGGATATTTTCCCTGAATTTGATAATCTCCATTGGCATCTGGGATCCCCATTCAGGTCTCTAGGATTTTCGGGTGTTGCAAGTGTGGGTTACAAGTGTGAAATGTAGGAGCTACTCCTAAGTCTGCCATTTTAAAGTTATATTGCTTATGTTTACATAGAATTTGTAGTTGACAAATCTTCACATCAAGGATTTCATTTAGCCTTCACAATCAGCCAGTTAAAAAAGTAGAACAGGCATTATTTGCTCAGATTTTCAATGGAAAAGTGAGGTTCAGAGAGGGGAAGTGACAAGCAAAGTCTCATTAATAGTGTAGACCTAGACCATAAACCAGAGGTTTTATTTCAAATCCATTTGTCTCTCTACTCTAGGTTCAACTCCCAATCAAATATACGTTTGGAAATGAAGGGAAGTTCTAGAGAGACCACTGTCCTTTTGCATTTAATTTTCATCCTCATGTGTTCTTAACCTTCTGACCTCCTTCCCCAAACATGATAAGGAAGCTCATTTCTGGTCCAGGCTGATTCTGGCCCTGAGCCTTCACTGAAACAGCTGGTCCTGACTCAGATTTTCTGAAGTGTCTGTCACTCATGCCAAGCTTTCCTCCTCCAACCTGCTACAGGAAGAATTCTGCTTCTTGGAGGTTGGGGGAGGGGGACAGGGGGAGGCAGTGAGAGGAAGGATGTATACTCCCTTAGGCAGTGTTCTTGTCTGTTCAGTCTTAATGGGCTGGGGGAGGGCGTGAGAGAGAGAGCTCTGTGTCCATGCACAACCACAGGAATTTGAGTAACCCACACCATTCAAACCCAGATGCCCTCCCACCTGGAAATTCTCCAGTCTGTGTCTCAGGCCCTTGCTGCTCCCAGAGAAAGAATAAATATGCCCATTTCACCAATACACGTTGCAAGCCATCACCAACTCAATACAACTGTGGGACATTGAGAAAATATAAAAATCACCAAAGTCCCTTCTAAGGCTGACATTCTTAGTTTATTTTATCAGTTTTGAACGATTTTGGTCACCTTTAAAACTGATTTGATCAGTTATTACCCCTAGAAGATTGGGAAACGAGAGTAGGAAGCCAGAAATTTTACAAATTTTAAGCTCTAATGTGTCTTATGGTTCGTGTTTCCCAGGCCACAACTGTATACATGAGAAGAAGATGCTCAGTAAAGTGGAGAGACTGCCTCATCCAAGTCACAAGGCCAGGGCTAGACACATCCCCAACTCTGCCCCTACAACAGTCTCTATCCCTGTTACAGTCAGATCAGATTTAGAACAACTAATTTATCCAATAGTTCCTAACCTGAATTTATAACTTCTCTTTCAAACCTGGGTTCATTCAAGGTTCATGTTTTGATGTTGATTATGTCTTTTTTGTATCTTTTATTTTAAATCTAGAACAATCCCACTGTTTCTCATTTATGGCATTTTTGAAGTTATAAGTCCAGTTGTCCTGATAAATATCCCACATTTTAGTTGTCTAATTTTTTCCTCACAGTGTCATTCTTCCCCTACACAGGCAGACCTTGTTTTATTGCACTTCACTTTACTGCACCTTTATAAATTGAAGGTTTGTGGCAACCCTGAGTTGAGCAAGTCAACTGGCACCATTTCCCCAACAGCATTATTTTTTTAATTAATTAATTATTTTTTAAAATTTTTGGCTGCATTAGGTCTTTGTTGCTGCACGCGGGACTTCTCTACTTGCAGTGAGTGGGGATTACTCTTCCTTACGGTGCACTGGCTTCTCATTGCGGTGGCTTCTCTTGTTGCGCAGCATGGGCTCTAGGCGCGTGGGCTCAGTAGTTGTGACTCGTGGGCTCTAGAGCGCAGGCTCAGTAGTTGTGGTGCACGGGCTTAGTTGCTCCGAGGCATGTGGGATCTTTCCGGACCAGGGCTTGAACCCATGTTCCCTGCATTGGCAGGCAGATTCTTAACCAGTGCACCACCAGGGAAGTCCCGGCATTATTTTTTAATTAAGGCATGTACATTGTTTTTTTAGACATAATGCTATATTAAACACTTAATAGCATAGTATAAACATAACTTTTATACCCACTGGGAAACCAAAAAAAAGAAAGTTTGTGTGACTCACTTTATTGCAGTGGTCTGGAAGGAAGCAAACCCACAGAATCTCCAAGGTGTGCCTATATTTCTTGTTTTGGAAGTGAGGTCAAAGACGTGGATGGACTAGAATTTTGTGAATGTTATAGTCATCCCTGAGTATCTGCCAGGGATTGGTTCCAGGAGCCCCTACAGATACCCAAATCTGCGGATGCTCAAGTCCCTTATATAAAATAGCACAATACAACTGATACAGTCGGCCCTTTGTATCCACGTGTTTTGTATCCATCGATTTAACCAACTGCAGATGGCTGACTGTATAAGGTAGGAATAAAGTTTTAATTTCTTTTCCCATGGATATCCAATTGAATCATCACTATTTATTTAAAAGGCCATCCTTTATTTTTCTATTACTTTGCATTGTACTTTGTCATAAATCAAGAGTCCTTATAAACACAAGTCTATTTCTGAGCTCTCTATTTCTTTCCATTGTTCTATTTGTTTATTCTTAAAACAGACAACGTTTAATGTACCTTTGTTTTAATTGAACAACCTTTTATTGAGCTTTTACTATGTGCCACACATGTTTAAAAAACAAAGGCTTTATAAACATGAAAGCTTAGTTTGTTCTTTTTCAATAAACTGAATCAATTGAAAGCAAGCTCTTTGTTCCCAAGAATGAGTTATAATTTAGCTGCTTCATTTTTGTCAGTAGAATGCCTACTGAAGTAAAAAATCCGGAAATAAAAGGAACCAATGATGAAATTATTTCTGTCACTGATGATAGTGAAAATGAATTTATAGATATTGATGAGGATCTTTTAGAAGTAGAAACATTTACACAGGAGGAAATGAATATATACGCATCAGACTATGAAGGTCATAGTCTTTTGTTTGACCTTACTAATTTGATATTGGTGACTGATTATCTGAGATAACTTAGTCTTAAATCTGAATAGGCATGTTTATAATAGCCTAAAGCCAAATATTTAAAGAGAACTTAATATTTATGAAATGCTAAGCATGTTTAATGTCGATTTTAACATATAGTTTTAAAAATGAATTTTGATATTTTATGAAGCAAGTTCTCCCACCTTCTTCAAAAGTGTCTTGACTATTTTTGTCCATTTGCACTTACACTTAAGTTTCTTAAGCACCTTTTCCAAATTCCTCAGAAATGTCTATTAGGATTTTGGTTGAGATTGCATTGAATCTATAGAATAGTTTAGGTAGAATTGACATTTTTACAGTGTTTACTCTTCTAATCCATTAAGATAATATACCTCAGAATTAATTTAGAGCTCTTCAAAACTGTGCCAGTTAAGACATATTTCTCATCATAAAGATCTAGTACATCTTTTGCTGAGTTTACTGCTAGGTATTTGATTATTTTATGTAGTTTTAAAATTAAGTTTAATTTTTTAATGGTTTCTGAAAATATATAGATATAATAAAATTTGTATTGATTCTTTTATCTAGCAACTTTGCTAAATCCACATATTATACTAATTTATTACTAGTTTCTTTTTAAATTATATGTTCATAAGGTATGCTAATGGTAGTTTCATTTGTTTCTAATCTTTGTACATTTAATTTCCTTTTTTTGCCTTCAATTCACTGGCCAGGTTTGCCAATACATACTGAATTGAATTGAAGTAGTAGTAGAGACATTCTTTCCTTGAATATTATTTCAAGGGGTAATGATTAAATATTTCACCATTAAGTATGATATTTGCTGTAGACTTGTGTTAGATACTCTTCATCAGGTTGAAAAGGTCTCTTGTATTCTTAGTTTGCTGTGAGTTTAAAATATGAGTTGTTGATCTGAAACAAATAGGCTGCCAGATATTTCTCCAGCAAAGATGAGTTTATTCAGGATGAGCAGAGAATTGCATTTCAGGGTCTGCAACCGTGGTGAGCCACGTGTAAGTCCCCACAGGCAAGGAAAGAGACCACTTTTACAGAGAGGAAAAGGAAGTTGGGAGGGCTACAGTAAACAAAGTATCCATGACTTTTCATTGGTTGAGTTCAATTGCCAGAAAAGAAGTTTTTCTTCTTCCTGTTGGGCTCTGCTATGGTCACAGAGTGTGAGAGCTCCCCCTTCTGGTCGCCTAACTCTATTGAGGTTTCTGTTTATTAATTTTTTATAGATTGTATAATTATATGTTATATCACTGGTATATTTAAACATAAATAGATATTACCTATCTAAATATATAAAGAGAAAGATGTTTACATGGTCAGTCTTAGTAATACATTTACTGTGATGGTTAATTTTTTTTTTTTTTTTTTTTTGGTACACGGGCCTCTCACGTTGTGGAGCACAGGCTCTGGACGCGCAGGCCCAGTGGCCATGGCGGCATGTGGGATCTTCCCGGACCGGGGCACAACCCGTGTCCCCTGCATCGGCAGGCGGACTCTCAACCACTGCGCCACCAGGGAAGCCCTGTGATGGTTAATTTTATGTGTCAATTTGATTGGACCATGCGTTGCCCAGCAAGCAAGAAATCTCTCTCTTTCTGCCTGTCTTTGAATTGGTCTTCTGTCTTTGGATTCAGACTCAGAGTGGAACTTATACCATCAGCTCTCCTGGTTCTCTCAAGCCTTCGGACTCAGATTAGAACTATACCATTGACTATCCTGGGTCTCCAGCTTGTTGACTGCAGCTTCCTGACTTGGGACTTCTCAGTCTATAACATGTGAGCCAGTTCCCTATAATAAATCTTTTTAGATACAGAGCTAGATAGAGAGCTAGATAGATAGATCTAGTATCTATTTATCTCTAGAAAAAAGAACCAATAGAGATAGCTCTACCTCCTTATCTATCTCTCTCCTATGGGTTCTGTTTTTCTGGAGAACCCTGACTAATTTCCTTGCATATGCTTGTCGTTGGGTGGATTGGTGTTTTCTAGTTTGTCCTTACCAAGAGGTAAGGACAAGCTGTTTACGCTGTTAAGACCATAGCTTAAGGTAGGCAGACTCTTACTGAATGGACCCTAGGACTTGGTGTCTGACCCTTGTGGTAGAATAAAAATTAAATATTTTCTCTTTGTCCCCACTTCCTGGCACAGAGCTTCTTAAAGCTGTTGAAATCTCCTGAGTGGGATGCGTGCTAATGAGAAGACTGGTGGCTGGGGGCTCCTGCATAACTTCAGGATGAAAGCTGCTAGTCAGGAAGACCAAGTCATAATTAGAGAATTGGAGCTTCCAGCCCTGCCCTCTCTCCAGGGAATGGAGAAGGCCTGGAGATTGAATTCAATCACCAGCGGTCATTGATTTCATCAATCATGCCTTTGTAAGGAAACCTCCATAAAAAACTCTAAATGACAGGGTTTGAGAGCTTCCTGGTTGATAAACACTGGAAGCATTGGGAGGGTGACATACCTGGAGAGGGCATGGAAACTCCATATCCGCACATCCCCCCATACCTTGCCTTGCATTTCTTCCATTTGGCTGTCTCTGAGTTACATCCTTTATAACGTACCAGTAAATGTACGTAAAGTGATTTCCTGAATTCTGTGAGTCATTCTAGTAAATTATCAAAAGTGAAGAGAGGGTCGTGGGAACCCTCAATTTATAGTTAATCAATTAGTAGATGGGTGCCCCCATGCTGGGATTTACAACTGGTCCCTGAAGTGGGGGCAATCTTGTGAAACTGAGCCCTTAAAATGAGAAGAGTTGGGAGTTGGTGTCAGAATTGAATTGAACTGTTGAACACCAAGTTGGTGTCTGGAGAATCACATACCCCCTACATGCAAGAGGCCTTCAAATCAGAAATTCAACTCTACCTGGAGAGATATTAGCCCTTCATGAGAAAAAAAATGTTATTAGTGTTCAGTTTCTTTTTCTGCACAATTGGCTTGGTAGTGCGTTACCGTCTTGTCAGTTCTTAAGTGCTCTATGAGAAAGATTAGACTACAGACAGAAAGAGAGAAGGCAATGTGACCATGAAGGCAAAGATTACGGTGATGCAGCCGCAAACCAAGGAGAGCCAGAAGCACAAGAAACTGGATGAGGTAAGAAACAGATTCTCCCTTAGAGTCGCCACTTGATTTGGTCCAGTGAAACTGACTTTGGACTTCTGATCTCTAGAGCTATGAGAGAATAAAGGTTTGTTCTTTTAAATCACCAGGTTTGTTTGTGGTAACTTGTTACAGCAGCCAAAGGAAACTAATATGGATTTCGGTACCTAAAAGCAGGTGCTACTGTAACAAATACCTAAAAATATTGATGTGGCTTTGGAATTGGATAATGGGTTGAGGCTGGAATAATCTTGAAGGACATGATAGGAAAAGCCTAGAATGCCTTGAACTAACTGTTGGTAGAAATATGATATTAAAGGATGCTTCTGGTAAGGGATCAGAAGGAAATAAGGAACACGTTATGGAAAATATAAAAAGAGGTTTGTGACTCCTTCCTGGTATCACTCCAGCCTCTAGCTTCAATTGTTATATCTCCTCTGTCTTCTATAGTAAAATCTCCATCTGCTTTCCTCTTATAAGAATACATGTGATCGTATTTAGGGCCCACCCAGATAATCCAGGATAATCCATTCATCTCAAAATCCTTTACTTAGTCACATAAGCAAAATCTTTGACATATAATATAACATTTACAGGTTCCAGGGATTAAAATATGATATCTTTGGATGTTATCGTTTAGGCTACTACAGACTTTGGATTTTGGATCAGAACACACTTGAATGTGAGTCCCAGTTTGACACAGATCTGTAACTTAGGGGAATTATTTCTACTTTGTATTCATAACATTATTTATAAAATGGAGAAAATATTAACCTTATGGCTATTTTGGTAATGATTAAGAAAATCTATAGAAATATGCCTGATACAAAGTAAGAAGGGAGTCAATACGTGTTAGTTCTCCTCCTTCATACTTTGTTCTTTATCTCCCATCTCCCTTTATCACTACCTTATTTCTTCTCTATTTCCTCCCCCATTCTGTCTCTGGGAGCAAATTCCTCCTAGCATCACTTGTTTCTACTGACTTATCCTCCTGAGGTCGTTGTCCAGGGAATACACAGAGTTGGCCCTGAGATCTGTTGAGAAGTGCAGGAACCTACCAGCTGGTGTTGAACCATTCGAAGTAAGGATCATCTAAACTGCTTCTGAGCTTCCACTGCAGGGAACACTGGTTCTAAGATCCTGCTTGACACGTGGCGTGGCCAAAAATAAATAAATAAATAAATCAAGTGGGAGAAGTCAAACTTGACCCACTTCTGTCAGTTGCCCCTAACTTGATTTGCTTGTTCCAGTGACAGAGGCTTTCCAAGGTCAGAAGTGTCGATTACTCCACTTTCTGGGCCTCTGCCTTTCCATACATGAATTAAGGAAGCTGCAATACTTGAGCACTACAATTTTAGAGTTTGCTGAGGCAATACTCTCACTTCTCAGTCTTCGCAAGGTGAAAATTGGTCAAATTAGATAACCAAGAGACCTGAACATATTAAAAGATGAGGAAATATTAAAAGATTATTAAATGTGAAAGGACTTAAAGCGGTCATCTTTTAGTCCAAACTCCTACCCCCAGGTTAATTGTTGGATTGTGGTTTGCAGTATTTGATGAGATGGCATAGTCTTTCCTTCTGAGGGAGGAGCAAGGCCTGAGTCACAGAAACTTTGGGACTATGCCTTATTGGGGGATGCCTGGTTCTGTGGCCAAATAAATTGCTTAGCTCTTGTGGGTGCTGTGGGTGTCTCAGATGCCCGTGGCTGTGCATGGACACAGTGGCACTTCCCTGGTATATTAAGGTGGAAATAATAGATACGGGCCCTAGCTGGGAAAGTATACATTCTTCTTTACACGTTATCCCTTTTGTCTCACCAAACCCTAGAATTATTTCTTGGAGCAGATGAGGATGGAAACTTTGGCAATAGTGGCAGAGCCTACAGGAATACTTTGCTTCAGGGCAAGTTGCCTTAAGGAAGACATTAAGGGCCACAGCCAGCCTGGATCTGAGGTGTCCTCAAGGATGAGGCAATAGTAGACACAAACATGGATAAAAATGTTACAAAAAAGGAAACTACACCATACATCATTCACCTTGTTACCAAGTCCAAGCTCATACTGCTTGTCACACAACAGGCCAATAAGTCGAGAAACAAGGTGTTGGGGCAAGGAATAGAGACTTTATTCAGAAAACCTGCAAACCAAGAAGATGGCAGACTAATGTCCTAAAGAACCATCTTGTTTGGGTTTGAATACAAGCTTCTGTTATGCTACAAAGAGAGGGAAATGGGAGGAAGTGAGGTCAAGAGGTGACGAGTTGTTGCAGACTTCTTGGTGCCAGCCAGATCTTGGAGGGGACGTGGTCATCGTTTGTTCTTGAGTTGTTCACTGTAGGGTTGGCCATGATGCTCCTGTAAATCTTCAACAAGACAGATGTTATTTCCTGTTCTGCAACTCCTTATCTCTATGTGGATGAGTGGTCACCAAGCAAGGGAAAATTATCTTTCTAATGATTAGTATACCTACAAGCTAAGCAAAAGTAGTTTAGCTTTAAAGGTTAAGCATGGGAGGTGGAGCTTCTGGAAGGGGACTATTCTGTATACTTCAAGCTACAGGCCACATTCAATTTATGATTAACATGCCTATGTACAGAGTTAGCAAGGCTGGGCAGGAGGCAATTAGCTATAGAGCACAAAGGCTACAACTTAAAGAAATAGATTCAATATGGAGTCAGGTTAGTTCTTCCCTGTTACAGACTCAAATTCCCACTATGTGTAGTTAATGGATTTAAGGAAGTCAAAGGCGATTTTAAAACAAACAAAAAAAAGTTAGATTTGAAGTCAAGTGACACTCTGGCAGTCCAGTGGTTAAGACTCTGTATTCCCAGTGCAGGGGGCATGGGTTGGGGAACTAAGATCTCACATGCTGCATGGTGCGGGGGGGCGGGGGAAATCTTACTCTCCTGAGTTATTTCTACTCTGGTAGTGAGGGCAAAATGAAAAATATCATTTACAGTATGGAATGGCATTACAAAATTGTGGCAGATCTGCAATTAAAGTCTATGTCTTTCCTTTGCAAAACAGAGAAGAAAATCCCTGGAGTCCAGAGAAGAAAATCCTGGAGTCCTGAGAGGAGGGTCCATGTACCTAGGGAGATAGATTAAATCCGAAAAATATTTCAGTTAGAATCAAGCAGAGGCTTGAATCTCTAAGTTGAGGTTCAGGTAAATAAAGAAATAGTTTCATTCTGGAACTAAGATGAAGGCCTGTATGGACGCAATAAAGAATTTTGTTTCCTTTACAATCAAAGAAACTGAGAATGAAAGAACTTTATGGTGAATGTAGACATAAGGCAATGGAAGAAACTTGTTGGAAATCAGAGAGCACTCAGTTCTTATCTCTGAACTGAGACTTATTTACAGGAATTAGTTTCCTAGGGCTGCCATGACAAAGTGTCACAAATTAAGTGGCTTAGAACTATGGAACTGTATTGTTTCACAGTTTGGGGGGCTAAAGTCTGAACTCAAAGTGTCACCATGGCCATGCTCCCTCTGAAACCTGTAGGGAAGGATCCTTCCTTGCCTCTTCCAGCTTCTGGTAAGCCCAAACATCCCCTGGCTTGTGGCAGCACAACTCCAATCTCTTTACGTACTTTACAAGGCCATCTTTTTATGAGGATATCAGTCATATTGGATTAGGTGTCCATCCTACTCCAGTTATGACGTCATCTTAACTAATTACATTGGCAAAGATACTACTTTCAAATAAAGTCACATTCTGAGGTCCTGCAGGTTAGGATTTCCATATACCTTTTGCGGGGGAATATAACTCAGCCCATAACATCCTGTGACCTTGTACAAATCATTTCTCTTCTTAGGAGTCCTGTCTATGTCATCTAAACTGCTTGGGTCAAAGAATTGGGTCAAAGAAATAGTGATTGAGACAAATTGATATGAGTCTCCCATCCTCTTCTGCCCTAGCCCTAGGCTATTTGAGAAAGGCAGCGAGACTGACTCTATGGCTTAAGTTCAAGCCCTCATCAAGCTCACTAGACCCCTGATTTGTGACTCAGGCCTCAGAGAGTTACCTCTGAGGTCTTGTTTGATAATTGTATCCCATCATTTTGAACAAAAACATGCAATTAAGGTGTCAAAAAATCTTTCAGGAATGATCCCAAAGTACTGGCCAGATTTTACCTAAAATGTCAAGAATCAACACCTTAGGTGGATTTTGAGTGATGAAGACAGTTCAATCTGCCAGAAACATAACATTTATGGAGGGAAGGGTACACCTGAAAATTTAACTAATGTCAAATCAGGAAAGATGAGTGCCCCATAGGAGAATTTCAGATTGAAAGTGTAAGAATTAGGGAGGAATCAAAGTATTTTAAATATGAGCGATGTCAACAAAACTGACCTTTAGAAAAGTCATAGAATAGAAGCAAAGTGTGGAGGAAGAGAGACTGGAGAAGATCTGGGAAGTATGGGAAGGAGGAAATTTCCCTCTATCCCTCTTGAGTTATTGTGGCTAGACTCATAATAAAATCAACACAAGACAGATTAACAGGAGAAAAAGAAACAAATTTTAATTTGTGTGCAGGGAGGTCTTATAGAAATGGGTCCCCAGAAGTGGTCAAAGCAGGCAGCTTTTATACTTTCTAGACAAAGACCAATAAATATGTGAGGACTTGACAAAGAAACTTAGGCTTTGGGTGCTTAATTAGTGAAAAATCTAAACAGAGTTTGGGCTTGGGGTAGTAAATTGAAGAAGTAACAGGGTTTGTTTATACAGCTTCTCTGCCCAAATTCCCTTTCTCTGGTGATAAGCATGTCCTGATGCCTCCAGACGCAGGGAATGTACCTTTCACATGGGAGATTTATTTCCTGCTTTCAGGGAGACAGAGAGGAGGGTCAAAGTGTCTCTCTTGCGTCAATCATTTCTTAAGTAACTAATTCAAAATAATCAACATGGCATTAAGGCATATAAATATATATATATTTTAAACAACAGCAATTTATTTATTTATTTTTGGCTGCGTTGGGTCTTTGTTGCTGCGTGCGGGCTTTCTCTGGTTGCAGCGAGCAGGGGCTACTCTTCATTGTGGAGCGCAGCCTTCTCTTTGCGGTGGCTTCTCTCATTGCGGAGCGTGGACTCTAGGCGCCCGGGCTCTAGGCGCCCGGGCTGCAGTAGTTGTGGCATGTGGGCTCAGTAGTTGTAGCTCACGGGCCCTAGAGCGCAGGCTCAGCAGTTGTGGCACAGGGGTTTTGTTGCTCTGCGGCGTGTGGGATCTTCCTAGACCAGGGCTCGAACCCGTCTGCCCTGCATTGGCAGGCGGATTCTTAACCACTGCACCACCAGGAAAGTCTGCCATTAAGGCATATTTTGGGGTGGCCCGCCCTGGCCTCAACGGAAGTGAAGAGACAAACTAAGGGATGAAAGCAAAGCTCCTGGAAGGAGCTAATAGGGATGTGAACTATGGCTCCAGAGGAGGAGTGAAGGGGAATTGTAGCCCTGAAATACCTTCAGGGGGATCAGGGACATGAGATGTCTGCCCCTTTCCTCCTGCTCAGTGTGTGCTCTGTACCTTCACTTCTCATCACTGGAGGCCAGGACCCAGGGTGCTCAAAAACTTAGGAATATTGGAATAGGAACATGGGAAGTTGGGGTTTTAGACTATTTAACTTACTGATAAGGTCTATTCAGAAGTGTCTCCTCACCACTCAAGGGCTAGTTATTGCAAGATGAGCAAAAGTAAATCGCCTCAGACATTGAAGATTTAGTCACAACAACTGATGATCCATGTGGAACCAGAGCAAGGGTTCTATGGTAAGAATCAGGAATTTGCTTTCACTTCACCATTACTAACCTGTGACCTTTGAGATGTCTCTTCTCTCTGTGGGCTTCAGTTTTCTGATGCATAAAGATGAACATGTGGATGATAAATAGACTTCCAGTTGCTTACATGTTTCAGGCCCTGGGCTGAGTTCTTTTCCATCCTCAAAGCAGCCCTAGGAGGTAGACACTATTATTACCCTGATTTTACAGATAAGAAAACTAAGGTACAGAGACATTAGCTTTTTCTGAGATAAGGAGCTAGTCAATACCCTTATCATGGGTATTGAACTCAATGGTCGCTATAGCTTCACAGTCTAAGGTTCAGCCATTTTTAAAAATGAGAAGGGCAAGAGGCCAAGGAGCTTGGGAATGTGTGTAGGTCTGTGCCAAAAGAGGGACGCCTTCTGCATGACTGCTCTAAATGCCTCGAGGACCTGCTTGGCTGGATCAGATATCAGCCGTCAGGCCATAGATTATAGGCCTTTGAGAAGAAATCTGAGATAACAGAAAGCTTATCTTCCAACAGAGTTCATGAGAATTCAACCCCATCCAGACTTAAGTTTCAGGAGCAGAGAAAGGCTTTTGTGCAAACCTGGAAGAGGCAATGCGGATGGAGGGGACTGGATGTCAAGGGGCTTAGAACTGAAAAGGAAGAAGTTATCACTTCAATAAACAAGGGAGTTTAGTAAAGCTGAGCTGGCAGTGAAAAGCCGGAAGGGAGCAGATGGGAGGGAGGAGGGGTGGGAGAAACAACTCTGACTCTTCACCCATTCAAATACTTTGCAACAACTTTCAGATTGTTACCTTATTAGGACCTCACAGTAAATAGTTTTATGGAGTAAGTGGGGTAGAGATGATTACAATAATTTACAGAGAATGAAGCTCAGTCGAGCCCAAGGCAGTTCCCTAATGCACAGTTTAGATCTTTCTCCTGGATAACTTCCCCCTGTGAATGTGTATCCATCGTCTGTGTTACTCCTGCATTAACAAGCCCTTCTCCAGGGGACAGATCTCAGGGCAAAGGGTCTGAGACATGCAGGTCCCCACATCTGGACTTCATAATTAGAAAATACAGTGTGCTGTTGACTAAGTGATGAAAGTCTGAGGGGACAGTACAAAGGATTAATAGTCATCTGGACGATGCTTCTCAAACTTTAGCTTGTGTGTAAATTACATGAGGATCTTAATTTTTAAAAGCAGATTCTGATTCAGTGGTGGTGGCTTTACTTCCTGGATGCAGAGCCAGCACCTAGGAACTGCCTGGAGAAGGTAAAGACAGTACTTCAAGTTCCAAAGAGGGAAGCCTCCGCCTTCACCTGCCAGAGCACGGGGCGCCAGAACACCAGCGGGTGGCCTGACCCGGAGGCACTGGGTGCTCTGAGCCTTCAGGGCTTGCAGGAGTGGGCGGAGGAGTGAGGGGGAGGGGGAGGGGGAGGGGAAGGTTGGAGAGAGGGAAGAAGAAAGGGGAGGGAGAGCGGGGTGGCAGGGAAGGGGGGGTTGCCCATGTGCTAATGCTGCTCTGCGATTGGAGGGCGCATCTTCAAACTGGTCCCTGCCAGGGGCTCAAAAGGAGCCGAGATCCCTGGGGACCTGAGGCTCGCCTACAACTCCTAGTTCCAGCCATGATCCCGCAGTTCTGGGCCTACTGTCTTTTCTCACTGTTCCTGGTCGGCTCCGCTCAGCCGACCCCAAAGCAGCAACAGATGAAGGTGAGTGTCCCGCAGGGAATTTAGTCAATTTAGTGATGACTAAATTGGCCGCCAAGGATGCAAGGAGTTCTCCCTTCTCCCCCTCTACGAAGGACGAGATCCATCTTCCCAGCCCTTCCAAACTGACATCTGCCACTGCCACTGCTGTCCTGTGAGGCAGAGGCTCTCCTAAACTCTCTTTACGTGGATCGTCTCCCCTGAGCCTGGTGGGTCACTGGGCCGAAAGTGGGCCAAGGATGCAGGCTGCTCTCGCTGCGTTCCTCTTTGCCACTCCCCCTGGTGGCCGCTTGATACCCCAGAGCCCGTCCCCTCCACTCTGGTCTGGAACCTCAGGCACTATTGCGGGTCCGGGAAAGAGGACATGACGCAGCAACTGGATTAGAGGGAAGCTGAACTGGTTGCTCTTGGGGAGGGTGAAATCTCGGGGCAGGTGGAAAAGAAGTTGGTGCTGAAATGTGCCCTAAGGAGTTTTAGGGTTGGGAGAGGGGTTTTTTTGTTTGTTTTTTCTTTTTCAGGGAATAATAAAACACAAAAGGCCCAGAGAGTTGCTGGCCAATTTTAATTTCAGGGGAGGTGATGTGGCATCCTGGAAACAAAGCTTGGATCACAGGGTGATATCCATGTGTGAAACAGACAGCTGGAAGCTGTTGAGCCCAGAGCTAAGGCAGCATGAAGACAAGGAAAATGGAGGCACACAAATGACAGCTCACAGGATGATTTCCACTTTTTAAAAAAAAATTGTACTAGAAAGAAAGGCAAATGCTAGAAACTCTTCAGCAGAGAGCTGAGGTAGCATGAACGCAAAAGAGAATGCAGGCACATAGATGACAGCCCTTTCTTGGTGGCTTTCTTAGGCTAATACTCTCAAATATTTGGATTAATGTCTGTGCACAGATGTGTATGGATGTATGGAACACAGGGAACGTGCCTGCCCTACGTCAGCCTCCTTCTCTCCAAGGATAGTGAAGGGGAAGCTATGCCTGGTATCCTAGTGACAGAACTAACAGGCTTAGAAAATGATAAAAGAGTTTTCTGCCCCACTCTCCCCACAGGAGCTGACCCACAAGCAATTCCTTCACTGCATGGGGCAGACATTTACGTACATAGAATTTTAGAGTAATTGAAACTCACTTAAATTACTCTAAAATTCTATGCCTTTTCTCCACATCTCCAGGAGTCCCTCTCCTCAGATAACAGCATTTTAGCTTTTTGCTCCAGGTCCTGTTCACTCTTTCCCTTGGCATGCTTGTGCGTAGGAAGTCTCTTCCCTTTGCTTCCTGTTTCACATAGAGATAAGAAGAAAGGGGTGTCGAGGATGAATTCTGTAGGTACCAGTGAGCTCCCACCAACAAAACTCTGGAAGGTGCCTTCAGTGGGATCCAGAGGAGGAACAAGTTATTTGCTGGGCTCTGGGGGAAGGAAATTACAATGTAAGACTATATAGATGAGAAATTTATGTAAAACATATTTCTGTTATGAGAAGCTCTACCAAAATCTGTTAAGAATACTTGAGAAGGGGTGGGATGACTGGAATGTGGTGTTAGGCTGTGGAGGAGACTGCAGGTAAATTGTAGATCGGAGAATGGAGGGAAATTGTGTTCATATTCCAGGAATGGGAAGAGGATTATAAAGTGCTTGTCCCACCGTTAAAAAAAAAAGATTGTAAGTTAGAAGATATAAGTTCTACCTGTGGCATTAGCCATAACTAAAAATATCACTTTGAAAATTCTCTTCAGTTCTTAGAGTTTAAAAAAAGTCCACAGATATTGGGGATTATCGTTTGTCTTATCATTGCATCATTATGGTTATTTGTGTCACATTCCAGATGGATTGCTATAAGGGGGTGACAGGCACCATCTATGAGTATGGAGCCCTCACCCTCAATGGCGAGGAGTATATCCAGTTCAAGCAGTATGCGGGCAAGCACGTCCTCTTTGTCAATGTGGCCACCTATTGAGGCTTGGCAGCTCAGTATCCTGGTAAGAATTCATGTTTCACCTCTCTTGGAACTAGCTTTGTCAGATGACCATATTCTAAGTCCAGAAGGTTTTGCTACTTTGTTATTAGGAGGAAACAGGGGGATGTGGCGGGGATAGCTGATCATCATGTGACTATTCCCCTAAATCCTGCCACTGCTCTCTGCTCCTTAGAATGCCAGGAGAATTACCCCCAGATATGAAAATGAAGATTCTCCCAAAGATTTAGTCAAAGACCTCCAGGAACATATCTGTAGTTGAGTTTGTTGCTCGATGTTCTGAGGGAAAACATATACTGTAGACAACCATGGGGCTCTCAGTAAGAAGATGTTAGAACGGACTTGAGGACTTGAGGATCTCGGCTTGTGTTAGGTGATTTGGGGGAAGCCAATGACTGGGTATCTTAACAAATCATATCTACAGAGTAGGAGGAATAAAGCAAGGGTAAAGAAACAGCAATCACTTAGATTGGTAAGAATAGGATGATGCTTGGTCATTTTTGTGATCTGGATAATGTTCATGTATTGTGTGGTTAAAATATGATTAAGGGGCTTCCGTGGTGGCGCAGTGGCTAAGAATCTGCCTGCTAATGCAGGGGACACGGGTTGGAGCCCTGGTCCAGGAAGATTCCACATGCTGTGGAGCATCTAAGCCCGTGTGCCACAACTACTGAGCCTGCGCTCTAGAGCCCATGAGCCACGACTATGGAGCCCACGTGCCTAGAGCCCGTGCTCTGCAACAAGAGAAACCACTACAATGAGAAGCCCGCACACCGCAACGAAGAGTAGCCTCCGCTCGCCACAACTAGAGAAAGCCTGTGCGTAGCAACGAAAACCCAACGCAGCCAAAAAAGAAAAACAAAAAACCCCAAACATGATTATGGAGTGGTTCTTGTTTCTGCCTTGATTCATCATGGTCACTTGTACGATATTGATCTTCTGTGAAACTGTTTATGTTCAACAGGAGAACACCAAACCCTAGCTGTGACTCCCAGGCCAGAATCTAGCTTTCAGGGGCTGATTTTATCTTTCTCACTGGTGACTTCTGGTAACAGGAAAGACGATTGATCTTTGATATTTTGGAAAACACTGTTGGGTTCCACAGGCACCTCCAAATGGCAGAGAAGAGGAAATGTAGTTTACTATCTACATAGTATTTAACTGGAGTGAGAGCTATTTGGGAAAATGCTTCATCTCTCCAAACTTGGCTCAACTTTGGTGGCTGAGGTGGATTTTCCATTTTATTTGTGCACTCATGGGAAAGAGTTTGGAATTCCTGCTGATCCAGAAAAGGTTAAAGTTTTAGATGGATTATACTAGAGATAGATGCAGTTTTTGACATGCCAAGAACTTTATTTTCAGCTTTTTTTAAAAGTTCAAGATAAATTCGAAAGATAAATTATACCGGTGCCACCAAAAAATGGATCAAAATAATACATGAATGAATTTTAAGAAATTTTTTCACATATTGACATCAGTATCTAGTCAACTGATCAAAAATATAAAGTCCTATCAATTTGTCTTAATGGCGCTCCAATAATAAGAAATCCAACAATTTTCTCCTTTTTAAACACCACTTAAATTTAGGCATATTGCAATCTCACTTCTAAGATATATGGTTCACCAAATTTTTAAAAATTAATTTATTTATTTTGGCTGCACCAGGTCTTAGTTGCGGCACGCGGAATCTTCATTGCAGCATTCGGACCCTTAGTTGCAGCAGGCGGGCTCTTTAGTTGTGGCATGCTTGCGGGATCTATTTCCCCGACCAGGGATCGAACGTGGGGCCCCCTGCAATGGAAGCACAGCGTCTTATCCACTGGACTACCAGGGAAGTCCCAGTTCACCAAATTTTGATATTTGAAAATTAACATTCAGCAGTGCTACAGTTTGAATATTCGTGTCCCCCCACAATTCATATATTGAAACTAATGCCCAATGTGATGGAAATAGGAAGTGGGGCTTTTGGGAGGTGCTTAGGTCATGAGGGTAAAACCGTCACGAATGGGCTTAATGCTCTTACAAAAGATACCCTACAGGGCTCCCCAGTTCCTTACACCATGTGAGGACACAGGAAGAAGTTGGCAGTCTGCACCCTGGAGGAGGGTCTTGTTCAGAACCCTACAGTACTGGCACCGTGATCTTGGACTTCCAAGTTCCAGAACTGTGAGAAATAAATTTCTCATTTATTTATTTACAAGCCACCCAGTCTGATATTTTGTTTTAGCAGCCTGAATGGACTAAGACAGTGGGGACTGCTTGATTCAGGCAAAAATTATATTAAAATACCCCCTCCACCAAAGCACAACAAAAACCAAATGATTCACATTTACCAAAAGAAGCTAAAGACCTTTTCAATTTAATGTTGAAATTGTGCATAAAAAGATACTCTCAAATTATAGATTTTGAAAAGAGCAAGACATTTAAAAGAATTTGGGAGTCACATTATATTTATTATTTTTATGTACAGTCAACTCTAGGGAAAACCTGAAAAGCTAAAGACTACTTTTTAAATTTTTATAAAAATCTCAGGATCGAATTATAAGAGGCTAAACAACAGTTTAGTATCATTTAGCAAGTGGGGATTTTCCTCCCTTCAAAAAGTTAAGCTTGAAAAATATGGTAAGCTTAAAAAGTTGTGAGGTGTAAACAGAAGTTCCATGGAATGTAAATCTGCTTTTATATCTGTTTTAGTTTAAACTTATTGAATAGGTAATACAGTCACAAGATTCAAAATTTAAAAGGTACAAAAGGGCTTTACAGTGAAATCTTCCACAGTCCCTTCCCTTTGGGCAACGAGTGTTATCAGTTTGTGGTGTACATTTCCATAAATCTTTTTTTAAAAATATTTATTTTATTATTTATTTATTTATTTGGTTGTGCCAGGCCTTAGTTGCAGCAGGCAGCCTCCTTAGTTGAGACACGTGGGCTCCTTAGTTGCAGCATGTGAACTCTTAGTTGCAGCAGGCATGTGGGATCTAGTTCCCTGACCAGGGATCAAACCTGAGCCCCCCTACATTGGGAGCTCTGAGTCTTAACCACTGCACCACCAGGGAAGTCCCTGCATAAATCTTTAATGCATATGCAAGAAATCAGTTTCTCTGTCTCCTCTCTCTCTTTCTCTCTCTCTCTCTCTCTCACACACACACACAAATGATTCTGCACAGTGCATTTTAACATAATAAAATATCTTTGACATTATTCCGTGTCACCACATGATGAGTTTCCTCATTCATTTTAAGATATAGTTTTCCAGGGAATTACCTGGTGGTCCAGTGGTTAGGACTTTGTGCTTCCATTGCAGGGGGCACAGGTTCCATCCCTGGATGGGGAATTAAGATCCCACATTCCATGTGATGCAGCCAAAAAACGAACAAGACCAAAAAAAGAAAAAAAAAAAAAAGGATATAATTTTCCATTGTATTGCTGTGCTATAATTTATTAAACTAGTTCATGAGAATTATAAAGAGCATCTCATTCAAATTTTACTCCAGATGAACCAAAGTTTGCTAGGTATTTCCGCAACAGGAAGGAAATTTTTTTTTTTTTTTTTTTTTTTTCGCTGCACGCGGGCATCTCACTGTTGTGGCCTCTCCCGTTGCGGAGCACAGGCTCTGGACGTACAGGCTCAGCGGCCATGGCTCACGGGCCCAGCCGCTCCTCGGCATGTGGGATCTTTCTGGACCAGGGCACGAACCCGTGTCCCCTGCATCGGCAGGCGGACTCTCAACCACTGCGCCACCAGGGAAGCTCAAGAAGGAAATATTCTTGATGGTTAAAGATAAAAGGGATAGTAACTGAATAAATATATAAAGAGAAGAAAGCACTTCCTTTTAAGAAGAGGTCCTTGGGGGAGATGCCAGCAGATAGAGCTGAGTCTGAATAGGACTGGCTGGTGCTGGTCATGGAATCAGTAAATCTGAACTGAAAATGGCTAAAGTTGGAAATAATGGTACAAGTCCAGACAGAGAGTTGGAAAGCTTCCTGGCAGTGGTAAAGAGCAGTTTGGAGTTTGAAGCCTAGAATCCCAGTGAGTGTTCCAGGGAAATGACATCAGTTATGTCACTGGAACTGACAAAAAGGTAGAGAATGCTTTGGAGCTAAGCTTAGCATCTCACTGATTCCCTCAACAACTCCCAGGTTAGAGCACCAAAGAGTGCTCCGGGGAAGGAGACTGGCGTGTCAAGTTGTGTCATCATGGGGCATAGTGAGAGGAAGGGGGTAGCATGTCCATTTTGTTTGCCTTTCCTTAAAACATTTTTGATCAATCAATCAATCCATCAACTAAGGAAGGCAATGGCATTTAAATCTGACTTCTCTTCAGAATCAAGCAGAACCCCCCCTCCCCCCAACACGCACACACAGAGTACTAACCAATCTGTGCTTTTAAAGGAGGGCTCCTATTGGATGATGAAGAGCCACTTATGGGAGCTATTGCACAAGAAAAATGGCAGCTATTGGGATGTGCTTCTGGAAACCTATGTTCTAGCTTTTTGCTCTGTTTCCTCAATTTCTGTAATCTTGAACCTTCCCCTTCATAGTCCTCAGCTTACTCATGTGAAAAGTGGATAAATCAGTGGTCTTTTACCGCTCAAGGTAGGGCTGCTGGCCGGGCTATCCATGCAGTTCACTCTCTACTTACAGAACTGAATGCACTACAGGAGGAGCTGAAGCCTTTTGGTGTAGTTGTGTTGGGCTTTCCCTGCAACCAATTTGGAAAACAAGAACCAGCAAAAAACTCAGAGATCCTTTTGGGGCTCAAGTAAGTGCCTGCTTGGGACCCTGCAAGACCCTGTCAGGATTTTCCTTCCACATTCTACCTAGAGGCTTCTTATTCTGGAGACTTCTGGGGTGACTGACAGATGAATGGGTTCAAGAACATCATTATGATGCTTTGAATTCAGTCTTGCCCTACTGGCAGTGCTCAATACTCTCTACCTTTCAGTACTTTAATGGTAAGACTACGGGAAATCTAATGGAAAAGAAGCACAGGAAAAAGGAGAAGATACAGGAAATAGAAATGAATCAAGAATCCTAACCTTCCAATTTTCTTTTTTAAAAATTTTTATTGGAGCATAGTTGATTTAAAATGTTGTTTTAGTTGCTGCTGTACAGCAAAGTGAACCAGTTACACATATACATATATCCACTCTTTAGATTCTTTTCCTATATAGGTCATTACAGAGTACTGAGTAGAGTTCCCTGTGCTATACAGTAGCTCCTTATTACTTATCTATTTTATATATAGTAGTGTGTATATGTCAATCCCAATCCCCCTATTTATCCCCCCCTCAGTTACCATGAGATTGCTTTCTACATCTGTGACTCTATTTCTGTTTTGTAAATAAGTTCATTTGTATAATTGTTTTCTAGATTCCACAGATAAGCAATATCATATGATATTTGTCCTTCTCTGTCTGACTTACTTCACTCAGTATGACAATCTCTAGGTCCATCCATTGCTGCAAATGGCATTATTTCATTCTTTTTTATGGCTGAGTAATATTTTGCCTTCCAATTTTCTTGGAATTCTCCATTGGTTCCCTAAAGCCTGTGCATGAAGTTCTGATTCCCAAAGACCTCTTTCCTCACCTTCCCTGTCTACGGCCTCTCTTTCTTTACCTCTGATTTCCTGTTGTGGTGGCCATTATTATCCATCCTTTTCTTAATTTGGATCCTCTCAGGAACACTCTGGTTCATTGCAGGTATGTACGTCCAGGTGGTGGCTTTGTTCCCAACTTTCAGCTCTTTGAGAAAGGGGATGTGAATGGAGAAAAAGAACAGGAGATCTTTAGCTTCCTGAAGGTAAGCAAACATAAACCTGGCAAGGATTGGTCAGGTAGGTAGAGATGCCCTGAAAGTGTGGGGCTCAAGTCTAGGATTGAGTTTGGACTCCTTGGAAAGAAATGCTCAGTTCACGGATCATGGCAATATCTGTTGTGAGGCTTTAGCTTCAAGTAGAGGAAACATAACATATGATTGCTCTAACATAGACTGACCTTCCCTACAGAATGGTAATGATTCATTCATTCAACAATCATTTATAAAATCCCTGGTTGTGTGCAAGAACTGTGCTACACAATGAGTTAACAAATATTAATAGGGCATAATCTCTTCCCTGAAGGAATTCATATCTAATCAGAGAGACAAACATAGAAATAGATATGTAGAGTATCATGTGGTAATTAACTTTAGAGTCACAGAGTGTTAGAACCATGTAAGCCCGGAATGGAAGGACCCCTTTTTTTCAGCTAAAGAAACTGAAACTAAAGAAATGTTATGACTTACCAAAGAAAACAGAAGATAGTCTTTCATTGAAGCACCATGATATAATCATGGGAGTGAGGGAGAGACAGGGAAAGGAGGAAATTTTTCTATTTGCTATCATACCCTCTAGCTCTTGGTTGTTTGATTGTACTGGTAGTGATGTATTGAAATGTCTGTGGTTCGTTAAGAGCATGTAAAGTAGTTAATATACTGAGATACATAATGGTGAGTAGAATTTCTAGGGGTAGGGATAAGACTGGACCACACAGAAGCAGAAAAAAACCTGTCTTGCTGTTTCCATATCTCTGCTCCAGAACTCCTGCCCTCCAACCTCTGATTTTTTTGGCTCATCAAGCCAACTCTTCTGGGAGCCCATGAAGGTCCATGACATCCGCTGGAACTTTGAGAAGTTCCTGGTGGGGCCTGATGGAGTCCCTGTCATATGCTGGTTCCACCGGGCTTCCATCAGCACAGTCAAGTCAGACATCCTGGAGTACATGAAGCAGTTCAAAAGCGAATAGGAAGGGCCAGACATCATCACAAGTTGCCTCCTACCTAAAGAACATGTTTAAGGATCCATCTTTGCTCCAGATTCCATCCTACCCAGCTTCCACATGACCAAAACATCCTGTACGGCCCAAATACCTGTGTGTGTGTGTGTGTGTGTGTGTGTAGATTAAGGGAAACAAAACCTAACTCCCAACTGTCCGATCCCAAAGTATCAAGTTTATTCCACTCCATTCCAAAGGAAAATCATATTATAGGTAGATGGTTCGGACTACCCATGTCCCTAAAAAAGTACTACCCATGTCCCTAAAAAAGTAATCCCCAGCAGTTCTGACACCCTCCTTCCACATCCTGAAGGTTTAAAGAAAACAGAAACTGGCAGCAAGACTCTCAAGATCTCCTTAATAGCCTCTTCCCTCCTCCAAAACAGGCATGCAACGTTAAACTCTTCCTCTCCCTGGTTAGTTTTCCTTTAGTTCCCTGACACCTGTAGTTCTCTTGTAGGATCTGTGAAGGCAGAGTGAGAGCTGAAACCTCAACTCACATGAAAGGAGGGACATCTCCATGATGGTGGATCCCAAAGCCCCTGTGGGTCGGACCCTACCAGAAAGCTTCCTTGGTGCCTGTCCCTTAGTGATTCAGGTCATGGCACCTGGGCAGGGATGTTCCTTCTTCCTGAATGATGGGCTTTTTCCTCACCCTTTAAACTCATCATTATCACTATCTCAAATTTAAAAAAATTCTGCAGCGTCTGGCTTCCCGTTGGTGTTTTCCCAGTCCCATATTTTGTGTGGAGTCATATCACTTCCTCTCTCACTTTATTTCTGTTTCCTTGACTACCTCACCTAGCTCTTTAGTATTTTGGTTTTCTCAAAAGTGCTCTAGTCCTTTTTTTGGCCCATCCAAGAACACTGGGTGGGACTGGCTGCTCATAGAGTTGCTGTGACATGAACACAGACCTCTTGGAGTCAGCCCCCTGTACCCCTCCCCCCATTCAGGTCTCCTGGGGAACCCCTATGTGAGAGGAATCCTTGCTTCTTAAAAAATCTCTCTCTCTCCTCTCTCTCTCAACAAATATGCATATATTTCTGTTTACAAAATTAATTTCTGTTCACTGTTAAAAATCTAAAATCACATTAAATTAGAAGAAAAGCATAACAAAACCCACTCCTAATCACAGGAGTAAAGAACATGCTGGCAGCCTTATCTAGCCCATGCTGTTTTATAATTAAAGTTCAGTCTTTTATATGAAGACAGATTTCAGGATATCAGAAACAGGAAAGAGAAGATTGCAGGAGGAATAAAATAGGTGTTTTTCTTTTCCTTTTCACAAATTACTATGAACGTAGGTACTTGCACTTAAAGATTTTTTTGCACTAAAAAAAGTACACAGGGGCTTCCCTGGTGGCACAGTGGTTGAGAGTCCGCCTGCCAATGCGGGGGACACGGGTTCGTGCCCCGGTCCGGGAGGATCCCACATGCCGCGGAGCGGCTGGGCCCGTGAGCCGTGGCCGCTGAGCCTGCGCGTCCAGAGCCTGTGCTCCGCAACGGGAGAGGCCACAGCAGTGAGAGGCCCGCGTACCGCCAAAAAAAAAAAAAAAAAAAAAAAAAAAGTACACAGAATTTAAATATCGGTGAGTAATGTCAAACATTATAATCCTGTTTAGTACCTAAACAGAAATGTGGCCCCTGACAATCTTTATACAGCAACATGAAAATTGACAGACTAAGCCAGAAATGACCAGGAAAGTGATTCTTAAGACTCTAAAAATTCATAGGTGATAGACACACATGAGAAATGGAAAATATTTGGATGTTTTGTCTTCTTGAACTCAAAATCTAGTAAGAAAAAAATGGATTAAAAAAAAAAAAAGAAGCCTGGCTGTCCTTGGCCATAACCCACAGGATCTGAGACGTCATAAGTCTTTTACTAGGCACTATGGCAGTTAGGGCAGTGAGGGGACTACAGAACCAGCTACAGTGGTGTTGAGAAATGCGGGTTTCATTTTTTAGTTTCTTTGAAATCTCTGCAGGTCTTGAGAACCTCCAGGAACCTTAACAGTCCTCAGAAGGGTTCCAAATCTGTTACTATTTTCAGATCAGAATACTCAAGGTGCAGGAAGTGGGTGGAGGAGAATGGGATGACACAATGTATAGAATTCTCTCAAGATACTGGTTCAGCCCAAACCAGGAAACTGTAGTTGCTGGAGAAAAAGTGAATTCTCCAGGGGAACAATATCACCTGTTCCATAGTAAAGACCTAAAGTGATGAAGGTGGGGGACTGTGGCTTCAACCTAAGTGCATTATGCCTGAGTGTCAGGAGAGATCTCAGTCCTGCCACTGCTCTGGAAAATCCAGGTGTCATATTCCTGGTGCCCTCCAGTGGCTGCCCTGAAGAGAAAAGAAAGGTTGTTCTGGGGAGAGCCAAGAACAGAGAAATGAAAAACAAATTTCCTTGCACTGGGAGGTGAGTGCAGGTGAGGGGCAGGTGTGGAATCAGCAGTCCTAATCAGAATGTTGCAGATGATGATGATGATAAAGTCTTTATAAAGAGAAGATCAAGGGATACAGCTTTCCACTTCTCCCTTCCTCACCAATTCATGTAACAGACTTTAGTCCCCAAGGAAAGTCACAGGCAGAACACTCTGGGAGGGGCAGACTGCCCAGGAGGGTCTCAGGAGTGCTAGTCTGTTATAGCAGTTAAAACTTTACTATGAGGGAGTTCCCTGGAGGTCGAGTGATTAAGATTCCAGGCTTTCAGTGTTGTGGCCCTGGGTTCAATTCCCGGTCTCAATCCCTGGTTGGAGAACTAAGATCCTACAAGCCGCGCAGCACGACCAAATAAATAAATTAATTTAATTAAATTGATGGCAGATTTTTTTTTTTTTTAATTTTTGGCTGCATTTGGTCTTCGTTGCTGTGTGCGGGCTTTCTCTAATTGCGGCCAGTATTCTTCATTGCGGTGTGCGGGCTTCTCTTGTTTCAGGGCACGGACTGTAGGCTCGTGCGCTTCAGTAGTTGTAGCTTACGGGCTCAATAGTTGTGGCTTGCGGGCTCTAGAGTACAGGCTCAGTAGTTGTGGCGTCCGGGCTTAGTTGCTCCGTGGCATGTGGGATCTTCCCGGACCAGGAATCGAACCCATGTCCCCTGAATTGGCAGGCGGATTCTTAACCACTGCGCCACCAGGGAAACCCCGCAGGTTTTTTTTTGTTTATTTTTAAATCTTTACAGTGGCTATCATGGTGATCATCATCATCATTACTGGCACTACTATTGCTGCAAATTTTTTCCTCGAACCAGAGGTTGCCACAATTTATCATTTAAATTAGATAGACTTGAGCTAATTGAATCTAAGACTAGTGTTGTTGCATAAATCTACTACCCCAACAAACCACCTAGTAGGCATCTAAAATCACTAAGGCTCCGCTAATCACAAAACCTTTGAGGAGAGCCCCTGGACAGGACAGGGATGTTCTAAAGCTCAGAGAACCAGTACTCAGACCTTCTCTAATCATCCTACTCCCAGTTTGTTAAGCAGCCCATCCCTGGAAGTAAGGCCCCAATACTGTCTCCCCCATGACAGTTATTGCATAGATGTAGTATCTTCCCTGTAGACTGCATGGACGCTGGTGGTTGTTGGACTTTGAGAGTGCCCGTGTTAGTTCTGGAAGCTGGATTCCCCAAATCTGATAAAGAGTAGCCAAAGTCCCTCCCATAGCCAGCACATTGAATCTTGCTCTGTGGTCTTGTGAATACTCTTTGACTTGGCTTCGGGTCTCAGAAAACAGAACCTGTGACTAGCAGTCAGGTACACATAATTTACTGAGAGAGTAGTCTCAGAAGAGGGAATCAGTGAAGCAGAATAGGGCAGGGTAAAGAGAGAAGTAAGGATGCAATTTCTGATGGAATTTAGCTTCAGGTAAATTGCACTATAATTATTTCCATCTTGAAGGAAGAGAGATGGCCTTTTGTAACTCATGTCTGTCAATCTTTAGCTATGGGCTCACCCTCGAGCCCCAGGGGCATAACCGATGTGAGACAGCTCCCTTTGGCTGAAGGAAATTCTCTGAAGAATATGGCAGCTGAAGGTAATACTCTGAAAAAGGGGCAGCTATGGGCCATTAGGAGCCAACACTCAGAGCAGGTAGGGATGGATGGACAATCCTTCAAGCACATCTGAATCAGGCCATGGAGACCATCTACTACCCTGCATGAACAACTCATTATTCGGAGCAATCCCCAGTAGAGGCCCTCACTCAGTCAACATTTTCTCTTTCTTGCCTTCTATCTCTAGGGAATTGATTCTCAAAGCATGGTCCGCTGACCAGCAGCCAACAGCATCCCTTGAGAACTTGTTAGAAATGCAGTTTTTAGATCACTTTCAGACTTACTGAATCATAAATGAGGGTTGGGGAGGGTGGGGATGCCAGGGTGTGGGTGGGAACAGCAATCTGTGTTTTAAAAAGCCTTCCAGGTGATACTAGTACAGGCTAAAATTTGAAGACCACTGCTCTAGGGAATGGAGAAGCAGCAGAAGGTACTGAAATTTTGACAAAGGATGAATGAGGAAAATCTCTCTAGTATTCCATGTGGCTACCATGTCTTCTGCATGACCACGGCTACAGTGCCTCCCCCGCTCAGCCATTAGGTGTTCCTAGGACCCCAGGGCTGACATGGACAATTCAGCCCCTTGGTTTTCTGTATCCTCAGTCCCTGACCTTTGTGGTTTCCACCTGGGTCCAAACTCAAGGTGTATTATCTGACAGACTTCCTTTTTGACCAAACTTTAGTCAGGTTTCTCTGAGCCCTCTTCCCTACTAGTCCTCTACCTTGGCCTGTCTTTAGCAAAAATCCTGTTCTTTATGTTTCTCTGTGGAATCACTCCAAGATATTAGAAGTGATTAAGGTGCACAAGAGCGTGTTTGATACTCTCATTGAGTAAAAAGTGAGTTAATGCTATATGCATGCACTTGTCCTTGGAAGGAAACACAGAAATGAGTATGTGTGTCTGTAAGGCTGTAAGGCTCCCTCTCTGGGAGGTGGAGATGAGGTGGGAGACTGGGGAGCAGGGGGCGGGGGCACGGTGGTTAGGGGTAAGGAGGGTCTGTTTGATACTTTTTCAGGTTTCGAACTTGCCAAAATGTTACATATACAACATAAAATCTTTTTACAAAAAGAAAAGTCTATCCTTTTGGACTACAAGTCTTGACCAAAGATCTGAAAAATGAGGGGAAATATGGGGAAAGCTTTTTTTTTTTTAACTGAACCTTAATTTATTATGGTAAAGACAAAGTTCTTCCCTGAACACGTCTCTGCCAAATTATCAACTCCCAAAAAAGCGACTGGAAGGGCTCTCTCCCCTTTATGGAAAGGTCTGTAGAAAAACGATTGGCAGGGGTGAGATTTGAATCTCTGTATCCCAAGAGACTAGCGCCCTCCCCCAACGCTTTGGATCGCTTAGGCAATTTACCTCTATGTACATGGGGAAAAAAAGCAAATTACAGCTATTTCTAATGCTCAGAAGACATATAAGGAAAGTAAATTCAGTGTGAACTTTGTGTATATTACCTTCTCCACTCCCTTTCAACAGACATTCGTCGGGAACTTCACGTCCTTCAAGCAGGCAAAATTAGAGTTAAAATTGTATGCTCAGACTATTCCTAGATTCCCACGCACCAAATATCAGGTGCTCCATCCTCCCTGATTCTCTGCGCTGTAATGAATCTTCCCAGCTACCGAGAAAGAGCAAAATTCGGTTTCGGGTGGTCGCCCCTCTGTCCGTCCAACCCGGACCCAGCACCCCCGAGTTTCGCCTCTGGTGCGGTCTCTCATGAGAACGAGGAGGTAGACAAAATAAATCCATTAGAGTCTAGAAAAATCAACCATTGAGAAAACGTTTGAAAATCACCATGGCCGACTTGGCTTTGGAACTGTGACGACCCTGAGATGAGTCTCAGATTTGCCGGCTGAGTTTAGGCGTCGGCGGAGAGAAGTTGTATTTCTTGTCCGCAACCGGAAAGCAGACGAACTCCCCTCCCCACTCCACTCCCTGCCCCCGCATCCCTAACCACCTGGAATTCGAGCCCAGACCTTTTAATAAAGACCCTGTTGTAAAAGACTATGGAAAGAAACATCTGTGCGATAGACCCACTTTTTTGCTGAATATGTTTTTATGGCCTGAATTCCCAAAGTTCAGGGCTGGGATGCGTGATGCGCGTCTTCGTACTCACCCGGGTCCTGCGGGTTCTGACCCTGCGAACGCAGTCTGGACTGGTCCTCGGGTCTCCCCTCTCCCGTCCCGGCCTCCCTGCCCGCATCACCTCAGTGATCCCAGTTCCCGCCTGTCCTGGGACGGGGCGGGAACTGGGACTCATCCCGACTCCCATGGCCCTTCCCCCACCCACGCGGGGCCTTCTGGGGGCGCGCAGCCGCGAAGTGGTCCAGAGCCCTCCAGCTTTGCTCTCTGCTCGTCCCCGAGGGGATGCGACTGGGAGGTGCGGGGAAGGTGGGTCACCGTGGGGTGCAGGGACCGAGTTAGAGGGGAGAAGGCGTTACCTCTTCTACGAACTGATTTTCAGAAGTACCTGAGTGTGAAAACCTAGTCCGAGAGGAACAGAGGAGGACAAAAATTGGGGGGAACTGAAGTAAACAGCCTTTTTCCTGGTTGGATTTTTTCAGATGCTCACCAAATTTCCTGAGGCGGAAGCTGCAGAGGTTCCTGGCTCCCTGTCCGCACTCCCACCTCCACACCCCTCCTGAGAGGCTCCAGGTGGAAGGTTGTTACAACAGATCTTGACCGTGCTCTTGAGAATGATAGCACGGGATTTGGAGGGAAACTAAACGGGCTGACACCTGTAGCTGAAGGAAGATGGCCTTAACGCCCAGCCTCCTCGGCTCCACCCGAGAGATGCACGTTCCTCCTCTCACCAATCCGGCACCTTCAGGTACCTCAAATGAGTTACTTTGTCACATATGGCCAGTTATTTCATGCAAATCCTTGAAGGTTTTTTTAAAATTACATATAATTTTTAAAAGGCATATTTCCTTGTAAAAATCTTTACCACTTATTTCCTAGCCTCGACTTTCTGTAATGCTTTTCCTTGGGATAACAGAAAAATCCTTTGTCTAACGCTACACCTACCTATTACTTTTCCTTTCGTATTTTTCTGTCTCTAGCGCGTTCTGAGGAAGTGAAGCATCTCCCTGAAGTTGGCATATTTTCTAAAGGCAACAGATTAACACTAGACAGTGTAAAGTCATTTTTTTCACCCAATCGAAGTAAAATGGGGTAGATTCGGCTGTCCCCTCACCTTTCAGGTGGCTCTATGGCTTAGTTGGTTAAAGCGCCTGTCTCGTAAACAGGAGATCCTGGGTTCGACTCCCAGTAGGGCCTTGCGTTTTACCCAGAAGTCAACTCTTCCTGAAAATTTATTTTATATTGGCGAGTTAATTGTGTCTTCCTACTAATCCCCCACGAATTCTCACCAAACTTACAGCGCTAGAACTCAATCAGATACATTACAAGTTATTCGACTGCAATTTGCTCAGATTCCTTACTTCTGAAGAGAAGTAGATTCTTAGGGAGATAACAATTCAAATGCAAACCACCTCCAAAGAATACTGCATGTGACTTTACCTCAATCACTTTTCAAATAGGTTTTGCATTGAACTGTGGTAAAGTGTTTCTGAGCACCTACAATGTGTTACAGTTTAAAGTACCCAAACAGGAAGATATGTATAATCTCTCTAGAGTCTAACAATCTCCAGCTCTAAAATTGATTTCATTAAATAAGATAAATTAACGAACAATGAATCCACTACTAGCTCTAAAGGAAAATTAGGATGTTTGCAGGGGCATGCTTGCCATTTTGAACAGTATATTCCCATGTTACTTCTCTTAAGGAAAACACTAGAATACTTCAGGAATGATGATCAACTGGAAGGAAAAATGTCCTAAACACAAACATTCTATAGCTAGGACAAAGTTGCTGTGAGAAAAGAGCAAGTTGGACAATTCTGCCAGATATCTAAAGCAATTGAGTTTCAGCCCTAAAGATTTATGGAACTTCTGTGTCTTTTTGTCTCCCATTCATTCATCAATTAATTCAACAGCGTAAACTGCTGGTCTTTTATGTACCAGGCATATTTCTGTCTTTCTTCTTCTTTCTTTCTTTCCTTTTATTTTCAGTTACATTTTTTTCCCCATGTTATGGGAACTTTTAAGATCTACTCTCTTAGCAACTTTTAAATATACAATTCAGTATCATTAACTATAGTCACCAACCTGTGCATTACACCTTCAGGACTTATTTATCTCATAAGTGGAAGTTTGTACCTTTAACCACCTTCACTCATTTTGCCCGCCACCCCCAATCCCTGCCTCTGGTAACCACCCCAGGCATATTTCTAAGGGCAGGAAATACAGCAGCGAACAAAGCTAACAAAAAGCACTACTCTTATGTATCTTACATTCTGGTGGGGGGGGGACACGGAAAATAAAGAAATGAGTGTGTAAAATAAGTAAGCATATAAGATACTGAATAAGTCTGCAGAGAAAAATAAAGCAATGAAAGAATATGGGGAGAGTATAGGGTGGAGGCATAGTAACAAAAGAGTGTCATCCTGTCCTTTGGTAAATCACTGGCAAATGTAAAAAATTATTTTTTTACTTTTTAATGAGAAATAGTTACAAAGTGGCTATTATTATTACTCTAAGAACCATGAGTAGCAATATTGAATAATCAGAAAACTGACTCCCAACAATGCCTGGATCCCACCGCCATTCATTTTGATTAGGGCTTTATTGAACTAGTTCACACTGCCTGTATTCAAACCTCAGCTGCTCCACTTATTAGCTAAGGGACCTCTGGCAAATTGCTTTATCTCGATGGTCATCACTGTGCTCCTGTGTGAAACGGAAATAGTAATAGGACTACCTAATAGAGTTAATGGGAGGACTTAAGGGGTAAATACACATAAAATATTTTAGAAGGATATCTAGCACATAAATAAGCAATCAATAAAGTAAAAATTGTGCCCAGAATTGATTATACACAGAGCCTCACTCATTCCAAATTTAGGTGATGATATTTGCAAATTTTGAACTGACGAAATTTAGATGTGTTGATGCTGAAAATGAGTTAAGACTTGGGGGGAACTTGGAATGGGGTTAATATTTTTCCATGTGGGATGGGTGTGAATCTTTGGGGACCAGCAGGTAGACTAAGATGTCCTTTTCCTAATCTCTAAAACTTGTGAATATGCTATCTTGCAAGGCAAAAGGGATGTGATTAAGTTAAGAATCTCAAGATGGGGAGATTATCTTGGATATTTGGATTGGTTCAATGTAATCATAAGGTCCTTATAAGAGGGTGGTAGGAGGGTCAGAGTAAGAGGAGATGAGACAACAGAAGCAGAGGTCAGAGTGATGTGAACATGAGCCAGGGAATAGGGGCATCATCTACAAGCTGGAAAAAAGCAATGATTTCTATCCAGGGCCTCTAGAAAGAAGGCAGCTCCGCCACACCCCTTAAGGCCCATTTCAGACTTCTGACCTCCAGAACGGATAGATAATAAATTTTGCTATTTTAAGGTGGTAAGTTTTTGCTAATTTTCTAGGGCAGCAAATAGTTAATACAGATTTATGGTATGGGTGTGCACTGTAGTCAACGTATTGAAAAACTGTCTTGCTGCCAAAGGAAACTGGTACCAAAGAAACCTGCTGAATTTCTTGAAGGACTACAGCCCCATGTATAACCACATCAGATTGACTGACTGGGAGTTAGTCCTAGTACCTACATTTCACACCGCAGAGCTCGATTAGTGGGATAATTTTGTTTACTACCCTGTTTCTTTCTCAAACGAGAGTCTGTAGGAGTGACAAAACTCTCTTGCCTTCTCTGAGGCTCGAACTCAGGACCTTCAGATTATGAGACTGACGCGCTGCCTACTGCGCTAAGAAGGCACTGGCTTGTCTTATTTTCGTTAGAACTATCGATTCTCCTTCATGTTTATACGAACTTTCTAGGAAGTTATATTTTTTGAATAGAGTGAAAAATAAGAGTATGTGCTAGGGCATATGTTTACCATTGCTCCGAGTATGTCACAATGATTGACCAAAAGTATTTCAGGATTTTATCCTTGATTAAATATGCCACATGGTGAATTTTTTTTCCATTATGCCTTAAACACCACTTACTGCTGGGAGACATTAGGCTTCATTAGATTTCACACTGCCCCACTTCACAACATGTGTAGAAAGTGACATACAGATACGAGGGGCCTGAGCTGGGTCCACAGGCATGAAGATTTCCAGACTGCAACAATGAAGGACACACAAAAATGTTTAGCTCTGCTGAGGGCGAAGCTGCTGTCTCCTTATCTAGCTCTGGAACTTCCTTGCCTGCCAATGTTCCTCTTACAATCGATGTCTTTGATCACGACCATGACCATGACCTGAAGGCCCTTCTCTTCTGGCTAGAAGTCCAGAATAATGTAAACAGAGGCGAGATAAGGTGGAAGAGATGAGGTGAGATGATTGAGAATGGAGAAAGAATATACTGGATTTCAATCTGGCAAAGTAGAAACGGTCCCAAAATGGAAAATGTAGGACTGAAGTGTAAATCTTGTATGTGCCATCTATTAAGTTAGGAAAAATAATTCACTTGGTTTCTTGGGAATATGTCAATTTTAAAAACTTCATTATCTGTAAAATGGGATAATATTTCACAGTATTATTTAAAAGACTGAACACTTGACACACACAAAAAAGTTGTTCAATGAATACTAGTAAGTGATACAAATGATGATAGCAAGCTGTATTAAGTGCTTATTATGGGCAAGGTACTCTTTTAAGCAATTTATATGTATCTTACATGTATTGACCATCTATCTATCTATCTATCTATCAACCTACCTATCTATCTACCTATCTATCACTTTAGGCAAGTCTTATTATTGTCTCCAGTTTACGTATGAGAAAAGTAAGACCCAATAAGTTTAAGTGACTTGCCAGTGGGCTTGTGGCTATGTAGTTGATGTGAAACAGTGGCACTAAGGCTCACTTAAACGGTGCAGCATGTAATGGATCAGGCCGGTCAGCGAGAGGGTGAGCCGGGGAAAGAAGACCAAGGGACTCACCCAGTTCGCGTTGGTGGGGTTGGAGCAGGTAGAACGCGTCCTCTCTGGGCCTGGAGAGGATGAGACACCCCGCACCAAAAGCAAACTAATTCCCTCCCTGAACTTTGTAAATTAAGACCATGATCACATTCAGCAAAAAGTAGGTCTGCTTGCGCAGTTGTTTCCTTCAATAAGAAATCACACACAGACATACAAACCCTGACTCAAGTTCCGAGTGAGTGGGAAGGGGAGCTTCCTTTTTCTAGATGAGGACATTAAAAGTAACTTCCCGCTGCTGACCCCCAAACGCAGTTGACAAATTGGAGACTCCTGATCTCTGCGTCCTCAGAGTTCCGGTGCTGCATCGGCGGTGGTGATTTCTAATCATTTTTTGTAACTACTGATTTTCTTCGTTTGAAGGATATTATGCATTGGCTGCTTCTCCCTTTACTTTCGAGTATCACAAACATAGCATAGGAGGCAAAAATGTGTCTCCCGAAGTAGGAATCTATTTGCAGATTTTATTGGTAGTGGGATGACAGTTGTCTGGGGCTGGGCGGGGGGTGTGGTGGTGGTGGTGGCAAATGCTCTAGAAAAAAAAAACAACACGCAAGAGAACAGACTTGTGTCTTTTAAAGTGTTAAGGAGAGCTTTAAAGTGTTTGCTCATGTGGTAGCGTGGCCGAGCGGTCTAAGGCGCTGGATTAAGGCTCCAGTCTCTTCGGGGGTGTGGGTTCGAATCCCACCGCTGCCAGCCTTGTTATCAAACCTGCTTCTTTGAAGAAATTGCTTGAGGTTAGGAAAACATTTTCTTCCAACTTCAGGGGTAATTAAGGGAAAAACAAAAAAAGTCAGACTGCCAATTGTTTGTATCAAAGAACACGATTTAGTATCTAAGGGAATTCTTTTGAATGTTTTTTAAATGTTCGTAAAGAAATAAGTAAAACTTCCACATGGTTCAAAATTACTAAAATAGATATACAGTGAAAGTCTACCCTCATCCCACTTCATTTCCCCCCAGCACTGGATTCTGGTTCCTCACACAAACATGTTAGAGCCTAGAGTTACCTTAAAGGTATACTTTTTGCATGCAAGCCAGGAGAAGTCTATTATTTTCCTCACATTTTGCACTTTTCAGACCTATTCTACTGCATCTTGCCTTTATTACTTCTCGTATTTTGCCGTGGTTTTCATATCAACATAGAAAGAACTTCTTTTCTTTTTCTTTTGTCTCAAAAGTATTCCATGTTATGGATATATCTTAAATTTAACCAGCCACATTTAACAATATAAACAATGTTGAAATAAATAATATCTGCATTTCATAAGGGTGTGTACTAGAGAACTTTCTAAAAGTGCAATTGCTAAATCAAATCATATGTGTGATGGTAATTTCAGTGGTTCCTGTCTTAGTCTTCCCTAAATGTTACTAATTTATCCTCTTATAGAGCCAAGGAAGGGCCTGTTTCCTTGACACCCTGGCCAGCACAGAGCATTCCTGTGACAATGAGAATTAACAGCCATTTAGTTCTTACTAAGCCCCAGATATTGTTATAGTTCTTTACATTGTCATATTATATTCTCAGTAATATATAAGAAAGTTCATATTATTATTCCCATTTTACAGAGAAATAAACTGAAGTTATAACCAGTTAATCTCTTGCTTGTGGGTGGAGGAATCAATATGTTAATATTGTAGGGTAGACTAAAAAATGGTCTTCCAAAAGATATCTCCATCCTAATTCCTGGAAGCTGTAAATATTACCTTATACGGCCAAAAAAAAAAACCCACCAAAAAACAAAAGGTGGAGTCTTTGCAGAAGAGATTAAGTTAAGGATCTCAAAATGGGGACTTTATCCTTCATTATCCAGGTGGAGCTTAAATGCCATTGCAAGTGTCCTAGAGAGGCATAGGGAGAGTACAGAGACAGAACAGGAGAAGACAATGTGAGTACAGAGGCAAAGATAGGAGTAATGCAACTACAAAGCAAGGAAGGCTGGCTGCCACCAGAAGCTGGAAGAGGCAAGGACAAATTCTCCCCTACGGCCTCAACAGGGAGTATGACCCTGTCAACACCTTGATTTCTGCCCAGTGATACTGACTTTTTGGACTTCTGGCCTCTAGAACTGTGGGAAAATAAATTTCTGTTGTTTTAAGCCACTGAACTCTGGTAATTTGTTACAGAAGCCACAGGAAGCTCATACAATGTCTTCAAGTGCTAATAGGCAACGCTACCACAAACAATTTTTGTTTGTTTGTTCACCAGTCTGTTAGGTAGAAAATATTATTTCATTGTAGTTCTCTAGTTTGGATGTCTCTGAGAAACTCATGAATTGGAAAGAGGAAAGGACTGGATTAGGAGAGTTTCCCACACCCTTAGGTTCTTGCCCTCGGTGAAAGAACTCTTCTCACCTAAACTAATTCCCCGAAGTGTGAATTTTCCGTTAGCTTTTAAGGAAGAGCTTGTTTACTGGGGTTCCACTTGCCGACCTGAGGGGGCTGGGATGTGGCGGTGGGATTTGAACCCATGTTTCTAGAAATTAGAGACTTAATGCTGCATCCTAGAAGGCTCCCACACTACCTCCAAACGTTTTAATCAAACGTTTTTCTCATTTCTAAAAAATATTAAGAAAGTTCTGTGCTTTCTTTGTACAAAATAGGAGCTTCGATTCCTACCCCTGGGAATATCAGAGGCGCATCTGCGAGCGTCACCTGCTTTATCCTACCACGATCCCCCCAGTCAGCTCCCCGTAAAGCCTTCTGGGCGTTCAGGTGGCCCGCAGTCGCGATCAGGGGACCGCCCTCAGACCTAGCTCTCTGCTCGTCCCCGCGGGGGATGCGACAGGGGGGGAAAGAGCGAGTCATCGCGGGGTGAAGGAACCGGATTAGAAGGAAGAAGGTGTCGCCCTCTTTGCGAGCTGATGACCTATTGCACTGGAAATCAGGCGCTTGGTGGGCAGGGAGTGGTCAACGGGTGGTTCCCTGGAACCGTAAGGCTCTTCACCTAAGGAGGATTGTACCTGGATCCAGGGAACACCTTGTGGCCAGCAGGGGACCATTCCGCCTCTCCCCGTCCCCCACTCCAAGGGGCTCTACCCCTGTGGTTTTCTGATCGGAGTCTTTACAGCGACCTTGACATTGGTGTTTTAGGGTTTTGAGAGCGATGTGACTGACTGTGTAGCTGAACTCTACACTCCCAGCCCCCTCTTCTCCGCTCCCGATTCTTCCCCTCCAAGTCACTGCTTGCTAAGTGCAAGTGACGTGTAGGGACACTAGGTGCCCTAGCCCGGCTGTCTAAGAGTCTTCTAGTGGAGTTCCATATTTAGAGTTCCTCAGTTAGTTTATTGGAATGAAGAATCTTAGTTACAGAAGACGAGGTGCAGTAACAGCAAATTTTGCTTTTAGAAGACTTTATCCTAATTGGAAAAAGTGAGTAGCCTCGACTTTTACTGATGGTTATATCTTTCGACTAATTGAAGTGCTATTGGTCCCAACATTCAAGCTGCCCAAACTTTCCCCGCTTGTATTAGCTCTGCAGCGCATCTAAGTAAGCAAAACGTCTTCTTGGAGTTTGTCTCTTTTCTCACAATAAGCTGCACTGAATCACAAAAACTATGTCAGGAATATTTAATCTTACAGTAAGGACAGATCTAGAACAAAGTCAGGCTCATATGTGGGCTCCATGGCTTAGTTGGTTAAAGCACCTGTCTTGTAAACAGGCGATCCTGGGTTCGAGTCCCAGTGGGGCCTTGGCTTTTGCCCTCTCCCTAAGAAGCCAAATTCTTCAGTAAACCCTCATTACTACTAATTCTCCACCGTATTCAGTATTACTGTGAATTCTGATCCACTCATTCAAAAGCAGCTGTGACTACAAAAATTCTCACTCCTAAGGAAGAGGTGGTGGGTCTCTTTATGGAAACAGAAAGAAAATGACCTTCTGTTTTTCATCTTTGCTGAAGTTCCCTGTCCTCTATTTTTTAATTGGGGGGGGGCAACAAAACTGTACCAACTCTCAATGCTTTTTTCTGAATTCCCATGTAATTTATTAGTGATTCTAGGAAACTCAGCATTATGTTATCTCTTTTATATATGATTTTCCAAATATTACTAAATTATAATAACAGTAATTTACATTTGCTTATATGCCCTCAGTCTTCAAGGAAGGGCTTTAGTCCCAAAGGGAATACATATATTGGCCCCACTAAAAACTGAACTTTAATTCTGCAATTTAAAAAATGGAATGATCCTATAATGCAATGATTCCCAAGCTTAGTAGACATTTAAATCACCTAGGGAACTAGTTAAAACACAGTTTCTTGGGACTCATCCCCAGAGGTTTTAATTCTATTTTGGTGAAAGGCCCAGAAATGTGTGTTTTTAACAAGCACTCCAAGTGATTTTGAAGCAAGTGAATCACATTTGCAAAAATCCTGCTTAAAATATTACACACAGAGCAGAACTGAAAGTGAGGTCCAGCTATGCTATTAGCATGTTTGTACTAATTCATGAACATCTACTTACCCTCTTTATCATCTAGTTAGCATTATTGGAAGTCTACTACATTCCAAGAGTTTCCAGACATGCTGTCATTTAATCAGCCCAACAATCCTGTCAAATATGTGTTATGATCAGCTCTTTGAAGATGAGGAAATAGGTTCAATAATATTCACAGTAACAGAGTAAGTGACAAAGTTCAATTTCAAACTCAGGTCTATCTGATTCTGGAATCCATGCTTTTCTCATTATATCTGTCTTCTATTTGATTAGAGTCAAGAATGAAGTTTTTGGCCGCAGAGCTAAATAAAATTAAGCAACTTAGACTGATCTCAAACCTTAGTCCTAAGGGTTAAGGATCCTGAGATAACTGTCTGTTTTCTGCTAGAAGATAATCAGCCCAGTGAACAGCTGCTTAACTTGTTTAACTTAGGGAGGAGGAAAATATAAAATAAAACCTCAGAAATCTATGTAGGAGGTTCTCCACAAAAAAATGAGCAGACCATGTAACTAACAAACTGAAATAATCTTCTTCATCTCCTAGGCTCTGTTTGGTTGGTTGGTTGTGGTTTTTTGTTTTGTTTTGTTTTTTTGCCTTGGACATGCTGTCTTCATGCCCTGATTCTTTAGATTTAAACACAGTGTATTAGCTAGGGCTGCCCTAAAATATCACAGACTGGGTGGCTGAAATAACAGAAGTTTATTTTCTCATAGTTCTGGAACTAGAAGTCCAAAATCAAGGTGCCATCAGACTTGGTTTCTGGTGAGACCTCTCTTCGTGCCTTGTAGAAGGCCCCCTCTGACTGTGTCCTCACATGGCTTTCCTCTGTACATGCAAGGGAAGAATGGGAGTGAGAGCGAGGGCAGAAGGTAGCTCTGGTGTCTCTTCCTCTTCTTATAAGGACACCAGTCTTATTGGATTAGGGCCCCACCCTTATGACCTCATTTAACCATAAATTACCTCCTTAAAGGCCCTGTCTCAAAATGTGGTCACATTAGGGGTTAGGGCTTCCAAATATGAATTTTGGGAGAACACATCCAGTCTATAACAAGTAGGAAGAGGGAGGACTGTATGGCCTAGCTCTGAGTAACAACTCAGTCATGACAGCATCTAATAACTTTGGAAGTTCAGCCTGAAAAGGGAGTTTTTGGATGTGAAGAAAGTGTTTAGATAAAAGTTTTGTCAGACACTTTGTATCAGGTCATAAGATTTAAATGTAAAAATATGTAATATTTATGTAAAAACAGAAAATACTGTTATAAAATATTTAAAGTAAAACCATAAAATATTACACAAAATGTAGGTAATATTTATAACATCTTGAGGTGGAGAAGGCCATTCTCAACATGGCACCAAATGTACAAACTATTTTTTTTAAAAGAGTGAATGATTTCATGAATAAAAATAATTTTTATTGTAAAATTAACATCCCCCCCAAATTAAAATACAAAGTATAAAAAAGGAGGAAAAAAAGCATTGTCAGACAATTAGGCAAGGATTTGTCCTTTAAAGTACTTATTCAGTTGCTTCTTTAGTTCTACCTTGTTCTGAGGAGTGACCTGCTCTGAGATGGTCTTCATGTGATGGAGATGTGGATATTATACCTGCATTCGTAAGAAATAAAAGGAGGATCTTAATTTGATCAGCACTGCGCTTTAGCCAGTTGAAAAAGAGGACATAAACCTTGCCCCCATGGAGCTTTCAATATGGTTGAAAAGACCAAATAAGCACGTACCCCAAACACTACAGATATTTTAAAAACCTATGTTTACTCATGACATTTGCAGAGCATCCACTTGGTGTGTGAATTCTGGAAGTGTGTGAGCCTTATGAACCTTGGACAAATTACTTACCTTTTTTAAGCTTTAAGTCCCTCAACTATAAAATGAGGACATTAATAGTACCCACCTCAAGGAGTTGTTAGGACACAATTCATATAAATTGCCTAGAATGTGTTAAGCCATTATTATCATCATTATTGTTAATAGCACAATATTTGTTTTCTTTCTGAAAATTATTGGGGTAAATCATGCTCTCCCTTGCTATTAAGATGGGATTAATGAGTGGAAGAACTGATGCAATCTATAATCACTACCAAAAGTATAAATAAAAGATAGATATTGTCTCCAGGGAGATTAATTCACCAGTGACAGCCCCTATGGGATCACTGGCACACTGGGTGTGAACTTGTTTTATCTGCCTTTGAATCAGATTTGAAACCAGGAGAGATTATCCAATGCCTCCAGAATCACATTCACCCTACCTGCCATATTAAGACCTTTGGTGGCTTTTACTGAAGTGCTGACCTGATCATACTTGCTTCCCTCTCTCAGGACTGTTGGAATCCAACCCTTCTGCAACCTTTCTCCTGACTAAGCTTCTATAGCTAAACATGTCTGCTTAATACAGATTCAAATAAGAAGAGGTAAGTTCTAGTGATGTCTCTTTCTATTCACACCAGCCTAGATGGTATTGTGTTTTGTTTTGAGACAGAAAACGAAGGTTCTGAGTTTTGGCAATATCAGGCAGGGTAAGATGCCTCCATGAGCTAAATGAATTCTTGTTATGCCAAACAAATGGTTGTCATTTGTTCAGAATTATGTTGATCCCAGAATTATGTCCAAAAAATCCAATTATCTAGGAGATGAGGAGGAATGAGAAAGCAGGTCAAGTCACTAAAAATCAATTCTCTAAAACCAATACTCTGTCATTTTTGTCACATCCCTATGTGAAGACCAGCAAGAATTTCCCAGTAATAAAGTTTTTATCTTTTTGCTTTAAAGTGAATGAATGAATGAATGAATGAATAAATGCCAATACCCTGAAGATAAATTTGAGGATCAAACAATATAAAGAATAACCAATGATAAAATATTGAGGATTTGCGAGGTGGGGTGGGGGGCAATGGAATCTTGTTTTACTCTTTTCCTCAGCCATTTTATACACAAATGCATGAACTTCCTGGCAGATGCAGGCGATTTCTTTTCTGTTTTTGGAGACATACTCCCTTGCCTCATCCTCTTTCTGTCCCCGTCCCTGTCCTTGGTGGTTAAACAGCTGCAACAAACCATCCTAGCCATGAATTCAAGTGGTTGTATGTAAATGTGTAGTTTGTCAAATTGACCTAGAGGTGTCTGGATGAAGCAGGAATCCATACTCTGGTGAATGGACCCTCAGAGCCAATTGTTATAAGTCAAGCTTTAAATTTATCTCTTTTGGGAGGTCTTTTTTTGGTTAAATCACGTATTCCGATCAATCCTCATATACATGCTTCTTTCTCTTAATTGAATTTCCATTCTTTCAGCACCTCAGATTAAAACTTCAAATGTTCTTTCAGCTCCTTCCTCTCTCCTACATTCAGACCTTGCTCTTGATTCCCACTGCCACTCTCCGAGCTAACGTTCTCAGCCTCTCTCCCATAGACTCTTGCAGTAGCCTCCCCACTGAGTTCCCAACTTCTAGTCTCTTTCTTGAATCCCTCGTTATTCAGCCATAATAAATGTTTTTAAATGCTGCTCCAATCATTTCACACCTCTTCTGAAAAAAAAAATCTTCATTTGATCAGACTCCTTAACCTAGTATTCAAGATTTTCCATATCCTGGACCCAAGTTATTTTTGCAACCTGTTTTTCCACTACGCCATGTTATGCACTCTGTGCTGCAGTAAGTGATGACGTGTGCTTTCCACGCTTTCAAACAATGTGTACAACTCTAATGCCTTCACCATCACTGACGAATATTCAGATCCCTTCCATTCCTTCTTGTTTAATTTTCATTTATATTAAAGACATATGCGTTCAAAGTTAAAAAAATAAAATAATACTATGGGCTTATAATGAAAAATAGCAGTTCCCTTCTTCATCATTCCTCACTCTCAATATCCTGGTCTCCCAAGGTAACACATCTTTAATAATTTCAGTGTTTTCTTATATTTACCCATACTTCTTAATAACAAGTCTTTACTCTATTTGTGTTTTTTTAGTTTTAAATATGACTTATTTATCACTTACTATAAAAAATGAGAACTTTTAACCCTTACATAACAAAGAGAAAGAGTGAGGACAAAAGACAGAGAGAGAGAGAGAGAGAGAGAGAGAGAATGTCTATGTCTTACTCTCCAGATACTCTTATATCATACTTTTTGGTTATATCAGCACGGAGAGTTTACACTTTCACGACTGCATAAACATTAGTCACAGTGGAATCATTTAGTGAACTATGGTTACCTAAAAAAAAAAAAATCTCTTCTCAATTCTCACAGATGGTCAGATGGTACAATTCCTGTTGTTTTTGTTTGTTTGTTTTTGGAGACATGACAAGGGATCTTGTCCTCAACACCAGTCTGTTCTTATTACATAATTCACACACATCTTCAGGGTCCTTCTACTATATGCTAAGGGATTCTCACAAATCAACATCATTTAGATGGGTCACTTTAAAGTGACCAGGTTTTAGTGTTGACTAAAACAACAGAAAAAAAAAAACCCCAATGAAAACCATACTCATGGCTCCAGCCAGTACATTGAAACAAGTCTCTCTGGTAGAGGTAACAATTATGACAAATTCATATCTAATTTCTTGGGTCAGACACTCTCAGAATTCATTCCCATATACGGTCTCCAAATTTCTGCCCCAAATTAGCAAGGACCTGTAATGTTTCTTGCCCTGGCAGAGCCTGCAGCAATCGAACCCTGTTTACCTGATGGGTATGGAGAGGGCCATCAGGAGAATTGTTCCTTTTACTCTGCTTCCCACTCAGTAAGGAAGTGTCACAATTTTCTTAAGATTTTATTTTTAGAACAGTTTCACATCACAGCAAAACTCAGCAAGAGTACAGGGATTTCCCATATAACCCCTGCCCCTGCGCATGCATAGCCTCCCCCTTTACCTTCATCCCTCACCAAAGTGGTACAATTGTTAGAGCTGATGAGCTTACCCAGACATATCATAATCACCCAAAGTCCATAGTTACATTATGGTTCACTCTTCGTATTGTACATTCTATGGGTTTGGAAAAATGTATAATGACATGTATATACCGTTATAATATCATACAGAGGAGGCTCACTGCCTAAAAATCCTCTGTGCTCTACTTAGTCATCCCTCCCTCCTAAACGTTGGCAACCACTGATCTTTTTACTGTCTTCATAGTGTTGCATTTTCCAAACATACTGTATGATAGTTGGAATCATACAGTATATTGCCTTTTTAGATTGGCTTCTTTGAATTAGTAATTAGCATTCAAGGTTCTTCTACGTCTTTTCATAGCTTGACAGCTTGTTCCTCTTTAGCGCTGAATAGTACTCCATTGTCTGGATGTACCACAGTTTATTTATCCATTCACCTTCTTGGTTGCTTCCAAATTTTGGCAATTATGAGTAAAACTGTTGCAAACATCTTTGTGCAGGCTTTTGTGTGGATGTAAGTTTTCAGCTCATGTGAGTAAATACCCAGGAGTGTGATTACTGGATCATATGGTAAGGGTATGTTTAGTTGTGTAAGAAACTGGCAGACTGTCTTCCAAAGTGGCCCTACCATTTTGTATTCCCACCAGCAAATGAGAGTTCCTATTGTGCCACATCCTTGCTAGCATTTGGTGTCATTGTTCTCGATTTTGGCCACTCTGATAGGTGTGTAGTAGAATCTGATTGTTGTTCTAATTTGTATTTCCCTGATGACATATGTCTTAGTCCATTTGGGCTGCTATAACAAAATGCCAGAGACCAGGAGACCTATTGCAACATTTATCTCACTGATCTGGAGGCTGGGAAATCCAAGATCATGGCACTGGCAGTTTCAGTGTCTGGTAAAAGCCCACTTTTTGGTTAATAGATAGCACCTTGTAGCTGTAACTTCACATGGAAAGGACAAGAATCGCTGTGGGTTCTTTTATAAGAGCACTAAGCCCATACATGAAGGCTCTACCTTCATTACCTAAGCACCTACCCAAGACCCCACCTCTTAGGTCACACACTCCCTTAGCTGCAAGGTAGCTGGGAGAAGACCACCTCCCAATGACTTCTTTAATCATACAGAAGAGCCATAACAAATAATGAATGTCCACTAACCCATCACATAGGGCTTTGATTTAGGGGGAAAAAATGAAACCACTTTCTCTACTGAAAGGATTTTTCAAATGTGACTTATTAATTATTATATTCATTAATGTTGTTATGATTTCTACTGAGGGTGTACCCCATTGCTCCCCCATAAAAGTATTTCTTTCCTGTTATCGTCAAAACTTCTGACAACTCAGGGTTTTTAAAATCACCCTTCTCTTCCTTGACTTTAGCAGGTGTCTCCCATCAAAATTCAATGAAGCACATGAATGAAAGTTTTCCAGAGGATTTCATTCTCATGGGCTTTACCAAATATCTGTGGTTGGGTCTTCCTCTCTTCTTTGCCCTCCAATCTCCTACATGTTCACACTGTTGGGAAACATTGCTATTATTCTGGTCTCTCAAATAGATCCCCAACTCCAAAGTCCTATGTATTTCTTCCTCACAAGTCTCTCTTTTTTTGGACCTCTGTTTCACCAGCACAACTCTACCCCAAAAGCTGTTCAACCGGGGGAGCCCAACAAGAACATCACTTATACAGGCTGTATGACCCAGGCCTATGTATTTCACTGGCTGGGCTGTACTGAATGTGTCCTGCTTGGCACCATGGCCTTACACCACTATGTGGCTGTGTGTAAGCTTCTGAGATACTCTGTAATCATGAACCACAAGCTCTGCTGGCAGCTCTCCAGCACTGCTTGGCTCATTGGTCTGGCCAATTCACTACTGCAGTCCACACTCACAGTCCAGCTGCCCCTGTGTGGGAACCAGGAATTGGACCACTTCTTTTGTGAGCTTCCCAGTCTAATTAAGATGGCTTGCGTGGACACCACAGTCAGCGAGCTTACAGTGGTGGCCACCTTCCTGATAATGGGTCCCCTCTCCATGATTCTTGTCTCTTACAGTTATATTGCCCAAGCTGTATTTCAAATCCCTTCTGCTGATGGGAGACTTACGGCCTTCAACACTTGTTCATCACACCTACTGGTGGTGTCTTTATTCTATGGCTTTGGCATCTACATCTATATGCAGCCCTCAGGGGACAGCCCTCAAGATGTCATCAAAGTTCTGATGCTATTTTACTGCGTTATTACTCCCATGGCTAACCCATTCATCTACACCTTGAGGAACAAGGATGTTAAAGGAGCTTTGAGGAGACTTCTGAAGAGGGCCATTTTGTCCAAGAGAATGTGAGAAAATGATGCTTTATTCTGAATGGGAAAGCCCAACAATAACCTGAAATATATCCTCCTTTAAATAGACGTTCCATCAAAATCATGCTCAAAAGTCAATTCAAGAAAACCTTTGTGCGTTGTTTACCACTTCTGACACCAAGTGTGTTGGGTTTTTTCCCCACAACAACCAATTCTCTGAAACAAACTGGGTGTCCTACATTCAATTCAATTCCGACACTAACTACCCAGAGTTATCATAGGCCCCACAGGTTAAGGGCTCAATTCCACAAAACTGCCTCTGTTACTGGAGAGTAGGTTCTTGTCTCATCCCAGAGACATTTCAGAGACGAGACACAGAGGCTAAGGAAGCAAAGCGAGGATTTATTAATTGATAGTACACTCTCAGGAGGGAGAGCAGGCAGGCTCAGGTGAGAAGCTGCTCTGAGTTCCTTCGGCAAGCTGGTTATATAGGGTGTGAAAATGATTGGGCAGAAAATATTCATTGAGGAGGGCGGGGTTTGGGGTCAAATTTCCTGATTTTCATCCCAGCTCCACCTTCCCCGGGGGAGGAGGAATTTTTGCCCTTTCTTGGTCTTAATTGTAAGTGTCATGGTGTCGGTGCATCATGGGTACTTCTTCTCTGCAAGGCTAATTTTATTGTAAAGAGGGCGTAACAAGCAAAAGGTTACATTCGGTAGCCAGAGATTCCCACCTTTTGCCGCCTTTCTTTGCCTCTAGGACCCCTGTCGCCTCAAGATGTAAGGTTTCCTGTCACCTGACCCGTGCCCCCTACCCCCTTTCTCTGCTCATATCTAGCTACCTGCCTGCTCTGATACCTCCGCTTCAGGTGCCAATCACAGGCCACCTGTACTTCTGACCAACCAGCTACAAAGTCAGGGTTCCTAGAACAGCTCACTAAACTCAAGAAAACATTTTTTAAAATATTTATTTATTTGCCTGCGCCGGGTCTTAGCTGCGGCACTTGGGATCTTCGTTGCAGCGTACAGGATATTTTAGTTGCAGCATGCGGGATCTAGTTCCCTGACCAGGGATGGAACCTGGGCCCCCTGCGTTGGGAGCGCGGAGACTTCGCCTCTAGACCACCAGGGAAGCCCCTCAAGGGAACATTTCACATATTTTTACCAATGTATTATAATTATAATGCCGGCTGCCCTGAGCTGGTCTCCTGGAGTGACCCCTGATCTGGGAGACTGGGCTTTGTGCCCGGACCCGACCCCAGATTTCTTACCCCGACCGGGCCCCAGAGGTTTCAGAGAGGCAGAGGACTCCTGAGTGTAAGAGGGGTGGCTTTTTTGGGAATCTGGTGGGTCTTTGACGCATAGAAAGCAGGCACTTTTCTTTAGTCCTTGGGGTCAGAAGTGTTTTCGAAATCAGATTGATGAATTTTTAAAAAAACATGGTGCGTATATAGTATATTGAATGCATAACACCCCAGGAGCCTGGGGCAGTCCCATATTTTATTACAGAAAGTAGTATCAATATTTCTGTAACAAAATATGAATTTCACTCTAAAACTATAAATAACTTCATGTCATTTCAAGCCAAGCTGTTACAAAATGAATTTATGTCACTTTGAGTATTGCCATCAAATGACTTATGAAAATACTCTTGGTTTTCAGAACTCTGGGGAACGTCAAAATTGTGGAGGAGGGATTGTGGAGCCGTTCTAGTTAATATTTTCACTGCCTTATTTCTCTAATCTTGTTTGTTTATGTATCACACAGTATTAAAGCAAACAATTCCTGAGCAAGCTGTTGAAAAAGTCTTAGAGTTAATACCTTTTGTTAGTCATTATTTTTTTCAACAGATAGTTAATTGATGATTTATATGTCCCAGACATTCTTTTGGCACTTAGAATGGTGCAGTGTACCAAACTGATAGATAAAGCCCCTGTTCTTATGGCATTTATATTATTGTGGAGTAACAAACAAAAGGCAAATAAAGATATGTTGTCAGTTGGTGGTGAGTGTTACAAAGAAAGTAGAGTAAGAGGGTGGATAATGGTAGGAAAACTTTTATATACAATGAGCTAGAAATGTCTCTTTGAGAAGATGATTTTTGAGCATACTTTAAAGAAACAAGGGACTGCCCTATGCTAATATCTGGGTAAGAGCATTCCACGCAGGTGTGAAGGGCCTCAGGTAGACTGCATTTAACATGTCTAAAATAGAAAAGGGTTGGAGTAGAGTGAGTATAGGAAAAAGATTACTCTTTTCATTTCTAAAATAATCATATGAATTTCCATTACCAGGAATGTCAAATCCTCAAATCATCTACATCACTGTTAGGCAGATTTCAAAAACCTTTTCTGTTGTGTTTTTCTTCAAGTGGTATAGGCAGTGTTTAATAATAATACACGTGGATTTTTAAAAACTGATGGCAGTTTTTCATCTTAATACTTTCTATATTTTGCAAAGGGGAGTCTCCCTGGAGTGTGAACCTATCTGCAGGGACCCCTCTTCTGAGAGAAAATGAATACAGATCTTATTATTCAGAATGAAAAATACCCAGGAGGAACCTGTAATAGTAAAGGGGGAGGAAGAGACTTTTTTGTACAAGAAATTGACTTGCAGCAGAATAGCCAGTCCAGCCAGGAAGTCTTCTGCCAACACTTTAGACAGTTCTGCTACCAGGAGACACTTGGACCCAGGGAGGCTCTGAGCCAACTCCAGGAACTTTGCTGTCAGTGGTTGATCCCAGAGAATCATAAAAAGGAGCAGATCCTGCAGTTACTGGTGTTGGAGCAGTTCGTGGCCATCCTGCCTGAGGAGCTCCAGGCTTGGGTGCGGGTGCATCAGCCATTGAATGGAGATGAGGCTGTGTCTTTGCTGGGAGATGTGGAGAGAGAACTTGATGGTCCAGAATTTCGGGTGGGAAGAGGAAGCATGTTCTGCTGTGGCAATCAGACCATTAAATTAACCCCATTTAATAGTTTGGTCAATAGGAAAGCAGTGAGGGTAACTGAGCTTTTGTCCCTGTCAGGAGTCATTGCTTCTGTCAGTTCATTTTTCTGTCTCATCTCTCCTGCTAAGCCCATTCAGTCCTTTTTCCTAATCCTGTTTCCATGGGAGTTGTTTCCTAAGGTTTTAGCTCTGGTTTTCACAGTAGTTTCCTCCTAAGCCCAATGGTCCCTGATTGTCTCCAGGGCACATCTCAAGCAGGTGGACAGGAAATGCTCTGGCAGGCGGTGATATCTCTGGTTGCTGCACAGCAGTCACCAAGTTGTCAGCTCTGGCACGTGGAGACCCTGCTCAAGCACGACTCTATATTCACAAAATATAGAAAGTATTAAGATGAAAACCCCATTTCCTACGAGAGAGGTGAGGAGGAGAGGGAGAAATGTATCTGGGAAGGTGGGTTAGGGTAGCAGGCACCTACTTGGCCAACCAAAGCCATCCTTTACAACTTAATAGTGTTTCTAACCCTAACTCTCACCTGAAATCCTCCCTGGCTCATATACTCTCTCTTTACAAAGTACAACCTTTATTCTTGGTCTTTTAAGCAAAAGATTTTTATTTTATTTGTTTTCATATACCATATTGGTTTTCATTAAAGCATTAAACTATCACATCATTCTGTTGCTTTTTATACCACCTCTGTTTTACAGTCTCCTTTACAATGACCTTCTAAATGTCCTATCCTACCCTGTATCTGTAAGTTTTCTATACGCATCAGTGATAAAGTCATCTTTTAAGCCTTTCACTTTGACTACATTTCTCCTGTCCTCTTCCACATTAAATTCTCTTCTCTTTTCATGTCAGTAGCTTCCTCTACATGTCACTCCAGTCTAGGTTTGTTACACGTTTTCCTTTCCACATTCTCTACATGCTAAATGTGCTTTCCATTTACTAAGCATCTCCCTTTTTACATCCTGATTCCCTTTAGAATCTGTCTCCAGAAAAATAGCAATAAAGTGACCAGAAGAGTCAAGAAATCAGTCCTTTTCCAGTATTTCCTTTGAGTTCAAGTGGAATCTCCATTTTAATGAGCTCGATGGGACATTTAATTTATTTCCTTCAGGCCAAATTTCACTAAAAATGTGTATTTTAGTGTGTTCATAAAGCAATACTGATGTTAGTTTGTTTGAAGGAATTATTGGTTTACACTGAATCTTCAAGCAATGTTCTATGTGGGGGAGGATTAAGACAAAGGGTTTTCTCTCCAAGCAATAGAGGAAATACACTTTTGCCTTTCTGCTATACAGTGGGCCCTTTGTATCTGTGGGTTGCACATCCTCCTATTCAACCAAGCGTGGATCGAAAATATTCAGAAAAAAAAATTCCAGAACATTCCAAAAAGTAAAGCTTGAATTTGCAGCACACTGACAACTATTTCCATAGCATTTACATTGTATTAGGTATTATAAGTAATCTGGAGATGATTTAAAGTATATGGGAGGATGTACATAGGTTATATGCAAATACTATACTATTTTATATAAGGGATTTAAGCATCTTCAGATTTTGGTATGGAGGCATGGGTCGTGGAACCAATCCCCTGCAGATACCAATGGACAACTGTACTTGTATTTGAATGCAATTTAAAGTACTCTTTACACACTTAGACTTTAACAAATTAGTGCCCCTTTTTGGTGTTAAAGATTATTCTTAATCCTGCCTTAGTAATTATTACATAGGTTATTTATGCCTAGGATATGTCTATTTCAACTTTCCTTTCTAGCATTTTCCTTAATTGAACATAAGAGCTATTTATTAATTGTTGGAGGAGCATGACTAGAAAAGAGATAAACGATCCCTTGGGAGTTTAATATTTCATCAGTTCAAAAAGGTGACATTTCTATTGTTTACTTTTACATATGTTTAAAATCTTCCATAATAAAAAGCTTAAAAAGAAAGTGACATTTAAATGATCCATTTCCTATTTCTGAAAGTGAGACCAAACCTTAGACTGGGAAGTTGACTGCAAAGCAGGAAGTGTCCAAAGGAATGGAATCACAGAAGATGATACTCAACAGAATCTTCAGAGGCAGGAACATTTTCTTGGGGGCTTATTTTGGAGACCTTTGAGAATGCAAGGACAGGTTTGGAGGGCATCAAGGAAACGCAGAGGAAGGGAAAGAACACAAATGTGATCAGTGTGGGAAAAGCTTCATGCACATCATGAATCTTATTGGACATCAGAGAATCACAGGAAAAACCCTTTCAGTGTAAAGAATGTGGAAGAGCCTTCAGTCAAAATACAACCCTTTTAAATCACCTCATAATTCACTCTGGCAAAAAACCTTATCAGTGTAATCATTGTGGTAACATTTTAGTTAAGGCTCAGTCCTTATTAAACATCAAAGAAGTCACACTGGGGAGGGGCCTTGTGAGTGCAATGAATGTGGCAAAACCTTCAGTAACAGCACAGGACTTAGCATCAGAGGTACCATACCTTAATGAAATGTTACCAGTGCAATGACTGTGGGAAGGCTTTCAGAGAATGTTCAAACCTTACTAAACATCAGCGAATTCATACAGGAGAAAAGCCCTACGAATGTGATGAATGTGGAAAAGCCTTCAGTGGAAGTTCTGACCTTACTAGACATCACAGAATTCACATTGGGGAGAAATCCTAAGAATGTGACAAGTGTGGGAAGGCCTTCGACTGAGCTTACATCTTACTGAACACCAGAGAATCCACAAGAAAGAAAAACCCTATGTGTAGTAAGTATGGAAGAGCCTTTAAACAGAGATCAGGTCTTTTTCAACATAAAAAAAAAAAAACCACAACTAATCAAAATCACTTTGGGAATTCCCTGGTGATTTGGTGGTTAGGACTCTGAGGTCTCATTGCTGAGGGCTCAGGTTCGATTCCTGGTCAGGGAACTAAAATCCCGCAAGTGGCGTGGCAAAAAAAATCACATTGCTTTAATTACTGTAGTAAGAATGTTAAGCAGCATTTGTTTCTCGTAGAATTCAGAGAAGCTACATGAGCACTCTCCGTATCTGTCACCGTCTCAACTTCTCTGACATCAAAGTATCTACAGACTAGATTCTCTCTCAGGGTGAGCTAAGCCAGATTTTCTATTTCTAGGCCTCAAGGCTGACTAATTTAAAATGTAAAGCTTCAGAATAGCCTGTTTCATCCTATCCACAATGAAATTTAGAGAAAAATGCACACCCATAACCCAGAGTTGAAAGTACCACATTTCTCAAGTGAGTAGTTAAAGGTTTAGGCATTGCTTTTCTTCCTCACTTTTTCTTCCTTTGCTTTATGTGTGGTGATCAAGACCTTAGTAACTTGTTAGATGTTGCTTTAAAAGGGGGTTGACATGGGGTGAGGAAAGATACTAGGTTCTAGTATCCACTACACCACTGTGATGTTAGGCGAGTCGCCCACACATTCTAGGCCTTAGATTCCTCATCTGTGAATTATGGGACTAGAATATATATTCTCTCAAAGATCCCTTGAACCTCTACAATTGATTTTTGTGAATGCCTTCAAGCTTCTGTATTTAATTCCTCAACCTGACATTCAAGAGGCTCCTCTACAAATTAGTCCCAGTAAGAAATGTTATTTTCTTCACTATCCTACAAGAGCTCTCTGCTCTTATTGTATTTGTCTCACTTTCCCCAGGTCCCCCCAGTACACTCCAGCTTCCATGTCTTTGTCTTCCATTCTAACCCCCTTCATGCCCTGAATGCCCTCTTTATCTTTGTTGTTTCTCCAATTAAATTTGATGTATGTCTTACTGTAACTCCACTTAGAATAAACAAGTTTTCTGAGCACTGAACCTCCCAGAGGCTGTATGCAGTACTCCTAAGGTGTCACTTAAAAATGGGCTTGGGTTAAATAGTACTGACCCTCTTGAGAATCTCTCTTCCCTTTTTTTCAGACCACTTATAATACCATAGGCGTCATTTCTTTCTAATTCTCTGCCTTCCCTCCAAACTTGCGTTTCCTAAGTATCATTGTTTCAGAGGAGGAAGCAGAGATAGTGGGTTCAATCAGAGATGATGGCATCACATTTAAGGAAAAAAAAAGGAAAAGAAAACCCTAGATAGGGAGTCAAAGTACAGACACCTATATCAGAATTTATGATCAGCTACTGGTAATAAAGATCTGAAAAATACACAAACTGTATTCTTCTCGAGTAAAAGAAGTCTAAAGGTAGATAGTTTAGGGTTGTTGCTTTTACTCCATGGAATCATCAGGGATCCAGGTCCCTTCCAGTTTTCACCATCCTCTGCATGGCTGCTGAAGCACCAGCCATCAATTCTACATTCCAGTCAGCAGGAAGGGCCAAAAAGGGACTCCCAAATCAGTCAGCATCTTTCACGGAGCCTTCTCAGGACAGTATATTTCTTCTTATATTGAATTAGCCAGAATTTAGTCACGTGACCACAACTCAGCTTCAAGGGTAGCCGAGAAATGTAATCTTTATTCCACGTGCCAAAGGACACAAATAAAAAATTAGATTTCTGGGGCTTCCCTGGTGGTGCAGTGGATGAGAGTCCGCCTGCCGATGCAGGGGACACGGGTTCGTGCCCTGGTCCGGGAGGATCCTACATGCCGCAGAGCGGCTGGGCCAGTGAGCCATGGCCGCTGAGCTTGCGCGTCCAGAGCCTGTGCTCCGCAACGGGAGAGACCACAACAGTGAGAGGCCCGAGTATCGCAAAAAAAAAAAAAAAAAAAAAAAAAAAGGTTTTGTGTTATCTAATAAAAAGGAGCTACTTATTTAGTAGGCAATTAACAGCCTGCCACAGTCCCAAATAAAGTCATGGCATTTTGAGTTCTAAAGTGCAGGTACTAACTCGTGTGTGTGTGTGTATGTGTGTGTGTGTGTGTGTGTGTGTGTGTGTGTGCGCTGTCAGCGACCATCTACTTTTACTTACAGCAGCTCTGGTCATGGATTATTTGTGAAGGGTTTTTCTTTTTTTTTTTAACTTTATCTTTTTATTTTATTTTTGAAGTATCCTTTTTTTTTGAATTTTATTTTATTTTATTTTCATACAGCAGGTTCTTATTTGTTATCTATTTTATACATACTAGTGTATATATGTCAATCCCAATCTCCCAATTCATCCTGCCACCACCCCCGACCCCGCTTTTCCTCCTTGGTGTCCATACGTTTGCTCTCTACATCCGTGTCTCTAAACCAGTTCATCTGTACCATTTTTCTAGATTCCACATATATGCATTGATATAGAATATTTGTTTTTCTCTTTCTGACTTACTTGACTCTGTATGACAGTCTGTAGGTCCATCCACGTCTCTACAAGTGACCCAATTTTGTTCCTTTTTATGGCTGAGTAATATTCCATTGTATATATGTACCACATCTTCTTTATCCATTCCTCTGTTGGTGGGTATTTAGGTTGCTTCCGTGACCTGGCTATTGGAAATAGTGCTGCAATGAACACTGGGGTGCATGTGTCTTTTTGAATTATGGTTTTCTCTGGATATATGCCTAGTAGTGGGATTGCTGGGTCATAAGGTAGTTCTATTTTTAGTTTTTTAAGGAAACTCCATACTGTTCTCCATAACGGCTGTATCAATTTACATTGCCACCAACAGTTCAAGAGGGTTCCCTTTTCTCCACACCCTCTCCAGCATTTGTTGTTTGTAGATTTTCTGATGATGCCCATTCTAACTGGTGTGAGGTGATATCTCATTGTAGTTTTGATTTGCATTTCTCTAATAATTAGTGATTTGAGCAGCTTTTCATGTGCTTCTTGGCCACCTGTATGTCTTCTTTGGTGAAATGTCTATTTAGGTCTTCTGCCCATTTTTGTATTGGGCTGTTTGTTTTTTTAATATTGAGCTGCATGAGCTGTTTATATATTTTGGAGATTAATCCTTGGTCCATTGTTTCATTTGCAAATATTTTCTCCCATTCTGAGGGTTGTATTTTTGTCTTGTTTATAGTTTCCTTTGCTGTGCAAAAGCTTTTAAGTTTCATTAGGTCTCATTTGTTTATTTTTGTTTTTATTTCATTACTCTAGAAGGTGGGTCAAAAAACGTCTTGTGATTTACGTCAAAGAGTGTTCTTCCTATGTTTTCCTCTAAGAATTTTATAGTGTCCAGTCTTACATTTAGGTCTTTAATCCATTTTGAGTTTATTTTTGTTTATGGTGTTAGGAAGTGTTCTAATTTCATTCTTTTACATGTAGCTGTCCAGTTTTCCCAGCACCACTTATTGAAGAGACTGTCTTTTCTCCATTGTATATCCTTGCCTCCTTTGTCATAGATTAGTTGACCATAGGTGCGTGGGTTTACGTCTTGGCTTTCTGTCCTGTTCCATTGATCTATATTTCTGTTTTTGTGCCAGTACCCTATTGTCTTGATTACTGTAGCTTTGTAGTATAGTCTGAAGTCAGGGAGTCTGATTCCTCCAGCTCCGGTTTTTTCCCCTCAAGACTGCTTTGGCTATTCAGAGTCTTCTGTGTCTCCATACAAATTTTAAGATTTTTTGTTCTAGTTCTGTAAAAAAATGCCATTGGTAATTTGATAGGGATTGCGTTGATTCTCTAGATTGCTTTGGGTAGTATAGTCATTTTCACAATATTGATTCTTCCAATCTGAGAACGTGGTGTATCTCTCCATCTGTTTGTGTCATCTTTGATTTCTTTCATCAGTGTCTTATAGTTTTCTGAGTATAGGTCATTTACCTCTTTAGGAAGGTTTATTCCTAGGTATTTTATTCTTTTTGTTGCAATGGTGAATGGGATTGTTTCCTTAATTTCTCTTTCTGGTATTTCATTGTTAGTGTATAGGAATGCAAGAGATTTCTGTGCATTAATTTTGTATCCTGCAACTTTACCAAATTCATTGATTAGCTCTAGTAGTTTTCTGGTGGCATCTTTAGGATTCTCTATGTATATTATCATGTCATCTGCAAACAGTGACAGTTTTACTTCTTCTTTTCCAATTTGTATTCCTTTTATTTCTTTTTCTTCTCTGATTGCCATGGCTAGGACTTCCAAAACTATGCTGAATCATAGTGGTGAGAGTGGACATCCTTCTCTTGTTCCTGATCTCAAAGGAAATGCTTTCAGTTTTTCACCATTGAGAATGATGTTTGCTGTGGGTTTGTCGTTTATGGCCTTTATTATGTTGAGGTAGGTTCCCTCTATGCCCACTTTCTGGAGGGTATTTATCATAGATGGGTGTTGAATTTTGTCAAAAGCTTTTTCTGCATCTATTGAGATGATCATATGGTTTTTATTCTTCAGTTTGTTAATATGGTATATCACATTGATTGATTTGCATATATTGAAGAATCCTTGCATCCCTGGGATAAATCCTTTTAATGTGCTGTTGGATTCTGTTTGCTAGTAGTTTTTGAGGATTTTTGCATCTACATTCATCAGTGATATTGGTCTCTAATTTTCTTTTTTTGTAGTATCTCTGTCTGGTTTTGGTATCAGGGTGATGGTGGCCTCATAGAATGAGCTTGGGAGTGTTTCTTCCTCTGAAATTTTTGGAAGAGTTTGAGGAGGATGGGTGTTAGTTCTTATCTAAATGTTTGATAGAATTCACCTGTGAAGCCATCTGGTCCTGGACTTTTGTTTGTTGGAAGATTTTTAATCACAGTTTCAATTTCAGTGCTTGTGATTGGTCTGTTTATATTTTCTGTTTCTTTCTGGTTCAGTCTTGGACGTTTGTATCTTTCTAAGAATTTGGCCATTTCTTCCAAGTTGTCCATTTTATTGCCATAGAGTTGCTTGTAATAGTCTCTTATGATGCTTTGTATTTCTGCAGTGTCCGTTGTAACTTCTCCTTTTTCATTTCTAATTTTATTGATTTGAGTCCTCTCCCTCTTTTGCTTGATGAGTCTGGCTAAAGGTTTATCAATTTTGTTTATCTTCTCAAAGAACCAGCTTTTAGTTTTATTGACCTTTGCTCTTGTTTTCTTTGTTTCTATTTCATTTATTTCTGCTCTGATCTTATCTTATTCTTAATAGAATTTTGGGTTGTTTCCAGTTTAGAGCTATAAAAAATGCTGCTAAAGTGTGTCTTTAGATGTAAATATATATGCATTTCTGGCAGCAATATAACTAGAAGTGAAACTCTTGGGTCATAGAATATGCGTATGTTCAACTTCAGCAGATATACCAAAGAATTTCCCAAAAATGTTGTTGCCAATTTACACTCTCATCAACAGTGTATGAAAATTTCCATTGCTCCATAATCCTTGCCAACACTTCACACTGTGAATTCATTTTTAACAGGGATTTCAGCTTTCAGTTTGCGGTTTCTTAACAAATACCTAATGACCTATCATATTGGCAACATTCAAAAGCCTGAAAACATACAGTTGGGGAGGCAGTGTGAAAACAGGCACTATCTCGCATTGCTGTTGAAAGTGCAAAATGATACAACCCTTACAAAGACACTTCTCTCCTCTCCTCTCTTCATTGTTCATTGCAGCATTATTTGTTAAAGCAAAATATTGGAAACAATCCAAATACCCATCCCTAAGAGACTGGTTGAAAAAATAATGGTACATCTACGCAATGGAGTACTATACCACTGTAAAGAGAAAAAGAGGAATATTTCTATGAACAGATTTAGAATAATTTCCAGGTTATTCTATTAAGTTATAAAGCAAGATGCAAAAGAGTGTGTATAATATAATTTACAGTGGTAAAAGGGTAAACACATATTTTTGTAAAAGAAAGGAAGGAAGGGAAGGGATGAGAGAAGGAAGTAGGAAGGAAAGGATAAATTTAAAACTAATGAAAATGGAACAAGAGTATATATAAGATAAAGGAATTAGGGACGGAAGCAAAACTCTGAACATATCTTTTTATATAATTTTGATTTTGAACTGTTTTGCATATTCAGAAAGGAAATGAAAAAGATGAAAGGAAAGCAAATCTTGAAATTAAAACAGAAGCAAATGACTAACTGTATATCAAGTTTATAACATAACTACACAGAGAAAAGAATTCAAATAAGGTATGTATATGTACTCTAAACTATACTCCCTTAATGGGATACAATTCAAGAACAAATAAAGCAAGCAAAGAAATTTTGGACTGTACATAGTAGGTGTGTTGTTGCTAGTGATGTTGATATTTTAATTTTGAAAATTAAAAAAAAAGATTGTAAGAGCAAATTGAGTGAATATATTGATGCTGCTGGGAGCCAGGGTGTTCACTGTGGAAGAAAGGAAAATCAAATGTGCAATGGTGAAAATGAAAAAAAAAATCTGTGAAGTTGTATTTGAATTGGAAATATCTTATAAAATCCCTATCATATGTATATTTTATTCCAGCTCTAAGGTCCACTGATAGGGCCTAGAAGCAATGACCTATCCCAGTAGCAATGAGCTTATCTATTTTTCAAAATCTAGATCCTGGTCTCTGTATATTATTCTCCATTAAAAGGAACCATGGCTTCATGGAGCAATGGTGGATTCCAGGTCTAAGGCAGAAAAAGTGTAAAATGAGCCTGGAATATCTCGTGCGAGAAAGCAAAGTGCACAAAAACTTTCTTTGCAGGAAACTTTCTTTGTAACTGATAAATGTAGAAGGAATGTGCCCTAGGTTCCTCATCTGCTAAATGGGGATAATTATACCGAACTCACAGGACTGTTAATGTAGAGTGAGTTAGCATGTGTAGATTAGTTAGTATGCGTAAAACATTATACTAGCTGTTATTACTGTATATTAACCCCCTTGGAAGAGACTATGACACTTAGCGCCTCACTACGCCTGGAAGGGGATTCAGCGTGGCGACCACAGAGGTGTGAAAACCTCCGGGCTTACTAGAAGGAACACGGCCTGAACCGCTGTTCCCCCGGAGAGAGGCGGTGTGACGCACTTCCGGCCTTTGTAGTTTATCATTATCCGGGCTGCGGTTGTCAAGGATTCAGAGGTGGTGCCACGGCTACCCGGTGAGCTTCGGAGTCCGGTGGCTGCAGGGCCTTCGGGAGGTCCGGGCTGTGCGCTGCGACTCTGGACTGGGCGTGGGGAGGAGGCAGCGGGTCTTCTTGGCCAGAGCTTGGCCGGACAGTTGAGGGGCAGAGGAGGCTGCCCCTGAAACTAGAAGGGCCCCGTTAACCGAGTCAGCGTCCTTGCCCCCACCCCCATCCCCTTCGTCTGTTCCTGAGCCCTTCAACCACTCCGTCCTAGCCCCCGTGCACCTCTGAACTCTCCTTCCCCGCATCTGAGGGTAAGGGTAGATTCGGATATCCAGGATGGTTTCTATTTTCCCGTCTACCATTCTCGACTGGGGAGTTATTTTAAACAACGAGCAAGGATAGTTTTATAACATGCCACAGGCACTCTTAGTCTGATTCACTCAAGAGTGTACAAGCTCTTGCCACCTGTTGATTTAAGAAAAACACGAATATTTAAATAGCACTTATGTGTCAGCCAGCACTGTTCAAAGCACTTTCCAAATATTAACTTATTTGCTTTTCATAACTCTATGAGGTAGGCACTGGTAGTATGGAACTTCTCCCTCCTCCCCCCTTTATTTAAGGTCCAGGAAGAAAATGAGATCAAGTAACTCACCCGAGTTGATACAGCTGGTAAGGGGTGTAGTCAGGATTCAAATCCAGGGAGTCTGGCTTCAGAGTCTATTTTCTTAAACCCTTTGCTATGCTGACTCTCTCTTTTTCTCTGTATTAGCTTTACAGTCACAACCCAGGAAGTGAGTTCCCTTATTTGAATCTGGTCCTACCCCTTTTCTACCTTAGTAATCCTGAACTTCTAGTTAGGATTTAAGATTAGAGAGAGGTATATACCTGAAGACATGTAAGTCTGTCAGAGTGTGTCTGCAAACCTGATGAAACAGCCATTTCTTTTGTGTGTGTACATGTGTTTCCCCACCCACTCACTGGTGTGGTACTTTGAGCAATAGAAAAGATGAGTCTTCGCCCTAAAGGTAGGTAGCAGCTGTTGATCAAGCCACCCTTGTACCAAAAATTGTACATTAAATTGTACATTATCTCATTAAAAGGTGGTTAATTAGCATGTTTCATATGTGCTGTGCCCTTTGTGCAAAACCATCTTATAAGCATTATCTCATTTAATTCTCTCAAAGACTTTGCAAGGTAGTTGTCCTCATTGCATACATGAGGAGATTGAGGCTCAGAAAAATCAATCAGGTAACTTGCCCAAGATCACACTGTTAGTAAGTCAGAACTCACAACCAGATCTGCCTATCTATGTTCTCTGCTGCCTCATACTATCTTCTACTTAGCTTAGTTAATAGGAAAAATATGAGCTACGTCATGTGTGTGTGTGTGTGTGTGTATGTGTGTGTGTGTGTGTGATTGCAGATACATAGAAAGGATACATTCCAATTTTTAACAGTGTCTGTTTCTCAGGAGTAGAACTTGGTGAAGGAATTCTAAATTCTGTACTTTGGGGTTTTTTTTTGTTTGTTTTAATAAGAGTAGACTGGGATGGATGAGGAAGACGTCAGGGAGGATGTGAGATTTTAATCAAACTGCAGAGATCGGGTAGGGTTTGAATAATGCAGAAGGCAAGACCAGTGACATGGAACAGGGACGAGAAAAGCCTGGTTAAAGAAACGCCTAAGCAGAGCTGGCAGTTTCTGCACGTGGAATATAGGAAGACAAGAGTGGGGCCAGACAGTGGAGGCTAGAAGTGTAAATGGTCTTTAGCCAGGCTTGAGAGTTTGGGATAGGTAGTGAGGAGCCACAGATGGTGACATCAGAAGTGAGGGTAGGGGGATGTATTACGATGAAGGCACCTTTGCATTGCGTGCTGCTTTGTCTTCACTACATGCATATCCTTGGTAAAGAGCATTGCTCCACAGGAATGATGTAGATTTAAGGGTGTTGAGCTTGCCAAGGCTCTAGGAGAAACCAGCTTTAAAATGCAGGTGTATTTTTTAAGGTAGGGGAGATTATTATGCTAATTATATAGCTGGCATATACAATGGGGTGGTGATCCTGGATGGGAGATTAATAGCTGTATGCTTGTGACCAGGAGGGCAGGGTTATTAAAAAAAAAAACTTGGGAAGCCTTTCAGAGACAGTGGCTTCAAAGAACTAAGATAAGCTGGTGTGAGGACCTGGGTATTCAGGCCACCAGATAGAAGCAAATTCAGGGGAGGGAAAGCAAAAGGGAACCTAGGATATACAGAGAATGGAGGGAAACTGATCTTAGTGAAACTGAGTAAAGATTTGAAACACCATATACCAGAAATGATTTTCTATTGGCAGAGCTCAAAGCTTCAGCTGCATTGTCTGTGAATAGAAAAACTTTGACTTGAAACCAAGGTGATTAGGCAGCAGATAGGAAGAAGACATTTTTCAGGGGCCTGGAAGGTTGAGAAAACAAGCGGTTGTTTAATTCTTTGAACCCATGCTCGGTTAACCGAGTAATGTGAGAGCACATATTCTTAATGTACCTATTTGATATTTGTAGCCCCCAAATTTCTCACCCTAGAACAAGCTCAGCAGACCATGGTTCATGCTACCATCATCTCTCCCCTAGATTATTACCGTAGCTTCTCTTCCTGCATCTGCTTTTCCCAGTGGTCTATTGTCACAGCAGCCAGTTATGTTTTTATATTAAAATTGAATAAAATTTTATCACCCCTCTGCTCAAAACCTCCTCCTCATCTCTTAGAGTATGAGGCAGAGCCCTTACGACGGCTTTTCATGGTCTGTTCCTAACTTGACTTCATCTGTTTCTGTCTTGTTTGCTTCCTCTATTCTAGCCACATTGGTCAACTTACTGTCCCTTGAAAAATGCAGGCATGCTTCTACCTCCAAGAACTCAGTGTTCCCTTTGCATGGAACAGTCTTTCTCCAGATAGTCATGTGACTTGCTTCTCACTTCCTTCAGGTCTCTGCTCAAATAATGGTTTGTCAACAAGGCTTTCCTTGACTACCCCACATAAAATAGAGACCTTTCTTCTCCCTTACTGCCTATCTCCTTTACCTTTATTTTTCTATATAGCATTTATCACTACTTGACATATAATTATTGTCTGTTTCCTATGGTCCCCTTTCCTCATCCTGTCCCCTTCTTACCCCCACATAGAGGAGAGAGAGTGGTATAGTGATTGAGACTTTAAATTCTAGAGTTAGCTTTGCTGGGTTTGAATTGCAGCCTCACCACTTACTACCTGTGAAGCACTGCATGAATGACTTAAACTCTTTGTGCCTCAGTTTTCTCATCTGCAATGTGGGGGTAATGATAGTACCTTACTCATAGTTGCTTTGAGGATTAATTGAGTTAATATATGTAAAGCGTCCAAAACAGTGTCTGGTAAATTAAAAGCACTATAAATGTCAGCTATTATTATATTGCTATAAAAATGTAAATTCTTTGAGATGAGAAAATTTTTTTGTTTGTAGCCTAGAACAGTACCTGGAATGTGGTAGGCTCTGAGTAAATATTTGCTCAATGAATGAGTGGAATATGAAAAGTTCTGACAGAAAAAGATAATGTGGTGGTCAGAGTGGTGGTGAGTTGGGGGAAAACATGAACTCAGGGATCCTATCTTTTGAGTAAAAACCCTCTCCATTCTTCCTAGGGTGGTCTATAGAAGTCAAGCAAGCCAAAGATGTTAGAAATTTGTGAGAGGATAATGTTCACAGGTTATCCAGAAGGATGCTGTCCCACACCAATGTGGTTTTTTTTTGTCTTTGATAATTATAACCAATAATGTCAATATGAATTTAACTTTTCTTCTAGTTGTAGTATGATCAGTGTTCACTTATAATTTAAATAATCTACCCTTGGTTTTTTAAATTTTGCGATGTATGCTAATACTTAAGAATAGTGTAGGGTTATTTTTACAGTGAATTACAATAATTTTACTTAAAATTAAAACAAAAACATTTTAAAACTATAGGTCATGATCCCTTTGTGGGTCGTGAAATCTATGTAGTGGGCTATGACCAGGGTTTTTTGTTTTTTAATTTTATGAAATAGGATTTAAAAAATAAGAGTATATATCACATAATGTAAGGGTACATAGTATTTTGTAAAAAAAATTATTTGTATATGTGTATCTCACACATGCACAAACGTATTCATAAGCACATGTATGTGTGTTCTGGTCACAATATACAATGTTTCTTACTGAGGGTCCTGGTCAAATACGTTTGAAAGCCTCTGCCCAAAAATGGTGCTTGGCAGCTCATGCAGCTCAATATCAAAAAAATAAACGACCCAATCCAAAAATGGGCAGAAGACCTAAACAGACATTTCTCCAAAGAAGACATACAGATTGCCAACAAACACATGAAAGGATGCTCAATATCACTAATCATTAGAGAAATGCAAATCAAAACTACAGTGAGGGGGCTTCCCTGGTGGCGCAGTGGTTGGGAGTCCGCCTGCCGAAGCAGGGGACACGGGTTCGTGCCCCGGTCCGGGAAGATCCCACATGCCGCGGAGCGGCTGGGCCCGTGAGCCATGGCCACTGAGCCTGCGCGTCCGGAGCCTGTGCTCCGCAACGGGAGAGGCCACAACGGTGAGAGGCCCGTGTACCGCAAAAACAACAACAACAACAAAAAAACTACAATGAGGTATCACCTCACACCAGTCAGAATGGCCATCATCAAAAAATCTACAAACAAGAAATGCTGGAGAGGGTGTGGAGAAAAGAGAACCCTCTTGCACTGTTGGTGGCAGTGTAAATTGATACAGCCACCTATGGAGAACAGTGAGGTTCCTTAAAAAACTAAAAATAGAACTACCATATGACTCAGCAATCCCACTACTGGGCATATACCCTGAGAAAACCATAATTCAAAAAGAGTCATGTACCACAATGTTCATGGCAGTGCTATTTACAATAGCCAGGATGTGGAAGCAACCTAAGTGTCCATCGACAGATGAATTGATAAAGAAGATGTGGCACATATATACAATGGAATATTACTCAGCCATAAAAAGAAACAAAGTTGAATTATTTGTAGTAGGGTGGTTGGACCTAGAGTCTGTCATACAGAGTGAAGTAAGTCAGAAAGAAAAAATCATATGCTAACACATATATATGGAATCTAAAAAAAAATGGTTCTGATGAACCTAGGGTCAGAACAGGAATAACAGACGCAGACGTAGAGAATGGACTTGAGGACACGGGGGTAAGCTGGGACGAAGTGAGAGAGTAGCATTGACATATATACACTACCAAAAGTAAAATAGATAGCTAGTGGGAAGCAGCCACATAGCACAGGGAGATCAGCTTGGTGCTTTATGACCACCTAGAGGGGTGGGATAGGGAGGGTGGGAGGGAGACGCAAGAGGGAGGGGATATGGGGATATACATATGCATATAGCTGATTCACTTTGTTATACAGCAGAAACTAACACAACATTGTAAAGCAATTATACTCTAATAAAGACGTTTAAAAATAAATAAAGTATGAACTAGAAAAAAAATGGTGCTTGGAAATCATTAGGTCACATAATTATTTTTCTTTCAGAAAATTGCCTTCATTAATTACTATCCTGATTAAGATTTCAGTGGTCATAGACGTTTGTCTCTTTATTAGCGCTTATTTTATTTTACATACGATTGCCCACTCTCCATCCTCAAGGAACTTCAAAGAGAAACAATTTCCAAGAAATTGAAGAGCAAGAAAGAGCTAAAGTTCTGTGTTTTAAAAATATTAGAACTAATATTTCCTTCATTTTAATATCTATGGACCAAGACCACTCCAGTTGACTACTTCCTGATTCTTTCACCTTAGTGTTTAGATCACTAGGATATTCATTTAATCTGTCAATAAAATTTATAATAAAAATAACAATAGTGGTAATTTATAATACTTTCGAGTTTACCAGACTGCCAGCTTCTTTGTGCTCTTTATCTGTGATCTTATTTTATTTCTATATCAACCTAGAAAGGTAGACAAGGTTGGCTTTAGGATCCCTATTTTACAGATTGAGTAGACTAAGGCTCAAAAGATGAAGCCCAAGACTGTGCAGGGAGTACCTGGAAGATCAGTCTCAATCCCAGATCTTCCCCACTCCAAGCATACATCTCTTTCCTCCACACCTCACCTGATGTGAAGGACTCTGCTTCTCTTCCCCAAGCACGTTTTTTTTGCTCCTCATTGTGTCTTTTTATCTTCTTTACTTTCCCTTCCACTGCCTTTTTCTTTCCTTTCTCTCCTTGATTCTTAGTGTCTTCGGTGACCACTTGGGCCCAAAATGTTTCTTTACCCCCATTCAACTAAAAACTGACTATGAGTCCAGTATCTTGCCATTCAAATGGAAACCCAGTACATCAAGCTGATTTATTTGAGCTGATTCATTCAGGATGATCAAAATGGTCCCTTCCTTCAATAAAACTCGGGGAGGGTGTGTGGTGTTGTTTTGGTTTTGTTTGCCTTCCTATATTCATCAGTATTTGAATAGTCCTTATTAATCATGCATTTATGTTCTTCATTAGACGAAGTTACTGATTTTAGTATAAATACTCCCAGTGCCTACCAGCAGACAAGATTTTCTACATTTTAATACTTTTTTTCCTGCAAATTATTTTTTAGATTTTGGGATTTCCAGAAGAAAAGATCAAGGGGGAATTATCAAGAATACATTCATTTTCTGAATAGTTAAACCTCAAATGACCACAGCCTTGGCCCTTCAGACTCCAGAGATGCAGGAAGGACTTATAGCAGTGAAAGTAAAAGAGGAAGAGGGAGACCATGCCTATGGGCAAGAATCTGGCCTGTCAAGAGATAACCCTCGCACCAGAGAGATCTTTCGTAGACGCTTCAGGCAATTCTGCTACCAGGAGACACCTGGGCCCCGAGAGGCTCTTCGAAGACTCCGGGAACTCTGCCATCAGTGGCTGAGACCAGAGATGCACACCAAGGAGCAGATCCTGGAGCTGCTGGTGCTGGAGCAGTTCCTGACCATCCTGCCCGAGGAGCTCCAGGCCTGGGTGAGAGAGCACCGCCCAGTGAGTGGAGAGGAGGCGGTAACTGTGCTGGAGGATTTGGAGAGAGAGCTGGATGAACCAGGAGAGCAGGTGGGAAGATGGGAGAACAGGGGTTTGTACTTGTATGATCAAGCATGGGGTTTCAGTGCAGTAAGAGGAGGAGGAGGAAAAAATGGATTTCTTTATGCCTAACTTGATCTGTAATAGGCTCTTAATCTCTCTGCCTTGTTTTCTTTGCCAGTTTCTTGAGCCTTCTTTTCCTATCCACTGGTCCTGAGAAGGCCTTGCAATGTCTTCTCTGATATTTGGTTCCTAACTGTCCTTGATTTTTACCAGGTCCCAGCCCATGATCATGAACAGGAAGAGCTTGTGAAGGAGAAAGCAACTCTAGGAACAGCCCAGGAGTCATCTGGTGGCCAGCTCCAAACCTTGGAAGAGCAGCCTCAGTGGAACTTGCGAGGCGTGTGCCCGGTTCAGGAGATCGGTGAGGATTAGAATTTCCGCAGGAAGCCTAACTCATTCCCTGAATGGTCATTGATTGAGCACATTTACTTAGTGTCTGCTGTGTGCCAGGCACTGAGCTGGGTACGGGGGAAGCAGTGATGAGGAAAGTAGACGTGGTTCCTGCCTTCAGGAAGTTTACAGTCTGGTGGGAGAAGCAGACAGTAAGCAAGCAGTTATGATACACGGCATCTTCTCCTGAAGTCCCGGTATAATTGTTGAGAGTGGGAAAGTAAACAGAAAATGTGTTGCTTGTCCCTTTCCACCCACTCTCCTGACCAGTTTTTTTCTTTCTTCTTTGGAAACATAACATTCATGCCATCCATTTATTATTTCAGATGATGAGGCTGGGACTTGGAATGTGGAGTTAGCCACAGAGAGGGATCTGTCTAAAGAAACGAAATCTCGTGTGGAAATACCTGAAAAATTGAATGGTGATATTATTCCAGTGCCTGAGTGTGGAGAGACCTGTGACCATGAAGGCAGATGGGAAAGGCAACGGGTAAGCTCTTCAGTGGAGAGACCCTATATCTGTGGTGAATGTGGGAAAAGCTTCACCCAGAATTCCATCCTCATCGAGCACCAGAGAACGCACACAGGCGAGAAGCCCTATGAGTGTGATGAATGTGGGCGGGCCTTCAGCCAGCGGTCAGGCCTTTTCCAGCACCAGAGACTCCACACTGGGGAGAAGCGCTACCAGTGCAGCGTTTGTGGTAAAGCCTTCAGCCAGAATGCTGGGCTTTTCCATCACCTCAGGATCCACACGGGGGAGAAACCTTACCAGTGCAGTCAGTGCAGTAAGAGCTTTAGTCGACGTTCTGTCCTCATTAAGCATCAGAGAATTCACACTGGAGAAAGACCTTATGAATGTGAGGAATGTGGCAAGAACTTCAGTTACCACTGCAACCTTGTCCAGCATCGGAAAGTCCACCCTGTGGCTGAATCCAGCTAGCTCCTTGGAACAGGTAGGGCAAAATTTCATGATGTCAGACCACTAGGCATGGTAGCAAGGGTTCTGGTCCTTACTTTGTCTCTGAGAGAACAAAAAGAGATTAATCCTCTAGTATAGGAAGCTCCAAGGAAGAACAGTGAAAACGTTCTTATTTTTATGCTGAGAGACGCATAATATCTTAAATACATCTGTCGGAATCTCTTTGGTCAGTGACATCCATACTCTGCAATACTGAATATTGTGTTGACTTCATCAACATAGTCTCACACACATCTGTCCCAAAAGTCTTCTACATGTACTTCAGGAAAACTCCTTCATCCTAGTTTTTAAAAACTTTTTAAAAAAGTCTTAAAAATTATATGCAGCCTGAATACAAAATGTCAAAGGTAGTTCACTGAGTATTTAAAAATTAATTTAAAAACAATTGCAGTAAAATCCGAAATGTAAACTATTAGATTAGTTTCCATTCACATGAGATAGGATAATTTGCTTTTAACCTACAAAAGGGGGCAGATGAATCCTCCCATAAATATACAGAAGGCTTCTCCCTGTAGAGGTTTAGTAATTCAGCCTTCAGTTTAGGAACCAAGGTATTGAAGCAACCATATATTATTAGTAGCTCAATGGCTAGTCATAACAAATATTGCTCATGATTTAAAATTTTGCAAAGACCAAGACACTTAGCTAAAATTCTGATATCTCACTTCAGATCTTTATTGTGAAAATATAGGCCTCATTGTATTTTTCCTGTGACTTATGAGCATTTTGGGTTTTTTCTTTATTTAAACTTTTGTTATGGAAAATTTCAAACATATACAAAAGTAGACAGAAAAGTATGATCAGTCTTGCATGTTGATTGCTTTTTATAACCTCCATGCCTCTCAGCACTACCTGTTGATTATTATCAAGGTCATACATAAAAAGATTTCTTTCCCTTAACACTGACTGAGTGTTAAAAAACTTTATACTAAGGCCAGGAGACCAAAAAAAATGAAAACTCTATGGTGATAACAATCTGGATTGGAATACCAAATACACACACAGGTAACTTAAGAGTAATAGAAACGCTCTAAGGGACCTCAGAGATCACTTATGCGTGCCCCTATTTGACAGATACGGAAACAGAAGCTCTAGGAAGTGACTGTGTAAGATCATACAGCTAGTTAATGGAGCTGGAACTAAAACCCTCTCTCCTAATTCCTAGTGCAATGCTCTTTCTACTAAGCCCCTGGAAGCACTGTATTGCCATATAGAATTTAGAGCACTTACAAGGCACTGAGGTTTTGCTTTTTAGCTCAACAAACCCTCCCATCTATATGTTTCAATAAATGTACAGCCTATTTAATTTACAGTGGAGTTCCAGGAAAGATTCCTCCCATTTATCTCTCATTTGAGGCATTTTATTTTTTTTTTGTAGTGAGTGATTATTTTTAACTTTAAATTTTAATTTACTTAGAAGGAGTTTTTTTAAAAAATTCTTTCTTGACCTGGTTCTAATATCGAAACAACACTGAAAAAAGGTCGCTACCTTTCCCTTATAGGTAGTCATTTACTAGTTTCTTATGTATCTTTCAGTGTTTCTTTATATAAGTACAAGAAAATATGAATATATAATCTTATTCCCTTGTTACACAGAACGATGGCATACTATTTATATTCTTCTACACCTTATTTTCATGAAACAATATAATCTTTAGAGATTTCTGCATTATAACAGAGAGCTTCCTTATTCTATTTACAAGTTGACAATATCTCATTTGTTGGTGCTCCATAGTTCAACATACTCCTACAGATGAAAAATCACTACTTCAAAATGTTATATATTGTTTCATTCTTCTCCCCAGTTTAGTCCAAGTCAAACACTTTCTATTTAAAAGCTAACAATTTCCACGAGCTAGGAAACAAGGTTTGGATGACTAGAATTACACATAATGCTTCTGTGGAGAATGGAGAAGTGATAGGTGGTATTTTTCAGTTTCATGTATTTTGTTCTGTTATATATTCTTAGACCTAACGTTTCAAACTATTTGTGTCACTACTTGTGACTAATTGTAGGTATTATCAACAATCTTAGAAGAAAAAAAGTCTTAAATGTCCTCAAGAGTATATTTTATTGTCTTGAGGTTTAAATTATATCCAAGAGAGATACATAGGGATTTTAGGATGAAGTTAAGGAAAATATAGTAGATATAAGTTTGAAATAAAATCAACTTCTCAAAAAAACTCAACTTCTCAAGTTAAATATGTATTCCATATAGTGATATAGTACATATACTATTACAATCTGAGTTCATAAGCATTTTAAATGTTTCTCCAATATGCTGAAGCAGTATGTTTGGATAATTCAATTATATCAGCTCTTAAAAGGTTTAAAATATGAACAGATTAGTATTTTAGAGGATGAATTTCTAATGGACTGAGTTTTTACACTTGCAGTTGAAGGTTGGATATTTGGTTTGTTCTGTGCCTGTTTTTTTTGTTTTGTTTTGTCTACAGCTTCTCAAGCATTCTCACTTTTCTCAACAACTGGTAAAATGCCAAGAAACAAAATATATTATATATGCTGTAGAGACAGATGTACTGCTTAGAATGCAATGATGGTTAACACAATTAAAATGACTGACAGTTCACCAAACTAACTTTCCTTGTTTTCTGATACTAATTGTACTAATTCTCTTATGCTAATTCTTTGATCTAGGATGCACATTCCTCATTATGTGAGAAATAATATTTGTCTCAACCTATAGACAGTGGCACGTAGACTTTGACTTCTTCTGTGATTATTCCAGTCTTCCTGGCCAGAAGTCCTTAGTTGTCTCCCTTTTACATTTATAAATTTCCCTCACTTCTCCTCTCTTTTCTGCCCTGGCTCCTTTTATTCAGCCTATGAAATCTCTAGTATTGCTCTCACTTCAGGTGTTCCCTGGACCAGTATCCATCCCTCCCTATCCCCTTGAAAAGTTCAGTCTGAGAGAGCAGATTTTGGTTTTATGGTTGAGCAAGGTGTAAGAAATATTGATTCAAATCCAATTAAATAGCCTTACTGGTTCTTGAAGGATAGTCCAGCACCCCTTTGAGCACTGTTAGGACAGTGGACACTGCATCAAAAAAAAATGGCTAAGTATCTTGCAACCAAAACCTGCCTAGAGCTGTAGATAGAGCCCTGAAGATTCTCTTTCACTATAATTTTGAGTTGAAGGTCAGGATAACAGGAGAATCAAGTCTCTGTCCATATGTTGTATTTGGAAATGACTCCTATTTTCTATATCTGACAATACTTTTCTTTTAAAAAACATAGTTATAATTTATAGTAGAAGATTGTTTTATCTTTTTCTAGTAAGACAAAAATTATCTCTGAGGAAATTTTAAAATAAAAATAGGTCAAAATTATTTATAAAATATAAGTATTTTCTGTGGAAGAATTTGAAATATAAAATATATATGAATATACATGTGTCATTGGTTAAATGTTGAATTAGTAATTGAGAGAAACGTAGATTCTTTGCAGAGGGAGGTGGAGGACAGAGGAAAGTGTTTTTGGCACAGGGAATAGGGTGAGGCAAGACCCCCATTTTAAGATATGCTCAAGAGCCAGGGGTTTTCCAGTTTGGGTCACGGAGTTCCTGCAAAGAAGTGCGGGAGTGGGAGATTGTAGGCGAGGGCCAGATTGAGAGGGCCTTGAACACTTTCCTAATGCACTGAGTCTTTGTTTGATAAGCAGTGTAGAATCATCAAAAGTATTTTTTGTGTGTGATGGGAGCTTTTTACTATAGAATCAGAGAATATTGACCTTTAAAAAGAAAATTTGGAGTTTCGCTCACTTCATACATGAGAAAAGTGAAACCCAAGTGGTTAAGTACTTATAGTGATCTTTCTAGTTTTTAATCACATTGTTTTTTTAAAACAAAACTATGAAAAAAGATCATCATGAATTATATGTAGTTTCATGGACACTTAGACTTGGAGCCCTAAGACACATTTGCAAAAAACATCTGCAAAAAACAAATGGGATGGAAAGAGAAAAAGGATGGACAAAATGTGAGAACATAAAAAGGAATCAGACAGAAAGCAAAATGAGACACCAAAACTCTGGCCAACAATGGTGACCAAAGAGAAGGAAAAATAAGATAGATGCAGAGACAGCATTACCAAGACAAGTGCTTCATCTTCACAGTACTTATTAGAAATTCCTCCATCTCAGTTGTTCCAAGTGTCTTAGGTACAGGAGTCTCAAGCAGTGAAAATAGTCTCACTGCCTTCGCTCCTCACTCATTTTAGTACTTTCCATAAAAAGGAGAACAGGGAGAAGAGCACAGTCTATAAATTACTCTGTGATGTTTTTAGGTCTCTCTGGACCCACATCCAGATTTCCATGTCAGCTACCTTAGCTTAGCTGTATGATGAAGCCACTGTTTCTTGGTGTATACCTGCATTAGAATCACCTGGGCTGTTTGAAATGCAGTTGCCTGGGCCCCACCCCAGACTGACTAAATCAGTGGTTAGGTTACTCAGAGGGACCCGATTATGCAAAGATTTAAAACAGTGGGGAGCAAGCCGACCTCTGCCCCTCTTGTTGGCGCTTTCCTTAGGTGGATGTTGGTTATTGCTTCTGACCCTGGAAGTTAACTGACAGTTGGTACCTTAAGAGACTGTAGGAGAGGGACCCTGAAGGCTGGGACGTCAGAGGACCGGGTCCCTAAGGGAACCTAGTGTTGCGAGAATCCGGTGAGATGTGGCCAGGTGTCCTCAGTGGTAGTAGAAAGATATTAGCCCAGACTGAGTGGCTGCTGGACCCCAGAGGTTACGAGCCCTCGTCGATTTCCTGCCTGAGCTATTAGGAGGAAGCCAAGCACCCTTAGGCGTGCCAGGTTGCCAGATCAACCACTGAGATAACGGGTCCTCCAGGTTTCCTAGAGAGGCGGCTGAGGAGCCGGCGGAGATGCGGTCAAGCGTTGTGACTTATTTCCAGTTCCTGGTGTGAGCTGTAGCCCAAATATCCCGTTTCCGTCGGTGCTTCCCGACTCTGGTCAGGTATAGGTGGGTATCTGGCTCCTCCCCACGCAGGATGCTCTGTACTTCTGCAAAGACCTTAGGGTTGGAGTTTGGGGTGTTGCCCCCTTTCTCCAGGACTGGCTTGGGTTCTTCTCCCTTGCCTTACATAGATCCCTCAGGATCCGACTCCCTTTTCCGTGTCGGTGCTTCCGGACGTTTCAGAGATGCAGAGAACTGAACACAAATGCTGTACAGAGCCTGGTCTGTGCAGACTACTTGCTTCTCGAAGGAGACATAGATTCACCAGCAGGGAGCACCCTCCAGTGTCCATCGGCTGACGGATCCTTAAGGCTAAAAGATGGTTTCTTATACCTTACCTGAATTTATCTGAGCAGTTTTTCAATTTTCATTAAAATCCGTTGTAGTAATGGTCATGATTACATATTTGTACAGTAGAAGCTTAGCTCTTTTAAAAAGTATTTTACTATAATGTGATCCTCGCAATTTTGCAAAACAAAGCTAAGTGCCACGTGAATTTCTGTGGCTAAGAAAACATTAAAGAGTGTGGTAGGGGAAGGTAGCCCCCTCATTACTGCCTGATAGAAGTAGAAGTCCAGGTTCCCCACCTGATTTACATTGAGCTCCTCCTTACTGTTGGGTAGGGGTAGGAGTTCTGGCTTCCACATGGTCACCACAGACACTGTGTGAGCGCAGACTTGTTATTGCTGGGTGATGGTGAAAGTCCTGACTCTCTACTGGCCCTTTTCTGGCATTGCCTCAGTGTCACCCTCCCCTACTTCCCCTGCCACAGTAGTTTCAGAGAAAACCAGCTGAAACCTAAGGTTTAATTAAGATCCAGTCTCATAACAATACAAAATGTCCACATTTCAATAAAAAATCACTCAAATACCAAGAACCAGGAAGATCTCAAACTGAATGAAAAAAGAAAATTAAAAGATGCCAACACCAAGCTGACAGAGATGTTAGAATTAATCTGACAAAGCAACCACGATTAAAAAAAAAAAAGCTTCAATGAGAAATTGTGAACACATGTAAAAAAAATGAAAATATAGACAATGAAAATATAGAAAGCCTCAGTCAGGAAATAGAAAGTCCTAGCAAATAAATAGAAGATATAAAGAAAAACCAAATGGAAATTTGAGAACTGAAAAATACGTTCTCAACAACAGAATGGAGAAAAAGCATCTGCGAAGTAGAAGATAGAACAACAGAAATAACTCCATCAGAACAACAGAGAGAAAATGGACTGGAGAAAAAAATATATAAGGGAACAGAATGTAGTAGGCTGAAAAAATAGCCCCTCAAAGGTATGTTCACTTCCTAATCACCAGAACCTATAAATATTACCTTATGTTGCACAACAGTGAATATTATTTTATATGGCAAAATAAGTGATTGAGTTAAGGATCTTGAGACAAGGAGATTATCCTGGATTATCCAGGGGGGGTCCAGAATGCTATAATAAATATCATTATAAGAGAGAGACAAAGGGAGATTAGACACAGAGAAAAAGGTGATGGAAAGATGGAGGCAGAGATTGGAGTGATGTGGCCTCGAGCCCAAGGAACACCGAGGCATGACCAGCAAGCAGCTCCAGGAGATGGAAGAGGCAAGAAACAGGGTCTGTACCCCAGAGTCTCTGGAGGGAACACAGCCCTGACAACACCTTGAGTTCAGACTTCTGGCCTCTAAAATTGTGAGAGAATAAATTTCTGTTGTGTTTAAGACACAAGTTTGTGGTGATTTGTTATAGAAGCCAAAAGAAACTAATACAAAGAACTTCAGGGGCCTGTGCAACTATAGAAAAAATGTAATGTTCATGTCATTGAAGTCCCAAAGAGGATCGGGCTGAAAAAGTACTTGAAAAGGTAGTGGCTGAGAACTTCCCAGTTTTGGCAAGAGACGTAAACCTGCAGATTCAAGAAGCTGATCAAAATGAAAACAGGATAAACCCAAAGAAATCCATTCAAAACCATGTCACATTAAACTTCCCAAACACAAAGTCAAAAGATTTGAAAGCAGAGAAAAATGACATCTTATCTATAGGAGAAAATTCAAATGACAGTGGATTTCTTATGAGTAATAATGGAGACCAGAAGGAATTGACATAGTATTTTTAAAGAACTGAAAGAAAGGAACTGTCAAGCCAGAATCCTATACTTGGTGAAAATATCCTTTTGGAGTAAAGGAGAAAATCAAGACACCCTCGGATGAGTAAGACATAGAATTTGTCACTAGGAAACCTACCTTTAAAAAATGGCAAAAGGAATTTCTCTAAATAGAAGAATCAGGAAAGAAGAAGGAATATGGGTAAATCCAATAAGCTTCCTTCTCTTGATTTTTCAAAATTATGTTTAACTGTTGAAGCAAAAATTATAACATTGTCTAATGTGGTGCTAAATACGTTTAGAGGAAATATTTAAAAGAATTATAAATGGGGAGGGTAAGGGATGTAAAGGGAAGTAAGGTTTCTATATTTCACTCAAGCTGGTAAAATGATGACACCAATAGAACGTGGTAAGTTGTGTCTACATGATATGAAACCTAGAGCAACTACTAAAAAAGCTATACAAAGAGATACACCAAAAATGTTATAGATAAATTAAAATACAATTTAAAAAACATTCAAGTAACCTACAAGAAGGCAAGAGAAGAAAACAGAGATGAAAAAACCAAATATGAAATGGCAAAATTATAGAAGCAGAGAACAGAGTCCTGGTTGCCAGTAGTTAATGAGAAGATGGGAGTGAGCAGGAAGTGGGTGTGTTCATAAAAGGGATTGTGGTGGAAATGTTGTGTATCTTGACTGTAACAATGTAAATATTCCAGTTGTGACATTGTACAATAGTTCTGCAATTATTACTATTTGTGGAAACTTGGTAAAGAGTAAATGAGATCTCTGCATTATTTCTTACACTGCATATGAATCTACAATTATATTAAAATAAAATTTAATTAAAAAAAACAAAAGAAGTGTAGTGTTTTGTGATATGAGAAGGCTATATTGAATTCAAACTTCAGTGTCCAGAAATCAAGCTTTATTAGAACAAAACAAGTTGGTTCTCAACTAAGAAAACCTACCTTAAGATCAGTTGAATAGAATTAGATTAATTTGATCTGCAACCTGAATTCCCCCTTGTCATGTAACATAATAAATTCACACGTTCTGGAGATTAGGTGAGGAGTAAACATCTTGGAGGAGGGGGTGTCATTATTCTGCCTACCACAGGTAGTATGCTATCAGCACCTGTCAGTCATTCCATAGCAGTACATCGTGATTTCTCATTTCTTTTTATAGCTGCCTAGGTAGTTATGCCACAGTTTAGTCAATCAGTCACCTATTGATGGACATTAGGTTTGTTTCCAGTCTTTTAGCTTGAATACTTGAACGAATAACCTTGTATGCATGTCATTTCATATATTTGTTAATATGTCTTTGGGATGGATTTCTATAAGTGGTATTGCAGGGACAAAGGGTAAACTTACGTAAGTGCTTTTGCTACATTTTCTTATTTTTCCAAATAGGGGCTGTATTATTTTGTGTTCCCACTGAGAATGTATAAGAGTTCCTCTTTCCTCATAAATAGAGTATATTGTCAAACTTCTGGATTTGAGCCAATCAGATAAAATGACTAATGGCACCTCGGTGTAGTTTTTAGTTTGTATGTTTATATTTTGAATGAAGCTGAGCATCTTTACAGACATTTGAGGGCTGCTACAATTTCTTATTCTGTCAACTGTTCATTTCTTTTGCCCATTTTATCCATTGGGTTATTGGCTATTTTCTTTTTAGGAAATATTTTAGGAATCCTTTATATATTAAGGATATCAGTCCTTTGTGATATGTTGCAAACATTTTTCCAGCGTGTCATTTGTCTTCTGACTTTTCTTTATGGTGTTTTTTGATAACCAATTCATTTTATTTTTATTTAGTCAGATTTATCTGATTAAATTTAATTTTTTATTGCTTTTGGAAATTGAGGCACTATTAGGCAAGGTTTCCCTGTTCCCGGGGAATTAGAATTATTATTCATGTTTCTTCTAATAAATGTATAGGTACATTTTTTTACATTTGGTTTTTGGATACATTTGGAATTTATCCTGACTGTGCCGTGTGATGGGAGATATTAATTCAATTTTATTTTTGACCAAATGGCTATCAGTTGTCCCAACACAACTTATTTACACGTCTGTCATTTCCCCTGTTAATTTGAAATGCCACCATCATTTACTAAATATCCATAGGTACCTAGGTCTATTTCTGTTTTTACACAATATCACACTCCTAACTGTAGAGGCTTTATAACATGTGCTAATATCCGATTAGGCTGTCCCTCACCATTTTTCTTTTTTCAGAGGGTATTGTGACTATTCTTATTTTCCCATATCAACTGTATAATCAACTTGTCTAATTCTAGAACAATATGTGTCGATACTTTTATTTTAGAAGACCGACTTCTTCATTGAGTCTTTCGAGCCAAAACTCTTATTAGTCTTGTTGGCATATGGCTTTCTATTTGTCTAAGTATACACTTGGCCTTTCAGGTTTTCCCCATACAGGTTTTGCATATTTTTTCCTAAGCTTATTCCCAATTATTGTTTCTTTCTTCTTGTTTTGTTTGTTTGCTTGCTTTTTGGTTGTTGCTATTGTAAATTCGGTATTCTTTTCCATTATATCTTGTAACTTTATCACTGGTTATTTGCATATAGGAAGGCTCTTGATTTTAGTGTGTTAATTTTATATCTTGCTACTTTACTAAATGATCTTTTAGTTTTCCCATTGAACCCTATGGGTTTTCAGATGTATAATCATTATCGTCAGCGCATAAGAGAGAACCGAAGAAGGTGAAAAAGCAGGCAGAAAGCACCAGGTTGATCCTTGAGAAGTGTGTGTGGAAGAGGCCCTTTCCTGAGTCGGAAGGACCTCGGAAAAATATCCTTTTGAGGCATCTTGAACATCAAAGGTGCAGAAACCCAAATAAAAGTGAGAGTGGAAAAAGCATGGGATTTCCCTAGCACAGGTAGGCTCGCCAAGACTCGACCGCCCATCGGGTCGGGGGAAGTGGAGATACTAGCCAGCCGAAGAGGAGCAGGAGAAAACAATATCGCGAAACAGCGGGCCTGTGAGTCTTCAGCTGTCCTCTCACATGGGCGCGCGGGAGATCTACCAATTTGCGAGCCCCTCCCGCACCCTTCCTAGAGCGGCGGCGGAAGTGAACCGGTCTTCCGCACTTCGCGGCCGCTTCCGGCCTCTATGGGTCGCTGCTGGTGGGTTCCGGTTTCGAAGCGGTTCGAGGCATCAACGCCTTGTCCCCGGAGAGAAACCGCTGCTGGCGTCCTGGGGCTGCGGTGAGCGGTCCTGTGCTGCGGACGCGGCAGGCGGGGGTGCTACGGCCTTCTCGGCCCCGGCTGGAGTGGGGCGGCCTCCGGGCCTCACTTGCCTAGGTGGATCCGCGAGAAGCTCCTTGACGCAGAAGCTAGCCCCGACCCCCAATCCCTCGGAGAGTGGGTCGGAGCCCGGGAATGAAGGAGAGACCCGGCTGTGCGCTCCATTCCTCCCGGGCTTGTCTCGCGCGGTGTACCCTTCTTGAATTATGCGCCTTCTGACATTTCTGAACAGTCTTGGGTCACAGACGCTGACTGGCGTCCTCGGGCCTCTTTCCTGGGCCTGCCTTTAGATTTAAAATTACAGAACGCGAGGGTAGAAGAAAGTCTTAAAGACCAATGTCTTCAGCCTTTTCGCTTGATAAATGAAGAATGAGGAGCAGAGAGATTAGGCTCCTGAGGGAATAAATTCATGTGACTTTGCTGCTTTTATGACTGAATGATTTCCACCAGACATCTGGGTATTTAAAAAATTTAGAAAGCCGCTAATCAAGGATGTCTCAACTTTTTATTATTGTTTGCCGTAAATGTTTGTTTATTCCGTTTAATTGTTCTTTTTTCTATCATCAAGTGGAAATGTTTCCTACCAAGTCTTATTCTTCTTAGAGTCCTGAAACAACTTAGCACCTTTTACTTAATATTTCTCTTTAAATTAGTCTATTCTTGAGTCTTTTTTATCAGAGTTATTTTCCTGCGTATAGAAAACTAACCTGGAGGCGGCTTTCAAAGTACATTTTTAAATTCTTAGAATTTGCAGTTTTTGTTTTTGTGTTAATGATGATGGCTTCTTCTTCAGTTCCAGCCAGAAAGAGACGGCACAGGAGATCTTGCTTGAAGCATTCATAAGCATTTGCACAGCTATGATGGCATCTACTTGGTCCATCCAGGCCAACAAGGAGCAAGATGAACTTTTGGAAATAAAGATAGAGGAAGAGGAGGTGGAGGAGGAAAATAAGGGTACCGCCAGACAGGATCAGAACGTGCAAAAGAACACCACCCACAGCAGGGAGGTCTTCCGACAGTACTTCAGGCAGTTCTGCTACCAGGAAACATCTGGACCCCGTGAGGCTTTGAGCCAACTCCGGGAACTTTGCCATCAGTGGCTGAGGCCAGAGACACACACAAAAGAGCAGATTCTGGAACTGCTGGTGTTGGAGCAATTCCTAACCATCCTGCCCGAGGAGCTCCAAGCTTGGGTCCAGGAACAGCATCCACAGAGTGGGGAAGAGGTGGTGACTGTGCTGGAGGATTTAGAGAGAGAGTTGGATGAGCCAGGATATCAGGTGAGAACAAAGATGTGGTTTCTGTGTGAGAAAAGATGAATTAGGGATTTCTAGGCCAGAATGAAGTCTAACATTATTTCACAAAACGTATTCTTGACACTTTGGTGCATCAGAAAGGGGCCTGAGTGTCGTAGAACATTGGTTAACATAATCCTAACTTATTTATATCTTTTCTGTAGAAGGATCATGTATTTCTGCATTAAGCTACAAAATTTTGTTTGATGAAATGCTGCCCAGAAACATTAGAAACAGAAGACTTGTAGGACAGAGAGAAAATGTTAGAGAGATGATGGTAACAAAGTGGGCAGCAGCCTCTTGAAAGGGGCATCACTTCTGCTGAACAATACAAATAATTAAGAAATCAGGTTTTGCAGATATATCCACTGCCTTGTCTCCATTAAAGGATTAAAAGATAGGGGCTTCCCTGGTGGCGCAGTGGTTGAGAGTCCGCCTGCTGATGCAGGGGACACGGGTTCGTGCCCCGGTCCGGGAAGATCCCACATGCCGCGGAGCGGCTGGGCCCGTGAGCCATGGCCGCTGAGCCTGCGCGTCCGGAGCCTGTGCTCCACAATGGGAGAGGCCTGCGTACCGGAAAAAAAAAAAAAAAAAAGAATTAAAAGATGGAGAAATCAAAGTCACCATCTCAGAGGAATGAGATGTAGGAGCAGAGTGGAAAGTTAGGAGGGAGGGGCAGGTCATGGGATCCATGTTTCTTTGAGTAGTTGAAAGCCCAGTTAAGTTGGAAAGTTAAGTTAGAAGAATTGAGCACAGAGTCCAGGACCTTGAATACCAACCTCTTGAGTTTAGGTTTTATTCTGTAGGACAGAAGCTCCTAATCTGTTCTCTCTGAGTCTAAATGAATTTTACTAACGCCAAGATATAAAAAAGAACCAAATTACATAGGACTGTTTTGTTTTGTTTTAGCGTTGATAAAAGACAGTGGTTTTCACCTGGTGACAATTTTGTACCACAGAGGGCATTTGGCAACG